>NC_143129.1:169664254-170273004 GCF_059928025.1 Delphinapterus leucas
TCTCCACATCCTTGCCAACACTTGGTGTTTTCTGGGGTTTTGATAGAAGCCATCCTAATGGGTGTGAGGTGATGACATCTCATTGTGATTTTGATTTGACTTTCTCTAATGATTAGTGATGTTGAGCATCTTTTATAATAAGTTTTTAAACAGCTATGATAATTCACTTTTACCAGCAATGTCTGAAGAGTACCCTTTTTTCCACATCCCTGTAAGCAATTTTTAAAAAAATATTTTTGTCAGTTTGACCAGAAAAAAAAGGGCATCTCACTGTTTCTTTCTCCTACATTTCCTTGATTACTACTGAATTTAAGCATCTTTTCACATGTTCTTCATGGAACTGCCCATTTTTCTGTTTATCCTTTTCTTGTCAATTTATAAGACTACCTGCACATTAAGTTGGCTATTAAATTTTATGTCCTCTGCAATGCTTTTCCAGATCTATTGTTTTTCAACTGACTTCATATGTCATTACGTCTCTTTTGCCACACATATGTTCTATGTTTGAAGAAGCAAACAGCTACCTTTTATTCTGTAGTTTCCAGGTTTCTATCCTTGCAAGGTCTCCTCCACACAAGGTTATACATAGTTTCCCAGCTTTCCTTACTAAGCTCTTCTTGATCTGCAATTTATTTTTAGATATGAGTAAAACAGATGGTACAGT
Source organism: Delphinapterus leucas (assembly GCF_059928025.1). Taxonomy (NCBI): domain Eukaryota; kingdom Metazoa; phylum Chordata; class Mammalia; order Artiodactyla; family Monodontidae; genus Delphinapterus; species Delphinapterus leucas. Next base: position 169,664,919 of record NC_143129.1, read on the forward strand.
ATGGTACACATTTTGCTTTTTTACCAGTAGCCAGTTGTAGCAGCATGAATCATTAAATCGTCCTTTGCCTACTGAACTGAATTACCTACCTTATGGGACACATCTTAAATCCTCATACGTGCTAGACTTTTTCTGGATTCTCTATTTTGCTTCACTAGTCCATTCGTCTCTTCCTATGTCAATAACATACTGATTAGATCATTATGGCTTTATCCGAATCCATAACGCCTAGCCCTAAAGCTATAAAAACTAAAAGTATTTTTGTATTTCTCTAAGTTTGTAGCATGAAGGTATTTACAGTCATTTACAGTGGGAGTCATATCTCCCACTTGGTATAAATATTGATACACATTTCTCTGTAGAAATATTAATGTTTCATTACATGATGCTGCTCCGACCCCTGGACTGGGGTACTGTACATAATGTACAATATATGCACTGTATTGCCTCCTAAAATCCAATGAATTCTAAATCCCAAAACACATCTGGCCCCAAGAGGTCCAAAAAAAGGGTCTGTGAACTTGTATCCTCATGTGCCAGCCACACTATATGACCTCTTTTTATCCTTAAAACATCCCTGTGAGGGAAAGATTATCCCCTCTTCCAGGGAAGAAAAATGAGGCTCAGAAAGTGATTCACCCAACACCACACAGCTGTCAAGCAGGAAGAGGGGGAGACCAGGATCCATTCACATCTGCCTATAGCTCCAGAGAACACGTTCTTAACCAACGCACTTGGAAACGATGCATCTGGCGGCCTGGTGCACAGTAGGTCCCCAATACAAAGAAGTTACTGGTGTTACAAATGGAGACCAGGCAGGAAGGCTGGACAGATTTCTGCCTGCCTGAAAGTCGGACCAACCTCCTGGGAAAGAGCTGACTCTAAGGGAACAAAGAGCCAAGGAGCATAACGAGGTCTAAGAGGGACCAGCAGACATCCAGTACGCAGCAGTGACACCATCATCCCGTGACACCTGAGACACCACTTCTCAATATTATTCATCTCTCTCCCTTCTGCCTGCTATCTTACTCATCCTTCACACCTCAGGCACCTCTTTCTCATCAAGTCTTCCTTGAGCCCCCAACCTAGGTTAGTCCCCATTTTACGCTCCCAGGACTTCCGCCCTAACACCCATCACTTCTTCATTGTCTTTTTTGGGGGGGGCGGGGCGGTTTGTAAGGGGGCTACACTGTGAGATCCATGAAAACAAAGACCATTGTCTGTATTCACCTCTATAATCCTGAAGGCTCTGTCATAGTAGCTAACACAGGCAAAGTGTTTAGTGCTCAATAAACACTAGTTTACAAATGAATGAATGCAGATATTACAAGGTTGTGGCCCACAGAAAAATGGGAGGTGCTAGTGCTAATACAGAAAGAGTATTTGAGCCACAAAGGGCCCTACAGGTCAGTGAGTCCACCTTCTTCCATTTTACAGATGTGAAGATTAAAAGGACCAGAGAATTGGTGGGAAATCAACCAGGCCACACAGCTAGACCAAGAACCCAGGACTCCTACTCCAGGCCAAAGTGTCTATAACAGAGTAGCCTCAGACCATCAAGACACATTATCAAGCATTTCAGCTTGTTAGAACCCTGAAGCCACAGAAAGCGGTTTGCAAAAAATCTCCTTCTTGTTATTATGTCTCTTAAATTTAAGTGAAAACAAATATCAAGGTTATAAAAATCACGGTTCAGTAAGGTGACATCATTTACCAATCTTCAAAAACATAATCACAACCTAAGGAATTAGAAGATGTTCAAGGTATCAGAACCCATACCACAAAACACAATTCTCAGGAATCACCTCACATCCGTCAGGATGGCCATCATCAAAAAGTCTACAAATAATAAATGCTGGACAGGGTGTGGAGAAAAGGGAACCCTCCTACACTGCTGGTGGAAATGCAAATTGGTGCAGCCACTATGGAGAACAGTATGGAGGTTCCTTAAAAAACTAAAAATAGAGCTACCATATGATCCTACAATCCCACTCCTGGGCATATATCCAGAGAAAAACATGGTCTTCAAGGATACATGCACCCCAATGTTCACTGCAGAACTGTTTACAATAGCCAAGACATGGAAGCAAGCTAAATGTCCATCAACAGAGGAATGGGTAAAGAAGATGTGGTGTGTACACACACACACACACACACACACACACACACACACACACACACAGAGGAATATTACTCAGCCATAAAAAAGAACGAAATAATGCCATTTGCAACACCATGGATGGACCTAGAGATTATCACACTAACTGAAGTTAGTCAGAGAAAGATAAATATCATATGATATCACTCATGTGTGGAATCTTAAAAAGTGATACAAATGAATTTATTTACAAAACAGAAATAGACTCACGGACATGGAAAATAAACTTATGGTTACCAAAGGGGAAAGGGGAAGAGGGATAATCCAGGAGTTTGGGATTAACACACTGCTGTATATAAAACAGATAAAAAACAAGGACCTGGGGCTTCCCTGGTGGCGCAGTGGTTGAGAGTCCGCCTGCCGATGCAGGGGACGCAGGTTCGTGCCCTGGTCCGGGAAGATCCCACATGCCGCGGAGCGGGTGGGCCCGTGAGCCATGGCCGCTGAGCCTGCGCATCCGGAGCCTGTGCTCCGCAACGGGAGAGGCCACAACAGTGAGAGGCCCGCGTACCGCAAAAAAAAAAAAAACAAAAAAACGGACCTACTGTATAGCACAGGGAACTATATTCAGTATCTTGTAATAACCTATAATGGAAAAGAATCTGAAAAAGTATATATATATATATATATATATATATATATATATCTGTGTGTGTGTATATATATATATCTGACTCACTTTTCTGTACACCTGAAAACTAACACAAGATTATAAATCAACTATTTCAATTTAAAAAAAAAATTTTTTTAAACCCTTCAATTCTCAAATCCTTGAACTTTTGCTTACAGCATCTGGGAAGACTGGGATAGCCGGCTTTGAGTTTTCCTATATCTCTGTCTTCTAAGCTCAATTTCTAACATTTGCCTACTCTCATCTCCCAGCTAGGTAATTAGATAAAACCTCAATGGAAAAGGAACCAAAAAGCATGGTGTCAGGGGCAGAAGGCAGTTTTACAACAGACTCTGGCTCCAATCCTGGGTCTCCCATAACTCAGCTCAAATATTTGGACAACCCTGGCTCTCCCATAACTCAGACCAATTTCCTCACTTGTAAATGGGGATAGTAACATCTGCCCCTCTCAAACTTCTAGAGGACCATGGGGATAGGGCAGATAAAGCACTTGGCAAGGAGAGGGGCTTCAATAAATGACAGCTTGCTTCCCTTCCCCAACTCTTTGCCCTTGGCATTTTACTTCTGCTATAGGTTATTATTATGCCAAAGGAAGGCCAAGTACGCTCTTCTTCTGGAGAAACAGAGCTGCCCAAGGGACAGTGGTCTCCAACACTCACCTTCTCTGCCATCCCCTCTTCTCCTCCAACGAAAAAGTCTGTTTTGCGTCGAAGGAAGCTGAAGAAAGTGTTCACGAGCTGAAAGAAGACAAAGACCAAAGCTGTAGAGATGCCATATTGGGAGCCCCTCACCTACACAGAAGCTAACTTCCTTAGTCTAGAAAGGAACTTGGGACTGGACTGTTTCGCCCCGAGCCTCCCCACTGAGAAAACAGGCCCTGACTTAGTCACTTCTGCCAGGAAGCCTAGCCTAACCTTACCTGGATCACCTGAAAGGCAGATTTCTCATTTCTTGTGTGCATGTGTATATGTGTTCCACATTTTTTGTGGTGCTAGAAGCAGCCTGAGGATATTGGACACTCCTCTGCATCCAGGGCTTGAAACACCTGGGATCCAGCTTTCCTCTCCACAAAATAAAAAGCCCATCCAGAGTGGCACTGGCTGAGTTACTAGGGCAGAGCTAGGAGGAGGGGAACAAATGAAACCACTTCAAAGAAGGTTAAAGGGGCTTCCCTGGTGGCACAGTGGTTGAGAGTCCGCCTGCCGATGCAGGGGACGCGGGTTCGTGCCCCGGTCCGGGAAGATCCCACATGCCGCGGAGCAGCTGGGCCCGTGAGCCATGGCCGCTGAGCCTGCGCATCCAGAGCCTGTGCTCCACAACGGGAGAGGGGACACGGGTTCGTGCCCCGGTCCGGGAGGATCCCACATGCTGCGGAGCGGCTGGGCCCGTAAGCCATGGCCGCTGGGCCTGCGCGTCCGGAGGCTGTGCTCCACAACAGGAGAGGCCACAGCAGTGAGAGGACCGCGTACCGCAAAACAAAACAAAACAAAAAAAACAAAGAAGGTTAAGACCAACTAACTCTGGCTGGGTTATCAGTGCAGCCAAGTCATTTAAGAGCATTGGTCTGGGTATCAGACTGATACACATTAGCTCTGTGGCCTTGGGAAAGTTTAACTCCATAAAACAGAACCAGCAGCAGGACCTATTTCTAGGGATATAGGTGAGGATCCTCTGTGAGGACCAAAGGAGGTAATGGAGGTGAGGTGCTTAGCAGTGTCTCGCCCAGAGCAAGAGACCCTCTGCGGGAGAGTGAACTCCTCACAAGCAGGCACTGTGAACCATGACTTTGTCTACATCCCCAATGCCTAGCACCAGATCTGACTCAGAGTACATGCTCAATAAAATTTTTGCTGAATGAAAAGACCTAGTAGTGACCTAAGATTAGCACATATAACTAAGCCCCCCTTTTTTTTTTTGGAGGAGAAGCCAATGTAATGGCTAGTCTTTATTGGAAAGAAGAAACTTTACATCACATTTTGAGTGAGTTAGTGCAGGGGCTCAGTGGGCCAGCTGGTGGGGCACCAGCGTGTAGTGGGTTCCACAGCTAGGGCATCGCTGGGCCTCGCCTTTATGCAGCCAGAACCAGATGACAGCACTGTTGTCTTCTTCACAGATGCAGCCCACTATCCGCTTATTGGTGACGGAGGGGACTAAATTAGGGTCTTCCTTGGTACCTGAGGCTGCCTTTGGGGCGAGCATATTGTACGGGTCCAGTCCCTGCGTGCAGCCAGCATGACCTCCCTCTCCAGCCCAGTGGCCTGCTCATCATCAGTAGGAGCACCACCTCCAGACGCCATAGAGCGCGCCACGGAGACTCTGCTGGGACCGCGGGCCCTGGCCAGCGCTTCAGCTCCGCGCAGTGACCTTGAAGCCTCCACGCCAACTGAGCCCTTTTATTTGCCCAAGTGAGTGGTTCTAAATCTGATGCTAGAATTTATCTCAATGGTTTCAATTCCTGCTTCTAGACACTTTTTCAATTCACTCAAAAACGAACTCACTCCCAAATCCAACTGTGTCAACAATTTAGGGGGGTGGGGGATGGGAGCCTTTCACATCTCCAAATTAATAGCACTCTTCCCACCTCAAAGGGCTTAGGGCTTCCCACCACAGGCACCTAAATGAGAGAATGGGAATGGAAAGCTCCATGAAAACTTGTCCCCAGAGAGACACAGAATCAGAAATGGTCTGTGGAAAGCACACACTGGCCTAAGGATTCTGGTCCCCTCTAGGTCAGGACCCTTTTGGATGATCTTGGGCAAGTTCCTTCAGTTTCTTTATAGAAAGACTGATTTTGATAGGCTTTTCTACCTTTTGAACTTGCCATGGTTCAAAACAACCAACTCTAGAATCTCGACTAGCTGGTTTTTATCCTTCATACACTACGTGTTATTGGGTCTGGTCACTACGCATGAATTATGTTCTTGCACACATCAATCACTCAACAGATACTTGTTGAATGTTCAAGCCTGATTACTGAGAATTCCTCACTGTCCTTCACTTCAAGACTACTCTCCTACAAATTCTGGAAATAAGGATTCGTAGCTCTGTCTCAAAGAAAGAAACTGAGGCCTGGAGACGTGGAACGGTCTCAAGCTGACAGGTGGTGTAGAACAATTGTGAACACAGGTCTCCTATTCCCTCATTCAAGCCCTAAAAAGACCACGTGTTAACATCACCACCCCACCCCCACCCCCACACACCGCACACATTCTTCCGCTCGTTCCAAGTCTTGGTACATGCAAATCTCAATGTCTAGAACAGTTCGTCCTAAAGGATGCTCTTGGGGAGCGGCCAGCAGAAAAGAAACGGGGCCAGAAGTATGTGGGAGAAAAAGCGTAGGGGGCGGGGAGAGATCCCAAGACTCTGGGTCTTTTCCAGGGGCGGGTGCAGGGACGCCGAGCTGCTAAGACAGGAACTACTGAGGGGCCCCGGGGTCCCATGACTGATACGAGTGCAAGACTTGAGGCAAGGAGGCCAGGCCGGAAGCTGGAGTGCAGCAAGAATGCGGGTGGGGAATCCCAAAGCTCGCGAGGCCCAGCGGTGTATCTCGGCCCTTGAAGGCAGAGAAGGGCGGAGAGAGCGTGGCTGGGGCATCCCGGGTGGGCCAGGCCGAGCCAACGCCGAACTGGCGTTACCTCCTGCACGCCGCCCTCGTGCTGCTGCGCCATGGCCAGCAACATGCCGTCGAACCGATCCTCCTCCTGCTCTCCGCCCATCGTGCCGGCCGCTAGCCACGCTCCGAAATCTGAGCTCCGCACACGCGTCCCGCGCTCTCCGGTCCTTAGGGTCGCGTCCGGTCCAGCCGCTCTAGTTCTCGGCCTTCCGCAGCGGAGCCGGAAACACGCACACGCCCAGCCGCCCAGGCCCGCCTGCTTGTTCTCTCTTCCCGCCTCTCTTCCGGCCTGCAGCCATTGACCGCGCGGCAAACAGCCCGCTTCGCCGGCCATTGGTCAACTTGCTAAGCCAATCAAAGAGCTCGTCAGTGAAGCTGTGGGCGGAGACGAGGGCCCCTGAGTTTGGTGTGAGTTGCTATGGTCACCAGACGCTTTTTATGGAGCCTTCCAGAAAGCCCTGGGCCCAACTCTTGCGGGATTGGAAGCTAAAAAGGCACGAACTTTGTTCCTATGGGAATGACCTCCCAGCTTGTAGAACAGTGAAGTGGAAAGTGTTTTTAGTCATCTCTTCTAACCCTTCAATGAGTCAATTGAGGCCCAGAAAGGAGAAGGGACTTGCCCGAATGACAGCCCACCTCCGGCATCATCACATACTCCATACAAATCTGAAGGGTCCCCGAGCTTATAAGGGCTCTGTGCTTGGGTTAATGCTCTTCTGCTGAAGTCCTGAAATTTTTTTTTTTGGCCCCGAGGCATGCGGGATCTAGTTCCCCGGCCAGGGATCCAACCCCTGCCCCCTGCAGTGGAAGCGTGGAGTCTTAACTGCTGGACTGCCAGGGAAGTCCTCTTAAATTCTCAATAATTTTTGAACAAGAAACTCCACATTGTCATTTTAAACTGGTCCCTGCAAATTATGTGATGAGTGCTTTATTCAACGTTCAATTCTATTAATGTGCGTGACGGGTCCCAGCCATCTAAGGCCAACCACTTTACTTTTGTATTGAATTTCATCATCTTAGTCTTTTCAGGGATTCTACTCTTATTATCCTTTTCTAAATCTCCTGCATCACAATCTTCTTTCTTCTGGATCATCCCTTTCAACTTATAAACGCAATTCAATGTCACTTTTTTTTAAAAATAAATTTATTTATGTATTTACTTTTGGCTGCGTTGGGTCTTCGTTGCTGTGCATGGGCTTTCTCTAGTTGTGGCGAGTGGGGGCTACTCTTCGTTGAGGTGTGTGTGCTTCTCATTGCAGTGGCTTCTATTGTTACAGAGCATGGGCTCTAGATGTGCAGGCTTCAGTAGTTGTGGCACGTGGGCCTCATTAGTTGTGGCGCACAGGCTCAGTAGTTGTGGCGCACGGGCTTAATTGCTCCACGGCATGTGGAATCTTCCTGGACCAGGGCTCAAACCCGTGTCCCCTGCATTGGCAGGCGGATTCTTAACCGCTGTGCCACCAGGGAAGCCCGTCACTTCTTTTTTTACTATTCTATGACCCCACCTTCTCCTCCTACCACCCCAATTTTCAGTTCTCTTTCGCAGCAAAATTTGAAAAGATTGCTTGTTTCTCCACTTCCTCACCTTCCATCTCTTCTTTATTTACTCTAATTAGTCTTTTTTTAATACTCTGACCAAGGTTACAATGACCTACTTATTGCCAAAGCCAGTGGACCACTATTGCTTTACTTGACTTACCTGCATTTGACACAGTTGACCCCTTCTTCCTTCTGGAAATAATTTTCTTTTTCCTTAGGCTTCTGTTATGGACGGAACTGTATTTCCCCCAAATTCCTATGTTGAAACCTTAACTCCCAGTGTGACTGCTTTTGGAGATAGGGCTACTTAAAGAGGTAATGAAGGTTAAGGGAGTTCGTAAGGGTGGGGCCCTAATCCAATATAACTAGTGTCCTTACGAGAAGAGGAAGAGACCCCAGGGACTCATAAGCAAGCAGAGGAAAGGCCATATGAGGCAGCTATCAGCAAGCCAAAGACAAAAGCCTCAGGAGAAAGCAAACCTGCCAACACCTTGATCTTGGACTTCCAGCCCTGAGAACTGTAAGAAAATAAATTTCTGTTGTTTATCACTCAGTCTGTAATAGTCTGTTATGGCAGCCCTAGCACACTCATAGAGCTTCCATGTCACCACACTTACCTGGTTTTCTTCCCACCTCACTAACACTCTTTCTCAGTGTCCTGACTTACTCAGATTTATAACTGTTGGGGGCTCTGTCCTTTATCCCCTCCTCTTTTCCTCTATCTATACTTTCTCTGTAGGTGATCTCTTTTCTTTTTTTTTTTTTAATTTGGCTGGCTGCATTGGGTCTTAGTGCTAAGATCCCTTAGTACACGGGATCTTTGTTGAGGCATGCAGGATCTTTCGTTGTGGCGTGCAGGCTCTTCTTTGTGGTGCGCAGGCTTCTCTCTAGTTGTGGCATGTGTGCTCAGTAGTTGCGGCACGCAGGCTTAGTTGCCCGCAGCATTGTAGGTGACTGCGTGATGCCTCTGGCCCAGACCTCTCCTGAGCTCCTGGAGAGCCCCACTTGGGTCGATTAACAGATATCTCAGAACTCACATGGCTGGTGATGGATGGTGGTGACGGTTGCACAACAATGTAAATGTACTTAATGCCACTGAACTATAGACCTAAAAATGGTTAAAGTGATAAGTGTAATGTTATGTATATTTTAACACAATAAAAAATTTATAACTTTATGAGACAATCTGAAATTTGAATTCTTAATAGATATTCTATTATATTCAAGAATTATTTTTATTTTAAAAAACCAACATGGCCAACACTGATGCTCCCACACACACACACAAATTCCTCCCAAATTCTTCCCCATTGAGCTAAATGGCCCCTTCAAGCACCAATTTGCAAAAGCCCAAACCTCCGCTCATCTATGCATTTGGACGAGCCAAAATCTGACCTCACCTAATCCATTAGTAAGTCCTGTTAGCTCTCCCTCCAAAATATATCTTGATTCTGTCTCCTCACCTTGCTGTGTGAAGCAAGATGCTGTTACTACTCCAGTCTAAACCAGCATCATCTCTTGCTTGAAATCGACTCCGACAGCTTCCTCTCTGGTCTCCTTACCTCCTTTCTTGTCACTTTGTAATCCATCCTCCACCCAGCAGCCAGAGCAATTGCTCTTAAGGATAAGCCAGGTTTTGTTATTCCCTTGCTTAAAATTAGCCCTATTAGGGTTTCCCTGGTGGCGCAGTGGTTGAGAGTCCGCCTGCCGATGCGGGGGACATGGGTTTGTGCCCTGGGAAGATCCCACATGCCGCGGAGCGGCTGGGCCCGTGAGCCACGGCCGCTGAGCCTGCACTTCCGGAGCCTGTGCTCCGCAACGGGAGAGGCCACAACAGTGAGAGGCCCGCATACTGCAAAAAAAAAAAAATTAGCCCTATTGCCATTGCATTCAGGATAGATTCCAAGCTCCCAACCATGGCCTCCGAGGAGCAGCAACATCAGGGCCCTGCCCACCTGTCCAGTCTCATCTTGTCCCACACACTCCCCTTCACACACCAGGCTCCCTCCTCACTGGCCGCTTTTACTTCCTCAAATGCCCTGTCCTAGTTCCTAGGCCTTTACCAGCAACTCCTTTTCACCCATCAAGTCTCAACCCAAATGCCACTTCCTCTGTGAGGTCTTTACTGACCTTGATATACAGATTAAGTCTCCATCTCCATGATTTTTGCTTTCAAAGTACCTTGTGCTCATCCTGTGTAATTACTTACCACAATTGAAATATACAGTTAAGAAATTTTGGTTCTAGGGACTTCCCTGGTGGTCCGACGGCTAAGACTCCGTGCTCCCAATGCAGGGGGCCCGGGTTCGATCCCTGCTTAGGGAACTATATCCTACATGCATGCCACAACTAAGAGTTCACATGCCGCAACTAAGACCCAGCACAGCCAAAATAAATAAATATTTTTTAAAAGAAAGAAAGAAATTTTGGTTCTATATCCATCCCCTTTCCCTGGAATATAAACTTCAAGAAAGATAGAAACTGTCTGATTCATCCGAGCATTCAGCTCAGAGCCTCAAATGTAGAAACTCAATAAATATTTGGGGAATGAATAAATGGTCTGTGCCTGTTACTGTTGACTCTCATTATATAACTTTTCAATAAATATTGGTAAAATTTATTTTACAAATTGGTAAAATTTATTGGTAAAGTTTAAGTGCCCAGTACCGTACCAAACACTTTATAAACATTATTTCACTTAACATAATGCTCCTATGTTGTTATCCCCATTTAGGGGAGGAGAAAACAGGGCCAGAGAAATGAAGTCATGTGCCCAAGGCCACACAGCTGAAAGGGTAGAGCCAGGATTCAAACCCACGCAGCCTGACTCCAGCACCCACACACTTACCCACTTCTTATCTCAGAGTTCCGCCTCCCTGAACTGGCATTCTGATTTTATAAATCAGACCCAGGTGCTTGTTTGATGTGACTCCCCGCTGAGAGACCTAGGCCTGATCTTGAGCCCTGGTAAATTCACTGAAATAATAAACGTTGCCCAGGAAGGCCTCTTGGTGATAAGTCAGCCTCCCCTAGTCTGACCCCACCCATATTTGAACACCATCAACAGCAGGTAAGTGCGTGATTGCACCACCATGTGCTAAGTTCTCTACTGGGGGGGTGAATCCGATGACCTGGGAACTCAGGGAGTGAGCAAATTGTTCTGCCAAAGAGGTGGAGAGGGAAAAACTGTGAAGCCTGTGCTAGACCATAAAGGGTGACCAGGAACTTACCAAACAGAAAGGGTAACAGAAAGACATCCCAGGCACAGGGAACAGCTTGGAGGCACAAAGTTGCATGACGTGTTCAGAGTATGAAAAGGCATCTAGTCCTGACCCTGCCTCCCAGTTCCAGTCCTTAACCCAGGCCCTCTGCTGCCCAGGGTTTCCCAGATGCATCCTCAAGTAGTCGGGCCTCTGTACAGAGCAAGAGCATACGTGTGCACCGTGGTCATAGGATTGCAAAGCACTTTCACCCACATTGCCTTGCGGGGCGCCCTTTAATTTACAGATGATGCCCAGCCTAATGCCTGACACTGGGCAGTAGGTGCTCAGTAAGTGTCACTGTTTAGAATGATGATGGTTGTTGTCCCTGTTTGAATAGTAACACCTTCGTCCCGTTGTCACATGACGATTAAATGAGATAATTACTGGGAAAGCACTTTGTAAACCATAGAGTGCTGTACGGATGAGAGAGTGTTGTCATGACCTTTTCCTCCAGAAAGCCTTCCAAATTCAAGCTATTCAGCCCCATGGCTCCACTGTAGGGTTCCCGCATCCCACCGACACTCCCCTGTTAGAGCTACTGGGAGCAGGGCTGTCTCTCCCTCCTCAGAATGGGGCCTCCTCAGGGCTGGCCTGTGTCTCCCCATCACACTGAAGACCCCCAAGAGCCAGGCTTATCTCCTCTATCAGACTAGGGTCTCTGGGGCCTGGCCTGTGCCACCCCAATTAGGTCTGGGGTTCCTAGAGCTGTGTCTTCCTCTTGAGACTGGGGACTCCTAAGGGTTGACCTGTGTCTCTCCCTTCAGATAGAGGGCAGCTGATGGACCATCTTCCCCCAAGAGGCCTCCTACCCCTCTGAGTGAATGGCCCCAGTCAGGCTCCAGGCTGTGGAGATCCCAGCTGAGGCCTTTCCTCACCCTCCAGGGCCTCCAGGGCTGACCCTGGCCTTCAGGCCACACACAGGGCTCAGAAAACACAGTTCCTCACAGTGCAAAAAAATGCAAGACTTAAAACCCGGGATCCCAACTTCCAGCCCAGCTTTTCCATGACCCCCAGTGAGGGTTCTCCTCCCTTCTCTGGGTCTCCTCTTCCTCAACTTCTTCCTCAACCTCTTCCTCTAGGAAACAAGGGTGAAAGCATCAACAATAACAATTGTCCTCTTTTACAGAGCACTTGCTGTGCCAGGCACTTTATGTTCTCACAGCACCTAAGAAACGCATTATTAGAAGCAGGTTTGCTGTGAAACTAATGAAGCTCAAATTCCAGGACCTTGCATTTGCATGGGCCCTTCCAAGGCAGCAATGTCTTCTTAGGTCCCAGCAATGTCTTCTTAGGGTCAAATACATGTATATTTTTTTCTTTTTAATTTGCAAAAAATAAAAATTTAAACTACAACTGGTCAAGATCACTGTTTTTTCCCACTCTATCCTTCTTCCCAATATAAATTACTCCCAAGGCACCTGGAAGTATGCGGGTGGTGGAGGAGAAACAAGGATTTGTATGGAGCAAGAAGCAAATCTGTGCAAAATTCTTTCGATCATTCATCACTAAGTTGTCATTTCGTATTGACACCAACTCTAAAAGGAAGTTCCCTCCTATAAGGAATAGGCAGCATATGCAATTATAAATGTTCCATGCATGTTTTTCTTTTCCAATAGGCATTACACAATGTAGAATTTATAAAAATTCTGATTACAAACCTACAAGCAGTACTACAGGTAGCAAATACTGGGTTGGCCAAAAAGTTCATTTGGGTTTTTCTGTAAGATGTTACGGAAAAACCCAGATGAACTTTTTGGCCAACCCAATACATCTATGTGTGAAAGGGCATGTTTTACATCTCCTTACTATCAAGAATAAAACTTTAAAAAAATTAACATTGCAAGAGGAAAGACAGAACCATCTCTCTATTCTCACTGTAGAAATTTATTTTTAAAAATCATTGACAGCTCTACCTCCTTCTCTTCCTTTGTCTTCCTGAAAATGTCCATCCTAAAACTATTGGGTAGAAAGGAACAAGGTAAAAGCACACACACCAGTGAAAGAGGGCACCATGGTGGCCTCAGCAGGGGCAGGAGGGTGTCCTCAAAGAGCAGCGACCTGGCATAGAGGGACAGGCCCAGCAGGGTGAAGAAGTCCATGAGTGGCAGGGGGCAACCTGACCCGAGGTATCAGAGCCCAAGTGGGGAGAGGAAGGCATCTTACAGCAGAGAGGGTTGTGGCGGAGACGGCAGATTGGTTACAAATGGAGGCTTGATCCAATGAGTAAATAAGTTAAAAAATAATGAAAACCAGATTTCTCAATGTCAGAGAAGAGAGGTACAATATAGAAAGGGCGAAAACTAGAATGAATCCCATTATAGTGGGTTAATATTACAGGTAATAGTATGAACTCATGTTTTTCAGTATGTGTAAACAAACATAGGTATAAATGTGTGTGTGTGTGTGTGTGTGTGTGTGTGTGTGTACATTCCCTAACTCTGGGAGGGCTGGGAAGCAGTGGCACCCTAATAGCGATTAATAGATCGTCGTTTCTAAATATGATTCTGGTACCCAGATCATGGTGGGGGTTTTTTTGTTTTTTGGGGTTTTTTTTGCGGTACGTGGGCCTCTCACTGTTGTGGCCTCTCCCGTTGCGGAGCACAGGCTCCAGACGCGCAGGCTCAGCGGCCGTGGCTCACGGGCCCAGCCGCTCCGCGGCATGTGGGATCTTCCCGGACCGGGGCACGAACCCGTGTCCCCTGCGTCGTCAGGCGGACTCTCAACCACTGCGCCACCAGGGAAGCCCCCAGATCATGGTTTTTAAATACTATTCTCTACTAAAAGATTAAATCAGAGCTACGCGTAGTACTAGTTGATTCCAGGGGCTGGAAAAGTGTTATCTTCATATACTAGGAAACAAAGGATGTTCAAAGAGTAATGGGGGCATGTCAAAAGGACATAGACCCCAGCTTGAAGGGGATCCCATCGGCCAAGTCTGTGACAATCTGAGCATCAAAATAAATAACGATAGTAACGACTACAAGCCACTGAATAAAATAGGAGACCATGAATTCATAGTTAAATACAAACACACACAAGTACATTGAATGTATGAGGAGGAATGTTTACACAGTTTCAAAGTACCTCCTCAAGAAATACTGATTCAGGGACTTCCCTGGTGGTCCAGTGGCTAAGACTCCTCGCTCCCAATGCAGGGGGCCCAGGTTCGATCCCTGGTCAGGGAACTAGATCCCACATGCTGCAACTAAAGATCCTGCATGCCGCAAGGAAGATCCCGCATGAGCGGCAACAAAGATCCCGCGTACCACAACTAAGACCCAGTGCAGCCAAATGAGTAAATGAATATATATATATTAGAAAAAGAAAGAAATACTGATTCATTAAAAAGGGGGAAAGAGTAACTGGTATACAGAAGAGTCTGACAGAAATCCCCTTAATCAAGTGACCAAGTGAACCCTGGGACAAATGGAAATGTGTCCTCCCTGATATATCAGGGTGTATCAAGAACACAACATCACTTCCAGGGACAGTCTAATCACAAGAAAGCCACAGACAAACTCCAATTGAAAGCCATGAGACAAAATAACAACTCTTCAAAAGTTTCAAGGTTGTGAAAGGCAAGGACAGACTAAGGATAGTTTTCCTGACCAGTAAGGGCTAGAGTGACATGGCGAAGAAACGCAATGTATGATGTTGGACTGAGCCCTTTTACTATAATGATTTCACTGGAGCATTAAAGGCGAAAACTAGAGATTAGATATTAATTTCCTGATGTTCAATGAGATTAGATGTTAACTTCCTGGTTTTATTCAATGTTAATTTCCTGATGTTGATGATTATGTTGTGGTTATGTAGGAAAATGTCCTTGTTTGTAGGATTTACACACTAAAGTATTTGGGGGTGATGCGGCTCAGGTTGGCAACTTACTGCCAAAGTGTTCAAGGTAAAAAAAAAGTTCCCTGTACTGTACCTGCAACCTTTCGGTGTTTGCGTCAGTTTCAAAATAAATATCATTAACCTGTGAAGAGGCGAGCAAAGAGTGCGCAGCTAAAATATGTAGGCAAATATTGTCAGGCAATTGATCAGTAAAAGTACTTTGTTATTCTCCTGGCTTTGTGATGTTTGTACTTTGTACTGATTTGTTTTATCATTTATTAAATGTTCACTTTCACACCTGATTTTCTATTCTTAATGAAGGCCCTACAAAATTGTATCAGCTTCATGCCCCATAAAACCAATACTCATGCATGGGCTTTCTTACTACCCTTTTAAAGATGAGAAAACTGAAGCACAGAAATATAAAGAGACTTGCCCAAGGTCTCTCAGTTAAGTGATGAAGAAGAATTTGGATCCAGACAGTCTGACTGTAAACTCTCCTTCCATGGGATGTTGTGAAGGCCCAGTAAGATAAAAGGGCATTAAAGGAACTTTATAAACGTAAGAATGAAGATTATTATGCAATTGTAATTGCATGAAAGATGCGTGCCTGTCTGCTGGGGCCTGTTTGCCTTAGTTCCTTAGTCAGAGGGAAGGGGGAGCAAAGTCCTCCTACTGTATGCCAGAAACTGCTTGGAATTCAACACGTAGGATCTCACTTTGTCCTCACAGCATCGCTGCAAGCAGGCGTTGTCCCGGATGAAGCTTCTGAGGCCCACAGAGATTTGGGGTTCAGCCCACAGTCACATAACTGAAAAGTGATAGAGCCTGGAGCAGATGCCAGGGATGGTGATGGCTGCCCAATAGTGTGTTAGCAGAAGGGTTGCCAGGCTGGGCTTGCCAAGGTCTACAGACATAACGCAGCCAAGGACCTTCCCACCAGCTCTCACAACCCATGCCCCAGCATCTGAGACAGATGCCTGGGACAGGGGAGCCATATGGCTGGTGGCAGAGCAACGTTTCTGCCCAGATCATAAGTGGGCAACATCTGCAGACCAGGAAGCAGCAGCAAGGCAGGGGCCCAGGTAGTCACCAGCTCTGGCTGCACAACTGGGGCAGTGGGTCCAGGGGAAAAAGCAAGGACTTTGGAGTCAGACTGGTGTGGGCTCTGTCTCTTCTTAGTGGTGTGAACTTGGGCAAGTCACTTTACCTTTTGAGTCTCAAAAAGTAAGAATCGTGCCTCATAAGGAAGCTCTGAATATTAGAGTGGGAAGTGCCTGGCACATAGTAGGTGCTCAGTAAACAGCAGTATTTCATTGTCATTCTGCAAGGGCTTCTCAGCAGATATGGCCCCTCAGGAGCTCCAGGAATCCAGGCTGGGGAGAAAGAGCTCTTAAGGACCTTATTCGTGCAGGGCCCCCCAGAACTGGAGGAAGAGGAAGGCAGCCTCCTAGACTGCACAGTGGGCAAAGTCCTCCCAGCCCCCCAGGATCCTGGCTCTCTTCCCCGAAGCCTATTCCTCACCAACAACAGGAGTAGGGCCCCAAGGTTAGGCAAACAAGTGAGCGATAAGGTGCTTCCAGGCTGGGCCTTGTATTCAAGGCTTGTCCAGCTCTGGGGCTGGCTTCCTGGCTGAGCGAGAGTCCTGCAGGCACAAATAGGGCCACCTGCCATGGCCACCTGCTGATCGTGCACCTGAGGCCTTGGTGCCCTGGTACAGCCTGGGTTAATGACCCTGTTTATCCACTTGAATCATCTGATAAGGGGCAGCAGGGCCAGCAGGCAGGTGACCCTGTGCCCTGCACCCGCTGCTTCATTGACTGAAGTGATATCAGGGCCACGTAGAGCTTCCAGGCCTCCCTCCCCCGCCACTTCCCCACCGGTCCTGCCAGGGTCAGTGTGAGTTTCTTTTTTTTTTTCAATGAACATGACTTCTGGAGTCAAGGTTGTTGGGCGGTTCCCCCCTCCCTCCCCCATTTGCGGATATAAATAGCACCCACAGCACAAAGCAGGGGGCGGGAGAGCCTGGAGGAAGGAGGAACAGATCCTCAACCATGAGCTCCAGCCAGCCAGGGACCTGCCCATGCCAGGGTGCTGCAGGCCGCCCAACCATTCTGTATGCACTTCTGAGCCCCAGCGTCAGGGACTGGCCCTCTGTGCCCCCAGCCCGTGGCCGCTGCCTGTGCAGGCAGCACCGGCCCGTCCGGCTGTGTACTCCCCATCGCACCTGCCGGGAGGCCTTGGATGTTCTGGCCAAGACGTTGGCCTTCCTCAGGAACCTGCCGTCCTTCTGCCAGCTGCCCCCCCAGGATCGGCGACAGCTGCTGCGGTGCTGCTGGGGCCCCCTCTTCCTGCTTGGGTTGGCCCAAGACACTGTGACCTTCGAGGTGGCTGAGCTCCCAGTTCCCAGCATACTCAAGAAGATCCTGCTGGAGGAGCCCACCAGCGGTGCAGGCAATGGCCAGGTGTTGGATCGGCCCCAGCCCTCACTGGCTGCAGTGCAGTGGCTTCAGTGCTGCCTGGAGTCCTTCTGGAGTCTGGAGCTGGGCCCCAAAGAATATGCCTACCTGAAAGGGACCATCCTCTTCAACCCTGGTGAGCTCCCAGACATTCCTGGATGGGCCAAGGCTGGAGTGGGGGGCAGGGCCCAGCCAGGGACAGCACCTTCTAAGGGCTTGACATCTGTGATCACTTTGGGTCCTGATTATCACCAAATAGTCATCTCACAAAAGAGGCTCAGAGAGGCTAATTGACTTGGTGAAAGCCACACAGCCAGGTAGGGGCAGAGCAAGAATGGGGACTCAGGTCTATTCATATCAGTATCTAGTCCTTGCCACTCTGCCTAAGAAATTGCCCTGACTCTCAGGGAAGGTGGAAGTGGGGAAGGGGAGGGTGGGCAGACACAGCTGTGCCTCAGTCACGCCTTCACGAGCGGACTGCATGGGGAAGTTCTGAAGGTGAAACTCTGTGGGTTCAGAAAGACCACATAGAGAAGAGGAATAAAGATGAAGGGGTGTGGGGGAGGAGAGGGAGGAGTCCCCATAAACTTCAGCTGGGAGAGCAACGGATAGAGGAAGTGTTCTTTGTAATCTGGAGAGCATCTAGATGAGAATTCCTCACCAAAGGCCCTCGTAGAATGCATTATTATAATTCATTATAATCATAGTGAATACTCATATTAACTTACCATATGTTAGGTCCAGTTCTAAGACTTTTACATATACTAGCTCATTTAAACCTCATAACAAGCCTAGGAGATAGGTACTATTATTTATCCCAATTTTACCAATAAGGAAACCGAGGCACAGAGATTGAGTAACTTTGTCCAAGGTCACACAGTTAATAAGTGACAGTGTGGGATTCAAACCCAGGCAGCCTGTGTCTTAACCATTGCTCTATACTGCCTCTCCATAAAGGATGGAAAAATGAAGTGATAAATAAATAAATGAAGGAGGTAGTAATGGGGCCTCAAAGACCAAGCCGGTGGCCTCCGGTCTTGGGCCAGTCTTGCCCCGTGGTGTCAGAGTAGGCTACTCACCAGCCATCTGTGCCTTCTCTGCCCACAGACGTGCCAGGCCTCCACGCCTCCTCCCACATCGGGCACCTGCAGCAGGAGGCGCACCAGGCCCTGTGGGAGGTCCTGGAGCCCTGGTGCCCAGCAGGCCAAAGCCGCCTGGCTCGTGTCCTCCTCATGGCCTCCACCCTCAAGTCCGTTCCACCCAGCCTGCTTGGAGACCTGTTCTTTCACCCTGTCATTGGAGACGTTGACATCGCTGGCCTCCTCGAAGACATGCTTTTGCTGAGGTGACCTGCTCCAGCTCAAGCAGAGACTGGGTGGAGGCTGGCAGCACTGATTCGGCCTGGTTGTTCCCTGGGTGACCCAGTGTTCCCAGAGGCTTCCCATGAGCAGCTGGTCCCGGCCCAGCCAGGTGGGCTATGGGGCCCTCACTCAGCCCAACCCCATCTTGGCCTCCCTTGGTTTGGACACAGTGCTCCAGCTGTCTGGCCAGCCCTTGGTGGTCCCAGAGCCTCTGGGCCAAGACTCCTATCCCTTCCTGGGACGGGGTTGGAAGTTTCGACTGCTCATTGGGCCAGGAGTCCTATTGACCTTGTACAGAACTGACTTAAGTTATTGGGTTTTGTAATAAAAGGTGTGATACACTTGGAGCCTGACACTGTAATTTGTACACGTGGAAGGGACCCGTTCACCTCCCGAGCCACCCTGCCCCTGTCAGTGGGAGCCCAAGAGGAAGGAACTATAAGTGGCACAGAAGCCAGACCTCAGGAAACTGGAATTTTAATTTTTCAGAGTGGGATAATGATTTCATTTCTGGGGGTGAGATTTATTTCACGTGGGTCCGAGTTCAGGGGGCAGTGTCAGTTCAGGACCCTCTCATGTCCTTGCCTTTATCTTAGGGGGTAGGGAGTGTCTCTCCCTGTCTTCAAATCCCCTGCTGACCCCTCCCTCAGCTCCTGCCCCGGCCTCCCTCTCACCTCAGTGAGAACTGCCAATTATAGCCAATAAGGAAAATGAAGCAGCCCATTTCCAAATTGAAACAGACAGGTTACAGGAATTTCTTCAGTTTGGGATCATTCACTTCCCCCATTCCTTCAGCGGACAGAGGAGTCTAGTCCACAGTTCTCCCAATGGGAGGGGGCAAGGGCAATTAGGGCTGGCCTGGAGGCTGCTTGGAAACCGGAGCAGACGGAGGCTTAGTTGCCACACCAGCTGTTAAAGTCCGAAACACACTTCCATGACAGTTGGCTCATAGCCACTGCCTGGAGCTCCCCTGCCCCTCTGTGCCGGCCCTTCTCCTGGAATCCATCCCCATGTCCAGCAGCTAGAGGGCAACGCTTGGCATAGCCACGGCTTCCGGGGCTGCTCCATTCAGTGCATGGCTTGTGTCTATTCTGATTAGTCAATGTCTGTGCCTCACTGTTTGTTAAATATTTTGAACATCACTCAGGTCAAAGTCACTGACCTGCAGGGTGGGCAGGAGGGAATGATAACAACACACATGCCTATAGGACCCCCTTTCAGGTCTCCTCCTTTCTCCAGCAATGAGGCCTGTCCCAACCAGGCCCCACCCCCCTCACCACCACAGTTTGGATTCTTCTCACGGCGGGGCCAAGTTAATTATTACTCACTGAGAGGTCATTCACTCAGGGACAGCAGTCTAGGAGTCATCATCACTCAGACCTTTCCCTAAAGCCACAAAGAAAGGCACCACAACTGAACCGGCCATGTACCCATTATGGGCACCCAGTGCCAGCAGCAAGGGCACCCCTGTCCCTTACCCAATCACCCACTCACCACTCAGACACCCAGAATGAGACAGAATGGCAGAGCTCAGACCCCACAACGAAGACACTCACACAACTCAGACCTACAACTCTCTCTCACAGGCACACTAAGTTGAACAACTCAGACACGCTTACATAGACCCACAGAACAGACCCTCCATCGGCCCACACACAGCACAGAAATGCACAGTCCAGATACACTCACTCAGCGACATACGGCGAACACATTCACAGAGAGGAGACGTGCCCCCAAGCCAGACGTTCACACCTACATCCCTCCACCCATGGGGGGGACACACCAGAGCATGCTCTCCACCTTCCGTATTTCACAGTAAAAGAAAAAGTGGCCCCCAGCGTAGGGGGACCTGAGTCCGTACACTTCAGGTTCTACCCAGAAGCTGCAAGTACAGGCCAAACTGCTCTGTCCAGCATTTAGGGCCTCAATCACTCCCTTTTCCCACGGCGACCCCAATATCCACCCTCCTCTCAGAAAGGCCATGTCCTGCTCAGCGACACCCCCCCAGCCAGGACCTAATCATATTCCCAAGTAGAGATGTCCTCTAGAGCCCAGGAACAAGCCCTGCACCCCTCTACCCCTTCACCCTCCACCAGAACCCCAGACCCAGACCTCAGTCCCTGACACCTGTCCCTGCCCTGCCCCTCCCAACCCTTGGGCCCATCTCACCTTGCAGACTCATGAGTCAAGACGCTTTCAAGAGCAGATGACTCATCTCCCCATAGGAGTCAAATCCTGCAGATTCAGGGATTTGGGGTCATTCTATCTTTCATGTCCCTTCACCAACTGCCCCCATTAGTTTACTGTTGCTCCTCTCTGAACTTCAGACTGAGTCTTCCTGCCTCTCACCCACCCTCCCTAACCCTGAGCAGGCATTAGAAAGCGCTCCTCTCCACTCTCCACCCCAGCCTTTTCCCTCAATTTACCTAATGTTTCCATCATTCAAATAGCTTCCCTATTAGCCTACCTTGTTCTTTTGCAAATTTCTTCCCTACCCCTACACATGATTGGGGAGATACACTTCTATTTCTTGTCTGTATCTTTTGAGTCACTCCCTGTGCCCTACCTAAGCCTTCTAGAGGAACATAAAGACAAATTTAGCAAAACTAAAGAGAAAATTATAATACAGTTTTTAAAAATATTTTTATTTATTTATTTGGCTGCACTGGTCTTAGTTGCGGCACGCACGATCTTCATTGCCGCATGCGGGCCCTTCGTTGCAGCATGTGGGATCTAGTTTCCTGACCAGGGATTGAAACCAGGCCCCCCTGCATTGGGAGAGTGGAGTCTTAACCACTGGACCACCAGGGAAGTCCCTATAATACAATTTTTAAAAATAAATTTATTTTATTTATTTGGCTGTGTTGGGTCTTCGTTTCTGTGCGAGGGCTTTCTCTAGTTTCAGCGAGCGGGGACCACTCTTCATCGCGGTGCACGGGCCTCTCACTGTTGCGGCCTCTCTTGTTGCAGAGCACAGGCTCCAGATGGGCAGGCTCAGTAGTTGTGGCTCACGGGCCCAGTTGCTCCGCGGCATGTGGGATCGTCCCAGACCAGGGCTCGAACCCGTGTCCCCTGCATTGGCAGGCAGATTCTCAACCACTGCGCCACCAGGGAAGCCCCTCCTATAATACAATTTAATAAGGGCAATAATGCTTCCTCCATGAGACTGCAGGGTTTCCAAAGGTGGGAGGTTGTCTTCACTATCAGTATCTTAACAGTGGGAACTGTGTCACATCAACCAGAGAGGGTAGAGGAAGAAACAGGCTTAGGCAGGGTATGCAAATTATTCAAGGTTTGGACTGATCACCATCTGTGCTGGGATTTGAACTCAGGCCTGTGTGACTGTGGAGGCCGGGCTCTGGCCAGCACAGGCTGGAGTGAGTCATGGCCAAGATCAGGTTGTCTGGGGCCAGCTCAGCCACTGTTTACTGACTGTCTCTCAGCCTGATCCCTGTCCTCAGGCCCAGCCAGGGCTGACGCACTAGGAAGCAGGAGAGTGGCTGTGGCTCTGGGTCAGCCTCAGGTACCATTTTATTATCATCATTATTTCTACCTTCATTAGCCATATCATTGACTGCTTATTAAGCAGTCAGGCTGTTGACGGGTGCTGTGCCCTGCGCTGACACACCCTGCCCTTGGTACAGTCACGTAACCTAGAATTTATGATGCCAGCAAAAAGCCAACACCCAGGTATCTATTCATCCATTCATGCCATTTTCAACGTCTTTCTTGATGTCCACTGTACCAGATCCTGTGCTAGATGCTGAGGAGCACAGAATAAATGAGATACAGCCCCTGCCTTCATTGAACATCCTGCCTATATGGCAGAGAGACACACAAGTAACTGTAACACCGAGTGATCTGAACTGTGATAGAGGGACATCCAACAGGCAGCAGGGGCTCAGAAGAGGTAGTAATTAAATCTGCCTGGAGATGGGAAAAATGCTTCAGCCAAGTGGTAGCTGCTACGAGCTAAAGAGATTGAATAGGGAGCTGCCAGGCAAGAGGGAACGATAGGTGCAAAGGCACAGAGGTGTCAGAGTTCAAGGATGTTTTGCTAACTGCCAGTGGTCTGGGGCAACTGGGTCCCAGGAGACCTAAGAGCAAGAGAGGATCCTGGAGAGTTGAACAGGGGCCATGTCACAGAACAAGGCAGCAGAGAGAGGCAATCCCAGTGAAACTGGTGGAGGCAACAAGGCTAAGGTCTCGGGGAATCAGGGTTAACAAAGGGGACCATCCATTTCTGGCAGGTCATTCTGGATAGCTACTAAACAATAACCAGCTAACAGTTATGGAGAGCTATGCTCTAAACATGTTATATGGATTATGTTATTTAAGTCTTACAACTCTATGCTGGAAGTACTATCATTATCTCCATTTCACAGATGGAGAGACCGAGGCACCGAGTTAGGTAACTTGCTCAAGGTTACACAGTTAATAGTAGTGGAGTCAGGATTTGAACTCAGCTGGTCTGGATTTAGGGCCTATGCTCTTAAATGCTATGCTATCTTGAGTCGTTAACGGTCAGAGATGATCAAGTGGAGAATAAATAACAGCACCTAGACTCCTTCTCCCCACCTCACTGTAAGGTAGAATGAGAGTGGAAATGTAGTCTTGGGACTTCCCTGGTGGTGCAGCGGTTAAGAATCCGCCTGCCGAATAAAGACACAGACCTACTAGAGAATGGACTTGAGGATACGGGGAGGGGGAAGGGTAAGCTGTGACAAAGAGAGAGAGAGGCATGGACATATATACACTACCAAACTTACGGTAGATAGCTAGTGGGAAGCAGCCACATAGCACAGGGAGATCAGCTCGGTGCTTTGTGACCACCTAGAGGGGTGGGATGGGGAGGGTGGGAGGGAGGGAGACACAAGAGGGAAGAGGTATGGGAACATATGTATATGTATAACTGATTCACTTTGTTATAAAGCAGAAACGAACACACCATTGTAAAGCAATTATACTCCAATAAAGATGTAAAAAAAAAAAAAAAAAAGAATCCGCCTGCCAATGCAGGGGACAGGTGTTCAATCCCTGGTCCGGGAAGATCCCACATACTGCGGAGCAACTAAGCCCGTGTGCCACAACTACAGAGCCTCCGTGCTGCAACTACTGAAGCTCACGTGCCTAGAGCCCATGCTCTGCAACAAGAGAAGCCACCACAATCAAAAGCTGGTGCACCACAACACAGAGGAGCCCCCACTCACCACAACTAGAGAAAGTCCCCGTGCAGCAACCAAGACCCAACACAGCCAAAAATAATAATGATAAATAAAATACACAACACACACACAAAATTTTTTTTAAATGTAGTCTTGGTTACCTTTAAGTTTTTGATGAGAAATCTGGCCTGTTTGTTCCCCCAAGGAAGTGGCCCACTTTCCCTGGAGAAAGTACCCAGCCACACCCAGCAGCACATCCCCATGTTAGTGCCAGGAATATTCATTCCATCAATGATGATTTATTGATAATCTACTACACACTGAGCATCCTGTGAGTCTCGGAAATTTCATCCCACAAATGGCAACTGTGTGTAGTCATAAGTGCGTAACTTCTTGGGTCATCTAACAGCTTTTCCAGAGCACACCATTTTAATTTCAGTTCACATCTTTTTTTTTTTTTTTTTTTTTTTTGCGGTACACGGGCCTCTCACTGTTGTGGCCTCTCCCGTTGCGGAGCACAGGCTCCGGACGCGCAGGCTCAGTGGCCATGGCTCACGGACCCAGCCGCTCCGCGGCATGTGGTATCTTCCCGGACCGGGGCACGAACCCGTGTCCCCTGCATTGGCAGGCGGACTCTCCACCACTGCGCCACCAGGGAAACCCAGTTCACATCATTTGCTACGTAACACTTATTTTTCAATTTTCAGATTTTTAAAAAGATAGCTTTAACTAAACCTTTTCTGTATAATATACATAAAAGTATGCAAATCAGACCTGTATAGCTTGGTGAATTATCACAACATGAATACAACCCTGTAACCACCACCCAGCTCAAGAAATAGAGCATTAGCAACACTCCAGAAACCCTCCCCATCATTACCACTCTCTCCTGCCCAAAGGGTATCACTAACCCCTGATTTCCAACATGATAAATGAGATTGCTTGTCTCAAACTTTATATAAATGGAATTGTATAGCATGTACTTTTTTGTGTTTGTCTTCTTTTACTTGATATTATATCTGAGATCCAGATATAATCTATGCTCTGTGTAGCAGTAACCCATTCACTTTCATTGTTGTAAAGTATCCCATTACACTACAATTTATCTACCCATTATACTGCTGAGGAACATTTGGTTCATCAAATAATAATGCTAGCATTATTCTCGCACACCTATTTTTGGTGCACGGATGTTTGCAGAACTGGTGCTATATAACAAGAATCGGAATTACCGAGTCATAGAACACGTGCTCAACTTGAGTAGATCTTGCTAGTTTTCTAAAATAGTGTACCAATCTAAACATCCCTCGGCAGATTTTAAAATCCAGACATAACGTTGTCCCTTTTCACAGTTACCCAGATGCTCGTTAGAACTGTTTTTATTTTTTATTTCTTGAATAGGTGGATATTTGTGATCACCACAATGTAATTACTTGCTTTATTGCTTTTTGAAATATTATTTTCCCTTTTAAGATTTTAAAAATATTGAGTAAAATATGGGACTTCCCTGGTGGTTCAGTGGTTAAGAATCTGCCTTCCAATGCAGGGGACGCGGGTTTGATCCCTCGGCAGGGAACTAAGATCCCACATGCCACGAGGCAACTAAGGCCACGTGCCGTAACCACTGAGCCCATGCACTCTGGAGCCCTCGTGCCACAACTAGAGAGAAGCCCGTGCACCACAGCGAAAGATCCCGTGTGCTGCAACTAAGACCCAACACAGCCAAAAATAAATTAATGTTTAAAAAAAACTTGAAAAATATTGAGTAAAATAAGATATTTATAAAATATATGTAATATATAAAGAGTAACAGTACTGAGAATTCCCCGGCATTCAGTGGTTAGGACCCAGTGCTTTCACTGCCACGGGCCCAGGTTTAAAAAAAAAAAAAAAAAAAAGAGTAGCAGTACAAGAACCCTCATCATTGTTCCACAGATCATTATTGCCATCAACTTTTGACCTCTTTCTAAATCTATCACCCAAAGGTAATGACTACCCTGAATTGGGGGTTAATCATTTCTTGATCCCTCCCAAAGGCAGCAAGGCCTCCAACAACCAACCAGCTTTCCCTAAGCACCTACTATGTGAAAGGCGTACAAAGATGAAAAATTAAAATAAGTAGGGAGGGACTTCCCCAGTGGCTAAGACTCCACGCTTCCACTGCAGTTTCGATCCCTGGTTGGGGAATTAAGATTCCCACATGCCACAACTAAGATTTCACATGCTGCAACTGAAGATCCCGCGTGCCGCAACTAAGACCTGGAGCAGCCAAATAAATAAATAAATATTTATAAATAAATAAAATAAAATAAGTAGGGAAAGCCCTCTCATATTTGTGGCTCCCCATTCTCATGAAAATAACAGGTAACGTCTAAGGAGGGTTTACTGTATGCTAGGCATTTACCGGACGCGCAGGCTCAGCGGCCACGGCTCACGGGCCCAGCTGCTCCGCGGCATGTGGGATCTTCCCGGACCAGGGCATGAACCCGTGTTCCCTGCATCTGCAGGCGGACTCTCAACCACTGCGCCACCAGGGAAGCCCTACTGAGGACTTTTATATGCGTGATGACATTAAATTCTCACCACAGTCCTCTAAGGGTAGGGACTATTATTCCTATCCAACAGATGAGGAAATTTAGGCTCAGAGAAGTTAAGTAACTTGCCCCAAGTCACACTGCTAGCTAAGGATCAAATTTCTAAGCCTTGACTTTTTTTTTTTTTTTTCTTGGCAGCGCCACGTGGCTTGCGGGATCGCAGATTGAACCAGCCTGGCAGTGAAAGCCCAGAATCCTAACCACTAGGCCACCAGGGAACTCCCTTTATGATCTTAAAGCATACTTATATGTGTATCCTTAAAAAATGTTGATTTGTATTTTTTGAACTTTATACAAGTGGAATATTCTGTTTTCTGACTTATTTTCACTCAGTATCATATACCTGAAATTATTGGTACTGAATGCCAGTTTTTGCTCTTACAAACACTGCAGCTATGAATATTCATACATACTGTCAAATAACAAACTAATCTGGACTTAGGAAGGAGGGACTTTATTTGAAGTGATTATTGCAAGGAAGGAAAGGAACTACTGAAATAGGGAGAAGGAAGCTATTGCAAAGAAAGAAGCTCTAACCATAGACCTACACGTGTCTCAAGGGTTAGGCAAAGAGGTTTTCTTTCACAGGGAGGAGTAAATAAGGCTAGAAAGAACTGGGTGTGAGGAAGTGGGATGACCAGGAATGGCTTATGGCACAATAGATAAGAGAATGTTTTACCCTGAACCCAGCCTATTCTCAGGGGGGGCTGTTAACGAGGGGTCGTGTACAGCTCAAGCTGGGGGAGGGGGACACAGTGCAAAGTTCATGGACCTGGAGGAAGGAGAGAAGCTTAACCAAAGTTTAGTTAACAAGCATTTTGTTTTCGTTGTTCTGTGGGGAAAAGCAGTTCATCTAAGCGTTTATGAGGCAAAGAATTGAAATTTGGAGTCTGTGTCTAGCCTTGCCATAGGTAAACAAGGGGGCACCCATGAGTTTTATCTAAGTAATATAAGGAAGGTTGTCTCTTTGCAGTAAGTTGTGTTCCAGAACACAAAAGGGTGGGAGGGGTTTCTTAACTTTTCCAGGATCACAGGGCTTGAGCGAGGTTCAACATTGTCAGTACATCTCCTGATAAACATACGCAAGAATTTCTTTAAAATATATAACTATAAGTGGAATGGCTGGGTCAAAAGGTATGTGTAGTTTCACTTTTACAGGGTAATGCCAAATTGTTTTCCAAAGTGGTGGTACCAGTTTACACTTCCAACAGCGTATGGGAGCTCCAGTTGCTCTACATCGTCAGGGTTTAAAAGAGGATTTGAGGATTTAAAATTTTTTGCCAACCTGGTGGCTATGAAGTGGGTCTCATTACATCTCCTTGATGATTGAGATTGAGCATCTTTCATTGTTAACTGCATGTGTTTCTCTTCTGTGAAGGGTCTTCGGCCCACTTTTCAATTGGATTATCTTACTGATTTTGTGAGAGTTCACCAATATGTTTTGGTAGCATAAATGGATTTACGACTGAAAAGGCCCTAAACTGATAAAGAATTGCGATTAGGTTTGGGAGATATCCAACAGCTAAAAATCTTAAACACTGCCTCTCCCTCAGGCTTCTGATTTGATCCTCACTAGCGTCTTATGAAACAGAGCCGTAACCCCAGTTCTCAGGTCAGTTTTACCCATCACCACCGGCTTCTGTCTGTGGGAAAGGCACCTAGCGACTTCCTTCCGTGCTTTCCCAGCTCTTGGTTCCACGTCCTCAATCCCGGCGCACTAATCACCGGTTACGCAGCATTTATTGCAGCACCTCAACGCCCCTCGCAATATTCTCGCAAGTGTTGGTTCCAGCCGATCATGTGACACCCAAGATGGCGGCGTCCAGTGCGGCGGAGGAGGCGGCAGTTTACTTAATAGTGAGCGGTATCCCGTCGGAGTTGCGCTCAGCCCAGCTACGGAGCTACTTTAGCCAGTTCCGGGAACAGTGCGGCTGTGGCTTCCTCTGTTTCCACTACCGGCATCGGCCTGAGCGGGCCCCTCCCCAGGCTGCTCCCGACTCTACCCTAACTCCTATCCGCCAGGGTCTCGCCCAGACTTCACTCAACGATGCCCGCACTCTCTCCACTCAGGACTCTGCTCCCGCCCAGACCCGCACCTGCTGCTGCGTCATCTCGGTACGGGGGCCAACTCAAGCCCAGAGGTTTCTCCGTATGTACTCGGGCCGCCGGTGGCTGGATTCTCAGGGGACTTGGTTACCTGGTCGTTGTTTCATCCGCAGACTTCGGCTACCTACTGAGGCATCAGGTACGCGTAGGAGAGATAATAGACTGGGACTACTAGAGGCACTGGAACAGAGGCACCGTCCCTGAGGATTGTTGAGGATAAGTCAGGTCTCTCGTTAGGGCTCTTTAGGAGTTTATATCATTTCTGGACAAAGTTTCAGGCTCAACTCTCACGTTAGAAAAACTCGGGGGAAAGAAAAAAGAGGCCTATTCAGATGATGTTTCCAATTTATTAAGTCTATTCCGAGACCCTTTTGATTTTGCACTGACATAGAAGGGGAAAGAAGGAAATCAGATATTGTCTTTGTTGCTCCCCACCCAGTCCTCTGTTGACAAGATGCAAATGAAGAGACAAACTCTTTTCTCTGGACAGCTCCCATTTTCATGGGAAATCACTTTGATAGGGAAACGGGAAGCACAGTGCAGGGCCCTCTAATTTATTCATTCAACAAATCTAGCCTGTATTGCTAGACGTAGTGTGACTCTAGCTGGTATGCAGAAAAC
This sequence comes from Delphinapterus leucas, assembly GCF_059928025.1. Classification (NCBI taxonomy): domain Eukaryota; kingdom Metazoa; phylum Chordata; class Mammalia; order Artiodactyla; family Monodontidae; genus Delphinapterus; species Delphinapterus leucas. The sequence goes on from NC_143129.1 coordinate 169,694,266, forward strand.
AGCTGGACACAGTCTGTGCTCAGAATCCAGAGAGGAAGACAGATTTGTAAAAAGGTAAGTGTCACAGAGATGCCATTCTAATTGTTAACGTTTACTGAGCACTTCCTGTGCACTTCCTGGGCACGGTTCGAAGTCTTTTCTTTTTCTTATTAACTCTTCACAACAATCCTATAAGGTAGGAGCTATTGTTACCCATTTTATAAGGGAGGAAACTGAAGAATACGGAAGTTATGTTATATTACAAGGTAACAGAGTCACAATACTAACTGGGCATTTTGCTCCAGAGCCTGTGCTCTTTAACACCAACTGCTGTGAGATGACAGGGGAGGGAGAAACCCATTTCCTAGAAGGATTAGGAAATGTGGCTTTGCATCTGGATCTTGAAAGATAAACAGGAGTTGGTGGGAAAGAATGGTGTTCAAAGTAAATGGCATTTGCAAAGACACAGATATGTGAAAGCCCATGAAACTCTCAGGGCATGTTAAATTGTTTGATGTGATTGGAACACATGGTATGACAGTGCGCAGGGGGTGAGGGTTGGTGGCAGTTGAAAATCAAAAGGTCATCAGGAACCAGATCTGGAAGAAACTTGTGAGCTTAGCCTAGGTGATGAGAAATGGCATGAGATTACTAGGTGGTTCTGGTCAGGGAACAGAGGAAGGGACTCTGGAAAAGTTTGAAAGGGAGAAACAGCATTAGGCTAAAGGATTTAAACCTTGAACAGTTTCTGACTCAAGTGTTGCTGGAGACTTCTAGGTTTCAAGAGCTGTTCTTCTCCCTGCTTCCCAAGGTTGGGACTCCTTTCCCTTCAAGACCCGGAAGGAACTGCAGAGTCGGAAGGCTGAGAGTGAAGCCTTCACGCTGGCCGACCTGAGGCGACTGCCAGAGCTGAACCCACCGGTGCTGATGCCCAGCGGGAATGTGGGGACTCCCCTGCGGGTCTTTTTGGAGTTGATCCGGGCCTGCCGTCTACCCCCTCGGATCATCACCCAGCTGCATCTCCAGTTCCCCAAGACAGGTTCCTCCCGGCGCTACGGCAATGTGCCCTTCAAGTATGAGGACTCGGAGACTGTGGAGCAGGCAGAGCTCGTGTACACAGCCGAGGGTGAGGAGATACCCCAGGGAACCTGCTTGGCAGACGTACCAGCCAACCCCTGTGAAGAGCCAGAGGAAGAAGAGGAAGAGGAAGAAGAGTCACACTCAGATGACGTGAGTACAGGGAGCCACCTTGTCCTTGCTGGCAGCTTAGAGAGGCCAAGGCGTTAACAGTACCACTCTTCAATTGTGTATTACCAGAGTTCTAAACCTGGGGTCCTCAGGAGGCTTCCAAAGACTTTGAACTCCCTGACATTGAACGTAAAACTGCATTTGCACGTGGAGGTATATGTTTCTTTGGGAGAGGGGCCAGAGCTTTTATCAAAAGATTCTCAAAGGGGTCTTCTTTTCATTCCTTCAGAAGAAATGTAAGGAGGGTCCCTTTCATTGATGAAATCCACTGACCAAGAGATAAGATCACCTAAGGAAGCAGAGGCACAGCTGGGATGTGAACCCAGTCCCCTTCGCTGCTTGTCTAACTTCTGTGTGCTTTCATTATGTGGTTGAGAAGTCGCCTCTATTTTCTGACCTTGAGTCTGTGGATTGAACACTAGCCTCCACTCTAACTTTATCAATGAAATAGACATTTCTTCTACCTCTTTCTCCAAACTTGTTTGTTCATCCATACAATCGGGAGAGGTGTGATTTGTTGGGAAACTTTTTTTTTAAATGCATACTCTGGGTAAGAAGTAATTGACCTGTGTCTTCAAAATTCCCAGCTCAGAGTTGCTAACACATCTGGACCACATCCTTAGTGTGTGGTACTGTCCTGCCTTTTCTCCAGCCCCTGCTCTGTAGCAGTGATTCCTGAGACCTCCTGGAGTTTAACTGGGGCAGGAGTCCCCAAGATTTCAAGCCAGGAGTCATTCTGTCATTCCACAAGTCCAGTCAAGCACTTGTAAACACAGGGGCTAGCACAGGATTCCAAAGACATTTTAAGACTCATTTCCTTCCCACAAAGAGCCTTCAAGCTCCCTGAAGAGAGAGAACCAGCATCTGGAAAGGGGATGTGGTATGGTATGGGTTTGAACGCTGGCTCTGCCCCTCTCTTAGGCAAATCACTTTACTCCTCTAAATCGAGGTTTCATCACCTGTAGAATGGGAATAATGGTACTAACCTCACAGCGTTGTTGGGAAGATTAAAGGAGCTAAGGTATGTGAAGGGCCTGACACAGTAGACGATAGGTTTAGTTCCTGTCCCTTCTTTCTTTGTGACATAATGTAGAAAGGCATAAACAGGGTGTATTGATTAGCAGTGAGAAATTCAGAGACCAGTGAGAGTGGTGGGGGACCTCATGTGAGCTACAGAACTTGAGGAATGAGGAGGATTTAACCAAGTGAAGAGGAGGTGGTGGTGGAAGAGGAGGGCAGATATTCGGGCAGGGAGAACAACATGGCCAAAAGCACAGGGATAAGAGTGAGTCAGGCTTGTGGCGGAAGGGGCCAAGTATGTTGAGAAACAGGGCATGGAGAGATGTTTTGGTCACGGCTTAGGGGCCAGAAAGTGCTGCTTCTCAGAGAAATTTGGAGGAAAGGAGCCGAGGTCCCATCTATGGGACCTCCTGTGCACTGAGCTGCCCTCCTCGTGGGCCTGAGGTCAGGAAGCTGGACAGGCAGGTCACCTCTCCCCACCTTCTCCCAGGACGACGAGCGGGGTGAGGAGTGGGAGCGGCACGAAGCGCTGCATGAGGACGTGACCGGGCAGGAGCGGACCACTGAGCGGCTCTTTGAGGAGGAGATCGAGCTCAAGTGGGAGAAGGGCGGCTCAGGCCTGGTGTTCTACACTGATGCCCAATTCTGGCAGGAAGAGGAAGGAGGTAACACTGGCACCCGGGCAAGGGCAGGGGTGATCCCTGCTGCGTTCACTCAGGGCGCTGTGCTCCACACGGTGGGTTCCCTGGCAGTGAGCCCAACTAAAGGGCTAGGGAAGAGGCTTACGCTGGTCATATATGAGAGACCAGCCATCCTTTCTAGGGGTGAGGGATCAGTGGAGTGGAGAGAAAATGCCCTCCTACAAATTCTGAATGACCCCCCTTCAGAGGAGAGACTTGAAGATAAAATCAAAAGCCCCAAGTTCTAGAAAGTCTAATTTAATTTAACTCTTGACAGAACTGAGAGTCCTTGGCTCACTCTGCTTGATGCTTTTCTATCTGCAGACTTTGATGAACAGACAGCCGATGACTGGGATGTGGATATGAGTGTGTACTACAATGCAGGTACTGGGCCAGAGGTTGCAGTACTGGGAGGTGGAATGGTGCCCTGGCCTTGCAGTGACACTTTACCAGACCTGCTTAGCAGAGGCTGAGACAGGGCACCAGTTCCCTTGGGGTAGCCCGCTAAGAGGTTCCTCTCTTAAAACATCGCTAGTTGAGTGCATTAAGTGCTGGTTGTGGGCAGAGCCTTTTTCCTTTCTTTGTGCAGGAAGGACACATGGTGACAGCCCTCAGGGAGCTCTGGTTCTGATGGGCAGACCCTAGTAGAGTGGGAGGGTCAGGAGTTCGGGCTCTGGTTAAGAATTTAGATTCTGGAGTCAGAAATGACCTAGGGGACTTCCCTGGTGGCGCAGTGGTTGAGAGTCCGCCTGCCAATGCAGGGGACGCGGGTTCAAGCCCTGGTCTGGGAAGATTCCACATGCCGCGGGGCAACTACGCCTGTGCGCCACGACTACTGAGCCCTCATGCCGCAATGACTGAAGCCCGGGAGCCTAGAGCCTGTGCCCTGCAGCAGGAGAGGCCACCGCGGTGAGAGGTCCCCGCACGGCAGTGAAGAGTAGCCCCCGGTCGCCGCAACTAGAGAAGGCCCGTGCGCAGCAACGAAGACCCAATGCAGCCAAAAATAAATAAATAAATAAATAAAATTTATAAAAGAAATGACCTAGGGTGGTTGGGGGGTGGGAAGGGAAGACCTGGGTCCTAATTCTCTCTCTCATTTTTTGGCTTTATGACTTTTCTGTACTTCAGTTTCCTCATCTGTAAGATGAGACAGCTGTGGTTCTTATTCTTGGTGAGCTCCCAGTCTAATGGGAGAAATAATAATACAGTAATAACACACCATAAAAATGAATATTTAAATCTTGTGAGGAGGGCCTAGAAACCTGATTTTCCCCCCTTCTGCTGAGAGAGACCCTTCCACAAATTGGGCTCTACTTCCTCAGATGGTGGAGACAAGGATGCCCGAGACTCTGTCCAAATTCGTCTGGAACAGAGACTCCGTGATGGCCAGGAGGCCGGCTCCGTGACTGGACACCAGGTGGGCACCTTCGAGCGCCACACCAAGGTGAGCACTGTGCCAGCCCGCTGACCCCTCTCTGTTCCTTCTTTACCCTCATTCCCTTCCCCGCCCCCACAGGAGCCCCATCTCGAGTCTTCTCCCTTCCCTCTGCAGGGCATTGGGCGGAAGGTGATGGAGCGGCAGGGCTGGGCCGAGGGCCAGGGCCTGGGCAGCGGGTGCTCAGGGGTGCCCGAGGCCCTGGATAGTGACGGCCAGCACCCCAGATGCAAGCGTGGATTGGGGTGAGTATGGGTGAGGGACTTCCCTGGGAGCCCAAGTGAGCCTTTCAGCTGTACCCTCTTCCCTCTGGTTTTGGATTGGATGCTAGAGACGCCTAGGGAATGAACTTCAAAACAGAATTAGAAGGAAAAAGGATGTCTGGCGCTAACGTTTTCAAGACCGAGTCCTCAGGCTTGACACGATCATTAATCTCCTGGGGGAGGCATTCCCCCAAGTCTGAGGAGTTTGGACTTGATGATTGCTATTAGAAGGCGACTGTAAGTCACAGAGTGGCGACAGTTGTTCTAAAGTTCGTGTACCATTTAAAATGAAAGCAGTATGTGAGGCCTCTGCTTGCTGGCACTACCCATGGGTGGATAAGGAGGCTGGAGAGCAAAGATCCAGATTTAAATGCTCAGTCTTTGGGACAAACCACATATGAAGTAGCTTCTACCCTGTTCTTTCTCAAACCCTTTACTGCTGTGAGATAGCAGCCCTCTCACTGAGAGCTCTTTTTGATCCAGGTACCATGGAGAGAAGCTCCAGCCATTTGTGCAACCAAAGAGGCCCCGTGGAACTGGCTTAGGGCTCATCTCCACCATCTACGATGAGCCCCTACCCCAGGACCAGGGGGAGTCGCTGCTCCGCCGCCAGCCACCCACCAGCATGAAGTTTCGCACAGATATGGCTTTTGTGAGGGGTTCCAGCTGTGCCTCGGACAGCCCCTCAGAGCGTGAGTGGCAAGTTCAAGGGCTTCCTTAATCAGGATCACTCATAATTGCACAGTGGCAGCCCTCTGCCTGGCCCTATCTCCCACGGAAGCAGAAAGAACTCTGGGAGCAGCAGTCTGCGCGGCTTGTTCAGAACTTGCCTTCTGCCTGTCTACCTCAGGGGCATTTTTATAAAAAGCCCCCTATCCTCCCCTTTGATGATAGGGCTTAATGACTTGTCCTCGGTGGTGTCCTAACCCTAGTCCCTGTTTGGGCTTGCTCCTGTTGCCTCCCCCAGCACCTTGAAAACTGGATTGACTGAGGTTATCGTCACAACCTTCCTGGGGGCAAGGGGAGGGTGGGAGTGGGTTCAGCATGAAGCCCAGAAAGAGGGGAAAAGGGACATGGAAGAGGAGAGGATTTGTGGTTGGAAGAGACGGTCTTGGGGCGGGCCCTCAATCGCCTCTACCCTTAACTGGCTGGGACCGGGCAGCGGACAGTCCGCTGCAGGTGTCCCGGGTCTGCGACCTGACGAGAGAATAAAAAAGTTTACTACCGAATTTCTCTTTCTCTTCTAATTCGGCCGGGAGGAAGGTGGCGAAATCCCCAGAAAGGTAACCGCCCCCTCTCCCAGGCCCCCACGTCCGCCCCACGCACCGACGTCACCACGCCCTTCGGCGCCAAGCTGTGTCGTCGCCGTATGGGCGGGACTTCCTCTCCCGGCCCTGCTGTTTCCGACGTCGTCCGGAAGTCGGGTGCTGGTCTCGTCAGTACCGGGCCATTTGGTCGCCTCACATGGCGCGGGTCCCTACTCTTCCTCCTTAGGCGACCCCCGGGCATTACCGCCGGCCCCCGACGAAGTGCACGTCGGGGATCCCGTTGCCCTCGGCTCTCGTCTTCGGCTTGGCTCCCGCCCTGCTTCCCTGCCGAGCTTACCTGCTCCGCACGGGGCCGTGTGCCGGCTGCCCATGGCGGGGGCCGCTCCGACCACGGCCTTTGGGCAGGCGGTTATTGGCCCTCCGGGCTCGGGGAAGACCACGTACTGCCTGGGCATGAGTGAGTTCCTGCGCGCGCTGGGCCGGCGTGTGGCGGTGGTGAACCTGGACCCGGCCAATGAGGGGCTGCCGTACGAGTGCGCCGTGGACGTGGGCGAGCTGGTGGGGCTGGGCGACGTGATGGACGCGCTGCAGCTGGGGCCCAACGGCGGTCTGCTGTACTGCATGGAGTACCTGGAGGCCAACCTGGACTGGTTGCGTGCCAAGCTCGACCCCCTCCGCGGCCACTACTTCCTCTTCGACTGCCCTGGCCAGGTGGAGCTCTGCACGCACCACGGAGCCCTGCGCAGCATCTTCTCCCAGATGGCGCAGTGGGACCTCAGGGTGCGTCTGGGGACGGGCAGGCCCATTTTGCAGATGGAGGAACTGAGACAGGGAGGAGAACAGATGCCACGCCCCCATGTCCCACAGCGAGGTAGGGGCCGAGACGCTTTGGAGTAAAACAGATGTGAGTTCGAATTCTGGCTCTGCCACTGCCACTGCCTCGCTGTGTGGTCCTGGGCAAGTCAGTTTATCTCTCTGAACCTCAGTTTTCTCATCTGTAAAATGGATGTGTCAGTACCCAATTTGGGATTATTGGGAGTATGGAAGTAGTTATGTGGAAGGTGGTATGGCAATTGTTGTTGTGACTTGTGGGCAAAAGAAAGTGAAAGAATAGAGTCAGGTGCAGTGTGAATTGAACCAGTTGCCCACTGGGAGGCTCAGTGCAAGGCCTCTTGTAGGAAAAGATGCCCCACATCTCCTGGAATAAGGAAATGATTGTGGCTATTAGAATGAAACAGAAGCAGGAAAAAACTAATGGGAAGACTTTCCCTTTGCCCTCAGAAGTCCCCAGCCTGATGGGGGAGACATAGGCCCTAATGTTCCCTGCCTCCCCAGGCCACTCTCACCCTGTCTCTTCCTTCCCTCCCAGCTGACTGCTGTCCACCTGGTGGATTCTCACTATTGCACAGACCCTGCCAAGTTCATTTCGGTACTGTGTACCTCCCTGGCCACCATGCTGCATGTGGAGCTGCCCCATGTCAACCTCCTCTCCAAGATGGACCTCATTGAACACTATGGGAAGCTGGGTAAGAGATCCTGTTCTGACAGGCAAAAAGTAGGGCAGCGGCTGGGCTGGAGTGAAGCAGAGATCTCAGCTGAAGGAAGCTGCTTCCAGGGACCATGCATGGCCTGATGATAGCAGCCACAGTCGGGTCTGACCCCTGCGCATTTATTTTGTGGCACTCTGTGCCAGATACTGTTCTGGGTTTTGGGGACAAGAGAGCTACAGATGGTGATATGTATTATGAAGGAATTAGAAGAAAGTGATGGGATAGTGAGTGGTTGGGAGTGAGGGGAGTGAACAGTACCATCTGAGCTGAGGCCAGAATAGTGAGAAGGAGCCAGGCAAGGCAGAACTGTTCCTAGGCAGAGGGACCAATAGGGGTCCCTATTTCCTTAATCCTTAAGGAAAGAGTTTTGTTTGTTTGTTTGTTGGTGGGTTGTTGTTGTTGTTGTTTGCCATTTCACATGAACCACAATTTTTTTTTTTTAATTAACTTATTTTTTTGGCTGCGTTGGGTCTTCTTTGCTGCACACGGGCTTTCTCTAGTTGCGGCGAGCAGCTGCTATTCTTTGTTGCGGTGCACGGGCTCCTCATTGCGGTGGCTTCTGTTGTTGCAGAGCACAAGCTCTAGGCACGCGGGTTTCAGTAGTTGCAGCATGCGGGCTCAGTAGTTGTGGCTCGCGGCTCTAGAGCACAGGCTCAGTAGTTGTGGCGCACGGGCTTAGTTGCTCTGCGGCATGTGGGATCTTCCCGGATCAGGGATCGAACCCATGCCCCCTGCATTGGCAGGCAGATTCTTAACCACTGCGCCACCAGGGGAGTCCCGGGAAAGAGCTTTTTGTGTTCAAGGAAAAGGGGGTGGGGAGTGAAGGGAGCCCAGGGTAGCTGAGATAGTGCCCAGGGGAAGGGTGGTAGGAAACGAGGTCAGAGAGGTGGGCAGAGGCTAGAACCTGTACTGTTGAAACACAGAGGAAAGCCATTGATGAATATGAAGCAAGGGAACACCATGAACTAAAAAAGGCCCTTCTGGCTACTTTGTGAATTGAAAGGGGCAAGAATGAAAACAGAGATCCTGTAGGAGATGTTTGCAGCAGCCCAGGCAGTGGTAGTGGGAATGGAGAGAAGTAGATAGATTCAAAACTTACTCAAGAAATAGGATTTGCTGGTGGATTGGATGTGGAGACAGAGGAATTAAGGATGATTCTCAGGTTTCTGACTGAACCAGTGGACAGATAAAGGTGCCATTTGTCAAGGTGGGAAAGACAGAGAGAAGTAGGCTGGCATGAGGCAGGGACGTTGCCTAGGGGTCTATGGCCAACATTTTTTTTCCTGCAAAATTAGTGCCCTGCTGACTGGGGCATTAGTTCCCTAAATAGCATCTTCAGCCACAGAGGAACCTAGAGAAGAATAGCTGAAATGACCAGCAGTGAGCAGGAAGGGAGGTTGTAGGGAGAGTGAAGTGTCAGGGCCTTGTCCAGGGAGGGTGACTGGCTGCCAGTTGGGACATGGAAGGATGGGGATAAAAAAGCCCCATTTTATCTATGTCCAGATTTGTGTCTTCCCAAGCCTGTCTCCCCCTTCACAGCCTGCAGCCCAGATGGCTACATGCTGGTCCTCTACATTTCTACCTCTGACTCTTGCCAGTCATCCTCACAAGAGACTGAGGTACAAACCAGATCAGGCAATTGAGGCCCAGAGACATTACATGAATAGCCCAAGGTCAGTCACTCAGCTAGCCTTTTAACTGAGATAAAATTTAAACCAAGTGTACCTGGCTGCAGTGTCTGCATTCTCAGTGAGAAACGTACCTGTCAGGCAATCCAAGAAGTTTGTTGGAATGCCCAGCACTTTCTTCCTTGCAGGCACAGGGGTGTCAGTTTCCAATTAGAGCTGATAAGAACACAGGAAGCAGAGATCAGGGAGTGAGTCAGTCGATCCCAATAGCCTGAGTCCCTCGGCTCACTTTGGGACAGACCTACTGAGTAGCCCAGCTGCTTGAGTCTTCCAGGCAGAAGTGGACAGTGCAGAGAGGCCCACTTTCCTTCTCTTAGTGCAGAGTTTGTATTCATAGAACTGAGTCAGGGACCTCTGAGTCATCTAGTCTAATCTTCTCATTTTACACTAAGAAGGAACTGACCTGGAAAGGGAAAGTGATTTTCCCAAGAGGCCATCCTGCTAGATAGAGGCGCTAGATAGTGTGTCAGGTCCTGGGAGCTCTGCCTGGCTATGAGCTTTTTGAGGCAGGGACCAAGCACTATTATTGGTACATGTTCTACCTTACTACCACTGATCAAGCACTTCTCTGAACCAGACACTGGGGTTTATAGCACTTAATCCTCACAGTAGCCCCATGAGGTGGGTAACTGCCCATAGAGCTAGTAAATGGCAGAGCCAACAAGTGAAATCAAGTATTTTCTTCTTAGTAAGTTCATTTCACTGCCTCAGCAAATGTTTGTTGAATGAATGAATGAGTGAGTGAGTGAGTGAATGAAGGCAAAGGAAGAAGGAAAAAAATATGGTCCCTGTCCTCAAGTCTTTAGCCTGATGCCAGCTGCTCCTGAACACCAGTTTCTCTTCTTTTTATTTTCTTTTTAATTAAAGTATAGTTGATATACAATGTTGTATTAAGTTCTGCTGTACAGCAAAGTGACTCAGTTATATATATATATACATTCTTTTTTTATATTCTTTTCCATTATGGTTTATCATAGGATATTGACTGTCGTTCCCTGTGCTAACCAGTTTCTCTTCTTAGCCTTCAACCTGGACTACTACACAGAGGTCCTGGACCTCTCCTACCTGCTTGACCACCTGGCTTCTGATCCTTTCTTCCACCACTACCGTCAGCTCAATGAGAAACTGGTGCAGCTCATCGAAGACTACAGTCTGGTCTCCTTCATCCCTCTCAACATCCAGGTACAAACACACCTCATTTTATTGTACTTTGCTTTATCGTGCTTCACAGATACTGCTGTTTTTTTTTTTTTTTTAACCAGTTATAGGCTTGTGGCAACCCTGCATTGAACCAAGTACATGTTCCAACAGCATTTGCTCACTATATGTCTCTATGTTACATTTTGATAATTCTCACAATATTTCAAACTTCTTCATTATTATTATATTTGTTATGATGATCTATGATCAGTGATCTTTGATGTTTCTATTATAATTGTCTGGGGCACCATCGACTGCACCCATATAAGATGGCGAACTTGGGAATTCCCTGACGGTCCAGTGGGTAGGACTCTGTGCTTTCACTGCTGAGGGCACAGGTTTTTTTTCTTGTTTTTGAGGACACAGGTTTGATTCCTGGTTAGGGAACTAAGATCCTGCAAGCCACATGGCGTGGCCGAAAAAAAAAGAAGGTGAACTTAATCCACAAATGTGTGTTTTGACTGCTCCACTGACTGGCTCTTCCCCCATCTCTCCCTCTCCACCAGCTTCCTTATTCCCTAACACTCCCTAAAACACAACAATGTGGAAATTAGACCGATTAATAACCCTACAACGGACTCTAAGTGTTCATGTGAAAGGAAGAGCTTCACATCTCTCACTTTTTTTTTTTTTTGGCCATGCAGCATGCAGGATTTTAGTTCCCCAACCAGGGGTCGGACCCATGCCCCATGCAGTGGAAGCACAGAGTCTTAACCACTGGACCGCCAGGGAAGTCCCATGCCTCTCGCTTTAAAAGCTAGAAATGATTAAGCTTAGTGAGGAAGGCATGTTGAAAAGCCAGTATAGGCCCAAAGCTAGGCCTCTTGTGCCAAACAGTTAACCAAGGTGTGAATGCAAAGGAAAAGTTCTTGAAGGAAATGAAAAGTGCTACTCCAGTGAACACAGGAATGATAAGAAAGCAAAACAGCCTTATTGCTGATATGGAGAAAGTTTTAGTGGTCTGGATACATCACACCAGCCACAGCATTTCCTTAAGCCAAAGCCTGATTCAGAGCAAGGCCATAACTCTCTTCAGTTCTATGAAGGCTGAAAGACATGAGGAAGCTGCAGAAGAAAAGTTTGAAGCTAGCAGAGGTTGGTTCATGAGGTTTAAGAAAAGAAGCCATCCCCATAGCATAAAAGTGCAAGGTGAAGTAGCAAGTGCTGGTGTAGAAGCTGCAGCAAATTATCCAGAAGATCTAGCTAAGATAATTAATGAAGGTGGCTACACTGGGAATTCCCTGGCGGTCCAGTGGTTAGGACTCTGCGCTCACTGCTGAGGGCCTGGGGTTCAATCCCTGGTTGGGGAACTAAGATCCCACAAGTGGCCGGTGTGGCCAAAAAATAAGGTGGTTATACTAAACAACAGATTCTCAATGTAGACAAAACAGCCTTATACTGGAAAAAGATGCCATCTAGGACTTTCATAGCTAGAGAGAAGTCAGTGCCTGGCTTCAAGGCTTCAAAGGATAGGCTGACTCTCTTTTTAGGGGCTAATGCATCTGGTGACTTTAAGTTGAAGCCAGTGCTCATTTACGATTCCGAAAATCCTAGGGCCCTTAAGAATTCTGTTAAATCTACTCTGCCTGTGCTCTATAAATGGAACAACAAAGCCTGGATGACAGCACATCTGTTTACAACCTAGTTTACTAAATATTTTAAGCCCACTATTGAGACCTGCTGCTCAGAAAAAAAGATTCTTTTCAAAATATTACTGCTCATTGACAATGCACCTGGTAATCTAAGACCTGTGATAGAGATGTTGTTTTCATGCCTGCTAACACAACAGCCATTCTGCAGCCCATGGATCAAGGAGTCATTTTGACTTTCAAGTCTTAGTATTTAAGAAATACGTTTCTTAAGGCTGTATCTGCCATAGATAGTGATTCCTCTCATGGATCTAGGTGAAGTAAATTGAAAACCTTCTGGAAAGGATTCACCATTCTAGATGCCATTAAGAACATTCGTGATTCTTGGGAAGGGGTCAAAATATCAGTATTAACAGGAGTTTGGAAGAAGTTGCGTCCAACCCTCGTGGATGACTTTGAGGACTTCAAGACTTCAGTGGAGGAAGTAACTGCAGATGTGGTGGAAATAGCAAGAGAACTAGAATTAGAAGTGAAGCCTAAAGACACTGAATTGCTGCAGTCTCATAATACAACTTTTTGGATAAGGAGTTGCTTCTTATGAATGAGCAAAGAAGGTGGTTTCTTGAGATGGAATCTACTCCTGGTGAAGATGCTGTGAAGGACGTTGAAATGGTAGCAAAGGATTTAGAATATTATGTAAACTTAGTTGATATAGTAGCAGCAGGATTTGAGAGGATTGACTCCAATTTTGAAAGAAGTTCTACTGTGGGTAAACTGCTATCAAACAACATCGCATGTTACAGAGAAATCGCTCGTGAAAGGAAGAGTCAGTTGATGCAGCAAACTTCATTGTCGTCTTATTTTAAGACATTGCCACAGCAACACCACCCTGATCAGTCAGCAGCTATCACCACGGAGGCAAGACCCTCAACCAGCGAAAAGATTACGACTCACCGAAGGCTCAGATGATGGTCAGCATTTTTTAGCAATAAAGTCCTTTTTTTTGCGCGCGGGCTTTCTCTGGCTGTGGCAAGCGGGAGGTACTCTTCGTTGCGGTGCGCGGGATTCTCACTGCAGTGGCTTCTCTTGTTGCGGAGCATGGGCTCTAGGTGCCCCGGCTCAGTAGTTGTGGCTCACAAGCTCAGTAGTTGTGGCACACGGGCTTAGTTGCTCCACAGCATGTGGGATCTTGCTGGACCAGGGCTCGAACCCATGTCCCCTGCATTGGCAGGTGGATTCTTAACCACTGCGCCACCAGGGAAGTCCCAGCAATAAAGTACTTTTAAATTAAGGTACGTACCTTGTTTTTTTGGGCATAATGCTATTGACTATATGCTTAATAGACTACAGTATAGTGTAAACATGACTTTTATATGCACTGGGAAACCAGAAAATCCGTGTGACTCACTTTATCATGAAATGTGCTTTACCTTGGTGCTCTGGAACCCAACCCACAGTATCTCCGAGGTGTGCCTGTACTGGGCACTAAGAGGCCTCGTCCCTTGGCTACTGGCTCTGCAGTGCCTGGGAGCACACCAGGCTACGTGTCCAGGAGGCTTTGAGGCCTCAAACAGTGGTCTTTGTCCTGGGTCCAACAATCATTCAGTCTCCTTGGTTTCGAGACCAGTGGTGGGCAGGATTCCAGTAAAGAGGGTAGACCAAATTTTGGCCCTATCTGTTCTGTTTTTTTGTTTTTTAATTAATTTATTTTTGGCTGTGTTGGCTCTTCGCTGCTGCGCACGGGCATTCTTTAGTTGTGGGCTACTCTTCGTTGTGGAGCACGAGCTCTAGGCGTGTGGGATTCAGTAGTTGTGGCACACAGCCTTCAGTAGTTGTGGCTCACGGGCTCTAGAGCGCAGGCTCAGTAGTTGTGGCGCGTGGGCTTAGTTGCTCCGCGGCATGTGGGGTCTTCCCGGACCAGGGATTGAACCCGTGTCCCCTGCATTGGCAGGCAGATTCTTAACCACTGTGCCACCAGGGAAGCCACCCTGTTCTGTTTTGCTGGGTTCTCTCTACACATGTTCCCTCCTCGGTGTGAAAAAGGATGAATTCAGAAAGTCATTAGCAAGGGACTTGACCAAGGCCAGGGACAAGTCTTTCAGCCTCCTTCAAGATGGGCAACTGTCTGTTGACTTTGCAAAGTAGTACCCTTGTGCCTCTCACCTTGCACCCTGCAAAGGTAACCTGGGAGACAAAGGTGCGTGTTAGATTCCTTTCTGCTGGGGGTGAACTTAAGGGAACTTGTCTCTTCTCTGTTTAATGCCACACTTTTCTCTAAAACGAGGAGGTGAAACCTATAATATTAATCATACAGTTACCACTTATTGAAGACTTTCTGTGCTAGGCATTGTGCTGAGGACTGTACATGCATTATTTTGATCTCTCTTTCCCATGATGTGATGTAGGGACCATTCTTACCGCTTTTATGTGGACGAACAAATAAGTTACATGCATATTTATCGGGTGCCTACTGTTGGATAGGTTCTGTGCCAGGCACTGGGGATGCCTGGACAAACAAGTTCCCGATCTCAAGGGGTGCACAGTCAAGTAGGAGAGGCAGATGAGTTAATAACTTGCTAATAGTAAGATGGTAAGGATCATAGCTACAGTGGGGGTAAACCCAGGGGACTGCGGGTGTGCGTAGAGGTGCTTATCTGTTCTAATTTGGGTGGGTTGGTAGTCAGGAAAGATGATGTGTAGCCGGGCCTCTGGGCACATGTAGAAGTACTCCAGGCCAAGGGAGCTGCATGGACAGAGGCTTCATGAGGCAAGATCAAGGCGGGTGTTTGGAGACTGCAGTCAGTTTGGTACAACCTCAATTCCACATACCCCTATTTCACTCAGAGCTGTTTCTCTCCTCCCTGCCCAGGACAAGGAGAGTATCCAGCGGGTCCTGCAGGCTGTGGATAAAGCCAATGGCTACTGCTTTGGGGTCCAGGAGCAGCGGAGCCTGGAGGCTGTGATGTCTGCCGCGGTGGGAGCTGACTTCCACTTCTCCTCGTATCCTTGCTCGCTAGCCTCCGCCACAGCCAAGAGCGGGAGGCCAGGGGCTCAGGAATGGCCATGCCTGCCCTTGCAGATGACTGATTTCATGTTGACCAGTGGGCTCCCTGGTAACTGGTCCCTTGGAAGGCTTCAGGGTTGTTTGTACCTAAGGACAAGGGAGGCTGTTGATCAGAAGGACCAACAAATACAGAGGCCCAGATATGAGAGAGCACTGGTCACTTAGGAGAGATGCAAGGGATTCGGTTTGCCTGGTGTCTTGAGTGTGAAGGGGAAAGGGAGATGCAGTGGGAAGGGGAGGTAGGCGATGGAGGAGTGTGGACTTCGGCTGTGGGTGGCCAGTGGGAACCAGCATACTATTGTTGAGCGGAGCGTGACGCAATCAGTTGTACATTCTTGAAAAGCACCTCCAAGTGTGGAAAATGCATTTAAGGGATGTGATTGGGAGCAGGAGAGTCTTTACAGTCTCCAGGTGAGATGGGATGCAACATTAGTAGTGACAATAGCAAAAAGGGTGTGGACTGGAAGAATGTGAAGGAGACAGATAGCTAGAGCTCGTGACCAGGTGGTTATGGGATAGAAGGAGGTGGAGCAGAAGTTAGACTCCCAGGTTTCTGGTTTAGTCAGTGGTAGGGGGTGGTTGTAGTCACTGAGGCAAGAAAAGGA
The DNA here is from genome assembly GCF_059928025.1 of Delphinapterus leucas. NCBI lineage: Eukaryota > Metazoa > Chordata > Mammalia > Artiodactyla > Monodontidae > Delphinapterus > Delphinapterus leucas. The sequence goes on from NC_143129.1 coordinate 169,709,855, forward strand.
AGAGGAGAGGGCAGGTTTGTCACGTGGGTGGCAGGGATGGGAACTGGCAGCTGTGCTGTGTTTGAGGGGGCCATGGGATGTATTGGAACCTCAGTCTCCCTGGTTGTAGAATCTCAAGTTCTGACGCTGGAGTCCTCTAGTATAAGAGCCATGGTGGCCACCTAGCCATAGTCAGACCCCAGACCCAGGCCTCAGGTCGGCCAGCCTCACACAGCTCCATGGGCAGTGTCGTGGTCTTTTCCTGTGTGACTCTGATTGATGTCCTTCCTGCCTCACTTTCCTGCTATTCCAGAGAGAGCTAGAAGGCATCCTATAGCCCAAGCAGAAAGTTGTTGTTTTCTTTGAGCTCCCTTGAGTTCCCTCCTCTAGCTGAAGCAGAGAAGTCATTTGCTGAGCACCTACCGTGTGCCGGTTGCCATGCTGGCGCTTTATATTCGTTGTCTCATTTGACAGAGTTCCTCACAGCTCTGTATTACAGATGAGAAAAAGCAAGTGGCAAAGTCAGGGTTTAACCCCACAGCCTGGCTCCAGAGCAGGTGCCACAACACAGAGCTGGAGGGTTAGTGCTCTCTGGTTCTCTGCAGTGTGGGCAAGAGGCAAATAGAGGAGCATTTGGGTCTGGTTACTTGGAGGGACTTCTCAGACCCAATTGTTCCCTGTTGCCTGAAGCTCTAATTATGAGGAAGGGAGTGGGATGGGAGGAACCTCCAGACGCAGCTAGAGGGCACACATCACAGAGGTCAGATCCTACCCAGACCAGTTCTCCATCCTTGCCTACGCTATCAGCCTTGACGAGTCCTCCATCAGCACCCTGGGCCTGCAGGAGAAGTACCTGGCGCCCTCAGAGCAGTCAGTGGAGCAGGAGGCCATGCAGCTATAGCAACAAGCTGAGCTCTGGAGAACAAGACACACGACCCAGCGCTGGGGAGAGTGGCAGCTCCCAGTGAGCAGCGGACAGCTCAGTGGCCTGCAGATCCAAGGGCAGCCCTCCCAGCCAGAGCTGGGAGACTGGCGAGGGCATACTCAGCCTTGCGGAGGACTTCTGGCCAAAAGCCACACATGTAGCCAAGCAGAGCACCAGTCACAGCCTCATGAACTCTGGGCGCTGCCACCAGGGATTCAGCACTGGTCCCACTCGGGCTGTGACGGAATGTGCTACAATACAAGAGTTTATCTTCTACTTTTTGTGGCTTCCAAACTTTCTTCAATCATCCAGGCCAAGTGAGTTGGGAATATGGGAATGTCCCCTTTCCTCAGAAGAGTCCTATTTCTTCATACCACAGGGCAGTGTTTCCCCCAAAGCACGGGATCATACTAGAGGGTTGACTCTCAGTCCTCAGTTATGCTCTTTGGTTAATCTTCAGTTTTAACAGTGAACCTCAAACTTGAGGTCTCACAGACAACACTTCCTAGCAGATCTTGTAACGTTTTATTTTCATTGTCTTTATGTCATGGTTTTATTGTTTTTTGAGGTTAAGTGTTAACTAGTTTTCCATTTATATTAGTGATTAAAAGTTGACTTTAAAATGAAATTATTTATACAAAATGAGTTGCTTAAAGGAAAATATCAGTATATAATCGTATCATGAGGGCTGTGGGAAAAGTCAAGACGGCTTGAAGTTGGAAATACTGGTGTTTGCTTCCTTTGCTCTTCTTGCAACTGGTTGGATGCAATTCACATTTTCAACCAGTAGGTAGCATCCCAGGCTTATTTTTTAATTTTAATTTTTTTTTTTTTTTCCGGCTGTAGCCTGGAGGCAGAAGGGGACAGATGGCTGTCGTGCCAGTAGTCTTATTTGCAGACACTCAGTGCTGTTAATACATGGGAAGGGCTTAGCATTTCACAAAGAGCTTCCACACACACAGTCCTCATGTGGCTTTCACAGCAGCTCCTAGGGACATAGACAAGATGGGGAATAGTACTAAGCCCCACTTTACTGTGAGGAAACAGAAAGATGAGGAGTTTGAACTTCAGTCAGCCTGTCTCTCTCATAGCTCACTTTGCTGAATACTTAATGGTGAAAAGTCAGGGCCCTCCTCCCACAGGGTTTATAACCAATCAGGAGAAAGAATTTAGACACCTGTAGGGTATTAACTGAATCATAAATCAGGGGAAAGATAGATGATTGGTGGTTCGGACAGTTGGAGAATTCAGTTTAGGAAAATTGTTCTGAAGCAGCATTGAGATGGGGGTGACCGGGCTTTGCTTCTCACATTTGGTCACCAGAGCAGAAGGCAGAAGAGTTAGGGGCTGTGAGGAGGCCCCTTGGGCTGGAACAGTGTGAAAGCAGCTGACCCCGACTCCCACGCCTGGCGGGACAGGGGATGATAACTGGGTGCTCCTTCCCCCGACTCTCATCTAAGGAGTTCAAAGCACCTCATCCCTATTGACACTGTGGGGAGTGTCAACAGTGCAAGCCAGGGAAACTGAGGCTAGGAGGCACTGCCTGGGGCTGGCTGTGAGTCACCTATGGGGCCTGGAGCCCAGGAATAATGACACCCAGGCTGCTGGACAGATCCCTCATCAGTTAGGGCATGAGGGTGGGTGCTGTGTTTTTGAAAGTAATACCAGTAGCTGTGGTCATGGGTTTTGATGCTTACTCCATCCTGGAGGCCCCAGCTATCACCAAAGCACCCAGCTGGAAGGAAGCATCATTTAGAGCTTTATGGCCTCATATGCAAGCACCCTGAGCATTTATTCTCTGCAGTCATCAAGTGAAGAAGGATGGACAAATTCCAAACTTTATTTTCAGGCCTTGGTGTGACAACAAGGGTGTTTTCTCCTCTAGTAAATGGAGCTCTGTCCACTTCCCACTGATAGCAACGTGATTTTCTATCCCCCCTGTCATGATTGGGAGGGGATAGCACAGTGCAGAAAAGCAGAGGTGTCTGGGTTCCAGGTGAGGTCTGTTCAGCATGAAGTGTGTAGGGTAAGAGAAAGACCATCCTCGATTTGTCAGCATATGACAACTGTCCTTATGATTTCTTTTTTTCCTGATAGAAAAGTGAAAAGCTTGGAAAATGAAAATAAGTCACCCATGATCCCACCACAGATAAATAATTTTTAAATATTTGTAATAAATTTTCTATTCAAATGTATATTTAGTGTTTTTTATTTCAAGTCTTATTTTTCTATGCGTTCAGAGGGATAGCTATAGCATTTATATACGTGGGATATATTGTTAATGCTTTGTAACCTGCTTTTTTCAGTTAACTTTATTTCATGTAACTAAAACTATAAGGACCTTTTTAATGTCTACATGATAATATTCTGGAGTATGGCTATAACATTGTTTATCCAGACTCCCATGCTTAGCCTTTAAATTGTTAGCAATTTCTTTGCTATTGTAAATAGTGCTGTGATTAACATCTTTGTCTGACTCTCTGACTTTTTTTTTTTTTAACATCTTTATTGGAGTATAATTGCTTTACGATGGTGTGTTAGTTTCTGCTTTATAACAAAGTGAATCAGTTATACATATACATATGTTCCCATATCTCCTCCCTCTTGCGTCTCCCTCCCACCCTCCCTATCCCACCCCTCTAGGTGGTCGGTCACAAAGCACCGAGCTCACCTCCCTGTGCTATGCGGCTGCTTCCCCCTAGCTATCTATTTTACGTTTGGTCGTGTATATATGTCCATGCCACTCTGACTCTCTGACTTTTAACTTACGATAAAGTCCTAGAAATAAAATAGCTGATGTTTTCTAGGTTCTGGATTCATATTGCCAAAATGCCTCCCAGAAAAGTGCCACTTTACAACTCACAGGCACTGTCTGGAAGTGCTCTTCTCACCCCCGACCTCACTTGGCAATCGTGAACTTCCGGAGGGAGGAAACCATCCCTGAATGCTTTCCAAGGGACCTTCTTGGTCTTCTCTGCTAACCACTGACACTGGGCTATACTATGCATATCTTGGCTCTGAATTGGGGACTTCCAACAACTGGAAGATAGTGTTTGGAACCTATCAGTGACCACAGCTAATTGGAAAGGCTTCCAGCCCAGACAAAGAGGCTTAGGAGTGAGGGTGACACCCTAAAGCCCACAGAGCTGAAGCACAGACAGTCTGCCCTCAGCTGTTTCTGAAGTAGCAAAACGCTCACCCACAGCTGGCTGAGAATAGGAAGCCTGATCCCATTAGGGTCTGTGGGAAGATGAGGATCCCGTTAGGATCTGAGAGATTCTCTGTCCTTTCTCAAGGCTCCTGAGAGAGGCAGGGGAGGGACTTCCCAGCACTACTAAGGCCCACCCCGTTTTTGAAAGAAGCTGGGAGGCCCAACTACCTCAAAATCCTGGAGGGAAATTCTCTATCAAGCTGAGTAGCTCCCCTCCTCCCCCTTTTCCTCTCTCTTGCCCCTGGTTGTTGAGCCTTTACCCAGCCTCGTCTGGGCTGCTCACCTCCTCTTCCTGTCCCCTTTGGAAGGAAGAGTCTCAGATTACACAGACCTCAGTGGCATCAGGCTTGCTGAGGGTAGGGGAGAGCCACATGCCTCATTTCCAACCCACTGTGTCCTCCATGTCCAGCCAGGGAGCCAACTTCCCATAGCCCCAGAAGCCCAGGTGTCAAAGTGGCTCTGAGCCTTAGTCTCTTCATAAGCAAAACAAAGATGATAATATGTGTTGCCGTGAGGAATAAGGTATGAAACTGCCTGGCACATAGCAGTCATGCCACGTGCTCTTATTACTGTATTCTGTTCTTTAGGAAGAAGCAGGAGGGGGGCACTTTTGGTCAGAAGAGCAATCTTGGTGCAAGCATCTGAAATCAGGTTTTCCCAAAAAGGCACTGGACACTTGGACATTTTGTGTGTGTGTGTGTGTTGGTGTGTAGGAATATCGTGCCTTTCTGCCTTTCTGGAAGGAGACACAGTGGCCTGCCTGACCCCAATGCCTTGGCCTAGGGTGCCCGGTTAGTTCTGAGAAGGTACCTTAACCCCAATACCTTGCTTTCCATCACCTACTTCTGTGGATCTACAGAGCCAATTTGGACTTTGCTCTCTGAAGTAACTGCATATAAGAGAGAAGAGTAGATACCTTCTTTAGAGAATTTTAGGTTGCAAACTTTCCCCATACAACTCAAATTCTTGGGAGAGGAAAATCTTTGTAAGCCCTGGGCCTCTGTTTCCTAGGGGATAACCTGGCAGTGCAGAAAGGATAGGACTGTGGTTACTTGACTCTTTGTGAGCCCAATTTCTATCTAGAAAGCTTTGCTTTATCCCAGAACTAGCTATATTTCCATTTTCCACAGTAGAGGACCTGGCACTAACCTGGTTTCCAGGCATTTGGAGGGACAGTTTTAAAACTAAGTTTTGAGCTCCTTCCTGCACACAAAAGCGTGCTGGAGACGCTGTGGGAAGAAGGAGGAATAATGGGACAAAGTTACCGTTTTTAGGGAGCTCTCTGGGGAGATGAAAAATAAACCCAGGACATAGTTGCAAACCTAGAGGTAGAATCAAGTAGGTATGAAATCATGACTGAATAAATGTATTTATATAAGTGAAAGAAGTTGGCGGACTAGATAGTGTACCCAAAGCTCTGTATGTGTTAAAGGGAAAGGGATGGTGGCTAGTCGTGTTTTGACCTGAAGATGGCTTTGAAATTTGGAAAAGTTTACAAGAAAGCGCTTGGGGCTTCCTGGTGGCGCAGTGGTTGAGAGTCCGCCTGCCAATGCAGGGGACACGGGTTCGTGCCCTGGTCTGGGAGGATCCCACATGCCGTGGAGCGGCTGGGCCCGTGAGCCATGGCCGCTGATCCTGTGCGGGAGGGGCCGCAACGGTGAGAGGCCCGCGTACCGGGGGGGAAAAAAAAAAAAAGAAAGTGCTCAAGTGGAGAGGACAACTGGAAAGAGTGGCCACCACGAAATTTCCAGCAGAACTTGGCAATCTTACCAACTTTGCCCTCTGGGACTGATTTTTTTTAATTGAGATATAATTCACATATAAAATTCATTATAGAGTTTACAGTTCAGTGTTTTTTCATATATTCACAAAGTTGTGCGACTATCACCACTATTTAAATCCAGAACATTTCATCACCCCAAGAGAAATTCCATATACATTAGCAGTTGGACTGAAAAAAAAAATTTTTTTTTAATTTTATTTAAGTATAGTTGATTTACAATGTTGCGTAGGACTGAAAAATTTTAAATGTCAAATTTAGGCCAGGAAAAGATGACAAGAAATGCTCACTGAGACCCCACCCTGGGTAACATTAAGAAAGCTTTAGATAGAGAAGTCTGGGACCCAGTTCAGAAGCTGGTGCCTAAGCCAGCTCACAGCTAGCTGTCTGATTTGGTGACATTCCAATCCATAGCATCTGCTTTTAAAATCTGTCAACACCAACATGCTACCTTAGGGTAGCTCATTTCTTTTCCCATAGAGGGCAACCATGAACGGTGTAGAGGAAGTAGGCAAAAGTCAAATGCTGAGAGAAAAGAAAGAATTTCCTTTCTCAGGACCTACCCATTAAGAGGAAGTCACCAGACCTGTCCGGTAAGAGAAACCAGGTCACTTCCAGAGCTGAGGGTAAGTCACTTGCCCTCTCCCAGAGTCTCTGACTGGTTTGGAACCTTGAAACCCAACACCGTTCTGGGAAAAGAGAGGCGAAAACGAGGGACCCAGAAAGCATCAGAGTGGTCCTGCCAGCTTCCCCTGTAGAATTAGTAGCTCTGATAAGAGCCCTTTGAGTCCCATGGGTGTGACCAAACTTGGACTCTGGGGAACCTGATGAGGCTGGACTGAGTTTCCCCAATACTGTCAGGTGGAGGAGTGACCACTTGATGTCAGGCCAGTATTCTCAGGAGGCCCAGTGATCATGTAGGTCATATTTGGCAGTAAAGCTGTGCCTCAGTACTGGGCCTGATTATTCTGCTTTTGGCACAGAAATGCTGGATAAATCCTAGACTATTGATGCTGGAAGGATTAGTAACGCGTAGCATGTATTGAATATGTACTCTGGGCTACTTTACATGCATGTATTTGCTCAAACTTCACAGCAACTTTAAGAGGAAGGTACTATTTTTTAATCCCCAGTTCACAAATGAGGACAGAAGGTAAGCATGGTGAAAAGCCTTGGCCAAGGCAGGCTGGGAGTCAAACCCAGGCAGTTTTAACTTCACATTTTTTCGTTATAAAGCCTTTAGTCCAAGCCCCTTATGATACAGAAGGGGAAACTGAGGCCCAGGGAGGTATAACGGCTTTTCCAAGCCAGTCAGGGACACTTCCAAGCCTCCTGGTTACCTGTTCAGTGCTGCCTGGGCTCCGGAGTGTGATGGGGACACCTCGGGGGCCTTTTCCTAGCCGACCCTGCCTGCCCGGCCAGGCCCAGGCACCGCCCGTAGATCAAATGACTCAGAGGGCAGGGACTACTTTTACCGCACGACCCCGCCCTGTCCCGCTGCTCTGAGGATGCCGAGCTCTCGGGTAGGGCGGGTGGCAACTCGTCTGAGCGAAACCGGGAGAGCGCCGCCTCTGGTACCTGGCGGGGGGCGGGGGCCCCTCAGTGGCGCAGCCCGTCTCGGCGCCTGCGGGGCCGGATGGGCGGAGGGAAGACGCAATGCGCGCAGTCCGCCGCTCATTCTCCTATTGGTCAGTCGGGCCCCGGGGGCGGTACCCTGAGTATCTCCCTCCCGTGATTGGGTGACATCGGCCTCGGGCCCGCCTCCAGCCTCGGGCTGTGAAGGCCTGGCCGCGCGGGGAGGCCGCATATGTAGGCGCGCTGCAGCTGGGTGCCGGGGTTGGGGGTGGGGGGGGGCGGGGGAGGTGTGGAGGCGTAGGGCTCCGCCGACCAAGGCCGGACGCGCTCCTCGCGGCCCTTCCCACTCAACTTGAGTCTCCTCGTCGTCAGCCCGTTTCATTTTTGTCCCCATCTCCGAAAGCTGGAGGGCGGTCTTCTCAGACCTGGGCCAGACCTTTAAAAAGGCGGCGTCATACCCCTGCCCCAGGCCGTACTCCCCTCCGCTCAGATCTAATGACTCTTTCCCGCTTTCAGATCTCAGGTGCCCAGAGCCGCTCACTGCAGCGTACCCCTCCGGCGCTGTCCTCGGACCTCACACCTGAGACTGCACTGGTTTCCTGTCCCCTCAGACTTGAGCTCTTAAGCCTCCCGCCCCGCGGCCCCGGCAGAGAAGCCTCCAAGCCGTCTTTGCACTCACCTGACCCTCTCGGGACGGACCAGTTTCGGGGGACCAGACCAGACCCTGATGGAGAGAGCTGGACCCCCCAGCCTCTCTCCTGGAGTCACTGGCTCCAGAGTCTTGTCTGCGGGTCACTGAGCCAGCCCCATGGGAGGGTCTCTGTAACTCATACACCAAACCCTGTCCCGTCCCTCTGCAATAACTGGAAAAGACAGGAGGAGTGTCACAGGGGAACTTTATTGAGAGGAAACATGGTCACACCCAGCAGACATGCTTTCCCCTCGCTTCCTTGGTCTTGCTCGCTGCATGCACACACACATTCTCTCTCTCTCTCTCTCATCTCCAGCCTCTGCCACACAATTGAGTTCTCAGCCACAAAGGTGGGATACTCCTCAATTCCTAAGATCCAGAGGCAGCAGGGGCAGGAGGGGGGCGGGGTGGGGAGGAAGTGGCCAGGTTCAGGGGTGGGGTCGGGGGGCGGCGGAGGTGCAGAGAGCAGGGCTGGGTGGAATGACCAGTGGCCAGGAGCACCTGACAGCTGCAGGAAGCATGGAATCCTCTGGCTCCAGGCGGCCTCAGCTCTGCTGGTTCCTCTCTGTGGAGCCTTTCTGAGCTGGGGCAGAGCATCTGGGGAGAAGGGTTGGGCCTCCCACCCCGTACAAGTCCTCTCTGCCAGGAGTGGGGGACGAGCGGGCAGGGCAGGGAGGGCAGCGGGCACGGCTCAGCTCTGGGGCTCCTCGGGAGCCTCGCACCCCTCTTCCCCGGCGTTGTCGGCCGTCCACAGCGTCAGGTTGTCCCGCAGCAGCTGCATGATGAGGGTGCTGTCTTTGTAGGAGTCCTCGCTGAGGGTGTGCAGGTCAGCCATGGCCTCGTCGAAGGTGGTCTTGGCCAGCGAGATGGCCGCCTCGGGGCTGTTGGCGATCTCATAGTGGAAGACGGAAAAGTTCAGGGCCAGGCCCAAGCGGATGGGGTTGGTGGGTGGCATCTCCTTCTTGCTGATGTCCATGGCATCCTGGTAGGCTGACCGGGCTGAGTCAATGATGCGCTTCTTGTCATCACCGGTGGCCACCTCAGCCAGGTACCGGTAGTAGTCGCCCTTCATTTTCAGGTAGAAGACCCGACTTTCGGCGTCACCGGCCTCCTTGATGAGATGGCTGTCCAGCAAGCCCAACACCGTGTTGCATACGCCCTGGAGCTCCGTCTCCACCTTCTCCCGGTACTCTCGCACCTCCGGGCCCTTCTCTTCTGAGCCCTCCTCGTTGCCCTTCTGCTCGATACTGGTCAGGACTCTCCACGCGGCCCGCTGGCCACCCACCACATTCTTGTAGGCCACTGAGAGCAGGTTGCGCTCTTCGCAGGATAGCTCCTCACCCTTTTCCACGGCGCTCTTCATGAAGGCTGCCATGTCCTCATAGCGTTCAGCCTGCTCGGCCAACTTGGACTTCTGGATCAGGCTGGCTCTCTCCATGGCTCTGGGGACAGACAGGCGGCAGGCTAACTGGCTGCCTCGGAACCAATGCCGGGTTCTGTGCCTCTCCTGCTCTCGGCCTGCCTTTTGGCTGTAAGGCCAGGCCCACAGCAGGGTGGGGAGGGGCAGAGGGCGGGACTGGTGCCCCAGACCTGCCTCCTCTCCTCTTCCCCACCACACCCTTTCCGGCTCTTCCTTAAAGGTGAAAGGGCTGGGATGTGGGGTGAGTCATTGGGACAGTCAGCAGGAGAAATCTGGGCGTTGGCCACACCTGCACCGACACCTCTCCAGCCTCCAGGCTGCCCCCTCTTGTTCAGGGTTTCCATTACATTGCCACATGAGGTAGCTGCCCCAGTTTCTCAAATCAGATCCTCCTTCACCGTGTCCTTCCAGGGGCTGAGGATGGCTTCAGCTACCTGACCGCTGTGGGCCTAGGCAGAGCCCATGAAGCCAGGTGCAGGAGGATGGGGTTCCTGATCCTGCCAGGTACATTTCCCCCATTGGTTCAGGTGAGATAACTCATTGTTTAGGTAGGGCTGTAGTTTCCCAAGCACCTTCATACCCGTGATCTATAGTCTCTGCTGTGTCTCTGCAAAATGGGCAGGACTGTGACTACTACTCCCACTGCAGAGATGGGAATACTAAGGCTCAGAGAGGGATGAGATTTGCTCAGGGTCACTCAGCTTTGGCTTCTCTCCCATCAAGGCTTCTGACTTGTGAGCTCCAGGCTGTATTTAGAAGTAAGATGCAGGCTTCTTCCAGAGTCTACCTGAAATGGTTCCATCCCCCACTCCTCACTCCCCCTCAGGGTCCTGTCCCCTCTGAGCTCCCAAAATGCACAGGCAGCAGCGTTCAGGGTGCCACTTAATGAGGTGTTTAACGATCGGCTTCTGACGCTCCAGCCCAGCCTTTGTAATCAGTCACCCAGTAGGTTTTTTGGATACCTTCCCCATCACAGCACAATTTTCCCTTTCAAGTTGGTGGCCTGTTGCCACTTGTCTGAGGACTTACCCTCTGGCTCTCCACACCAGGTCACCTCGCCCCTCCAAGCCACCTGCCATCATGCATCAGTGGGGCTCACAGAGGGTGGGGACCCAGCTCACTGACTATCCCACTTTCCTGCCTGACTCAGCCCGCCTTCTGTCAGAGGCTGGGAAGCAGGCCACCTGGGTACTCTGCCCAGTTTGCTTCCCCAGGGTGGGATGCTAGTAACCGGGGAGAGAGACAGGACCGAAAAAAAGGAGGTGGCTGTCACACAGGCCATTTTTTTTTTAAAGGGCTTTAAATGCTTGGCTTTTTATTTATTCTATTTTTTGTTTTATTTATTTATTTATTTATTTTTGGCTGTGTTGTGTCTTCATTTCTGTGCGAGGGCTCTCTCTAGTTGTAGCAGGCGGGGGCCACTCTTCATCGTGGTGCATGGGCCTCTCACTATCGCGGCCTCTCTTGTTGTGGAGCACAGGCTCCAGACACGCAGGCTCAGTAGTTGTGGCTCACGGGCCTAGTTGCTCCGCGGCATGTGGGATCTTCCCAGACCAGGGCTCGAATCCGTGTCCCCTGCATTAGCAGGCAGATTCTCAACCACTGCACCACCAGGGAAGCCCACACACAGGCCATTTTGTTTTACGGGGCAGCAGTCCTAGCTGAGTGCTGCCTTCCCCAGCCTGCCTCTCAGAAGTTTCCCTGCCCCTTCCCGTTGACCATGGCCCCACCCCTGACCCCTGGCAGAGGCCTCAGAGATGGAGACTGCTCTGTTGCCAATCTTCTGTCCCTGTTCACTGAGGTGCTATCTTTGTGTCAGCCAAGAATTTCACCTAAAGGTGTTGGCATTGCACCTATGAGGGTGTGTTCCTGCTTATCTGCTCCACCCCTAGCCAAAGCTCAGATGGGACTCAGGGGTGGGGCTCCTCTCTCTGGGATCCAGCCAGTTTAATCCTTGAACCAGGACTATTTCACAGGCCTGTCCGTCCCCAGTTCCTCTTGGTGTCTGAATACCCACCCTCCCCTCCTGGAGGGACTCTGACGCCCAAAGATGAGATCTGCCAAGGAAGCAGAAGGGATTTTAGGCTTGCCATCCCGAAGGCTTTGCTTAAATCAGATCACTGACACGGAAAACGCTAGAAACAAAATACACTGAAGTACCAATTTACAGAGTATATCTTAAGGTAGTAGGAGTCTAAGTGGGGTTTTTTTTCTTTTGATTTTCCTAGTATCTTCAGGTTACCAATGGTGAATGTGTATTATTTTTCTATGACGGACAGAATAGCCTAGTATCTTTGGAATCAGACTGCCTGGGTTCAGTTCTCACAAGCTGCTGTGGCTTTGTCTAAGTGACAACCTCTGTGAGCCTTAGTTCTCCTAAGTATAAAACGGGGCTTGTTGTGAGGAAAGCACTTAGTAGAGTGGATGGTAACTACTAACATTGTGTGAAAAAAAAATCCACATGATAATAATGTTTATTATTATAAACATACACACTCAAAGCACTAATATGGAGCTGGTTTCTATGAAATAAGGAAGGACCTCAAACCAGGCCTCAGCCAAAGGCCAGACCCTGCCCAGCTGCAGAGAAGACGAATGAATGGTCAGATGCACTCGCTCAGCACTGCCTCCTCGCTCTCCAGCCCAGACATTCCTCTGGCCTGCGCAGGCCCTGGGCCCTCAAGGACCTTCCTTCGTATTAGTCATCCAGCTCAGGCTTTCCCAAGTCCTGGGGGAAAGCAGGAGATCCCAGAACACTAGAAACCTGGAGGGCAGGGCCTGATAGGCCTAGGAATTTTGGAGATGCTTCTGTCACAAGGGAGGAAGCATGCTCTTCCTACCACTCAAGCCAGGAGACCTGATGGTTCACACCACAAGCTCTATGCCCTCAGCACAGCAATGAGCAGGCCAGGCTACCTAACACCTCCTGCCCGCTCTGGCCTGTCGGTCCTGACTCAGTTCCTGTCTCAGGCACCTCCCTTTGCCTCCAGGCCTCCCTTTCCCAAGTCCAGGAGCCCAGGCAGGCAGGAGGCAGCAGGCCCTGGCAGGGCACGGAGTTCCACCGTCAGCCACCTGAGTCAGCAGGACAGGAGCGGGGGCTGCAGCCCAAAGGGGCTTTCCTCATCCTGCCTGCTACCTCCCCACCCTCCCATATAGCATCCATCCTACCAGCAGGATCAAAGCCTCTGGTCTCACAGACAACCAATCCGTCTTAGCCAGTAATAACAGGCTTTGAAGGGTTGTGGCATAGAGAAGATAGCTACCTCCGTTGAGAAAAAGGCTAGGGCTCTGATTGTAGCAGGAGGGATTCTGGTTAGATTTCAGAAAGAACTTCCTAGGAAATTTTTTCAGTCTTGGAATGATCAAATTAAACAGGTGACTGGAGGAACTATGGCACCTTCTCCCTTGGTTAGCTGTGAACAAGGGTTCAGTTATTCAGCTAAGAGCTCACGGTACTAGTTGGTTGCCTTTGGGAGAGAGATTACTTTTAAGTGACTCAGCTATCTGAGTCTTTTCTTCCTCAAGGTGCTGCTGTTTAGAGCACCCTACGTCTCCTAGGCCATTCCAGTCGAGGACACAGTGTGGAATTACTGGAAAGAGAATGGAATAAGGTCCGGGTGTGGAACTGCATCCCAGCTCTATTATAAGGCTTTGAGCAGGTCCCTTCCTGCCTTTTGGCCTCAGTTTCCCCATCAGTACAAGGAGGCCAACACAGATCATCACTAAGCCCCCTGTTGGCTCTGAATGACATTCTCTAATTTTAGGGTTTCTCCCTGAGATCCCCTCCTCCCACAGCAGCCAAATTCATTCCTTGGGTGGTGCAGAAGGGTCAGAGGTTGGGGCAGAGATCAGGTTCAAATCCTGGATTTATCAGCTGGGAGACCCTGGGAAATTTCCATGCCTTTCTTGAGCCTCTGTTCCCTCACCTGTAAAAAGGTTGTCATTGCCTTCTTCATAGGTTTAGGGAAGAGAATGGGCAAGCCCTTGCTAAATGGCCACCGTAATTATTTTTTAGCTCTTAGAACACTGTGTGTGTATCTCGATGTGGGGCAGCAGCTGGGGAAAGGGAAGGTTCCATTGTTACCCTGGGCTGGGCTCAGTTCAGGGGTGTGACAGTCCCTGACTGGAGTTAAACCCTCTGTCCCAGCCTAGGCTGGGACCTTTCCGAGTTCAGAGGTCAGCTAAGGTCTCTGGAACTGAGACCAGGAGTTCCAGAGGGGCAGGGTGACGATGACACTAGCCACTCTGCCTGTGTCACTTCTGGCTCCGCTGTGCCTCTTTTTTAAATCTCCAGGACAGCACTGACCAGCTGACAAGGCTGGCGATGAGGGTGAGCCAGGTGTTCTGCAGGTCCATCACAGGCCCCAGCCCTGGACCCCAAAGCAGAGGTGGTACCAGACAGCCAACGGTATGGCAAGAAGAGGGAAATCTTTATTTTGGTTAAAAAAGGTACAGGACAGCAGACAAGCAGCACCCACCGCACGCCCATGGGCTCAGCAGACTTCCTAGGCCCGGCCTGGTTTCCTTTAGTTCCTCTGGAGAGCACGGGGTTGCCAGAGCCAGCTCAGTCCCTCAGTGCCTGGAGCAAAGGGTACAAGCATTCTCCTGGCGTCCTACCTGCTCCGGGGGTGGGGGTGGCGCCGTGGGAACAGCGTCAGACCAGCTGTGCTTAGGACAGTCACCGAACTTGTTCAGCAGCATCAGTCAGCACCCCAGACGGCTCCTTGAAGAAACCTGCTCGGCTCGACTAGAGCTGTGCCTGATTCTGGGGCTGGGCAGGCTCTAAGGCAAGATTCCTAGAGTCCTGACTCCTTACAGATCCGGGGAAGGGGAAGGAGAGCGGAGGAGGGGAGGGTGAGTTTCAGCATAGTATTATGTCATCGTGCCGACAGCAGCTTTATGGCTTTCTACACTGGCCGCGTGGAGGGGGGCGGGGGCAGAGAGGCCAGCCCCTGCCTCCTGTGGGGGGCCCTAGTGAGAACACGTGTGGGGCAGGCTTGGGGGCAGACCCTGTAGGCACAGACGGTGGCCCGGGTTAGGCAGGTGGAGGTGCCGGGTGCCTGGCTCCCCCCAGGCCGCTCCTGGAGAGGCAGAGAGCAGCGGTCTTCAGGAGGTCCTTAAGCCCCCGCACACACTGGAGATCCAGGGCAGGAGAGCAAAGAGGGAGAAGAGAGAGGGTTAGCGAGACGGGAGGAGAGAGGAGGCCCACAGGGGTGCCACAGCACCTGCCTCTTCCCCACAGAAGGGCCAAGGCTTGGGCAGCAGGCAACAAAGCAGGAGAGAAAAAGGGCAGGTGAGAGAAAGCTCAGCAGGGACAGAAAGCCAGGACACAGTGTTAGTGATCAAGGGCCCCTGCACACCAGGACACCACCCGAAGGGGCCCCAGCACCTCGGAGCAGGTGCGCATCCTCTCCCCGACCTCGCTCTTCACCTCCTGCTCCAGCTGGGGAGCTGCTCTGTGCGAAGCCACTTTCTCAGTCCAGAGTGGGGCTGGGCTTCTAGACCTGCCCCAACACCCCGGCCCTTCTGCTTAGGGGGGAGTCCTGGGGGCCCCACCACGGCCAGCACACACACCACACCACACACCAGACAGATGAACGGGCTCCGTGGGGATGGCGAGGCATGCGATGATGAAACGGTGTGTGAGGGGAGCAGGCGGTGCTGGCTGACGGGGAGATACAGTCTTACCAGCTAACCCTCTGCAAAGAGGCCTGTTAGCTCCCCTCAGGCTGTGCAGGAGATGGCAAAATCCTGACAGGTGTCCTGGGGGAGATACCAGAGGTGGGCCAGCGTTACGAGCTGTCTGGCCGGGCCCTGCTGCCCAGGCGGGGGCGGGGGCCAGGGAGGCTCTGGCTCTCAAACTGGAATCCACTGCCTTATACACATTTTCTTAGCTGAGCAGTCCCTGGGGGTCAGCATGGAAAGACAGCAAGGAGGAAGAACTCAGGGGTCTCCAAGCCCCCAAGGCAGGGGAAGGTAGAGGCGACAAAGAAGAGACAGGATGGCCTTTTCTTACACGCCTGCGGGGGCCTAGCTGCAGCCCCCTCTGCTCAGCCTCCAGCAGACAGACTCCAGCCAGGGGAGGAGAACGTTAGCCAGGTCACTGGGCTGCCTGCCTTCTTTCTGTCTCCCCAGGAAAGACCAAGTTTGGCTGGAAGAATAGAGAGCTGCCAGTTGGGGCCTCAGCAAAGAAAGAGCAAACAAAAACCAAACCAAAGCAAATCAATTCTTAAAAACAAAAATTTTATTACAAGCAGGAACAAAGAATACTGGCTTAAATAAAAGGCAGGTAGGAGTCCCCTCCTCTAGCCAGCTTCCTCCCCACCCCCACTGCCACGGCAGCATGGCCCAGGGTCCTGAGGCTGGGGCGAAGCTGCTTCTCCCAGAGGGAACCCCTTGCAGCTGCCACTTCTCAGCTGCCTGTGACCCGCTAGCCTCTGCAGCAAGGACGGACAAGACGCGAGGACTTCCTGTGTCACCTTCCAAGGGCTTCGGCCCACTTAAAGGGCCAAGGAAGGAGACAGAGGGACAATTTCCTATCTATTTTGACAAGAAACTAAAACTCCCAGGAGAGGAGGGACATCCTCTAAGTTTCTGACCCAGATTTAGGCCAACCTTCACTCGTCTCTCGGCCCACCCTGTTCCTTCCTTTTCTCTGGAGGGAGGCCTCCAGTTGGCCGACTCCCCATACTCTAGCCTCTGGCACTGGGTCCCATACTCAGACCTTGGAGGAAGGAGTGTGGCGTGCAGGATGGCAGCCGCTCCCCACAGCCATTACCCCATCCACCTGACCAGGCCCCAGCCTGTCTGGGCAGGTCCCAGCTGGAAGCCTGACCTGGGGGCTGGGCGGCTGAGTCCCAGCCACTGTTTGTCTGAAGTCCTTGGAGGAGGGGAAGATAGGAAGGTGAGGCTGAACTGCCGCAGGAGCCCAGGGGTCTCCTGTGACCAATGCACACACTCCCTGTGCCCATGGTTCAGGCTGCTCCCGCTGTTGCCACCACCAGCTGACACCCAAGGGGGACAGTGGCGAGTGAGGCAGCCCAGGGGGTGTGGGGGAGTGGGAGCCAACCACATTCATACGCGGGCACGCGAGCGCACACACACATACACACACACACACTCACTCACTCACGGCCAGAAGGTCTCTTGTAATAAACTTATTAAAACCAAGTTGCCTTCTGATAACCCTTAACCTGGCACTACACAGATAGCAATGTGGCTGACTTCATTTTTCTTCTTCCATTTAAAAAAGGCTATGTAGAAAAGAGGTCTATAAAATTGTGCAAAATACCCAGCATTAATAAACCCATTTCAAGTATTGCCAGCATGAGTATAAGCTGCCCATCCCCAGACCTGACTTGGGAGGAAGGTGAGGGGCCAGGCTGGGGCCCTGGAGAACCGTCCGTGGGCAGAGAGAGGGCCAGGCCCCCCGCTTCCTAGTGTGCTGCCCAGGAATCATGCAGGAGCTGAGGTCTCGGGTGCCTGGCTCCGGTTTGGCTTCCTCTGACACAGGCTACCCCTGCCACCCCCAGCTCTGCCCTCTCTACCTGGAGCCCCAGCTCTAGTCTACTGGCCAACTCCATACAAAAACAAAAATGGAAGAAAGAACAATGGCTATCACAAAAAGAATGAAGGAGACCACAGACCAAAGCAGACCACGGAAGCATCCTCTCCGACAGCCTGCTGTCCAGAGCCGATTGCTCCTCCGTCCTGCTTCACCCCTTGGACCCCGGCCCAGCAGGGCCCAGCAGCTCTCCCACCTCGGAGGCATCACACTGAGTCCGCACCCTCACTCGCACGGGGCACGGCTCAGGGGCACGGCTCAGAGGCACGGCAGAGGCTTGGCGTGGTCCCCTGGGCGGCCTCAGGAGCCCTGGCCTCTCTCTCCTGTCACTCCTGCCACTGATCAGCTGGGGGAATTTGGCACCCAAGACCGTGGGAACCTGGTTTAGGGAGCAGAGGGTACAGCCATGGCACAGTGTGGGGAAAGCCACGCAGGGTGGGAAATAAATACGAAAAGACTTAAAAAGTCTTTGGCGGCTCTGCTTCCCTTCGGGTGAAATGGGGAGGGTCCTGGCAGGTGTGGAGGGCGGCAGGTGAGTGCGGAGGGGCATACAGGCCAGCAGGTGGCAAGTACTGAGCCCGGTTCAGGGGTGGCCTCCTACCATGCTGGCATCAGGCTTGGCTCTGCAGGCTGGCTCGTCGCTTCTGATGGGCGAGGGCAACACGGTGTCAGACTGCACAAATCCCCTCCGGTCAATCAGGCTTTCAAAATACAAGGTGGGGGGACACATGAGGCCCTGCCTGACACCAGAGCTCCAGGCCGGTGGCTGGATGGCAGGGTCCATCTCCCAGCCAAGGAAAGACCCAGCCCTAGAAAGGCTGAGGAAAGGGGAGCTGCTCTCCAGTTGGCGGCTCAAGACCCTTCCCTTCTGGAAGGGCCCTCTCTGCACTCTGGACACTTGGCTTTTGGCCACAGATTTTATCCACTATTAATTCAAACTGTCCAGCGTTCTGTCGGGCTCCCAGGCTGCAGGTAAGGGGAAGAGCAAGGATGAAAGGGCATTGGGAGATGGTGCAATTCCTACTGTCCTTTCCCCGGGGGCAGGATCAGAGAGGAGCATATTGGATATTGAGCAGGAGAAGGTGGGGATGGTGTTGGGAAGTCTTACCAGCCTCCCTCCCCCGCTCACACAGTGCCCAATTTAACTCCGGAGCTGGACATCTAGCGCCCCCTGGTGTCAAGACAGAGGGGGGCGCTTCCCAGCAAGGCTGAGCCACCAGGGCTCTCCTCTGCCAGGAGGAAGACGGAGGCCCCACCCAGTCCAGCCTTCAGCACCAGAAAGGCAGCCTCACTCTAGCATGGACAATACATTAATTGTGGTTATCCCTGGGGAGTAGGATTACATGTGATATACAACACTCTTGTTAGTATTTTGTACTTGATTTTTTTCTACAATGATCGCACGGGATTACAAGTTAAAACTCTCTACAGAATTCCTTTATGTGACAAGTGTCCTGAGTACATCCAGCAGGGGATGGTGGACAGACAGAGAGCATCTGTGGTGTGGGGAGAGGTCTGCTGATTCCAGAACCTCTTTCAGAGGAACAGACTCACAGGGCCACCCCCCACTGGCCTGGCCAGGCCAGGCCCTATGACCTTTCCCCTCTACCCCCTGGCTTACCTGGGAGGTAGGGGGCCGCAGAGCACAGCACAGCAGTTAGCGATAACACTTTTATGGGTGTAGGGATTGACAGAGGCCTCACCGCTCCTCTTGTTGGACCACGAGCCTTTGATCTGCAAGCAGGAAGGAGCTCTGGGTCAGGTACCTCCCTTCATTTCACTTGTTCTAGAGGCTGGGGAAGATGAGCAAATTCTGAAACCAATTCTGGCTAGTCTATTGCAGGGAACATGCCCTTAACCCAGGCCATTCAGTGAGGATGTGGGGGACTGCTGGATGTTGGGGGGCACCCAGAAGAGGAGGCGCTAACCAAGACAGAAGACAGAGCAGAGCCAAAGAGAAGCCTCCAAAGGAGACTTTGTGGGTGCATCCTTCCTTCTCTGTCCAGCCACCCAAGAGGGAGGATAGTGCAAGGGCACAGGGCTCAGGCTGACCTGGCCGTGAACTCTGGCTCTGCCACAGACTTGCTGCATGACCCTGGACAGATCACCACTTCTGAGTCTCAGTCCTCATTTGAAAAATAGGGAACTCTCTGGTAACACTGTTAGATGAAATCTTGCCCATCTCTAGCTCTGTGAAGCCGGCTATCAAAGGCATTAAGGAGATTAGCAGTAAAGGATACTGGCTTGAGTTTAACCTAGAGTTTTCCAAACTTATTTGGCCATGACATCCCTTTTTGCTTAACCCCTAGTATGATCCTGCAGAAACAGTCCCCAGGAAATCACCTTGGGAGAAGCTGGCTGACATCATTTCTGCTCTGTACCAATCACCCAGCATGTGATACCCTATTGGGCATGTTAAGTTTTGTTTCCCCGAAAGACAGGCCGAGGTCAAGAAATGTATTTTCTGTTGGTCAATGGGCCTCTGAGCAGTATCAGATGGTGGCCCTGGAACAGATGCTCTCATTTGCTTTTTTGTTGTTTGGAAGGATGGTGGGGCAGGGGGGTGGGCGGTCAGGTCTGGCCCAGGGCTGGGCACACAGTGGGTGCTCAAACAATGCTTGTTGGTAGAGATCTACAAGGCAGCAGGTCAGGAGGTTGATGGAGCTTCACATTTCTGTCCTGGCCGGCCCCCTCAACAAGGATGCCTCAGAGAGCCCCAGGACATCCTGAGAACAGGCACATCGCTGCTGTCTACAAGGGCAGTGCGGTGGGCACTGTGAGCTTGTGAGTGCAACCCTGGCTCTGTCCCTTTCCAGCTGGGCGACCTGGGGCAAGTCACTCAGCCATCATATGAAGAAAAAGCATCCTTGTTCCTTCTGCTTCAGAGCTGGCAAAAGGACCCAAAGAGATGACAGAAACTGAAAGAACTCTGGAAATGGTGATGAGCTGGCCAAATGTAATGACGGTTATGGTGTGAGTGTTGCTCTAGCGGGGCTAGGGAGAAAGCAACCTCGGGACCCTGGTAGCCAGCACCGAGGGGGCCTTGGAAGCCTGCACAGGGTCTCCCGGGGCCCAGCCCTGAACACTGGAAGGAGATGTCAGGTCACCTCATGTCTCCACCCGCATTTCCCTGGCAGTCTGAGAGTCAGGGCTGCACTGCGGCTGCTCCGGGCTCCCTCAGCCCTGCCTCCATCCTGGGATCGGGCCCAGGGATGAGGTGTTGCTCCAGCCTTACTCACGTCTTCATTAGTTGTCAGGTTGGAGGCGACGAGGTAAGTGTGAAACCCTGAGAGGCCCAGGATGGACCAGATGGAGAAGAAGCAGATCACCAACTCCAGCACGGTGAGCAGTGCAGTCAAGGAGGCACATGGACACTGGGGCCGGGAGCGTCCCTGTGCCTGGAAGCTGGCCTCGCCAGCCTCTCTCACCCATCCTTCCGTGGAGCTACTTCCCCAGAAAGGATATAACTTTGTAAGCTTTCCGTGATCTCAGATCACCTCCTGGGCC
Organism: Delphinapterus leucas; assembly: GCF_059928025.1. Classification (NCBI taxonomy): domain Eukaryota; kingdom Metazoa; phylum Chordata; class Mammalia; order Artiodactyla; family Monodontidae; genus Delphinapterus; species Delphinapterus leucas. The sequence goes on from NC_143129.1 coordinate 169,730,507, forward strand.
CCAAGCAGGGTTTGGGAGCACCCCAAGGGCAGGATGAGCCCAGGGTGATGGATGGTAGAGGGAACTGAGGATTCCAAACACCAGAACTGCGGACACGGCATGGTCCAGGGAGCTTGGTGTCTTAAGGAAGGACAGGGACTGTGGCCCTGAGAGCTCTCGGCCATCCCAGCTCCACAACAGCCCATTCAGAATCGGCTCCAGCCTGGGGCTGAACAGAAGCAGCTAGTAGACTGGATTCTAGAGCGTGAACATCGGCTCTAGTCCATTCCCCTGTTTACGGGATGAGGTGCGGGGACCCGCCCCAGTGAAGGGGCCTCGGGTCCCACCAGGGCTCCCCCTTGCCAACAAAGGATATCTCGCTGGTGTCTCCTTCAGAGTGGAGAGGAAGTTGCTTCCCTGAGAGCCTGGGGAGGAAGAGACAGGAGAGGGCACGGCTCAAGGGAGAGTGACCACAGTCCCTTGACCTGGCCAAGCTTGCTGGCCCGGGCCGCCCGCTTGCCCCTGCCCGCACTCCCACCATCATCCCCAACTCACGCAGCGTCAGGTGGGTGACCACGCAGGCGAAGATGAAGGCCGTCAGGAATGAGAGGGAAAGAATGAACGCATAGAAGAAGCGGTAGTTCCGTTTCCCCACACAGTTGCCCACCCAGGGGCAGTGATGGTCAAACCGTTCTGGAAGGGCCAGGGAGATGGGTTAGGGCCACCCTGGCCCACAACCAGCAGGGGTGTTTAGAGGCCTCTCGCATCTCCACCCCTTCGCTCTCTCCACACGTGACTCTCAGTTCCTCGACATTCCCGGCCTCTGGTCCTTCACCTGCCAGTTCCCGTAATTCTTCCTTCTTGTCTCAGCTGCAAGGCCACTTCCTTGAGAAAGTCTCCCCCAACCCCAGACAAGGTGAGGCCCCTGTTATCTGCCTTGTTGCCACGGCACTTATCCTTTGTTGCACTTTGCCCACGTGTGTTTATATATTTATTTACAATTGGTGGGCTGGCCTGTAACCCCTATTCGATTGTGAGCTCCATGAGAGGGCCTGAGCTGAATCCCAGGGTCTGGCAGTGTCTGGTACAAAGAAGAGCCACAAAAAGTACTTGTCACCTGGCCTACGATCCCAGCCCCATGCCAACAACCAATGACCCCTGTCCCTTGCTCTAGAATAGAGGACCAATGAGGGGCTGGGCCGCTACGTAACTTGTGGAGAACCGGCATCGGAGGCCTACTCAGAGGGCTGAGCTCACACCAGTACTATGTCCCTGGGGGTGGGGTCACACCCAGACCAGTGAGGAAAGTCCCCTGTGGGAATGTGGGTCACAAGCCTGTCGCAGGCTTCACACCCAGGCCAGGGCCCTTCACGGTGGAGGGGGTGGGACAGATTCTCAGGGATGAATGACGCCCACTGAGTCACCCACTTCACTTCCTGCTGTCTGGGTGTTCCCCACTGTTCTCTCGCTCAGGGAGTACTGAGCTAGCGTGATGAGCTCTCCGCCCTGGGGACCGGGCACAGTCAACGTGGCTCAGCTCGCCTGGGTCCTCCACAAAGGCTTTCCCTTACAACACCCTCCCAGGGGCGCACCCTGGGTCCCCATCAGAGCTGCCAGACCTCTGGAGAGCAGGGAAAGGGGACAAAACAGCCTCTGGCTCCCCAGCAACCACTGCAGTTGTGGGTCAGGAGCTTAGCTTCCAAGCCTGGCTATGTCCTCTCTACCTCACCAGCTTAAACTCCTCTGTTCCCAGATTCTTGTCCCTCTAAATTCTGGGAATCAGGTCAAAGTCTTTCGGTATAGCTGGCCCTGGGCCACATATCTAGAATGTCATTGCTCTAGTCTCTGGCTCCTTGGAACCTGGACCTACTGAGGACCAGGCCAAGGCCTGGAAGAAGGGTTCAGGGCATCTCTGTGTCTGCCCCACACTTCAGAGCTGGGGGAAGGAATCCACTAATCCTGCACTGAAGCCAAGGTACCACTGGTTACATTCAGAGCCCCCGCTCCACAGCCCCTCCACAGTCACAGCAAATCTGGGTGAACCAGACTTCCTGCCCAGCCCTGGATACTTCAGACACCCCCCGGCCCCCGTGAAAGACTCCCCTGTCTGCAAGGCTCCATCCCTCTCAGGGCTCCCACTTACCCACACAGTTGTCACAGACACTGCAGTGTGAGGTCCGGGGCGGCCGAAACATCTTGCAGGTGAAGCAGTACTTCAGCTTCACCACCTGCCCATTGATCATCACCTCCCGGGTCCGAGGGGGTGGCCGGTACGTGGAACTGCCTGTGTTGTCTGAGACGGGGACGAGAGACAGATGGGGGATGGCCAAGCCCAGAGCCGGGAGCCGTAGCACGGGGGGAAGCCAGTGCTGCCTGGCCGGGACAAGAGAAGCTTTAGGGAAGCTGTTTCTGGGGAACAAACATTAGGGCAAAATCCCTAAGTGGGAGACAAATCTCAGGAGCTGCTGCCACCTACCGAAACTTGCTATGTGCCAAGTGCCACGCTAAAGCTTCACACACCTGCTCACGTGCCACTCTAAGGAGGGCTATCAGAAAGGGAGACCAGGGAAGCCTTCGTGAGGTTTATCTGCATCTAAACAAGCCTAGATCTAAGTTCTGGTTTCCAGGAGGTTCAGGAGACAGAGGGACAGAGGACACAGTGAGAGTAAAGCGATGAAGAAACAATCAGATCCAGAATGTGAGACATCTACAAGACCACTGGCCTGCTCTCTAACAGAAGTCAATGTCAATACTGTACATCAACTATAGTTCAATTAAAAAAAATTTTTTTAAAGTCAATGTCACTTACAAAAGGAGAAGGGAGATGGTTCTAAATGAAGAGAGATTTAAGAGATATAAACCAATACAATGCTTGATCCTAGACTGGATCCTGTTTCCAAAAACAAAACACAGCAACAAAAGAGATTTGGAGGGTGATGGGGGACAAATGACTATAGATTAGAAATTTGTGAACTATTAATTTTCCTAGATGTGATAATGGAATTGTCATTATGAGGAGGCTATCCTTAAATCTTGGAGATGCATATTGAAGTATTTATGGGTTAGGTGTCTATGATGTATATAATTTATTATGAAATGGTTTAGTAAGAATTATGTGTGTGGGTGTGTGGGTGTGTGTATGACACAAATAACTAATCTAGACGGTGAATGTATAGGAATTTGTTGTATTAATTCTTCCAACTCTTCTGAATGTTAGAAAGTTTTCATAATAAAAATTTTAAGAGAAAAAAGAAATACAGAGATATATGATATTCATGGATTGGCAGAGACTCAATATTAAAAGAGGATTTATTCTCCCTAAATTAATCTGTAGATTCAACATAATCCCAGTCAGGATTTTTTTGGTGTGGAAATTGACAAACTCATTCTCAAATTCACATGGCAATCAAAGGGCCAAGAATAGCCAAGGCACTCTTGAAGAACAAAGCTAAAGGTCTTATACCACAGGACATCAACACTTATGATAAAGCCTTAGCACGTAAGACATCCTGGTTTGGGTACAAGGGTAGAAACGCTGACCAATGGAACAGAACAGAGACTCCAGATATGAACATGTACATGTTCGTGTGGTTCACGACAAAGGTAACATTGCAGTGCCAAGAAGGAAGATGGGGGCTTCCCTGGTGGTGCAGTGGTTGAGAATCCACCTGCCAATGCAGGGGACACGGGTTTGAGCCCTGATCCAGGAAGATCCCACATGCCGCGGAGCAACTAAGCCCGTGCGCCACAACTACTGAGCGTGCACTCTAGAGCCCGCGAGCCACAACTACTGAAGCCCACGTGCCACAACTACTAAAGCCCGCGTGCCTAGAGCCTGCGCTCTGCAACAAGAGAAGACACTGCAATGAGAAGCCCACGCACCGCAATGAAGAGTAGCCCCCACTCGCCACAACTAGAGAAAAGCCCGCGCGCAGCAACAAAGACCCAAAGCAGCCATAAATAAATAAATAAATAAATTTACTTTAAAAAAAAAAGGAAGGAAGATGGTCTCTTCCCAGTAAACAGTGCGGGGTCCACTGGATACACAAATGGGGGGAAAAAACATATCTGCGCCCCTGCCTCCCACTAAATACAAATTCAATTCCAGATGGACTGCAGCTCGCAATACGAACGTTCTGGATTAAAAAAAAAGAAAAAGAAAAATAGAGCAACCTCATGACTCTGGAGTAGACAAAGATTTCTTAAACAAGACACAAAGGGACTACTCATAAAAGAGCAATATGATAAACAGCATTTTATCAAAATTAAGAGCTTCTGTTCATCTAAAGAGATCATCAAGAGAATGAAAAGATGACCTTCAGAGTTGTATTTGCAGTATGTTTATCTGACAAAGGACAAAGGATGTGTATCCAGAATATGTAAAGAATTCCTATGAGTCAGTAAGAAAAAGTCAGACGACTGAATTCGAACGTGGACAAAAGATTCAAACAGGCATTTCATAAAAGGAGGTGGTCAAATGGCTAACAGACACATGAAAAGTGCTCATACTTGTTAAGTCATCGGGGAAATGCAAATTAAAACCACAATACATATGCAAACCAGTACATATGCACCAGAATGGCTAAAATTGAAAAAAAGAAACAAAAAACCACACACACACACACACACACACACACATATCTCTCAAGTGTTGGCAAAAATGTAAAGCAGCTAGAAATCTCATATGACCACTCTGGACAACTGTTTTGCACTAACTACCAAAGCTCAGCATACGCATCCCAGCAATCCCACTCGTAGGTATTTTCCCAGCAGAAATGCGCATGAACTGACGTGCACCAAAGACAAGTACAAGACTGTTCCAAAAACAATTCTCAAAATAGCCAAAATCTGGAACTACCCAAACACCCATCAATAGTAGAATGGATTAAAAAAAAAAAGAAATTGCAGTATATTCATACAATGGCATTCTATACAGCAATGAGAATGAATGATCCTTAATTACATACGCAATATGAATGAATCTCACAAACGTTGTGTAAAGTGAAAAATACCCATAGACGTAAGAGCACAAAATGTTCACAAATAGATAAAAGTAATCTATGGTGTTAAAAGTCAGGATCGTGGTTATCCTTGGGGGCGGGGGCTGACAGAGACCGGAAAGGGGAACAAGGGGGGCTCCTGGGACACCACTGTTTCTTGATCTGGGTGCTAATTACGTGTGTGTTCCAACCGTGAACCCTCAACAAACAGAACACTTACGAGTTGTACACTTCTGGCAAGCCTGTTATACTTCAGTAAAAATCTGAGAAAAAGGAAAAAGAAAGTAACTTGTCCGAAGTCACAAGGTGGGTAGGCTGGCTAGAGCAGGAAGCTGAACTTAGATCTGCCATATGCAAAACCCACAATTCTACCCACAGAGCCTCTTGGTCCCCCAGGCCACGGAAGACCAGCGTTCCCCAGAACAGTGGCTTCTCCCCAGACAGAATTCCGAGAGTCACACAGGGCTGCCTGGGATCCCCAGCCCTCGGCTATGTTCCCAGACATCATTTCCACTGGATTGAGTCCCAGATAACATCTCCAGTTTGGCCACTTGCCCCTGACGATTACTGAGTGTCTAGCGTGTGCCAGGCACTATTCTAGGCACTTGGCATGCATCAGTGAAGCAGATTCGTGTCTCACGTTCCTAGCTCCCAGAGACTTTTGCTAGGCTGTTTCACCACCACTTCGACGGTAGCATGTTTAAAATGGGACTAAGCATCTAAGCATCTCTTCCTTAGCAATGGCAGCACGGTCAAGGCAGGGGGTTTGAGGCCAATGGACAGACTCTGAAACCTGGTTTTGCCACTGACTGTGTGCGAGGTTGCAGTCCAATGAACTTTTCTGAGCCTCAGTTTTCTCATCTGTAAAATGTGAATAACCAGAATGGGACACGAGTTCTAGCTCCACCTTTTACTAGCTGGGTTTCTCTTGATGATGCCATTTGCTAGATGTGTGACAAGGCAAATCATTTAACCTCTCTGTGCCTGTTTCCTCGATCACTGAAATGGGGATAAGAAGAGTACTCACCTCATAAAGATGCTGTGAGGATTAAATGAGTTAATACGTGTGAAGTGGCACAAAGTAAATGCTTAAGAAGTGTGCACTGTTACTGCCAGCGCATAGAACTACTGAGAGAAAGAAGGGAAAGGGAACAGGTCCCTGCGTGCCACTGCATGCTGAGCGCGTGGCGTATATTCTCCTCTTTAGTCCTGATAACACCCCAGGAGGTAAAGTTATCGTCATCATCTCCAGGTTACAGTTAAGGAGCCTTTTCAGTGAGGCTAGTGACTTCTTCAAGGCCACACAGTGGCAGAATCAGGACGTGAACCCAAGTTCCCAAAGCTTGGGCTTGAGGTCTTCTTGTAAATTTTGAAGTGTCATAATGAGTGTTATTTTTCCCTGTCTAGTTCCTTATTTCTGCTGATGGCACAATCCAAGGGCTGAAAGGAACCTCAAAGAGCATATAACACAGCCCCTGGCACATAGCAGATACCTGATAAATGTCCCTTCAATGACTGCCTCTGTTCTAACTCCTTCAGTTTACAAATGAGAAAAGAGGGCCAGAGAGGTCAGGGGATTTGTCCGAGGTCACACAGCCAGTAAGTGGCAGAGGCAGGGGAAACCAGTTTGAAGGCTCCTCGCAGACCCTTCCTTCTCCCTCATCCATGCCTGGCCAGTTCCTAGGTCTGGTCAGGTTTTTCCTTCATCACCTGTCACTCTCTCCACTCCCAACACCCTAACCCAGGCCAGGCCTGTATCACCAAACAGCTTCCCCAGAAGACTACCTGCTCCCAGACCTTCTGCCTTTCCACCCACCTTGTACACACTGTCACATTCCTCTAAATAACCCCTCGTGGGTCACTTCCCAGCTCAGAAACCCTTCACTGGCCTCCCCTAAAAAACAGGATAAAGGCAAACTTCTTGTCCTGATGTTAGGACCCTCCACAGTTGGGCTCAACCTCCATTCCCAGCTTTTCTCCCACTACTCTGCCCCAGCTTCCTGCCCCTGTTCCTGAGCCCAGCCTCCCTTCTCTCTGCACACCAGGACTCACCGGGCCTTGTCAGCAGCCTCCCTGACCACGGGAGCCTCGGGGCTGTCAGACCTCACACACAGCACAGGACACACTCTGCTCCGTGCCGAGCTGGGACAGGACTGCTGTGTGTGCACTGTCTCTCCAACTGGACCCTACACTGCTTGAGGGCAAGGACAGTGGGGTAAACAGGCAGTCCTGGGCCTATCAACTGCGAGGCAGCAGGCAAAGAGCAGAGATACAGGCAGCCCTGCAGTTCGAATCCTGACTCTTGAGACTTCCCTGGTGGCGCTGTGGTTGAGAATCCGCCTGCCAATGAAGGGGACACGGGTTCGAGCCCTGGTCCAGGAAGATCCCGCACGCCGCGGAGCAACTAAGCCCATGCGCCACAACTACTGAGGCTGCACTCTAGAGCCTGTGAGCTACAACTACTGAGCCCACAAGCCACAACTACTGAAGTCCGCGTGCCTACAGCCCGTGCTCTGCAACAACAGAAGCCACCGCAATGAGAAGCCCGCGCACCGCAATGAAGAGTAGCCCCTGCTCGCTGCAACTAGAGAAAGCCCACGCGCAGCAAGGAAGACCCAACGCAGCCAAAAATAAATAAATGAATTTTTTAAAAAAGTGGAACTTAATTGAACAAGAAAAAAAGAAAAGAAATAGTACACGTAAGGGAACTGACACTTGGTGAGTACTTACTAGTAGCTGTTTTCATGAGGGGCAGCAAGGCACAGGCTCTGGAGTCTGAAACACTGGGTTCAAATCCTGGTTTTGCTACCCACTTGCTAATTCAGGAAGTCTCTTCACCTCTCTGAGCCTCAGCTTCCTCATCCATAAAATGCAGACAAGACCATCTCACTCTCACAGAGCTGTGGTGAGGGCTGAGTGAGAGGCTGCAAGGCACAGTGCTGGGCTCACAGGAGCCTTAGTCCTCACAAACGGCTCAGGCTGTGACACCCCGGTGTGCAGAACTCCCCAGCTCTTCCCAAAGCTGTTGATGCTACTCCAAACCCAACCCCTAATCCTGCCCCTCGGGCCCTAGGTCCCAGTGCCTGCCCCTGCCCACTGTGGTCTCCCAGGCTTGGATACAGGCTTTGGAGCCAGACAGACACTTGGGTGTGAATCTTGGCCCAGTCACTTACTAGCTGTGTGATGTGTGTCAAGTCGGATAACTTCTCTGTGCCCTCACCTGCTAAGCAAATAAAATGGGACATAATCAAATCTACCTCCTAGTGCTGTTAGGAGGGTCAGGCAAGAATTCATCAAGTGGGTTTAGCAAAGTGCCTAGTACCTGGCAAGAGCTTAATAAATATTAGCCATTATTATTATTGTTGTCTCTACAAAACACTATATTCCAACAACTGATCTGTAGAAGAGACTTGAGAACACAACCCATCTGTGAGCAAAGGACAGCCACAGACCCTCTTCCGGACTAAGAGAAAAGTTACTGGAACCCTCACTGGATTCCCAGAGGCCCTCCCAGGGCAGAGGGGTGCCCATGCCTCTCCCCCAAGGCAGGGAGAGAACTCCTACCAGTATGTTCTGGCCCCTGGCAGCCAGGCCTCCTCCTCTCTAGAACCCTGAGAAAGAGGAAGTGAGGCTCTGCACACCCAGCTTCCTCGGGCTGCCAGGAGCTGGAGGTAAAGAAGAGGAAAAAGGGCCCAGTGCAAGGGTGCCAGCCAGACGCTGAGTAATGTCACCAACTGCAGGGCCCTGGATGAGATGGGTCAAAGGAGGCTGTGCAGGGATGCTGCTTCAGGGCTGAGCCCCGCATGGGGTAGGGGAAGACAAGCAGGTGTCCCACTGCTTTTTCTCAGGCCAGACAGTGCTGACCAATAACTGCCCTGGTCTCGGCCTCAGAACCCTCCTCAACCCACTCCTCCCAGCAGCCATTACCAGTGGTAGCTTGTTAGTGCCCAGAGCAAGACCACTTGCCATTCCTGACCACAAGTCTCAAGCCTCTTAAGTTTCAGTAGAGAAAAACCATTTTCAAAGTGCACTGACATTCCCCATCTCACTCGGACAAAAAACGCCCTGGGCTGGGCAACGACGGGACATGTGCCCGCGTTTTACAGACTTCACTCCAACAGTACAAGGTGGGGTTGAAATTAGAACCCTTGCCCTCCAGGGCATTCATTTGTCCATTCTTTCAGACACTAGCATCTATGACATCAAGGTATTGTACAAGGCCCAGGGTGGCGGGTGAGGGAAGTAGTGGGTAAGTACACAGAAATGAGTCGAATGCGGTTGCTTGGTTACTCAGTTCAGAAAATACTCGTTGAAGAAATGAATGAAGGAGTGGTAATAAGAGATGCTCTCCCTGCCCTCCAGAGCTCTTTCTGGTTCAGGCTCTCCCCCAAGAAGTAAAAAGCACCTCCAGGTGGGAAACTAGAGCCCCCAGGGACGTGGTAACGAGGGGGAGGCTCCTTCTCGCTGAATGGCTGGGAGAAGGAAATGAATCTCCCACGCCTTCCTCTTGACCAGGGGGCCTGCTTTGGGTATCTTCACCCCAACTCCAGCCCCGAAGAGGCGCAGCCAGGCGCCGAACGGCTGGGACTGTGACTGAAACCCAGGGCTGGCGGGGAGGCCCCTGCGGCTGGCCATGAGCTAGCGAGGAGGCGTTAGTGAGGGGAGGCCGGGGATCTCTACCTGCCCTGCTGGGCCCCAGCGCTGCCCTTCTGTTGTTCCCACCTGTGGAGGAATCAGCTGCAGGGCCGCAGTTGCCCAGCTTCCAGGCTTGAGGTCAGCCTCAGTGGCCAGGCTGTGAATACTGGGTCACTGTGACCCCCACCAGACCATTTCTGTTCATTCCGGAGGTTTATGGAGCCCCTGCCACACACAGGCTTCCTGGCAGGCCTGGGGGTACAGGAAGAGCTCGGCCTGGGGGCAGAGTGAGCAGGAGAGGTGGATAATTACAGAGTCAGCACAGGAGGCACGGTGAGTCAAGTGTGGTGATTCTGGGGCCAGCGTGATCTCATTGAGAAACCTGGCCTGGCCACTTGTTAGCTTGTGATTTTGAGGAAGTTGCTCCCTCTCTGAGCCTCAGTTTCCTCACTGGGTAATAACAGTGTCCACCCTGTAAGATGATGATGCCAATGAGAGATGTAAAGGTGTAACCCACAGCTGGTCAATGAACGGTGTTACCGGTGTCTGTACTCAACCCACCTTGAGGAGACAGAGTGGAATATGTCGGGGGCGGGCAAGAGGCAGCATTCAAGAAAGCAACGAGATGAAGCAGCGCTGCAGCTGGGTGGGAGAGACTGAGACCTTGGGCTCATGCGGGCCTGGGGGGGGGCACGGTAGCAGAGGAGGCCCCGTGGGTCAGGGCATCCGCATGCAGTGTGGCTGGGGCACCGGGGAGTGGAGTGAGATGACGAGGGAAGGGTGGGCACCGGGGAGTGGAGTGAGATGACGAGGGAAGGGTGGGCCGGAGCCTCCTTCATCCTGCAGGCGAGTGCGCCTCCGAGGACGAGCTGTCAGGAGGGTGGGAGATGGGTTGTTTCCTGGCCGTGACGCTAAGCAGCACTGAATCACATGACGAGAAAGTCACTCCCTTTTCAATTCTCCTTCGACTCCATCCAGGGGAAAGTGTCAACTTTTAACACCGAATACCTGTGACTCTCACAGGCCTCAAGGTGACTGCTTTCCACAGGCGGCTGTAACCACCAAGAGTTCGGTAACATTGTCATGCTTCTGTTCTTATGATTATCTTCTATTTAGAGCAAGTGGCTTCTGCTAACAGGGCTGATATAAATTTTCCTTGTAAAAAATCGTTTAAAAGCAAGCCATGTAAAGGAAAATACTAAAGAAAGGAGGGTACAAGGGGAGATGCAGAAGCGCAAAAATCACCGAGGTTGTACTCCAATGGCCGATCTTCAGGAAATACTGCTGAGGGTAGTAGGGTGTCACCCAAATTCTGAGCCAGGGAGGGCCAGGTCAAATCTGGACCTTGGAGAGACAACTATGACCGAAGGGAGAGAGGACAGGGCCTGGTCAGCAGAGTCCCGAGCCAATCCAGGTGGAAAATGAGGTGTGTCTGCCCGGGGCAGTGGGCTTCAGAAGGAGCAGAGGGGAGACATTCTGGGGGCAGACAGGATGCAGTTTGTGATCTGCTGTGTGGTGACGGAGGGAGAGGCGGCTTCTGTGTCTGTCGTGTGAGCTGTAACCGTGGCTAGGTGAGTGTCTGTCACTCAGATTCAGGTGTTCCTATGACTTCCCATCAGACCAGGAGCTTCTTGGGGGCAATGTTGCCGCCTCCTCCTACCTCTTTTCCAACTGCCCAGAGCCCACAGGGGAGTCTAGCTCCACGGCTCACCAGCTGACAAGTCAGGAGCTCAGGCCAGGGTGGCCAACCAGCCCTTTTGCCTGCGACTCTGGGGTTCCCCAAGATATGAGGCTTTCAGTGCTAAAACAGGGACAGTTCTGGGCAAACTGTGAAGCGCTGGCCACCCCAGCTGGGACGGTCCTCGCACAGTGGCAGCCCTAGAACCAGATCCCATGGGGCTGGAGCTGCTGGCCTATGGGGCCAAAGTGAGAAGGTCACACTGTCTGCACAGGCCCGGGCCCCGGTAACCAGCACACGTTTATAGGGACAGCACCACCCACCTCAGGGCCGGCCCCCAACCTTCTCGAAAAGGCTCGGTGACTTTAGTCCTTTTTAAGAAAATATGTTTCACCCTGATTAGAAGCCTCCAGTTCAAGTTTAGATTCAAAGACCCCCAAGATGCCATTTTCCAGGCTTGGGAACTGTTCTCAAAGGGATGTTTCTGACCCTGACACTCAGGGGCCCTCAAGACTGACTCCACGCATCCTCCAAATTCTCTAAAGCACTCCTGTGTCCAGCCAACACGGCCTGCTCAGCTCCCACGCCTGCCCCACCCCTTCCCACTCTGTCCTCCCCTCTTCCCGTTCCATTTGCACAGGGGGCTCCCTTCACACACCTTCCTGTGCTTGAACTCCACCCAAACTTTATGGTTTGGCTCAGGGCACCTCTCCAGGAAGCCTCCACATAACCTCCAGGCAGAAGACACCCTGGTTTCTTCGATCCTCTTCCAAAACCTCCTCTAACCTGTGGCGGCCAGTCAGGCCTTCCAGCTTGGACTGGGCTAAGCTGGAAACCACCAGAGGGAGGGTTCACATCAGATTCATATCCCCTCCCCCCCAACCTCCCTGCCTCCTCTCCTTGCAGTCAGGAGTCGGCATACAGAATTAACACATAAACGACCAAACCTATAATGCCTAGTTAGGAGAAATTCCAACTGTCTCTCCACCAGTCACCAGGGGACAGCAAGGAGCGCCTCTGCAGAGGCTGGTCCGTTCAGCCAACGTCACTGAGCCCTCCACGTGGCGGACAAGGTGAACAAGACACTTACCACCCAGGAAAGGCTGCTGGGTTTGCCTGACAATTCTGTAATGACCACCATGCAGCCCAGGGCCATGGTGGAAGGACAAGGTGCTCTGGGAAGGTGTCACGAAGGTGTAGCCTACCTGGGGTCACAGAGGCTTCCCAGTCAATTGAACTGAGACCTCAGAATAAAGAGCGTGTGGCCGCGGAAGACTGGGATGTCTCCCTGCCGCCATCTCAGAAGAGAAAGCATACAGCTTGGGGGTCAAGGCTCTGTCTCTGCGCCCCCGCTCCCGGCCGTGGGATCCCCTGCCTCAGTTTCTGCGTCAGCACAACCGGGCTGTTGCGAGGATTTGTGGGGATCATGGCTGGGGAGCACCCAGCACAGTCAAGCTCTCCCCAAACACAGGGGATTACTGTTGTCAGTATGACCCAAACAGCTCACAGGTGGCCAGAGGATTCCAGGCGGCCAGACCTCTGAGCCTGGGCTGAGCTGGACAATAATCCTGCCTCATGATTAGCCCCGACCTGGAGAGAGGAGAAACAGGGCTGCCCCGAGCCTCCCCTGCTGCCAGCGGCCGGCGCTGCGTCAGACCGCAGGAAACTGAAGCAGCAGAGGCCAGGAGGCTGGGTGGCGAGTGGCCCAGGGGTGTGAGGGGGAAGGAAGCTGGATGCAGGCAGAGGAAGACGACAACCGAGGGCGTGGCTGAAGACAGGCCAGGGCAGAGGAAAGAGACAAAGAACAGACAAGCGTGGGAGAACATCCTCTCCCCTCCCGCCCGCCCTCCTGAGCTGCTCCAGACCATCGGTGGAATGACTTCCAGGACGGATGCAGCAGGGCTCTGCCACTCACAGGCTGCCAGGGCTCTTCAGAGGCAGCTGGGTATTTATTTAAGTCTGTCTGAAAGCCACCCTGTTAGGGGAAGGAGCCAACCACGGACCGGAAACCCCTGAGGTGTGCGAATCCCCACGTCACTTCTCAGCAGGAAGGAGCTGAGGTGGAGCAAGCTGAGATTAAGGCTGTGGCCGTGGCGCCCAGCCACCCAGGACACCCACTCAGCACTCAGGGAGGCACCAAGGGCCACCTGGGTGCTGGGAACACAGGTCCCTCCTGGCCACGCTGCCCTTCCTGCCGCTTCTCGAACACACCAGTCCGGTCGCCAATCCCGGCTTTTGCTTTTACTACGTCCAGAACGCACATTACTGGCTCATCTCAAGTGCCACCTCCTCCAAAGGGCTCCCCCTGACCGACTCGTCTGGACCAGCCCACTCCCCACACCACCGTGCTCTCCCCCAGACACCCACGCAGCTCACCTCCTCATCTCTGCAGGTCTTTGTGTCTTTGCTCAGATGTCACCTCCTTCACAAGGCCTTCCCCACCCCCCTATGTTTTCCCCCTATTTAAAATTGTACACCCTCCCCCAGCTCTCACCCTCCTTCGCCCAGCTTCCCTCTTCTCTGTGTCACAGACTAGATATTTAACTGTTAACTGTCTTTCCCCTCCCACTGGAATGTCAGCTCCAAGAAGACAGGGATTATCGTCAGATTTGTTCACTGCTGTATCTAGAAAAGTGCCTGGCACATAGTAGGGGCTCAATAAATGTTTGATGAGTGAATGAGTAAGTGTGTTTAAGAGCAGGGACTCTGGTCAGAGTGCCCGGGGTCTCATCCGCGCTCTTCCACTGACTGTGTGACCTTCGACCATTTACTTAACCTCTCTGAGACTCAATTTAATTAATCAGTAAAAGGAGAATAACAACAGTACCTGTCTCACAGGATTACTGGGGGATTAAATATGATCATGCATATAAAGAGGTGAACACAGTGCCTGGGCTCCAGTGAGCACTCAGTACCGTGTGGCTCTCAACACCAGCCCTCACGTGGTAGCATTTCTCGCTTATTTGCTCACGTGCTTATCCTCTGCTTCCTCCACTCTAGCATCGGCTCCAGCTTGCCCTGCTCACCACGGTACCCCCAGTGCCTAGCACAGCGTGGGAAGAGAAAATCAAGCCTCCTCTCAAATCAAGAAATGCAGAGCTGGGAGACACAGCCACAGCTGGAGTAGGAGCCTCACCGATCTGTTTCTCCAGGGCTGCTGCCTCACAGACGGTGGCCCGGGGCAGGATTCCGGGGTCGGTGAAACTTGTCTGTAGCAGGCAGCTCATGACGAAGAAAAACAGGATGGCAGCAATGATGGGGATGGCGAGGGTCAGCTGGCGGGCCAAGAAGGGACAGCTAGAAAAAGAGAGGGAGAGAGAGATAAGCAGACACTCCAAGGGCTGCCTGGGGCTCAGGGCTACGGCACCAGGCAGGCCCTGTCATCCCATCAAACACCACCACGGTCCTCAACAGAGGCAGATGTATGGTCCCTGGATGAGTGCAGCCCCGCACCCGTCCGTGCCTAGAGCAGACATCACTAATTGATCCTTGTACTTCCTCCCTGAGCCCCTGGCAGACGTGATCAACAGACCCCAGCACTCAACCCCTGCACTTGGCTGCAGCCTCAGATTCCTTCTAAACACAGAGCTTCAGGCAGCCACTACCAATGAACTGGACTGTCACTTGAGATGAATCATCCAAGACAGTGTTCACTCATTTATTCGGTCTCTCCACAAATATTTACTGAGGTCTTCTCTGTGTTAAAGGCAAATGACTTCAACAAGCAGCAGGGATAACGGCAGTGAATAAGACAAGAGGCCCCCTGCTCCCTCAGTGAGGCTTATGGCCTAGTGAGGAAAACAGACCTGTAAACAGAGAACTGCCACACATGGCTTGGCATGTTATAATGGGGAAGGGGAAAGTAGTAGAACAGTTAGGAAAGACTGGATGAAGGAGAGACTTCCTAAGCTAGAACCTAAATGAGTAGGGTCAGCCAGGTAAAGGGTGTAGGGGGAAGAGCATGGTCCAGCCACTGCCACTGTCACCCAAGGGCTGGCATCCGGAGTCAGTTCTATCAGGCCCCCTGACCCTAGTGGGCTCCAACAGCCTGTGCACGGGTCTGACGTTGAGGCCCGCCCATACTATTAACCACCATCCTATGTGGCCTTCCCTCCCAGAGCCAGAGTGCCACCTGATGGGGTGAGGAACTGCTATTTGGGGATGACTGACCGCTGGGAGGCCTGAATCAGCCAACATCCCAGGAGCTGGCACAGTCACAGGAGCAAACCCGTGGGCATCTACACGCTGTTTCTGGAGCCTCCATTGTTGGAGGCTCTGGCCTCCAGAGAGGCCCTTCCTTGAGGAGCAGAGACTGCCAAAACCAAGGGCTCCAAGTGGGCCACGTTCTGCTCCAAACATCTCAGTGGTCCCCAGGTCTGAGCCTCAAACAGTGCTGCGCCCTCTGTGTCACCCACATGACAATTCAACCAGTTCATGTACAACCAGACTTCTTGGGAGATGGAGAAGATTTGCAGAGCCCTCAGGAACACCAAGTCCTGGCCCCTGGTTTTACAGACGGGACTCCAAAGCCCACAGCCAGATCCAAGGTCACCCAGCCGGGCGATGGCAGGATTGGGGTCTCCAAGCCCCCAGCAAATGCTCTGTCCACTTCATTCAACAAATAAACGTATTTGCTATACTGTATTGCAATGTATTTACTGTATTGAGTGCCTACTACATACCAGGCCCTGTTCTAGGCACTGTGAATACAACAGTGAGAATAAATACCTGTTCTCATGGAGAGAGACAGGCAAGAAGCTAACAAGAAGCATAAGTGTAGTATGTCAGATAGTGGCGAGTGTTTTGGAGAATAAGTCAGGGCAGAGGGGACAGGAGGGAGGGGGCCAGTTTCCTATATTACAGGGATGGTCAGGGAAGGACTGGAGAAAGTGAGGGAGTGGGCCAGGAAGCTATCTAAAGGAAGGATATTCCAAACCATGCAAAGGCCCTGAGGTCGGAGTATGCAAGGAGGCCAATGTGCCTGGGAGGGAATGCACAGGGGACAGTGGGAGGAGATGGGGACAGAGAGGAAGCCACCACGAGGGCTCTAGCTCTTATCCAGAGAGCCAGGGAATATTCAGATCTGACTTGGAAGTAAAGGGGGCACTCTGGCTGCTGTGTGGGGATGGGAAGCAGGGCAGAAGCTGGGAGGCCTGTGCAATAATGCACCAAATCACACATTAGAGAAAATCATTCACAGCAAGAAAGGCCCTAGAGCCACGTTGACCTTTCCCCAGAGCCTTGGGAGAGTGTGAGCACCTCTCGCCCTCCAGGCCCTCGCCAACAGCGTTCCCACACGCCAGGTCCCTCCTGAGGCTCCACCCCAGTCCAGGCCCAGGCGAGCTCTCAGCCCAAACCCAAACCCTCCTGCCAACACCACCAGCCCAAGTGAGGAGAAGCAGCAACAAAGACGAGATGATTCACAAGCTCTCCTGGAACCCAGAAGTCCTCGCTTCCTCCCTCTCTGGGGACAAATCTGTCACCAGTGAAGATATCCCCTCAGCCCAGAGGTTCTGAATTGACCAAATCCCACACTGCAGGGTCACAGGGGCCGGCCCTGCCAAGCACCACTTCCTCCTGCCTCAGCTGCATCCCTGGCTGGGAGGATCTGGTGGAGCCTGAGGGATGCTGGAAAAGGAACTTCCAAAACACCCACATGGGCGGGCCCAGCGGGGTGGATCTGAAACTCAGCCCAAGGGCCATGCTGGAGGCTGGGGGCTCCCCAGAGTTTCTGCTTGTTAATTATTCTGGAACTTTTTATCCACCCTGAGTCAGAAAGGAAAGGGTGAAAGGGAGAAGCTAATTGGTAGGAAGTCCTCACCTTGCTTCAAGGGGAAACCCAAGGTTGCAGATACATGATCTGGCAGCTGGAAAGGGTACCTGGGAGCCAGTGTCTTGGTGGAAGCCTTATCAAGGCCCTTGGGAAGGACTTTTTGGTGATGACAAGTAACAGCAGCAGCCAGCTTTAAATGCTTATCACCAGCTAAAAGCTTATGTGCATGAATTCCTGCCACCCTCGTGACAACCTGAGGAAGGGGTACTATTATACACCGCATTTTATAGATGAGGAAACTGGGGTTCTGAGTAGTGAAGTGGCTGCCCCGAAGTCACACACTTGGTGCATGGTGGAGCTGAGATGTGAACCAGCTCTGTTGCCTGCAGAGATGGAGTTCTTAACCACCTGTAAAATTGAGTACGACCACAAAGGATGGGTAGAACCAGGAGGGAAAGGTGGGGCTCACGCAGCATGGGTAGGGGTGCGTTTGTGTGTATGTGTGAGTGTGTGTGAAAGGAATCAGGAAGCAGGTGGCTCAAGCTAGCGATCAATGGTAGAGTGGAAAACTTCTGATACAAATATGTGACCCTGGTAAAGTGACAGGCATCCCTTCCTCCATCCATGAAATGGAGAACGCTGTGTGGGCCAATCCTGAGTCACTGGGGATACGAAGAGGTCAAAAAGCCATGGGGGCAAATATGACCTGTCACACGAAAATCCTCTCGACTCTTGAAAAATAACAAGGCACTGCAACTGTCCCTGCCGTGGAACAGGCCAGAAGGTACTCTGGAGTGTTGGGAAGGGAAAGAAAGCCAGGAGGTCAGGAGGTGGGGGGCAGGGGCCTGGGACATGTCTGGGGGGACCAGAGGAGGAGGAGGGAAGGACAGGAAGCTCTGGAGAAACTAAGGAAGGTGCTGGAGAGAAAAGGGGAGGTCTGAGAGGCCCAAAGATATTTGAGGGCCTAGGGTAAGAATGACTGAAGGGAAAGCAAGGGGGGAGGGTCTGAGAGTAGAGAGATGACTAGGGGACCCTAGAGGGACCCTGGAGGGAACAGGGAAGATGGCCGGAAAATCTGAGGTGGTATATAGCCAAAGGACAAGGAAGAAATTCAGAAGCTGTCTGGAAAGGATATAAAGAAAAGATGCCTCAAGGGGTCAGAAAGAAGCTGGGAACAAGAGATGGTCCAGGGGATAGGTGAGGAGAGGGGAATCCATCTAAGGAGCTGGGGAGGCCTGGGGCAGATTCTGAGAGGGCAGAGAGGATAGGGGTCTTGGAGGGACATGGGAGGGCAGTGATCCTGGCAGAGGTTGGCAAAGGCAGGGTGCCAGGGAAGGATGGGGGTGCTAGGGAGGGGCCAGAGGGGATGGGATGGCTGGCAGGGATGGAGGGGACCAGCTTAGATGGTGATCCAAATTGTCACGGAAGGATGGCGAGTCTGGGAGGGGACCAGAAAGGACAGGTGGGAGATAAGCAAGGAGACTGGAGAGGCCTGAGGGCAGATTCTGAAAGGCGCCAAGGAGAAGCTGGGAAGGGAGGGTGCCTGGCAGGTGCTGGGAAAGGTGGAGGGCCCAGGAGGTGGGAGAGGACGGGGTGCCCAGCAGGGGACCAGAGGGGCTGGAGTGTCCATCAAGGGCTGGGGAAGGTGGGGTGAGCGGCAGGCGGCAAAGGGGATCGGAGGGTATGGGGCGCCTCAGGGGGCGGGGACGCCGCCGAACTCACTCGAAGACGAAGAAGAGGACGGTGGTGGTGAGGATGAGCAGCAGCGTGAGGGCGAAGACGCCGCCGTGGCCGGATAGCATAAGGCGGCCGCCGCAGTAGAAGCGGTTGCGGCCCGGGAACACCTCCCACTTGCGCCGCGGGCGGCGGCCGATGCTCCCGCTGCCGCTGCCGCTGCTGCTCCAGCGCGGCGCGGCGGCGGGCGGCGGGGGCCCGGGGCCCGGGCCGGGGGGCGCGGCGGGGCCGGGGCGGCGCGCCCCGGGGGAGGCGGGCGGCGGGGCGGCCCCGGGGCTGATCTGCTGGTATTCGCAGTCCTTCATGCGGTCGGCCGCGGACCTCGGCTCTGCACCCCGCGGGCCGGCCGGGCCGCACCAGGACCGAGGCGGAGCGGAGAAGCTGCTAGCGGTGGCGGCGGCGGCGACGGCGGCGGCGGCGGCGGCAGGGGCGGGGGCGCGCGGCGCTCGCTCGCAGGGGGCGGCCCCATCGCCGCCCCGCCCCGCCCCGCGCGGCCTCCCGCCGCAGCGCCCCCTCCGCATGGGCCTGGGATGGCGCTCGGGCCCCGCGGCCGGGTCCTGACCCGCTGCAGGGCCCCAACCAATCCCCGGCCGCCCCGATCCCTGCTGCACAATGACGGGGCAGCAGAGGCGCGCTCCAGGACTCTTTCTGTTCTTTTGCAATCAAACCATTTGTTGGGCGTCCGCTGTATTCCGGGCGCCGTGCCGAGCGCCGAGATTTGAGAGGTGGATTTCGTGAACTACTTCTGGCAATCTGTATTTCCAGGGCCAGGCTTCACCCATCTCTGATGACCTACCTACTGGACAGGCATTTTGGGGGGCCAGCAGGGGTGGGGATGGGGATACAATCTGCTTTGAAAGCCAGGGGCCTGTTAATTACTGTGTTGAAGTTCAAAGTGTCCAAGGGGTATGTGTGGCACATCCTGTCCTCCCTCACCCAGCTCTGTGACCTGGACCCAGACCCAGGTTTCCTATCACCTAATGCAAGGTTGATGCCACAGGGCCCCAGTGTTTTTTTGTTTGTTTGTTTGTTTAATTTATTTTATTGATTTATTTTTGGTTGTGTTGGGTCTTCTTTGCTGCGCGTGGGCTTTTTCTGGTTGCAGCGAGCGGGGGCTACTCTTCGTTGTGGTGCATGGGCTTCTCATTGCGGTGGCTTCTCTTGTTGCGGAGCATGGGCTCTAGGTGCACTGGCTTCAGTAGTTGTGGCTCGCGGGCTCTAGGCGCGCTGGCTCAGTAGTTGTGGCACACGGGCTTAGTTGCTCCACAGCATGTGGGATCTTCCCAGACCAGGGATCGAAACTGTGTCCCCTGCACTGGCAGGTGGATTCTTAAAAACTGAGCCACCAGGGAAGCCCCAGCCCCAGGGTTTTTCAGGAATTCTGGGTGTATTATTTTTCTGTTGCTGTGTAACAAATTACCACAAATTTAGTGACTTAAAACAACACACGTTATATCTCACAGGTTCCAGGTCAGGAGCACTGGGACTGCTTAGCTGAGCCCTTTGCTTAGTCTCAGAAGGCTGCAATCAAGATGTCAGCAAGGCTGCATGCTCATCTGGGGACTCAACTGGGGAAGAAAATACCTGCAAACCCACTCAGGCTTTGTGGGCAGAACTTATTTCCTTGTGACTGTCTGACTGAGGGCCTGGCTGTCACCCAGAGGCCTCCCTGAGGTTTCAGAGGCCATCTGCAGTTCCTTGAGATTACCACAGTTCCTTGCCACATGGGCTTCTACAACATGGCCTCTTACTTCATCAAGCCCACAAGGAGAATCTCTAGCCCCAGTCTGCTAACACAGAGTTTTACATAACGTAACATATATGTAATGGGAGTGGCAGCCCAATACCTTCACCATATTTTATAGGTTAGAAGAAAATCACAGGTCCCACTTGAACTCAAGAGGATCACACAAAAGTGTGAATACCAGCAGGCAGGAATCACTGAGTCTCACCTTAGGGTCTGTCCACCGCACTGGGGTTACTGGAAAACCTAAGGAAAAGTATAGGAAAAGAGAGAGCTGGAGACTAGGATAGGAGAGAGTAAGAAGTCAGAATACACGATGCAGAGGGGTAGAAAGACAGCAACAATGACCTCAAGGTTCTGTAATTTTTACCCATGACAGAGGCCACAGAACTATGCCCTTGGTGCCAAAGATTCTGGATTTGATGAGCCCCACCTTGGAATGAACCATATTGTGGACTTCCCCCCTCTTGCTCTTTGGCTGTGGAACAAATTCACAAAACTGGACATACTGGTTCAAATACAGATTCCTGTCCCACCTCAACTGGATCTTCTTGCAACCCTAATTCTTGCTCCTTGTCACTTTACAGAAACCAAAACTATCCTGCTTGACTGTTAGCGACCCTCCTCTCGACCTCATAATTTCTATTTGTATCAATCCTTTCCTCTCATCTTAAAGATGTGGGCCTCATCCTGTCCATGGCCAACCCTCCACTCATGTCCTATCTCTCTTCCTGTTCTCTGAGACTACAAATGCATCTCAATTCTCCTTTATCAATTAAAATGCAAAACTAAACTAAAAAACCAACAACAGAAACTGCTTTCCGTGTTGGCTACCTCCTCACTCTAGCTTCAGGTTTATCTTTTTCTCCCTCATTAGCCACTCTTATTAAAAAGTAGCTACCACTTCTCTGTCACTTAATCATTTCTTAACTTTTTACAACTCCCCTAAGAATTCTATCTTAAATGTCACTAGTGACCCATTTAGTGTGGCATACCCTACCCATTCTCACCAAAACCCACAGTTCCCAGCCTCTCTTACAGAGAGGTACTGAATCCTGGCTAATGGAGTATGAGTGGAAGTGACAGACTGTCCCATAAAACTCTCAAGTGCTGATCTCCGCTCTCCTTTCCATCTGCTGGCAGAATGGAGGAGACTCTGAGAACCTAGAAGAGAGTCAAACCACATGTCTCCATTCCAAGTTTTAGGGTCCCACTTCTTCTCAATCACAGTAAAGGCTTAGTCAGGCTGAATTCAACTGATGAAATTCTACAACATGCACCATATTTTTGTTTTATTTGTAGCAAATAAGGCTGGTGGCTACAAGAAATAAGAGATTATTTTATGGCTATCATGGAAGCTCTGTGACTCTCTGACCATGTCTTGAGCCGAGAGTTTAAAGACCCAAGCTTGGGACTTCCATGGCAGCCCAGTGGTTAAGATTTCGCCTTCCAATGCAAGGGGTGTGGGTTTGATCCCTGGTCAGGGAGCTAAGATCCCACATGCCTCGCAGCCAAAAAAACAAAACAAAACATAAAACAGAAGCAATATTGTAACAAATTCAATAAAGACTTAAAAAAATTGTCCACATCAAAAAAATCTAAAGACTGAAGCTTGTCATTTTCTTTCTGCAAGGACTCTGATGCACTCAGAAGAATTCTTCCCATACAAAGTCCCTGTAAGTCATCATCACTGCCATAACAGTCAGGTGCAACAACCACTTGGGCCCCCAAGGCACTTGCTTTTTAGTTGGCACTTCATCACAAATAACCACAGGTGATAATTTAATTAACCATGTTGCCACGGCATGCCGTGGATTAGCGGCATCACGTTTCTCATTGACAAGCAGCTTTAGCACATTCAAACCCAATGACACAACCGGACCAGTTCCCTAATCCCATCTTTTGAGGTCTGTTTCCTGGGACCCCTCCTAGCTCCAATTTCTGTGTCAGTCAGTGTCCCGCCAATGAGACAGAAACCACACCAGTCATTGGGGAAAATCTAACATAAAGAATGGTTAGAATGGTTAATTAGGTATAAAGTTGTTAACTAGATAACTAAAAGGATGAAAAGAAAACAGATACCATGAAGGCAGCAACAGCAGGAAGCATCTATAACTCCTAGGGCTAGGAGAACAAAGGAAAGAGTTTGGAATTACTAAAACTTAGAAGATGGGCCCTGGACTTCCCTGGCGGTCCAGTGGTTAAGACTCTGCTTCCACTGCAGGGGGTGCAGGTTTGATCCCTGGTTGGGGACCTAAGATCCCGCATGCTGTGTGGCGCAGCCAAAAAAAAAAAAGAAGAAGAAGAGGGGCCCTACAGAGCTGAAACTCAGACCTCTAAGTCTAGTGCTGGTGTCTGGTGTCTCTGAACCTAGAGGAGGGACCAACACTCCTGAGAAAGAGGTGCTATCCAGATGGTGCTGGTGTCTCTGACTGGGACACCATGAAGCTGAGTTTGTAACTTTTGGGAAAAACTGCAAAGTGGATTCAGCTGTTGCTATAGGAAGGCAATGCTGCTGCTGGGGTGAAGGAGCATTGCTAGGGTGACCTCACACGAACAGGAAGCAGAAGGAAGAAAGGAGTCCTTTCTTCCTCCTGTGACCTCACTATCGCCCTCTAGTGGCCCCTATTGGCAGAGCCCAAAGTAGAGTCAGCTAACAGCAGAAAAGTGATTTGCAGAGTCCCTGCTCCACTATCTCATAGTAGAAAGTAGAAGGGTGGATTTGGAGCTGAGACAATAACTTAATAACTAGCACAAGTGTCTTTATAAAGTATTAGAAGAAAGAGGTGAAATTAGGTGAAAATTAGCTGATTTTCAAGCAGAGGTGAAAGGGAAATGGAGAAAGTCCAAAAATGATGGGCCTTTCAGGGTCAGAAAAGATGACTGCTTCTTGACTACAAATTGTATAAGATCAAAAAATGTCTTGAACAACATGAGGTGAAAGATGTGATTACCTCTAAGGCAAATATCAGGTGAAAAGTGTGGCCTTTCCACTTACTTCATATGACTTCACTATTACGCTGGGAGTGAGGCAAGGGGGTGATGAGGATATAAATATATCAGCTTGAGAATTCTATCTAGGAAAGAACTTGAGTGTGGTTAGTGTCACATGGATCTGACTAGAAGCAAATAGAGCAGAAATCTGTTGTGTTAATTTTGTGTGTCAACTTGGCTAGGCCACAGTACACAGATATTTGGTCAAATAATCTAGATGTTTCTGTGAAGGTTTTTCTTCAGATGAGAGTAACATTTAAAACAGTAGACTTGAGTAAAAGCAGATTATCCTCCATAAATTGAGTGGGTCTCATCCAATCAGTTGAAGGTCTTAACAGAAAAAGGACTGACTTTCCCTGAGAAAGAGGTAATTCTGCTAGTAGACTGCCTTCAGACTCAAATTATAACATCAGCTCTTCCACTGGGTCTCCAGCTGCTGGCCTACCCAGCAGATTGTGGACTTGCCAGCCTCCACAATCATATGAGCCAATTCATTAAAATCTCTATGTATACAGATACATACATACATATAGATACAGATACACACACACGTACATCTAATTGGTTATGTTTCTCTGGAGAATTCTGACTTATATACCAAAAATATATATATATTTTTAAAGCTTGTGACTCATTACTTCTTTTTTTTTAATGTAATGTTTATTTTTTTTTTAAATAAATTTATTTATTTTTGGCTGCGTTGGGTCTCTGTTGCTGCACATGGGCTTTCTCTTGTTGCGGCAAGTGGGGGCTACTCTTTGTTGCAGTGTGTGGGCTTCTCATTGTGGTAGTTTCTCTTGTTGCACAGCTCGGACTCTAGGTGTGTGGGCTTCAGTAGATGTGGCACTCAGGCTCAGTAGTTGTGGCTCACAGGCTCTAGAGCACAGTCTCAGTACTTGTGGCGCACGGGCTTAGCTGCTCCGTGGCATGTGGGATCTTCCTGGTTCAGGGCTTGAACCCGTATCCCCTGCACTGACAGGTGGATTCTTAACCACTGCACCACCAGGGAAGTCCCTAATGTTTATTTTTTATTGGAGTAAAGTGCATTTACAATGTTGTCTCTTTTTTTAAAATATTTTTATTATTTATTTATTTGGTTGCGCCAGGTCTTAGTTGCAGCAGGGGAGCTCCTTAGTTGTGGCTCAAGGGTTCCTTAGTTGCAGTTTGCCAGCTCCTTAGTTGCGGCATGTGGGCTCCTTAGTTGCAGCACGTGGGATCCTTAGTTGTGGCATGCGAACTCTTAGTTGTGGCATGCCTGTGGGATCTAGTGCCCTGACCAGGGATCGAACCCGAGCCCTCTGCTTTGGGAGTGCGGAGTCTGAACCACTGTGCCAAGGGAAGTCCCTCCAAAAATTTTTTTTGTTTGTTTTTTTGTTTTTTGTTTGCTTGTTTGTTTGTTTTTTGCGGTACGCGGGCCTCTCACTGTTGTGGCTTCTCCCGTTGCGGAGCACAGGCTCTGGACGCGCAGGCTCAGCAGCCATGGCTCACGGGCCCAGCCGCTCTGCGGTATGTGGGATCTTCCCAGACCGGGGCATGAACCTGTGTCCCCTGCATCGGCAGGCGGACTCTCAACCACTGTGCCACCAGGGAAGCCCACCTCCAAAAATATTTTGAGGTAACTGTATTGCCAAAGAAATTATGAGCCCAAAAGAAAAAAGAAAAAAGCTTTGACTACCTAAATTTAATATGAAACCTCAAGGGAACCTGAATAGCCAAAACAGTTTTGTACAAGAAGAATAAAATTGGAGGTCTCATACCTCCTGTTTTCAAAACTTACTACAAATCTACAGTAATCAAAGCAGTGTGGTACTGGCATAAAGAAAGGCATATAGATCAATGGAATAGAATAGAGCGCCTAGAAATAAACCCTTGCATATACGGTCAAAAGATTCTGACAAGACCTCCAAGACCTTTCAATGAGGAAAGGACAGTGTTTTCAATAAATGGTGCTGGGAAAACTGGATATTCACATGTGTAAGAATGTTAGACCTGGCCTTCCCTGGTGGCACAGTGGTTAAGAATCCACCTGCCAGTGCGGGGGACATGGGTTCGAGCCCTGGTCCGGGAAGATCCCACATGCCGCGGAGCAACTAGGCCCGTGAGCCACAACTACTGAGCCTGCACTCTAGAGCCCGCGAGCCACAACTGCTGAGCCCATGTGCCACAACTACTGAAGCCCGCGCGCCTAGAGCCCACGCTCCGCAACAAGAGAAGCCACCGCAATGAGAAGCCCGCGCACCGTAGTGAACAGTAGCCCCTGCTTACCACAACTAGAGAAAGCCTGCGTGCAGCAATGAAGACCCAAAGCAGCCAAAAAAAAAAAAAAAAGGGCAAAGGGGGACTTCCCTGGCAGTCCAGTGGTTAAGATTCCGCGCTTCCACTGCAGGGGGCGCAGGTTCATCCCCGGCCAGGGAACTAAGATCCTGCATGCCACGTGGTGAGGCCAAAAAAAATAAATAAATAAAGGGCAAAGGATCTGAATAGACATTTCTCCAAAGGTATACAAATGGCCAATAAGCACTTTATAAAAAGATGCTCAACATCACTAATCATTAGGGAAATGCAGTGAGATCGTGCAGTGAGAACTACCGTGAGATACAACTTCACACCCACTAGGATGGCTAGTATTTTAAAAAAAGAGAAGAAGAAGGAAAGAAAAAGGAAAATAAGTGTTGGTGAGGATGTAGAGAAATTTGGATCCTCGTGCACTGCTACTGGGAATACAAAATGATGCAAATGCTGTGGAAAACAGTATAGCAGTTCCTAAAAAACAACAACAACATAGAATTAACATATGATCCAGCAATATACACTTCTGGGTATATACCCCAAAGAATTGAAAACAGGGACTCGAAGAGGTATTTGTACACCAATGTTCATGCAGCATTATTCGCAATAGCCAAAAGGTGGGGCTATCCAAGTATATCCCTCAACAGATGAATGGATAAACAAAATGTGGTATATACATACAGTGGAATATTATTCAGCCTTAAAGAGAAAGGCAATTAAAATTTTTTTTATTGAAGTACAGTTGGTTTACAATGTTGTGTACAGCAGATAATATTTGTTTCTGGTTTTTTAATGACAACGACGATAACAATGATGACAATGATAATGATAAAAAATAGCTACCATTCACTAAGTTCTTACTATGTGCTACGTGCTATGCTAGTGCTTTATCTAGTGCTTTATCTCATTTAATCTTCATAACTACTCTGTGTGGTAAGTGATGTCACCCCCATTTTAGAGATGAGAAAACAGGTTTAGAGAAGTTGAGTCACTTGCTCAAGGTTTTACAGGCCCTCCTTCTCTCTCTACATTTTTTCTTTTTGACAGTCTCATCCAATATCATGGCTGCTATAATTATCATGTCCGTGTGGATGGCTCCCTGACCCCTCTCCTTGTCTCCTGGTCCACATTTCCTGGCATATGAATGTGCTGATGGCATTGTAAACTCAACATGTCCAAAATGCAGCTATTCTTTTGTTAGTACTGTTCTAAACATTCTTCATTTAACTCACGTAACTCTGAGATAGATAATATTATTATTCATATCTATGAGGTAGTGTTACCCATGTTTTACAGATGAGTGAACAGAGGCCTAGAGATTCAGTATCTGGCTCACCTTTACACAGCTAGTGCACAGCGGAGCTGGGCTTGGGGCTGATTTCAATGCTTAGAGCACAATGACAATACCTCAGTTCCACTCAAACTGAGCTCTCCCTGTCCTGTTCTATTTCCTGCTTCCTATATTCATTCTCTGCCCTTAACTTCAAATCCTACTGTCCTTCAAAGTCCAACTCAAAGGCCATTCCCTACAAAGTCTTTTCAAGTATTCCAAGCTGGGAGGGATCTCCATCTTGTGTGAATTTACAGAGAACTTACTCTGTACCACACTTACCTTTTCCCAAGCATACAAGTAAAATTTTAATTCATCCTCACCATAAAAAGTTCAAGTAGAGAATATTGAGCAAGGAGTTAAAGTATCTCTTCATTCCCCAGAATTTATTAGTTTTTTCCTTGATTAACGTTCCTGTGTTTCTGCTAGAAACTCTATCAGGCAGCTATTTGAGGACAGGAAGCAGGGTGAGTCTTCTTTAGACCCCTAAAACAGGCAATACTAAACAATTGCTGAAAGAATCAATCAGTTGCAAATCCCATGAGCCTGCACACACTACATTTTTTGGAGGAGGGTGAGAGGGTCTGTTCAAGAAAAGTGATTTTTTTTTTCAGGGGGACTGGTAAAGCCATGTCAAACGCTCCCTCTCCTCCCACCTTCATTTAAGAACAAAAAAGCATCTACTTCTAGGTACATAAAGCGTCTGGTTTCTGTTTTAGCTGGGTCTCAGAAGGAAATGACTTTTCTCTGAAATTGTAGACGCCCAACCCAGCTGCAGCATTGTTAGACCTCAGGGTAAACAGGAAGCTTCCTGCCTTGGGCCCTTCACATCCCTCTCGAAGGCTATTAAAGACTGTTAATAGGATAGTAAAAGGACAGCTGCTGGCCATAAAATCAGCCCATTCCTTAGCTCCTTAGAGAACTAGATCCCTCCAAGGTCAGAGAGAAAACTGTGTCCATCTCCAGGTCACACCAGGTACGTCCACCTAGCTGCGGTCCTCACTTAACTCCTCTATGATCGGCTGTAACCAGAATGGTCTTTGCAAAATACCAGAGTGATTTAGTTCCTTGGTATTAGTTGAGAAATGAGAGGTTCGCATTTATAGGGTTTCCGGTCCTTGAAATCACTTGTTTCTGGGGGTGATGAGGTCTAGTAACGTTAAGCTGAGACTGCCAAAGCAGTGAAATCACCCCCTACCCTGCGGAGTTTGAGTCACCTCTTCCAGTAGGGAAACAATCAGTTCTGATTATCCCCCCCAAAAGAGGCAAAGAGGTCAATCCATGAGAGCAAACAATCTAGTACTCCTACCTCTGCAATAAAGAGCTGAATCAGGCCCTCAACGCTTCCTGCACACAGGGTGGAAGTCCCCAGATTTGCAGCTGTGGGTGAGGAGGGAGGGAACAGTTTCTGCCAACTGGAGGAACACTAGGGCAGGGGGGATCATCTTTTGCCAAGAAGGGCACTCGGGTGTCTTGGCAGAAGGCAGAGGGCTGTCCCGATCT
The DNA here is from genome assembly GCF_059928025.1 of Delphinapterus leucas. Lineage (NCBI taxonomy): Eukaryota > Metazoa > Chordata > Mammalia > Artiodactyla > Monodontidae > Delphinapterus > Delphinapterus leucas. The sequence continues at coordinate 169,759,166 of NC_143129.1, forward strand.
GTGTGTACATTTTCAGAAGCATTTGACTCTGGACCAAATTCTCTCAGCCGTGCTAAAGCTGGGGCGATGGATGGGAAATGCTTATTGGCCAGGCTGACTAGGAGCTCCAATAGAGGGTGCTGGGGCTCAGCCAGGAGCTTCCCTTCAGCTGGCAAGTTTAACTTTCAGTCATGGTCAGAGGGAGCGTGTCAATCCATCTATTTCGAAGTTTCTGCTTGTTGGAATTTTTGGCTCAAACGGGGAAAGAGTGGTGATGATGCAGAGCCTCTTACCTGGCTCAAAGAACGAGAAAAAATAGCTCAGCAGGGGTCAAGATTTTACTACAATTATAGAGTCAAGCCCATTACCAAATGGGGGCCAGGAAGGTACCATTTCATTCAACCCTGGACTTACCTACAATTTGTCAATTCCTGCTGCTGTGTTGGCTCATCTGACCCTTACCTACCAATCAAGAAAGCACAGGCACTCGGGCAGGGCAGGAAAACCAGTCACTACTCACACATTGAACATTTAGTTGCCCCTGGGCAGGCTTACTTACACAGGACAGGGGAGCCTTATTTGCCAAGTGTCACTGCTCTTCCTCCTTCAGAGGAAACGTCACTGAAATTACTCCTCAGAGTGCTGAAAAGAGGAGAACTGGATATTTTTTCCAGTAGGATAATGTAATTTTCCCCTAGTTTCAGAAGAGGTAACTAAGGCTCTGAAAACTCTCCCAAGGTCACACAGCTGGTAAGTGGGGCTTTACTGAGAGGACCAGAATCCAGGCCTCCTGCCTCCTCATGCAATGTTCTTCTTACCATGACTTTTTTCCCCCAAGTAACTTGTATTAATTTTTTTTGCCTCAATTGACCTTTAATATCCAAATGAAGTGTGGATGCAGAGTATGTGGCAGGGTCTCAGCCCTTAATTTGTATTATTTTTTTAAAAGGGTAATTTATGGGAATTCACTGGTGGTCCAGCTCGGTGCTTTCACTGCTGTGGACCGGGTTTAATCCCTGGTCAGGGAACTAAGCTCCCGCAAGCCGTGCAGCCAGTAAAATAAAATAAAATAATTTAAAAAGTAAAAAGGTAATTAATTGCAGATATAATCAAAAGTTGTTTAATTTGCGTATCTTTGTAAGGTTTTTCATATAAATAAGTGAACAAGTCATGAAAAAAATAATCAGAAACAATGTCCCATTTAGAAAAGATGGTCCCATTGTACTTAGGCTACACTGTCCAGGCCTCCGCCATCACTGTGTGGACTATGACCAGCTTGTCAGCTACGGCCTTTGATGAAATTCACATTTAAATAATTTACATTTAAATTTACATGTGGGTAGGTGGTAAGTTTAAGACTATCTCTGCTATGGTTGATTGACAAGACAGATCCAGGTATGCTTTAGACCTGGAATAAGATTTCTTCATTTACAGAGAAAACAGTTACTACCCTAAAATCTGCCATAGCCAGGACCAGAAGGTGCTCTCTAGAGGCTCACACTTCTCCCATTCCTAACCAACCTTCAAGGAGAGAGAGGTTCTAACCGGCAGAGTAAGGGTTCCAGGGCAGCACAGGCAGCCCCAGCATGTATTTGTACTTTCAGACCCTGGTTAAGTCTGCTTCAAGCCTGTCCCCTAAGTCTCCAAGTCATGTCCAAGGTAGGAAGTTGCAATGCAGGAGTAGTCCCAGGAGCCAGTAAGTCAGGAAGTAGCCTAGAATGCATCGTGTGACCAGAGAACAAGTTTTCCAGTTGTACAAGAGTCCCATGATGGAGTTTCTGGGGACCTTTTGTCCTGGTGGGGAGTCCCCTGAAAGAGGCTTCCAAGGCACAGTCTCTAGGGATCTCAGCAGTGGTTCTTGATCCTGAAGCAAGTGAGCTGAAAACCAGTACACAATAGGAGTGGAGGAGCATAAAAACCTGGTGAGAACCTGGAAATCACAAGAGGGGGAGAACCCACACATTTACTGGAATGCCACTGCCTCAAATTGGATGAGCCTGGGACTTCCCTGCTGCTGGGTGAGCTATAGCTCTAAGACTACAAATGTATTACACTGGAAAAGATATTCATTCAGCAGAGCTTAGGATCTGCCTTATAAAGCTGTGCATGACGCCAGCCAGGAGACTGCAATGTTACAAATAAACATGGCTACACACTAATTACCACAATAATGGGCCAACTGATACTAAAAATTCTATGGGGGGGGTGCGGCTGGTCAGGGGACTTCCCTGGCAGTCCAGTGGTTAAGATTCCGTGCTTCCAACGCAGGGGGCGTGGATTCGATCCCTGGTTGGGCAACTAAGATCCCACGTGCCACGCAGCATGGCCAAAAAAAAAAAAAAAAAGTCTGTGGGTTCCACTTTTAGCCCAGGGCCAGGACTCTGATCCCCTGCCCCCTGAAACGGTTCCCTCATCCCACGGGGATGGCAAAGCAGAGAAAGGGGGCAGGGGATCCTATGGTTCAACACTGTCCTTCTAGGGAAGTTCAGAGCCAGGTCTCCAAGCGGCCCCCCCTCATCTATCCTTGAAACTCTAAGCTTCGCTGGCACTCACTCTACTAGCTCATCCAGCTACAAACACAGAGTGCTCCTTTCTATTTCCCCTGTGCCTCTTAGTCACATAGCTCAGAGAACTTTACAAACAGCCAATGTGCGCCTCCAAGAGGCAGAAACTGCTGAGGAGTGGCCAGCATGGAGACAAAAAGACTTCCTCAGGGTTTATGGTGGACCTGGGGCCACAACCAGGAACCAAAAAAAATCGAATGTATGATCAAACCCTTCCCATCCCTCTCTATCCTCCCCACCAACCGAACATTGCACAAGAGAGCCGCTATGAAAATGGAGCACCTGCCAGAGTTCAGAGTACCTCAGAAAGTCGACATTCAAGCAGACATTCTGGGTATAGTTGTATGTTAGGGGAAGGTCCCAGAGATACCCTCTGTGCTATTCCTATAACTCAGTCAGATCAGGTCCTTTCACAACTCTCGTTGTCTTCGCACATGCCCTTCCATTTGCCCAGAATGTTCTTCCTCTGCTTCTTAAATGGAATTCCTTCTTACTCTTCAGGACCCAGCCTAAATATGATGCCCTCCTCACCTCCTTCAGCCAGTTAGCTACTTTTTCCTCTGTGCTTCCACAATACTATACCTCAAAAATATCTCCAATTCCATCCCACCATACTATAATTTAAGCCGTTAAATGTCTGTCTCTCCATTTTGACCATAGGACCTACTAGGGCAGCAATCTTATTTATGTTCTAACCTCAGTGATCTGACCCAGGGACTCACACTAAAAACACCCCCAAATAGTTGTTGAATGAATAAATTGGGTACAAGTCACTCAAATGGGAGAAGTTAAAGGTCTTCCCTGTCCCCGACTGAGGGGTTTGGCCCGTGTTCCCACCTTTTCCCACCCAGGAGTCCACCTCACCTGAACATGCATGCACAGACCGCCAAACAGCAGCAGCGCTGCAGCGTGGACCAGGTACACGAACACCCGAGGACTGAGGAACCCAGGCTCAGGCTTCTCTGGGGTCTCTCTGTTCTTGCTCCTTCGCATCCCAAGTGTAAGGCAGAGCCAAGGATGAGTGGTCACATATGTCCAAGTTGCCCAGGCAACCAGTATAGCCACTGGTGCAGCCAGTAGAAAATTGGGCACCTGCTTGAGTTCATAGTATCTCAAAAAGCCAACATTCCAATAGATATCCTGGATGTAGCTGTATATTAGGGGAAGTTCCCAGGAGCACCAAGGCGGCTCATTTCCCTCTACGATTCGGTAGCCCTTGTCCACAGCTAACTGCAGCAAGGGCTTAGGAATGGGGTAGGCTGGGCCTGGCAGACAGAACTGGGTATAGGCGTAATATTGAAAGAGGGCAAAGGGAAGGCTAAGTGTGAACACTGACAGGAACACAGAGCCCATCAGCTTCAAGAGCTGTCTCAGAGGATTCCGCACCATGAGAGAAGAGAAAAAGCCTCGGCACTGAGAATGCACGAGGAAGCCAACGTTGACCAGCCCATTGGAGCGCACACCAGTGGCAAGGGCAAAGAGGAGTCCACTAGTCCAGCTTCGGCCCCTTTCCAGCTGCCCCAGGGCGCTGAATGTCAGGAGGGCAAACAAAGCTTCTGAGTAGCCAGCCGCCAGGAAGACATTGGCGGGGCTGAGGCAGAAGAGCAGCGCTCCATAAAAAGCCTGGCGGGGACAGCGCAAAACCAGACAGCCCAGGTCATGAAGCGCAAGTGCGGCCAGCACGGAGAACAAGGAATTGAGCGATGCTACTGAGATTAGCAGGCAACTCCGTAGGCTCAGTAACCCCCACAGGGGTCTCAGCAATTCAGTCCCCACCAACAGGACCAGGGGGAAACCGGGGAAGAAGGCAAAGTTGTGCTCATACAGGTAGCCATGCTCAGCAATGAACAGGAAGTGTTCAGCATCCCAGTGAGACAGGCCGCCCAGGAGACTTTCCACAAGTTGGTCCACAGAGCTGGAGGGGGCGAGGCGAGGAGGTGAGAAGGCTTCCGCATGATGGTCTGGGATGATGGCATTGAAGAGAGCCTGTGGGATGAAGGAGAACTAGGATTTTGGTTGAGCCAGTGGAAGCATTACCATTTAATAAAATGAGGAGGAACAGACATGTTGGGGAAGAATCACAAGTTAAGTTTGAGATGGACATTCCAGTGCAGAGGTCAACGAGACAATGAGATATATGGGTCTGAGGGTCAAGAGAGCAATCACGGCTAGAGATATAAATTTGGGAGTCATAAGTGTATGGATGATATTAAAAGGTGTGAGACTGAATGAGATCACCCAGGGAAGAAGTGCAGATAGAGAAAAGAAGAGATCTGAGGACTGGGCCTCAGACATGTCAACACTTAGAGGCTCGGAAGAGAGTGAGGATCTAGCAATAAAGGTAAATCAGGAAGGTCAGCGAGGTAGGGAGGAAACCAGGAGAGCATGGTGTCATAGAACCAAGTAAAGCAAAGGAGTGATCGGCTCTTAAATGCTGCTGATAGGTCAAGTAAGATGGGGACTGAAAACTGACCACTGGCTTTAGCAATGGGAATGTCATTGGTGACTTTGACAAGAGCTACTTCAGTGGAGTGGAGGAGAGAGAAGACTGCCTGGACTGGGTTCAGCAGAGAAGGGGAGAAGTGAGACAGTAGATACAGACAACTGTTTGGAGGAGTTTTCCTGTAAAGGGAAGCAGAGAAATGGGGTAGTAGGTGAATGACATTGTGGGGTCAAGAGAAGTCTTGTTTTTTTTTCCAAACGTGGGAGGTAAGTGTTTGTTTGCCAATGGGAATATCCAGTGGAAAGGAAACCACTGAGTATGCAGGCGAGAAAGGGAAGAATTGCTGGAGCAGGCAAAAGGGGATGGAATCTGCTTTGGAGGTGGAACTGGCCTTAGAGAGGAGACAGACAGTTCAGTAGTGAAGGCACAGAGGTGCAGATGTAGGTATGCTGATGGCTGTGGTGGAAGTATTCAGAAGGTTACTTCTTATTGCTTCTACTTTTCTGAATTTTCACTCAGGAAAACAAGCTGGGGAAAAGGTGCTAGAGACTTAAGAGGAAAATGTGTAAAATAAGTCATCTATGACCCTAGTTCTCAAAATAGGCTGTGCACTGGAATCGCCCAAGGAGTTTCAAAAATACTGATGCCTGGGTTTCCCTACTGCTACAACATTGATGACTTAACCAATATGGGGTACAGCCTGGCCGTTTAGATTGTTTTTAGCTCTCCCAGCTGATTCTGATGTGCAGAAAAGTTTGAGAGAATGGGTGAGCGACTGGACCAGGGAAATACACTAAGATTGCCAGGCAGCACTAAGGACTCACTTGGGTTAATGATATTGAATACAAAGAGACTAGTTAACACAGTTGTGTGCTTTTCTCTGGGCAGAGTAGACACAGAATTGAATTTAACCATGGCTGGGCTTTTGTCTTGTGATTAAGACATAGGGGGAAGGGAGCGAGTGAGTTGTACGTGTATGCATGGTGGACCATGGAATCTAAGCTGGGTAAGAAGTGGAGCTGAAGCCATGAGGTAGGTGAGGGACAGTGAAACCGTGGTAGAATCAATGGATAAGCCCTGAGGGAGTGGAAGAACCGTTAGAACTGGGGTAGTGGAGGGAGTGAACTGGGAAGATAGGAGATAGTGGTTAGATGTATCAGCTTTACTAATATTGAAACCACCAAGAAATATACAGTAGTGCTGGAAAGAGTAACAGTGAATCAGGAGCTAAAACCTTCAAGGAATGAGGAGGAATGAGTTGTCGCTAACAGAGATGACAGCAACAACAAAGGGTAACTGGGGTATAACCTGATGGCGTGAGCTTTAAAGCTGGAAGGGGGGGAGGGGAGGATAATGAAATAGCATTATTATTAAATGTCTTTTTGCCCCGTTAGATTTGGTCAGCTACTTAAGGGAAAAGAGATCGTGACTTTTTATACTCCCACCTAGCATAGTTCTTTGACCAGGGCAGGAACTTAATAAAATTTGGTGGTTGAGCGAACAGTATAGAGGAAACATACTTGTTTCCAAATCACCATCTGAATTAGAACCCAGCTGTCCCGGTACCCTATCCCAGATGCCGAATCACAGTATTGCTCCCTTAGTTCTGTCAATCATTCAGCTGATGCTGGTTCAAAGCCATCATCAAGTCAGTTTTCCAGCCTAGCAACAGGAGTATAACCTCATTTTTAAGGCTCTTTCCTTTTTCGGTCAGTTTCTTTATCAGGCCACTTCAAACAGTGAAAACAAGTGGGACAGGAGTGACAGTCACAGGTAACAGCCCTAGTCTCCAAGTTGAAGACACTTCTAACTAAACCTGGGACCCAGCAGAGGCTGTTATGCCTCATATAGTGGGGGAGGAGAGAAAAAAGGAGTTTTCCACAAAGGAACCACCGATGAGCCTCAGAGAGAACGTGCTTGTGATGAGAGGCACATATAATATGCTAATAGAACATCCCTAGGATGTTGACATACATTCAACAATAACAGATACTGAAGACCTACTAAGCACTGGGCACTGTGCTAGGCACCATACATAGTTCATATATACCTGAAATTTGATTAAAATATGTTATCAAGGGCAGCCTTGGAGGGGACAGGGAATTGCAAAATGCATTCTGCGGGTTGTGTGTGGGTGAGACAGCAAGGGGACACAGCTGGAGGAAGAGTAGGAGACACTGCTGACTAAACAAATATACACAGAGGGTCTCATTGCCACCTCTCTCCCACTCAACTGACTGATGCAACGCTCAGTCTCCTGGTCAGGGGACCCAGGGCAACGCTTTGAGCTGTCACACCCTAAACCAGAACACACCTGTTCTGGTTACAGAACATCATGGTCTGCTGGAAAGACCACTAGCCCAAGAGTAAGGAAACCTGGGGTCTGATTCTGGTCCTTCTCTAACTTGCCTTGTGACTTTAAGGAAGCCATTTATCCTTTCTGGGCCTCAGCTACTTCATGTGTAAAATAAGAGATTAATAGATCAAAATAAATAAATAAATAAATATAAAATAAGAGATTAATAGGTCATATCTAAGCTATGTGCTCTAGGTCTCTATAGTTCTAACCACATGGTTGGGTGGGGGGGGGGGCCCATCTGGGAAAGGGAAAGAAGATGAGGCCTATTCTTAATGTCTAGCCCAGTCATGTGGCAATGGCATGTTCAGGACAAAAGATCAGAGACTGACCTGCAGCACCAGAGTCAGGACACGGCAGCTGACTGCAAACCCCAGGACCTCTTTCCGGGATGTGTCCAGGGGCCACATCCTCTCACCACCAGGAATTCAGGGGGGCTGCTGCCAGGGCTGAACTCCCTCAGGCTTCTAAATGCCAAAACCCAAGGAGGAAATGTCACACATGGGCAGAAAGTAAATTCTTGAAAGCATTCTTCATGAAAACATCACCCCTGCTTCAGGACTACTATGGCAGACTTAACCACCTTACTTTCCAGATGAGGAAAAAGCATCTCAAGGGCAGATGGGACCTCTTGGTGTCACTCTGAAGCACTGTATTCTTGTAGGGGAAGTTCCACACAGATAGGCATGGAGCTGGAAAGCTAAGCTCACAGAAAACCTTTAAAAGCCTGTTGAGTGCCCCTATCCAGGAACTAAAGACCTGGGTTCAAGTCCTGACTTTGTCATTCATAAGTTCTCATTTTGTTCTTCTAAGCCTCAGTTCTCTGTGTATAAAATGAGATCGGGGGACTTTCCTGGTGCCACAGTGGTTAAGAATCCGCCTGCCAATGCAGAGGACACGGGTTCGAACCCTGGTCCGGGAAGATCCCACATGCCGCAGAGCAACTAAGCCCACGTGCCCTAACTACTGAGCCTGTGCTCTAGAGCCCGTGAGCCACAGCTACTGAGCCTGCGTGCCACAACAACTGAAGCCTGCGTGCCACAACTACTGAAGCCCATGCGCCTAGAGCCCGTGCTCTGCAACATGAGAAGCCACCGCAATGAGAAGCCCGCGCACCACAAAGAAGAGTAGCCCCTGCTCACAGCAACTAAAGCCCACGCACAGCAACTAAAGCCCACGCACAGCAACAAAGACCAATGCAACCAAATATAAATAAATAAATTTATAATAAATTAATTAATTAATTTAAAAAAATGAGATCGGACTATTTTGCCTGTCTCATGAAATTGTCACGATGGTGAAATGGACTGAAGTGTGAAGAGGTAGTACCAAATCTACATTGTGGTTGCCATTATTTAGTGTGTGCCCTTTCTCTGTTGCCCAGAATAATAAACTAGGTCCCAAACCAGAGTCCCAAAAGTGGGGCATAGAACTGAACTGGAAGACCATAATGACTACACACTCTAGTTAAGCTCTCTGATGTGTGTTCAGCTGGTCTGTTAAATTAAGTGGAGAAGGAAAAGAAAACCACCACTCAGCAGGACTTCAGCCAGCTCACATTGCTAAAACAAATTTAGGGGGACGACAGAGTCGACTACTAGGGATGGGGAAAACTGTTATTTCCCATCTCTTTGTTGGAATGGCAGCAATGCATAAACAACTGCAAAGCCATTCTGAGGGAAGGAATGCACTTTAAGGCTTTTTTTTTTTTTTTTTTTTTTTTTTTTTAACAATTCCTTGTGCTAAAAGAAGTAGCAATGGCTCCTACGGAACCAGTCGGAAATCAGAAGGAAGGGCAAGAGCATCAGAGGCAGCTCATCAACTTGGGGTGAAGAACTAACGCTAAAGGAAAAAATACTAGAACTGAGAAATTAACAGGGAGGCCTGGAAGACTTTTCTTCCTTCTCCTATCTGGCTAACACCTATCAAACCTTTAGGTTATCACTTGTTTCTGGAATTCTCTGACTCTCACTAGGCTATGTGATATGGTCTCATTACACTCTGCCTTGTCGTCTTTATTGCTATTGCTTATTTAGGTTGTTTATGAGGGCAGGGGCTTTTGTCTATCTTGCTCCCAACTATATCCCCAGGGCCTAGCACTACAAACAAGCATTTTAAGCCTGTGTTCTAATTGAGTGGAAGTAGTAAGCACTGGATATGGCTTCACCAGTTCATTGGCTCTGGATATAAAATCCCTGCTCCGAGTACTCCTCCCACCATATCTCATGTTGAGAGCAAAACGACAAAGTCACAGAAGCCACAGGAAAATACAATTTCTCCAGAAAACTGGCCATAAGCAACAGTTCTCTTTCCTCTCAGCACAAGGGGGCGCCTGTTGCTTACTCCGTCACCAGGAGGCCTGGAGGAAGGGAGGGGCCACAAACGCCACACCGGTTTGCTCATCAAAATTCAGTTCAAAGGCAAGCTTTTGAAATCCCCCCAACACTGCCAACATCTGACTCGCCGAATCGAGAGGAATCGTAGAAAGAAGCACAGCCGACCTTACACGGCCGCTGGTTCTCCATCCGAGGGTGAATTCACTTTTTCCCTTCCTTCATTTCCCACCCACATGCAGAAGAGTTGGGAAAAGAAAAGCACAGAACCCACCTCTGCCTCTTCACCAGGCTTCCATTCTTCCTTTCCTTTCTCCAGAGTCAAGCTCTAGACCCAGCGATCACAGACGACTTGTAGCCTACACTTAGTTTACAGGTAAACCATGTGAAAACAAAAATAAAGCCAGTGAACTCTCCCTCTCAGCTAATTGCGGGCTTCACTTCCCAACAACCCGTTTACGAAATCACAGGCCCTCTGAACTGGCAGGACACTTACAGAACAACTAGTTTTACTCTATTTTCCCGTGAGATAAATATGCCCCAGAGAGGTGAGTAATAAGACTCTCCAGAGTTTTTACGTCAGAGATCTCATTAGACCCTGTGTAATTACCATCGCCATTTTATGGATGTGGAAACTGAGGCTCACTGGGGTCAAGTGGCACTCTCAAGGCTATATTTAAGGAGAATTTTTTTTTTTTTTTTTTTTTTGTCTGAAACATCAATCTTTCCACCAGCCGTCACTCCTGCCAAAGGGGATGCGCTCTTTCAAAGCCAGAATTACAACCAGGGTCTCCCAACTCCCAGCCCAGGACTTGTCCAGTGACAGCGCATGCTCTTGCTGGCTATGCTTAGGGCAGGGAGGGCCCTATCTGAGCAGATAGGAAAACCTGTTGAATCGGAGCCCAGGACTCACATCCTGGGCTGTAAGACTAACGTCCTCGGGGGCGGGCGCGGGGTGGGTGGTGGTGTTCGGACCCAGGGTCCTCAGGACCAGAGGTCTTGCTGGCCGCCGCGAGGCAGGGGTCGCCTTCTGCCAGCCTAGGCGGGTCCGAAGCCCGTTCTCGCCCTTTCCTTTCGGACACAGTCCCAAGAGGGGACTGGGCATCTCCTCTCCCCAAAGGGGCCACGGCTCAGAGGTTACTCCCGAGGGGGCCGGCGAGGCCCGGCCCGGCCTAGGGCCGGAAGGCAGGGGAGGGCGGGAGGCTGTAACGGGAGAGGCGGCCCTGGGAGGCCGCTATGGCGGAGGGGCGGGGCTCCTCGCTTCTCGGCGGCCTCCGCCTCATTTCCCTCGGCCTCCGTTTGACAACTTCCCTCCCCCCAGAACTCCTAGGCTCCGAAGCTGGCGCCGGATCCCCAGCGCCCGCCGGTCTCTACCTCCCAGGCGGGGCCCGAACCACAGTTCCTCCATCCGGGGCCCCGAGCGGCCGCGCCTGCGTACTGGCTCCGCTGATGGCGGCCCCGCCCCGCTCCTGCCGGGACTCGGAGCTGCCCCGCCCCCCCGCCGCAGCGGCCATGTTGAGTCCGGGCGAGCGGGGAGTGGATGGCGTAAGCCGGATCCTCCGCTCTCCTCCGCCTTGGCACTTTCCCGCTTTGGTGACACCAGGGGTTCCTCAGCCCCTTCCCCCCGCCTTCAGTTAGTCCGCTTGGGGCTGCTGTCTCCGAGTCGGTGCTCTTGCCCCAGTTGCACCCCACAAACATCCACTGAGTTCCCGTGTGGGCCAAGGCCCTCGGAGTTGGGGGCTGCCCCGCGGCCTCTAAACGGAAGGCAGAGCCGCACTTTCCCTGCTGTCAGGCAACAACAGCTCAGTACAGGGCCTAGCACACAATAGCTGTTCTCTGAAGGGAAAGAAAAGCCTGCTTGGGGCTTCTGTGGCCAGGAGCGGGCCCCTGCGTCCTGGGCGTGAAGAAAGTGGGGGTTCCCCCCGACTTTCCCCTCTTCCGGCTGCTCGGGACCTTCGCTCCCGCTGTAGCCCGCAGCCCCACCTCCCGTGGCTGACGAGGGCGGTGAAGGAAACTTCAGAGAACGACCCCCAGGACTCTTTTCTCCTTCCTTACTCAAGCAGTTTCTCTTTCGTAGAAAGTGGGCCCAAAAAAGCAGAAGAAAGGAAGAAGCTAACTCAACAGAACTGTCTGTTCGGGAGGAGCGGCCAGTTGGGAACCCTGTAACGGAAACTGTTAGAACAGCTTTGCACCCTCCTTAAAGGAAATAGATAATAAATCCTTCTCCGCTGGTGGATTTCTCGTTTCTCAGGATTCCAAAGCCGCCTGTGGTTTCAGTTATCTGCCCTCCAAACGAAGCTAGGGTCTGGGTTAGCCTCTGGCCACAGCCCTGGCGGAGGGAGGGCTTTATCTTCCGCAACAGCTACTACTGTGGGTGGGAACAAAAGAGGTGGTTGCTCTCGCTCCAGGCGAAGACAGCGAATCCACAGCAGTTCTCTGGGGGCCAGGGACTGTGCCTTTTGATTCTTTATAGCTCATTTCAGGCCCTGGGACCTCAACTGCCCTCAGGTATTTGTTGTGTGTAAGGTGGATGAATCACGTTTTAGTTGTGGTGTGTTGAAGGAGAAGGGGGAAAATGGAGTTTAGAACCCCAGGTTTTTCGGTGACACACCCTTGTTCTCAGCTCCGGAGGGATGTGAGTGAATCGGCAGAGCCGTGGGGCACACTCGTGCCTGGGGCCTAAGGTTGTGGCTTGAATCTCTAGAAGTCTGTGAGGCTCCAAGCAGTACTGTGTTTGCAGAGACAAAACTGAGAAATGAACTATCCTTCCTTTGTGGATTCACAAGGGAAAAAGACATGCATTCTTTAGGTTCCCTCTGTTCACACCAAATTCCCTCAAAAATCTTTTTGTAAAAAGGACAGGGGTCTCTTCTGACACATCAGAATGTTTTTTAAAAGCTCAACTGTCACCCTTTAGAGGTAGAACTTTGTCCAGCTCTTCAGCCCTACTTTCTTGCAATCTCTCCTTCCTTTCCTTCTCTACTACCCACCCCCCTTCTCTTCCGCTCTGTTTCCTGTTTCATTTTCTGGCTGCTGCTCCAACTGGAAAACAAGGAAGCTGAATCTTGTGCTCTCAAAGCTCTGGCTTGTCAGAATGGAAGAGGACTAGGTGGGGTGGGAGGGGTTCTGGGCCTTCAAGGCTGTGAGTAAGTAGTGGAGGAGGCAGCTCTCTCCAGTCTGCTTTTAGAGTCTGCAGCTAAAATGGAGCCTGCATCTACACAGGGAGCCAGCTGAGCGGCCAGCACTGTGGGAGAGCTGGAGAGACAGGGACAGGGACGTATCCCAGGGCTCCCAAAAGATTCTACACTGCCCAAACACTTCCATAAAGAAGCAAATATGCCACACCACCAAGAAACGGTTTCATAATACAAATCCCGGACCAAATTAAACAACGTAAGCAGTGCATCGCTGTTTCTAGACTCCTAGAATGTAAGAGACAGCATTTCTGTTTCTGAACTTGCCTGGCTCTGCTCTTGCTGTTTCCCCTGTTTGAAATGCTTCACTGCCGACCACTCTTTGGCCAACGCACTATATTCAGGTCTCAGCTGAAACGTCACCTCCTTGGAGAAACTTTCTCTGTCTACCCAGCCACAACTGCCACTCTGTACTATCCCATCACTGTTCTGCTTTCATCATAGCACTTATTATCACCTGGTTGTCCTGTCCATGAATTTTCCTCATTTCATTGTCTGTTTTCCTCTTAGGGAATGGAAGCTCTATGAGAGCAGGGGCCTTGTTCACCAAAGTGTTACCAGCACTTAGAACAATGCCTTGCACATTGTGTGTACTCAGTAAGGAACTAGTGAATAAATCCGTTTGTTTAACCTGATACCTGCATTTTATGGATGAGGGAACTAAGGCTCGGGAAGAAGTGACTGGCCTGAAGTTACACAGCTAGGGGCAGAGGTGGGATTTGAATTCAGGTCTTCAGCCTCCCTGGCTGTTTTGTTTTGTTTTTTACCATCCCACAGTAGCTTTCTCAGGTTTACCTGTTTCCCTCTCTTCCTTTTTTTTTCCACACAACTAAGAGTCTTTACGGGCTATGCCGAGAATTCTACATAAGGCACACCAAGTCTTAACAGCTCCTACCTACTCTTTCCTCCATTAAATTACAGTTTTATCTTTTTGATTTGTTCAACGAAATAGCAGTGCCTACTATGTGACGGGGATGAGGCTGTAACCCTAAGCAAGACAGACACAGTCCTTGTCCTCATGGAGATGATAGTATCATCTACCTTATGGATTTTATAGTGCTTGGCACAAAGTGCTTGATAAACATGAGCTGTTAGGGGCTTCCCTGGTGGTCCAGTGGTTAAGAATCCGCCTTCCAAGGCAGGGGACACGGGTTGAATCCCTGATTGGGGAACTAAGATCCCACATGCCGTGGGGCAACTATGCCCACACGCCACAACTAGAGAGCCTGAGTGCCGCAACTACAGAGCCCACACACTCTGAAGCACGCACGCCACAGCTAGAGAGAAGCCCGTGCGCCGCAATGAAACATCCGACGTGCCATAACTAAGACCCGACGCAACCAAAAATAAATAAATAAATATTTTATTTTAAAAAAAGGTGCACTGTTACAACTCCCTGAACAAAAAGGGGAGCAAGTGATTTTCCCACTGAAGATGTGAAGGAAGTTTGGGAGTTCTCATGGAGCACTCACTTCCCTGGAGCAACCTGACGACTCATTTTTCTCTGTAGCTGCTTTGCTCTGCTGCCACATCTGGAGATGGCCTTGGCCATCTCTCAGTAACTCAGCTTCCAGACACCAAACTTTCCGTGGTCCTAATCTTAGGGGAATGACGGAGTAGCTGATCCTGATCTTGGCTTTGAGGCCAGGCCATTATGGGACAAAAGTGAGCACACTGGCCTCTGATTCTGTCACTGCCAGCTGTTAGCAGGCAGGGCTAATGCCTGTGATGACAGGCAGCTGTACCTTACCGAAACTTTATGCTACTTCTTTTCGTGCGGATTCTTTTCGTGGGCATTCGTTGGCAGTTTCCAAGGATGCTGGATGACACTTAAATCCATGCTGAAACTAGGGGTGGCACCTATCAGGTCTTGGACATTTACCAGAAGCATCCTTTTTGGCTCTGGCCATACATATCACTTGAGGATGCCCATCCAACCGGGGGACAAGGACCCCACCCTTCCTCCCAATTTCAGGAGCCAAAATGCTGATCATTTAAAGGCCACGGATACTAGGTGTTTTTCACCCTTTCTTCGGTGTTTGCCTTTCGGTAGTTAGAAAACCTTGACCCCACCGAGAGGCCCAGCGGGAAGGGCCTTAGCCACTTGGGGGTGGTAGTGGCCGCAAGGCAAAAGAGCCAATGAGGTTGAGAGTATTGTTTAGGCTGGACTTGGCTGCTCTCCAGCCTTGAAAGAAGGTTACGGTCACTTGCGGGGCTGGGGAGGGAGGAGCCTGGGAAAAGAACTACTTACTGGCCACACCCCTGGGTTCTCTACTGGCGAGGTTCTATTTACTTCTCAAAAGCAAATTACTCACAGCTCAGTGGCTAGCAGCCCTTTCGGCCTGCGCCTGCGGTAACTCCAGTCAGAAACTGGACACCAGGCTAGGCTCCTCCTGCATTGCAGGAGAGCAGATGAAAAGAACCCAGGAAACCAAACTCCTAGGCAATGCTCCACACACAGCCCAGAAATGCAGTTTCTTGACTAGAAATTGGAGTTTCAGAAGCCCAGAGCAAAAATAGCCAAGAGCAGTATTACTCACCAAAATATAGATATGAAAAGCTTGCCATTTCGTTTTTTCCAGAAGAGTCCTAGGAAGGCATCTTAGTTGACAAACGTTAGCCAATTGTCTCTATTTCCCCCTCTCTCAATGGAGAAGTATGAATTAGTCATTCCTGTCCCTGACCCAAATATTAACAACCACACTTAGTTTGATGAACACTTGACTGAAATTCCTGGGACAATTTTACCTCATGCTAAACACAGCAAAAAACGAATCTTGGCCTGCTGTGCTCCACAGCTGGGTCCAGTTACTCCTGGTTGTTCTCCAACCCAGGAAGGAGGTGGAGTGTGGTGCATTAGGAAGAACTCGGGCCTTGGAGTCAGGGGGACCTTTGTATGTGAACTCAAACAAGCTGCTTTCCTCAGCTGTAAAACGGGAGCCAGAATACTGACTTCACAGGCATGGGACTGTTGTGGAATTATTTGATGTACTATGTCTGGTACACAAGTAGGTACTCGATAGAAACCTTTTGTCTTGTTTTGCTTCTAAGTGTCCACAATAATAGCATTTTCTCTGTTACTGTTTCTGGATAGAGAAGCTATATATTGCAACATTAGCCCTATAAATGTAACTGCATCTGGCCAACATCTACCATTTCATTCAGCAGCTACTTAGTAAGTGGCTACTATGTGCCAGGCTGTTCTGTAGGACAGGGATACAGCAATGAACCAAATAAACCCCCTGCCCTCAGAGAACTTACATTAATTACAGTGGAAGACGGTAGGTAAGTACAATATACAGTAAGCCAGATGGTAAAAAGTGCTATAAAGAAAAATCAAGCAGAGAAGGGAAATGAGGCAGGGGAACAGATTGCTATCTTATTATTTTTTTTGGCCACACCACGCGGCATGCAGAGCTTCCCCAACCAGGGATCAGACCTGTGCCCCCTGCAGTGGAAGCACAGAGTCTCAACCACTGGACCACCAGGGAAGTCCCAGATTGCTATTTTAAATAAGGTGGCCAGGGAAAGATTCACTGAGCTGATATTTGAGCAAAGACCTGAAGGAGATGAGGACTTGAGCCATGCCGTTTTATCTGGTGATAACAGCTCTGTATGGTGGAACAAGCAATGGGGAAGAGAGAAGACCAAAGAGGTAACAGTAAGATAGATAACTGAGGGCCACTGTAGGTCATTACAAGGATCTGGACTTTTACTCAGAGTAAGGCTGAAGCACTGAAGGATTCTGACCTTAGGTTTTAAAGGGAGCATTCTGGTTGCTATGTTGAAAATAGGTTCAAACACCAGGCAAAGCAGAAGCAGGGAGGCCAGTTTGGAGGATATTTTGAGTTCAAGAAAGATATGATGGTGTCTTGAACTACAGCGGTAGTTAGCTGGACTGAGAATTATTTTTTGAAGAGAGCTAACAGACTGGATGTGGAAATGAAAGGAGTCAAGGATGTTTTTGGCCAAGCGATGGAGTTGCCATTTCCTGAGAAAACTATGGGAGAAGCAGGTTTCTAGGGGAAGACAGGGCATCTTAGGCATATTCATATTAAACTTTCAAGCAGAGATGTCAAGAAGGCAGCTGAGGGCTACCCTGGTGGCACAGTGGTTAGGGATCCGCCTGCCAATGCAGGGGACACGAATTCAAGCCCTGGTCCGGGAAGATCCCACATGCCATGGAGCAACTCAGCCCACACGCCACAACTACTGGGCCTGCACTCTAAAGCCCATGAGCCACAACTACTGAAGCCCGTGCGCCTACAGCCCATGCTCTGCAGCAAGAGAAGCCACCGCAATGAGAAGCCCGTGCACCACGATGAATAGTGGCCCCTGCTCGCCTCAACTAGGGAAAGCCCACGCACAGCAACAGACCCAACGCAGCCATAAATAAATAAATAAATAGACAGATAAATAGATTAAACATTTTTTTAAAAAGGCAGCTGAATGCTCTAATCTGGAATCAGGGAAGAGAGCTGGTCTGGAGAAATAAATGGTTAAGTTGGAGGCTGACTCCCGATAATGGTCTTTTAAAATATTTCTAAGAAAAACGGAGATCCTCCCTTTGCCAACTATTTGCAAAAGTTTTTTCCTAGAGTATCATCAATTTCTTTGGCTACTTAAACCCACTTTACTTCAAGAGGCTAACAAGCTTTTTATGCCTAGAACAACTTCTGCAGGTAAAATCATCTCTAGAGCTTTCTTAAAGTCAGACTTACACTGTGGAAGGTCAAGTGAATATGGTGCAGAAATGACAGGGTCCAGGATGCCACCATTTAGGGAGAGAGTATACCAAGGGGGACTCGCAAGGACAGGACCAGCTCCCCAACACCCCCAAAAGGGTCAAGATTTTAAACAGTTCAAAAATAAAAAGCTTCACAAACGTCTTACCAAGATTTAATGTACATTTATTCTTAACACGTGGAACATATAGTATAAAGATTTCATACTGAATAAATGATATTCATTAAGCCAAAAAAGGAAAAAAGGAGGAATTTACATCAAGTTTTAGCTACATTGTTTGAAATACAAATATGCAGATTTTATCACTGAAAAAATCTCAATTGTGTTTCTTCATCGGGAACTTCAACTGAACCTAGAACTTTTTCACACCTCGATTAGAAAGAAAACAAAACAAAACAAAAACCCAGAAAAAAATAAACTATAAGTTGATTGGCTGCTGAGACAGCAAGGACTTTTTACAGAGACCTGTACAGCATCGCACCAAGAGGGGCGATGTCTGGCAAGAGATTAAATAGCTGTGTCTCGCTTTGTGCAGGTCACCAACTTGTTAACTCGTCATACTATAAAGGGGTAGCTGGGAGGGGGTCCAAACTGTGGGGATCCAAGGGTATGTGCAATGTACAACGTCATATATATACACACGTGGCAGCGCAGCCGCTGCAGCTAAAGGTTAAAACCAGTTCTAAGAGGTGATCTCAGGGTTATTCATACAATCAAGGAGGAGAGAAAGAGGTCAGGGTGTTGTAGGTTCACACATGATACTTTGGGGGAAAAGCCTTTTTTTTTTTTTTTCTCCTCAACGTTTAACTAAAAACATTTTTAAAAACTACAGCTTGCTGCTGACCCAGCGTTTTCTCTTGTTTCCATGTGAGACATTATTATTACAGTATGTTTACAGTATCAGGTGTACAGTACAGTACATGAAAGGGTCTACACTCTACTGCACAGGCCTCTCCAGTGAACAGGGTTTGTCCACAACTGCGAACTTCTCGGTTCCTGCAAGATTGTGAATGTACAACAATAAACCATACACAGTTCAGCAGTCACCATTTTTGTCCTTCAGGGTTTTTTTTTTGTTTTTTTTTTCCTTTTTTTTTTTTGTTTTTTTTTTTTTTGTTTTTTTTTAACCATTAAAAACATTATGAAATGTGGCATCCCCTTGATGCAAGGACTGGGAAAGCCATTTTTATTTTTATTTTTTTTTTCCCCAAACTCACTGTAAACGACAGTAACTTTGGTTAAAATAAAAAAAGTCTTCTATGTAGGCAGAGCTTTGTCTTTTCAAATAGGGCAGGGTCCTGAGGGGAGTAAAGTGAGGACAGGGAATAGAAAGATCGGGAGGAAGAAGGGGCGAGAAGGAAGAGAAAAGAGAAATAGGAGAGACTTTTTTTTCCAAGGGAGAAGCTGGACAGCACAGGGTAAACTGGATTCTGAGGTGGTTTTGCATAAATAAAGGGCAACAGTCAGTTTCTAAGTTCTCCACACACGCACACGCACACAGGGAGGGAGGTGTCCCACGGCTGTCATGACTGGCCAATCAAAAACAGTACATCGCAAATGACTTGTGAAACCAATGAGTTCATCAACGGTGATACCGAGATGTCCAACAGCCGTGACTCATACAGCGTGAACTCCGAGTGGTTCTCGTCCACCTTGGCCAGGGCCAGCAGCGCACGGGCAGCCCGTCGCATCATGTCCACACTAGTTGGCTCAAAGGGCGGGTTCTGCATGTGGAGCAGGCTGGCCTGGCTCTGCTGGAACTGTGTGGCAGCAAGGCTATCCTCCAGGAAGCCCAGGAGGTTGCCGATGCTGCCTTTCTGCACTGCAATGGCACGGGCCGCCAGGCTGTCACCCTGTGCCAGGTTGGCTAGCAGTACCACAGCCATCTCCCGGCACACCGGGTTCTTTCGGTCACTGAGGAAGCGCACCATGGTGCTGTACAACTTCTCCAAGCGGCTGAAGGGGGGTGTGGCCAGGATCAGGTCCACATTGTTGTCCTGGATGCTGAGTTTGCTGAGGGTTTCCAAGACCAGTCTCTGTGGGGAGAGGACGGCGTTGGGGCCCAGGGTGGAGAAGGGGTCCTGGGCTTCAGCTGAAGGGCAGACTGCCCAGTGTAGGAGTCCATCCAGGACAGGCAGGCAAATGCTCTCGGGGTATGGGGAGAGGTCCAACTGCCCCGAAATGTTGGCGAGCGTGACCAAGGTGTTTTCCCGAAGCATCTCCAAGCAGTCCCACCACCACTCCACTTTGTTGCAGCTCACCCCTTGGTCCTGCTCCTCCTCCTTCTCGTAAGTCAGTGGCGCCTGCTTCCGTTCCGGGTGCTTGTGGTGCAGAAGGATCAGCTTGCCCAGGATCAGCAGCAGCCCCGGGTGCTTGGACATCTCAAAGTCGTTGCCTGGCACAAATGACAGACTTCGGATGGTATTGGAGACACAGACGCAGCGTTTGGCAAGGGAATCCTGCCAGTCCAGAAGGGTACACAGTGGGGTCTCATCTTTACTGTGGGGTTCATCCTCTAGGATCTTGATGTTCCGATGGCTCTGTGCTGGGCTGATGCCAAATGGAAACTTGCTGCTTTCCTTGGTGGCCTCTACACTCTTAGCTCCCTCCTCGGTCAGTGTGCTAGACCGGGTGGACAACATGTCATCCATAGTGGCTGTGATCCGTTTTTCTGGAGGGCCATCAGTCGGGGGGCCCTCCTGCTCTGTTGTCCCTGGTGTACCCTCTACTGCTGTGACATACTTCCGAGTGACTGGTGGGCAGGGTACATGAGGCCGGGAAGGCAGCAGCTCTGTTTTGCTCTCAAAGTGGGTCTGGATATGCTCAGTGGTGTCCCCCCCACCAATCCGCCAGTGCAGCAAGCCACTGTCGAACTCCTGCACGCGCCCAAGCTTATCTGAGCAGTCCACCACGAACGGGTCATGCTTTTGCACGAGCTTGACCGGAAGCCTGTCAAACTTGCTAATCAGCTTCTCCTCACGATGCTCTGAGGCGGCTTTGTCCTTGCCCGCAACGGCCATCTCCTCATCGTTTTCAATTACGTCCTCCTCTTCTTCCTCCTCTAGTTTGGGACCTAGAAGGTCTTCCTCCTCCACCCCCTCCATAGGAGCTGGGCTAGACGCTTTGCTGAATCTCCCAGGGTCCAGTAGTGTTCTCTGTCCTGGGTCACCCACCTCATACTCCTTTAAAATGCCAAAGATCTCAATCAGGCAACGTCGGAAATATTCCACAAGGAGCTCTAGCAACCCTGGGAGCTAGAAGAGAAAGAACAGGAAGTAAATTAAGGGAGAAAAGTGGGCTAAGAAGAGAATCCTTGACTTGAGAAGCCTGCCAAGGTCTTCTATCTAATCTCCCCTCTTCCCTTCTAGGTCAGATGTCTGTATCACTGGGAGAGTCAGAGTTCTCCTTTCCCAAAGGCTCTCCACAAAGCAAGTCATTTGAACTCTCCTCTGCTTAGCACAAAATTCTTCCTTCTGCCCAAACAATCTTCACACAAGCCTGCTTCAGCAGATGGACCACTGACCAACAACCCTGCACCTCACCTACCAGTGCCAACCACCTCTCAGCCTCACCTTTCTCAACCAATTTCTGCTTCTCTTCACCAGGCCCAGTTTCCTACCCGTTGGTCACTGCCATTGTCCCTCTTAGCACTCTCTACATTCCACTGCCAAGTGAAGCCCAAGGCTAGGCATGGTGGGATAACACCTTCCAACACAATGCAGGGTGGACAGATGTTCATTTGCTCTCTTCCCCAAGCTCCCCAACTTTTCCAGGAGGCTGGACCTCTGTGCATCATGTAACATAATGAGTGGGATGAGGCTTATACTCTCTAAACACTGTTCCAAGCTGGTGCTAGACAGACCCAAATTTCAGCTTAGATTCTGTACAGGCCATTTACTACTCCCAACAGAAAACATTAATCTCCAGTCAGATTAATCTCTGGCTGAAGAGTATAGCAGAAAGGAAAAAATAGGGCTTTATACTTAAAAAAAGATCCAGGTCTGAATTCTGGCTTTTCCAGGAACTCTCTGAGCTGTAGCTTTCCTATCTTTCCACTGAAAATGATGCACATTCCTAAACTTTACAGGGTTGTTCTAACGTCTAAATGGAATATGTCAAGTGCCTGGCTTATGGAAATTGCTCAATCAATATTTGTTCCTTTTCTTTCTCATGGGAAGCAGGCTTTGGATTCAGAAAGACTGCTAACAGCTGTGTGAACCTGGGCAAAGATAAGACTCTGAGCCTATTTACTCATCTCTAAGAGGCCACATCTGCCTCAGAAGGCTGCAGTGAGGATGACACAAAAGAAAATATGAAGTACCTAGCACAAAGTGAGGGCACAGTAAATGGGAACTATTAATAACGACGCCCCCCTAGTCAGCTCCTTAGCAGAGGGGCTGGCAGGTGCTGAGAACGATCAAAAGAAAGAGCAGGACAGTGCAGCAGAAAACTCTGCCCAGCTGAGAGAACGCCAGGTGCGTGCCTATGGAGAAAAGGTCTGGAAAACCACCTCTACATTAACTGCCCCCCCCCAGCCCCGCCCAGCAGCATGCACTTCTTTACCCTTCCCATTCTACACCTTAGGAAAAATGGGATCAAGAAAGACCTCTTCTATTCGGAGTGGATGAAGAAAGAAAGGGAAAATAAAGAAACTGCTCTACTCACTGACAGACAACAGGTTCTTCTTGGTAGTCTAAAAAATATGGTGTCCTCACCGACATCAACAGAATCTGCATTTCTTACCAATACCAACAAGTTTCTCCCTTTGAAGTCAATCCTGATTGACTAAATTACACAATTATCGTTCTCAGTATTCTAGGCCCACGGCTGGTGGCAAAGTACTGGCATAGAAGGTATCAGACAGCAAGTGAGAGAAAGGAGACCATGTTGGCCAGGGATGGCTTAATTCCCTGGTCACTTAGCATCATCTCCTTCAAGAAGATCCCAGGCCCTCCCAATCTTCCCCGGGCACCTGTACTCACCTGACTGAGGTTGAAAGTCATGATGCTGTTGTCATCATACAGCAGGATGTTAATGGTGTCTAACGCCCACGTGCTCTCTGCCAGCAGCCCAGACTTGAGGGACATCATTACCCGCCATGCCTCCGGAGTTCCTGAAATAAACCTCCACGTCGTCCATCCACCAAGCCCAGGTTGGCAGGAGGCACCCCCCACCCCAGAGCTGGCTCATCAGTCAGGCTACTCTGAAGAGAACACATGGTGAGAGGCAGTTCCAATCTGGGAGATGACACACATCTGCCCCTCATGGCTTCTAGGCTCTCTTAGGACATCACTGTGTGGCAATTCCTTTAGTAAAGCCTGACATCAGCTGATTTCTTCCTTACCCAAAGTTCTTTGGCTCTACTTTAGTCAACACCGGACCAGACTTTAATTCATCCAGAACATCAGGATGGAGAGAGAACAATGAACAAGATGTAAAGAGGCAGATTAAGCAACCCAATCAAGGAGGTCTCCTTACCGATGTCTTTCATCGTGAGCCGCCTCCTCTGCTTCAACACAGGCTGTGTGGCTTCAACAGAGCCAGGTGGGAAGGTGATGTCCCGCCGAATCATAGGGGGCTGCACAGGGGCAGGTGCTATGTGTGAGGCAGGTACTGGGGGACCTGCCTTCTGCATCTTCATCCCGGAGTGCAGGAATGGAGACTTGCTAGGAGAGGTGCGGTTCTCCATTGGCCGGGGCAGGGGAGCAGGGCTGGATACCTGAGGAATGTGATTCTGCATGCTTGGTGGGGGCTGGTAGTTGGATGGAGGGGGCCTTGTCATGGGGGGCACGGGGGCAGAAGGACCATATGGGGGCTGGCGTGTGCCATGGGAAGGCCATGGGCCTTCATGGTTGGCTCTCTGATCCGTGTGCAGCATTTCATCTGTTCGGTTCACACCATGATAGGCAGCACCTTGCGGGGCAGAGCCCGTGCTCTGCCTGTTGGCGTAACTGTAGGTCATGTCATTACGGCCCTGCCACATGGTGCCTTGCTGAGCAACCTCAGCCGATGCCTGTATGGGGCCGCCCATCATCTGTGGTGGCATGTTCTGTTGGGCACTGGAGCCAGGGGGTGCTGAGACACGGTCTCGGCCAAACTGGAATGGAAACTGGTTCTGGGGGCCGCCTGCTGGTCGGCGCTCAGTAGCAGCAGTGGCAGGATAGGCATTGCCATACTGGTTGTACACATCTTGCTGAGGGGAAGGCTGAGCAGCTTGTTGCTGGCTGGCAGGCTGGGGCTGGGCTGGGGGCAACTGCTGCTGCTGGGGCTGCCCCTGCCCCGTGCTGTATGGCACACTGTACATCTCCCCTTCGTGCCTCTTGGCAGGAGGGCCATATGTGCCATCCATCGGCCGCTTGTAATTCTAAGACGGGGACAAGCACAGGAAAGGTTAATACTCTGCACTCAGGGACACAAGACCCACAGCTGCCCAGATGCTACACCAGACACCTGCTGGGCTTACTTCTGCCCCTCTAGAAGAGAGGACACAGACTCCAAGGGAACAAAGGAATCACCTTTATGAGTTATCTTTTGAAGTTGTTTCTGAAAGCAAGAATCATTCTCTATTCCCTCTGGCTCTCCCTTGCTCTAAGTAGAAAAATGTGGAAAAGTTCAAAACTCAAAATAAGGCCTGTTTCTAACCCTTTTGGAGAACTAGAGACAGGACTAGACTCCAAACAGGGAAGAGACTGAGGGCCTGGCTCTTCAGACAGAAGCGGCCGTCGGGGTGGGAGAACACCACCAAAGAATCTGAAGTGGGCTTCACAGACTGCACAACTTAGCCTTCTAACTGGCTCTCGGGGGAACCTGTGTGTCAGCTCACCCGCTACCCTCCTCACCTGCTGCTGCTGCTGATACATCGTGGTCTGCTGGCTGGGGAAGGGGCTGCTGGAAGGGGTGCCTTGAGCGGAGAACTGATTGCCATAGGAATCATGTCTGCAGGAAGGAGAGAAACAGAGGATCAGGGTGGGAAGTGGGGAAGCCTGAGCCACAGTGGCACTGAGACCAGGCTTTACTTACCGTTGCTGCTGCGGCTGCGGCTGCGGCTGCGGCTGTGCGGGGTAACGGCTAGGAGAATACATCCCCGAGTCTGGGTTGGAAGGCATGAGATTCGGCTGTGGGGCTGCAGTGCCCATGTTTCCCTCGGGTCCTATTCCGGGCTCCGTCCTAAACAGAATTGGAGAAGCAGGTTGAGTCCATGATAGCTGTGGGGTGCTGGTGTGGGACAGGGGTGGGAGGTGGGGCGTGCTTACCTCACTCTGTCATAAGGACCTCCATAGGGATAGTGCTGTCGCGGTCCCATCGCCACATTTCCCAGCCCAGGGCCGGCAGCTCGACTGTAGGGGTCCCCCATCCCGCCGTTAGGGCCCTGACCTGAGGACATGAAGGGATCACTCCCCGGAGCTAAGAGCAAAAGGGAAGACGATGAGCAAACTGGTTCGTCAGTAGGCCTAGCAGCCTATACCTTGCCTGCCCCAAAGACCCAGACCCTCTTCAGAGCTCAGGTTTGTTCCAACTACCAGGTCTTTAACAGAGATCTAAAACGGCCCCAACCAACAAAGAAGACACACTTATAAAGGGATGACAAGGTGAGGCCAGGGAGAGGGAGACAAGAAGAGAGGATGGCTCGACAAGAAACCTTAAATCACTCTCAAGTCTACCCCCCCGCCCCCGCAATTCCCCGTCCTCAAGGAGGTAAGGCAAACAGCAGTTGGTCACCTTTCCTCATGCTGCCATAAGGATCCTTATTTGGCTCGTAGGACATGCGCCCCATCATGTCAGAGGTATTCATACTGGGCTGGTACCCAGGGTTTGGAGTCATGGAATTCCGCTTTTGGAATGTGGGGTCACTTCCATCAGGAAAGGCATCCTGGATCCCGACCGAATTGCTCCTACTCCAGAGTGAGGAAAGCCAATTAGACCCCAAATAAAGGAATTCCTCCAATAATGCAAGGCACATGGGAGTCACTGGTTGGACAGGCAGAGCAGGGACCGCCCTGGGCTGCACAGGAGCTCATGCACTTCTGTCCAGGATCCCCCAAACCACCTGTCCCTGCTCCAGGCCTTACCTCATGCCTGGCAAGGGGGGGATCTGGCTGTGTGGTGTGGATGCTGGAGTTGGTGGCTTCAGGTCTCCCCCTTCTGCCATGGAACTGCTGGTTGACTGAGGTGTCTGTGGCCCCTGCATTGACCCTGATCCCGCTGTGGACAGAGATGCAGGGTGAGCAGGAAAGTGTGTAACTCTCACAGCAACACACAAATGCCCTAGGATCTCTTTGAAGCAGATCATTATAAGGCTAGAGCTAGGGTTCTTTAAGACCTAAATAACCCTTCTCAAGAGTGGATCTGCAAGGCCAGTAATAAAGAAGGAAATCTGAGAGCGCTATTGCTTTTTGCGGCTGTTCACATTTGGAGACCAGGAGTGGTGTGGCGACGCCACCAACATGCTGGTGATTCCTTGAGTCTGTCAGCTTCCCTGACTACTTTTCTTTACTTCCCCCAAGGACCCTACCTAACCTATTACACATTGTTATGCTGGTACACAAGCTCCCAGTAAGAGGCCCTGGAATGCTAGATGGGGAGGTTCCATCTTGCCCCAAACCTGCAGAACACTGCAGGAGCCTAGGAACTCCTATTCTCAAGCATCTAACCCAGTGGCACTGTGCAGTTTCAAATGTTCCCTTAAGCTGGTGAGCACAGAACTACCCCCAGTTAACGCTTCCATTAGCTGCCATTCCCAGCAGCAGATACCCCACAGATTAGGCCTCCCCAGCCGATGAGTCATCTCAGGCACTCACTATACCCTCAGAGGTCAACACCAGGGCGCATGTGTTTACACCCACCTTCTAGGAGCCCTGGCCTTCTTCCCTCCCCATGCTTGTCCAGGCCCCATCCTCCTCTCAGAAAGCAGGGTGGGCAGAGGCACTCCCAGCAGACAGCTCCATTCATGTTCCCTCCCCACCCCCTCCTTCCCATTCATTACCATCTCAGCTCCCTGGGGAATTCAGGGCTCTAGTCTGAGCTGCATTCTAAGGCGCTGACATCAGTGAGCCAAAGCTCCCAGATGGCCCTGCCTCACTGCTATTTGTCAGATTTCCCGACTCCTTTGGTGTCCCTCCCACTCACTAGTTTACAAACATTTGGCAAGATGCCAGGTGCACAATGAAAATTAAACCTTAAGGGCTGCTGCAAACTATCTCCCAAGGGAGTCACCACTGCCCACTCTTTAGTCTGCCAACCTGTTAAGCTCCGTGGTAGGACAAGGCAAAGCACACATCCCTGGTGGCAGGCACTGGTGAATAAGGAACCTGGACCCTGAATGCTACCCCTTTTATTTTTTTCATTTTTTTTAAACATCTTTATTGGAGTATAATTGCTTTACAATGTTGTGTTAGTTTCTGCTGTATAACAAAGTGAATCAGCTATATGTATACGTATATCCCCATATCTCTTCCCTCCCACCCTCCCTCTCCCACCCTTCTAGGTGGTCACAAAGCACCGAGCTGATCTCCCTGTGCTATGCGGCTGCTTCCCACTAGCTATAGCTAGCTATTTTACATTTGGTAGTGTATATATGTCCGCGCCACTCTCTCACTTCGTCCCAGCTTACCCTTCCCACTCCCCGTGTCAAGTCCATTGAATGCTACCCTTGAAGGGTGAGCCTTGGTGAGGCTGCTCACCCAATCCTTACCAGGAGAGGGAGGCTGGATCTTGGGCTGGGACTTCTTGGAATCAGCAGCTGCAAAGATGTCTGGGGGAGGGTCTTCTCCCCGTTCGATCTTGCACTCAAAGGCATAGAGACATTGGATGTACTGCTTTTTCAAGGAGCTGGCAGCACTGCTTGAGGTGCCGACATTGAGGTTGGTCGCAAGTTCCCGCCATTTTTTGTTCTTGTTGACCTGTACAACCAACCAGAAGAGTTGGGGGTACATCTTCCATCTGGTCTTCCTGCCCACATACCCCAAACCCCATCAGGCTACCAGGTACTCATCTTGTGATATCACAGTTCTGTTAACCACAAAAGTGAACCTTGCTTGGTGGAGAGTCCACAATAAACATTAAATCCATGGCTTCCCTCTACCCTCAGCAGGTTTTATCCACAGATCACTGCAACTGTCAGACAGTGCTTATTCAAAATAGGGCAAACCTTACGCCACTATTGGAGAGAACGGAATTCAGAAGGTGTGGGCTTTGCTTTACACAAGTGTACTGCTGAGAAATGATGTGCAAATCACCATCAGATCCAAAGCATACTTTAAATGAACTGATAAAAACTAACACTTTATAAAATGGACACGTGTGGCAATATCAACGACCACGCTGCTTGACTTTTACTTTGTCAAACTGGGGGTTTTCATATCTGATTTTTTTTCTCAGTGTGGGGCTCCTTCCAAATTTGATACTCTGCGTCACTGCTCCCTGCATCTCAAGGACATATAACTACAAGCCCCTTTCCCTCAGCAGTCACTGTCTTGATTGTCCGGGAGATGCTTCAGACCCTATGACTCCTTTGCCCCTTCCCAGCGGCCGGCCTACAGTTCTGCCTCCTCTCAGCTTCAGCACACACTGATCAAGACCAGTCCCCCAGTCCCTACACTTGGTCTGTCTGCTTTAGCCAGGCAGGTCTCCTTCTTCACGTATTCCTTTTTTTGGCCGCTCTGCGCAGCATGCGGGATCTTAGTTCCCCAACCAGGGAAGGATCCCATGCCCCCTGCAGTGGAAGCGCGGAGTCTGAACCACTGGACCGCCAGGGAAGTCCCCTTCATGTATTCTTATGTTTATTCATCCACCATGTGATAAGCCTGTCTCTCAAGGCTAGAAACACTGGCTTTCCAGTCCCAATCCACAGGGAGTTCAATATGTTTTGATACCTGCTGGTCTGGTACCTGTGACACCAGAGAAGAGTGATAAGGAAGCAAAGAAAGGAACAACCTAGATGAACACTTCCTAGAGCAGGCAATATCTGAGCAGAGTCTTGAAGGTTGGAGGTGGCACTGGTAGGGTATACTCCAGACTCTTTCCCATCAGCATGCCAGCTGGGCCAGTCAACTGCCTCCCCCCTCCCCCCTCCCCCGCCCTCTACCTAAACCCTACTAATCCTTCAGAAAAGCTCAGGTCTCATCTTTTGCCTTCTTGGAGCCTTCACAAACTAACTCGTAACAGCACTCTTTCTCCTCTGAACTCTGTCTTTAGAGTTCAATCACATCACTGCATCTAAAAGGTTGGCAACCTTTTGCAAACTGGAAGACAGACCCAGGCTTTGGGATTCCCTCTATACCTCATTTTAGGTCCAGCGAACCCAGAAGCCCACACAATCAACAGTGTGCCAAACCTAACCCAATGCCCCCTTTCCCTTCAGGTAGAAGAGCCCTGACTACGAGAGCTCAATACCAGGGAGAATGGCAGGAATGAACCCAGGGTCACCTCAGAAGCCTGCTGTGGCTCGGCTTCCCACGCACGTTATGTGGTGGTGTGCACGTGTCTTGTTTTATTTTGTTTTCCTTTTGTGGGGGAGGGGAACAAAGCCTGAGGGAGAAGGAATTCATAACTGACTGTTGGTTGGCTTCATTCCAATCATTTTCTTTTCTGCTGGTGACAGCTGTTTTCTCTTCTGATTTAGAAGGTTTGGAATACACCCCTCCCCACGACGCCTCCCCCTGAGCTCAGCCACACACTCAGATCCAATAGCAGGCTCCTGGTATGATGACTACAGAACATACATAGGAGGAAAGTTTGCAAGGCACAGTGGGCTGTCTGCCAGCGTTGCCTCACCTGTTTGACTCCTGGGCTGAGTGTAAAACAAAGATATAAGTTATTAGGGCAGGCGCAAGGCTCAGGGTGGTGCTCAGTTCAGAGGTTTCCAGTGGAGATTAACCCAATCACTTAAGTCTCCCATACAGAGTGACTAAACACAATTTCCCACCTACTTCTTCCTTCATAAACGATTTCTATTTAATAGCTCCTGAAATCCCATCTCCACTGGGAAGCTTCCTAGAATGAAAGGATCAGCAACCACTCTGGCTTCCCTTGTACCATACTGTAGACCAATTTATGTGACAGAAATCTTGCTGAAAGCTCTGTTTGATTATCCCCAGCTTTCGACAGTCTTAACAGGATACACACTGTCCCTACATTACAAATAAGAAAAACGAGGGCTCAGAGTAGTTATATACCTCGATTAAGGTCACATATATCGTAAGTGGCTAGGAAAGAATTCAAAACCAGACCCATCTCTTTTTTTTTTTTTCCAGACCCATCCCTGAACCTTGCCCTTGTCTACTACTCCAAACTGCCTGCCATGGAATCAGAATGCCCACAGACTTGCCCGACTTTTGCAACCCAGGGGGACTCTGGACACATGGTAAGTTAATGCTAATACTTTACACTACCCACGGAGGTCTCAGCCTCCTCCCTTTGCCTTATCTTCTGGAAGGCCCGAGCTCCCTGGTCTGTCAGTATGTGACTCAGAGAGCAGCAGGAGAGGGTGATGTGCCTGTGGGATGCATGGCACCAGTGATGCCACTGAGTACCTAGAGAGAGGCTTGTTGAAACCACAGGGGAAGCCAAGTGCCAGGCACTCACCTGAGTCAATCCACCAATTTCCTTCACAGACACATAGAGGCGGTACAGGTCCAGAGGTTTCCTACCCACAGCAGGCAGATTTGTCATGCCCATGGCCTTCTCCTCCGTGAAGGCCAGATAACGGTCCACCCACATCTTCCTCTCAGGCTCACCACCCAGCTCATACAACTTGGTGATCTTCTCATTGGTTGTAGTAGAAGAACTGGATTTCTGAAAGGGGCAGGTCAAGATTCTTAGGAACTGGTCAGATTCAAAGCCTATGCTAGGGGTCTTAGAAATCCCTTGATTAGAGCAGTGGTAAAGCTTCTCATTCTGGGGTGGTCACTAACATCTGCACTGCCTTCACAAAAACCAAAAGGGAGATAGACGTTCCTATAAAGAAAGAAAGCTAACACTGCCTACGTGTTATGTATTGAGTGCTGTGCTAGAGGCCTTTACACATTAGGTATTATAAATTATCCTTCTCTTAAAAGATAAGGTAGCAGGCACAAGGAGGCCATGCCTGAGATCTCATAGCTTTTAAGTAGCAGGACTGAGAGTCAAACCCTTGTCCACCTGACATCAATGTCACTACTCCCATACTACTACCCAGGAGCCTGGACACACTTTTACAGACTGTTTCAGAGAACTCAAGAAACACAAAACATGACCTTGAGACAACTGACTAAAATGAAAGCCAACTCTTCCTCCTCTCAAGAAAGGAAGGGTCCTGCTTGAATGGCTTTGGATATCCTATCCAAGACATGAGGATGACTAAAAGGGTCTGGAAGCCAGAGGTGAACGTCCACAAGAGGTGGCAGTTATGATTTTGATTTCCCCTACTTTATAAGATAGGGAAAATGAGGTATGACAAAGGGCCGAAATAATTTAAATGACTTAAATACTGAGCAGGTCCCCAAAATGCCACACAGCCCAACCAATAGCACACTCAGGACCAATCTAAGAGAGGCCAAGGACCCAAAACCCCACCTGCCTCGTCTCCCACTTTATAGAACGTAGGGCACCAACCATTCCTGCTGTTCTGAGTAAGGTCCAGGAAGAGAAGAACTAGTCCCCCATGGCATACACCATCTATCAATGCATAAGGACAGGGGTCACAGTTTCAGAGAGAGCAGTGCAGAGAATTCTACTCTGCAGGTCTGGCATTTCCTCCACATCAGACAGCTGTGAGAACATGTTATTTACGTTAGGACCCCTTAGGCTAACTCAAACCCAATTCAGTGAACTATTATCCTGGGACCCTTCATGGTAAGAAGAGGCGACATCACCCTTTTCCAAGATTATCTAGTTGGTGTCATAAAAGGCTGGAATCTGATCACCCTCTCTTCTTTTTCCTTCCTATCACTGAAAGGATGGGACAGAAAGTTGAGGGGTCAAGATATAAATCATTACCTTGGATTTAGATTCCGTCTTGGGTGTCCCATCTGCCTTGTTGTTCATTTTGGTGGCTGGAGTTAACTTGACATCCCCAAGACCCATCATCTCTGGGCTGGCTGCCATCCCTATAAAAGAGAAAAAAGTCCAATAGGTTTGTGACATGAAGATGACTTTGGAAGAAATCCCTGGGGTGAACAATGACTAGGACTTACCTGCTGAATTGTTAGCCATGGTTCCACCCATCGGATATGGGGGTCCCTGAGGGTTGATCATGCCAGCCATACTATTAATCCCTTGTCCATAGGGAGGTCCAGTTCCCATTATGCCCCCTTGATTCATATTGGGGTAGCCTGGTGGCCTGAGGAAGAAAATGCAAAGTGTGAGAGAGAGACAAGAGTTAGAGACACTAAGTTTTCAGATTTGGACTTGAGCTAAATAGGGCTGTGTGAGCCAAGATCATCTAGTTAGGCTTACAAGGAAAAAGTTTATGGCTCCTGCAAACCACAACCATGCACAGAAATATTCTTATCTTCTACCACCCACAAACGGTTCTAAGAGGGTGCAAGCTCCCAAAAGGAACTCATAGCTCAATTTTAAAGGATACACTCCTTGAAGAATGGAGTCTTACGGTGCCTCTTAAATACTGCCTCCTTTTAAGGCATCTCCAAAGTCAAGCTGTGTTTCCATTTAAGGGCCCTCACTATGGCAAAAGGCCTAGATTAAATGCTCAATTTTATTACTCTAGCATGGCACCTGGAGGGGCTTTGCATTCTTTTTATTTTATTTTTAAAATTATACCTCAAAAAACCCTTATTTACTTATTTTTTGGCCGTGTTGCATGGTTTGCAGGATCTCAGTTCCCTGACCAAGGACTGAACCACGGCCACGGCGGTGAAAGCCCAGAATCCTAAACACTAGGCCACCAGGGAACCAAATCCACCTCTTTATAGTCAATCACCCTATTCTACCATGGTTCATCAACATCCCAGTAAGAGTCACTTTAAGAACTGTAGGCACCAACAATGGGGTACACAGACAGAGTCTTCAAAAACAGCAGAATCATAGTCACTGAAGTCAGTGGCCAAGGAAGAAGAGATGAATCTTGAAGTCACTAAATCAAATCACACGAGCCTTCTACACTTTTGCACCAGAGTCAAATACACAGGACCACACAGAAGAGTAGGAGAAATGGCAAACCACAACCTCACCACCCTCCATTTCTTACATCGTAGATCCAAATCATGTGAATCATTAAAAATCCTTTTGGAGGGCTGCCCTGGTGGCGCAGTGGTTAAGAATCTGCCTGCCAGTGCAGGGGGCATGGGTTCGAGCCCTGGTCCAGGAAGATCCCACATGCTGCGGAGCAACTAAGCCCGTGCACCACAACTACTGAGCCTGCACTCTAGAGCCTGCAAGCCACAACTACTGAGCCCACGTGCCACAACTACTGAAGCCTGCGCGCCTAGAGCCCGTGCTCCGCAACAAGAGAAGCCACCACAATGAGAAGCCTGGGCACCGCAACGAAGAGTAGTCCCCATTCGTCGCAAACAGAGAAAGCCCGCGTGCAGCAACAGAGAGCCAACGCAGCCAAAAATAAATAAACAAATAAATAAAATTGCATTTAAAAAAAAATCCTTTTGGAAACCAAGAAGCTAGACTGGCAGAAGACATAAACTCTGAAGACTTATTTTACTAATCAAAATAATGTATACTTTATAAAGTTCTTTACATATGATATCTGGTCATGTGAAATTTGATACCAATCTAAGATGCTTACAAATCAGCATTCCTGCTATATTTTTCACTGTAAAGAAACCTGGTTTTCTAAAGAGCTCTCAATAAAATGCATATTTACCAAGATAACATGATTTAGGTCCAGAAGTATCTCAACAACCTAAATGACTCTACAATGAGCTTCCTAGCACTGATACCCTCCCTCTTCACTTCCCAGGCCTTACCTGTTCTGGATAGAGTTGGCAGCAACGTGCATGGCGACAGCAGTTTCTTGAGTTTTCCGGTTCATGCCCCCTGGTGGGGGACACATCCCTGACCCAACCTGAGGTGGCATATTGGCCATGTTAGGGCCATAAGGCCGGTTGCCCATGGAGGCATGACTCATTCTCCCTGGAGGGAGTGTGCCATAAGGTGGGATGCCAGGCTGCCCATGCATCTGACCTCCAGCACCCATAGGGTTCATGCTTCCAGCCATGCCTGCGCTGGGGTAGTTAGCATTGGGCAAGGCATTATAGTTTGGCTGCCTGGGGTAGCCTCCTGGGAGGGGAAGGAGAGAAGATGCAGAGACTTGGTTAGTGACTCACTAGCAACTCACTAATAACACTCAACTCTAAAACTCCGAAGATAACAAACAATGGGAATTGTTCAATATTTGGTCCGGAAAGAGACCAATTTCATGGTCTCTTTAAACAACAACAACAACAAAACTTCATGGTCCATTTAAAAACAAAAAAAGTGGGGGGGGGGGGGCAGGAGTATTTAAAGGCAGGCCTCAGTCATCCCCTTATCTTAAGGACAGCACAGCACAGAGCAAGGCTGTCTGGCAGGCAAGGCTGGCTATGCTGCTATCCAGGCCCTTCAACTCCCAGAATTCTTTCCTTTCTACATACTCATCTTCCATGCTCTGTTTAAGAAATTCAGCTTTAGATCCACCCAGGGATGATTTTGAGCAAAGATCTACTCTAGTAGGACTAATTTACTCAAAAAAGTTTAATAACCAATAATTACCATTTACTAAGTGTCTGTGCTCAGTCTTGGGCTAAATACCTTATCCCCATTTTAGAGATGAAACAGAGACTCAGAGATATTCAGGGACTTTCCCATGATGGCAGTCCTGCCCTACTTTAGGGCCTGGCCTTGGTGGACTTAAGGCAAAGGACAGTTCTACTCTAATAACCCAGAGAGCAGCATATCAAACAAGGAACTCTTTTCTCGTCTCACCTCCATGTACTCCTACGGTAGTATACTCACCCTGTGGGCCGTACTGACTTCCCTGGGGACCATAGCTCCCCATGGAGTTCTGCTGGTAGGAGCCCATGCCTGTGTGCATCTGTCCTCCGGAAGGCTGACGTGGAGATAAGGCCGACCCGGGCTGGGGGGAACTGTACTGGGGCATCTGGGGATTCCTCTGCATGTAACCTATTTGTGGGTAGTGTCCATAAAGTTAGTACCTCAATACAATGGGAACAAACGCTCTCCCTTACCCTAGGACTTCACCATCTACGTTTTCTTTAGCAAATACTTGCGCGGGGGCTCTTATTTGCTGTATAAATTGTGTGCTCTTTTAGGCACACTCAAAAGTGACACAGCCATTAACCAGGGCATGCCAACTGTTTCTACTAAACGGAGGTTTGAAAAAACAAACAGCAATGACCCCCCCTCTCCCCCCAAAAAGAGGCAGGATTTAAAGGGTAAAGATTCAATGCTGAGTATTTAGTATTTGCTGACCAAATTAGGCACAATGTAGGGGGGAAATCCATCAAAACACATGACCAACAAAGGATGACTGTGGGGGAACATAATTCTGGAGACACCAAGATGGCCAAGCCCATCCTAACTTCACAACCTGCTGCTGAGATTGTCCTAAGCTTCGTGGTCATACAGTTCTCCAAAAGCTGTTGCACAGATAATCAATCAAAGGTCGGCCTCTGCCCTGCTCCCCCCTCCCTTGAAGCCCAGCCTCTCACCTCGATCTTGGGCAATGCTTGATTGGTTCATAGAAGGATGCATGATGCTGTCCGACTGGCCACTGGGTGGCCGAGGTGGCATCTGGTTGCCTGCTCCAGACAGAGAAAGAAGTAAGTCAATTATGACTAATTGGAACTAGAATTCCAATTAGAATTCTGCCGCAACTAGAATTCCATAGCCTGGAAATTCTAGCCAGAAGGTCAAGTTAGAACTGGAAATGGCTTCTGAGAAGGCCAAGAACCTCCCAGTATCCCATTCACAAAAGGATCCAGCAAAGGGGCTCCCATCTCCCTTCTTCAAATGCTGAAGGGAAACTCTCTGCCAGTGGAAGGCTGGGGCTCCCTAATATTGCTGGGGGCCAGTCCTCTTTCCCTTTCCCCAAAGGTCAGCACTCGTGGGTACCTGGCACTGCAGCAGGCGAGAGTGGTCCTGAGCGAGACTGAGCAACACTGGCAGGAGAGCCAACTGGGGACGGGGAGGGGCCTCGGATGCCAGGCAGGTGAGGGGAGGTATGGGGAGAAAAAGGAGACTGAGCTGGATTACTCTGCTCCCCTTGGCTGCTTGAAATCCCTGATGTGCTCACTCCAGGGCTCAGAGCTCCTTCTGTCCCCATGGGGAGATCGTCTATTGAACCAGACAGATCCTGGAACATACACACAAGGACATGGATTAGCAGTATTAGGCAGAAAGATTCTTTTTTCAACAATCCTACTACATGATCAACATTTTTCTTAAACAACCCGAAGTAAATATACTGCACACATTTATGCAGTCGTGATACTATAGCTTACATACAGCAAGCTCTCTATTAAGGGCCAGAGAGGAAATACTTTAGACTCTAAAGGCCACATAGTCTTTGTCACAACTATTCAACTCTGCCACCAGAGTGCAGAAGCAGTCACAGACAACACATAAACAAATGGATGTGACTGTGTTCTAACAAAACATCATTTATAAAAATAAGTAACTAGGGACTTCCCTGGTGGCGCAGTAGTTAAGAATCCGCCCGCCAATGCAGGGGACACGGGTTCGAGCCCTGGTCCGGGAAGATCCCACATGCCGCGGAGCAACTGAGCCCATGCGCCACAACTACTGAGCCTGCGCTCTAGAGCCCGCGAGCCACAACTACTGAGCCCGTGAGCCACAACTACTGAGCCCATGTGCCACAACTACTGAAGCCCGCGCGCCTAGAGCCCGTGCTCCGCAACAAGAGAAGCCACCGCAACGAGAAGCCCGCACACCGCGACGAGAGTAGCCCCCACGCGCAGCAACGAAGACCCAACAGAGCCATTAATTAATTAATTTTTAAAAGTAACTAGCCCACAAGCTATAGTTTGCTGGTCTATCTGGTCTATCTTCTGGTCTATCTACCAGAAGCACATGTAGTACTTTCATCTTCTTTCCCAGCCCCAACTTCTACAGTCGTAAGAGAGCAGCTCTTTCAGCGAGCCTTTAGTTCTTTTCCAACGGGGAAACTTAACAAAACACTGCCAGGACAGCATCAGGAGCTATAAGAAAATGTTAACAAGTTTGGGCAACATTCACAGATCCCCTCTCCATCAAATTATTATAACCTACATTTACCAAGAACTCACTCCAAGTTACCATACTTTAAAACATAAGGGGTAGGAGGTAAGAAAGGGATATATTGCACAGACAATTCTTTAACTGCCAAGAGGGTCTGGGACTACATTCCTAACACCTGGCCAACAACAGGGATGAACAAATGTTTGCCAACTGAACAAACCCAGTTTTTTTTCCCTAGTTTTAAGTTTTTCGATGAGAATTTGGTATTTATTTGGAGGTTGTGCTTGTCTTGAATTAATCGGTAAAGAGTTCACTCTAGGTCAGTAAACCCCAAGATTAGCAATCAGGAGCTCAATATGAAAAATATTTAAAAATAGCAAAAGGGACTTCCCTGGCAGTCCAGTGGTTAAGATTCCACACTTCCACTGCAGGGGGCGTGGGTTCAATCCCTGGTCAGGGAACTAAGATCCCCCATGCCGCGTGGCACACGAAAAAAATAAAAATATTCACCCCAGGAAATGCACCCCCAACCCACTCCCAGCCCCAAGTTCACTCTCTAGCAATACCATGGGCTCAACATCACGCATTAACTTCAGGCTGGGAACTAACTGTACCTTGAAGAAAGAATGAAAGCTTTCGGTACACGCTCAGGTCTGTGAAAACCCTAATACTCAAATAGTTAAGAAAAGAGTTCTCTTAAAGAGACACAGCTGAAGAGGAAGGAAATCCAAAATGGCCTGATTTGAGTCTATTCCTATTCCCACAACAAGCTCACCTTGGAGAGATCAGTTCAAGGTGATTCTGACCCTGGAGTCGGCCAGTAACATTGGAGATCAAAGAGCACCTCTTAGGCTCTCCCCTAAGTATCCAGGTTGGTTGGACCTTTGCAAACCAGTTGGTTACTTCCCTAGGCTGGGAGTATTTCTGCTGAGTTCTGTGGGAACAAAGCTTGCCTTGAAGGCAAGGCAAGTAGGTAGGTGTGCATTTGTGTCTGTGTTCAGCTCTCAGTGTTAGCTGAGAAGTCAGAAAGTGCTAGCTTTCCTACAAGAAGCAGACCCAGTACACCATAGCATGCTTTCGCAAACTGCAACTAGAATTAGTCCCAGCATGGAAGAGAACTCAAGAAGCCCTCCTCTAGGTAACACCAAAGGGCCTCTTTCGTCTCAAAGGATTAAAGTACCTGGAGCTATGAAGAGCCCTAGATTCATCCCAAGAGAGGAGGATTCCTTCCCCACGTTGAGGGCTAAGCTGTACCAGGGACACCTAGCTTCTGAACCAAGGAGAGTAAACTCAAAGAGGCAGCAAGATGACAAGAGGAGCCAACTGTGTAGGCCAGAAAAGGCCTTGAAAGCCACTTGTTAAGCCCTGGTTTATAACAGAAACCACAGCCCAATGCTCTGTTTTAGGGACCAGTAGCTTTCCTCAGCATTCCCTCCTACTGTCTCCATTCCTTACCAAACCACCAGCTTCTAATAATAAGAGCTACTTGCTTAGAGGAAAAAGAAATCAGCATACTTTGGAACAGAACAGGAATTGAAGGTCTATCCATAAGACAAGAACTCTTCAAATGGCCTTGAAAAATTAAATGTTTTAAACATTTCTGTCTTTGATTAAACAAGTAAAACATGAACATTCTCATGGTAAAAACAGCTGAGACAGTATAGGTAAACTTAAAAGTCCCCTTTGCTCTCTTTCTGCTGCCTTCAATAGAGGAATCCCTATTCCATCTGGTGTATATCCTTGGAGACCTTCTGAGGAACTGAGGAGGAAAAAAAAAAAAGAGGATGTTCAACATCACTAACCATCAGGAAAATGCAATTCAAAACCACAATAAGCCTCACGTCTGTTAGGATGGCTATTAACAAAAAGACGAAAAGAAACAAGTATTGGCAAGGATGTGGGAAAAAAGGGAACCCTCGCGCACTGCTGGTGGGAATATAAATTGGTGCAGCCACTATGGAAAACAGTATGGAGGTCCCTCAAAAAACAAAAAAAGGAACTACCACATGATTCAGCAATTCCACTTCTGGGTATTTATCCAAAGAAAACCAAAACACTAACTCGAAAAGATAGATGCACCCCCATGTTCACTGTAGCATTATTTACGATAGCCAAGGCATGAAAGCAACCTAAATGTCCAATGACAGATGAATGGATAAACAAAATGTGGTGTACACACACACACACACACACACACACACACACACACACAGGAATATTAGTATTCAGTCATAAAAAAGGATGAAATCTTGCCATTTGTGACAGCATGGATGAACCTTGAGTGCACTATGCTAAGTGAAATAAGTCAAACAGAGAAAGATAAGTACTGTATGATCTCACTTACATGTGGAATCTAAAACAAAACAGAACAAAAACCAAGCTCAGAGAAGACTGGTGGTGGCCAGAGGTGGTGGGGGAGAAATCAGAGAAGGGGGTTAAAAGGTACAAACTTCCTGTTATAAAATAAATAAGCCATGGGGGTGTAATGTACACAGTATGGCGACTAAAGTTAATAAAACTGTATATCCGAAATATTTAAAAAGTTCTCATCACAAGAAAAAATATTCTGTAACTATACAGGTGACGATGTTAACTAGACTCACTGTGTTACTCATTTCACAATATATACAAATACTGAATCGTTATACTGTACACCTGAAACTAATATAATATTGTACATCAAATATATATCAATAAAAAAATAAAAAGGAAAAAACCCCACCAACCCAACAACCGCTGCTATGGGGTCAGGGCGGGGCCTACAGATGCTCTTTCAGCCACACATCTGTTAAAAACCAGGCTCTCCACAGATACACAAGCAAACGTCCTAGCCCACCCTGAGGGATCCCAGGAGCCTGAAAAAAACCACTGGCAGCCCCTGGGGTTGGGCTCTCAGGACCCTGGAGGCACCTGTGGTGGCAATGTGGTGGCTTCCTTCACAGAGGCATTCTGAGGAGAGCTGTCAGTTTTGGTAAAGTGCCCTGAGCTTCGTAGAGGAAAAGTACTAAGTAAACCACTGTCAACAGCAGTCCACGTGGGCTGGGATGCCCGGGCACAGAGTAACCGTAGGGGAAGAATCAGCATTAATCTTCTTATCTCTCTCATTTGGTTGGTTTGAAGCCAGTCTCTCAAACTGTCATTTTCATCAGAGGGCAACGGGTCAGCATGGGGGGAGTTGATTTAAAAAGGTATTAAGAACCAGAATGTTAGCATAGGAAGGAACAGCTCATTGATATTAATACTAACAGTAACTATCATTTGAGCATCTACAATGTGTCAGGCATTTTATGGAGTTAATTTTCTACAATTCTTGGAAGCAGGTACCACCACCACTAACATGTTGAAAAGGAGCAAGCGGTTGCTCAGAGACGGGGTTACATGCCCAAGCCATCCAGCCAGTAAGTGGCAGAAATCAGACTTCGAACCCAGATCTGCTGAACCCCAAAGCCTATGTTCTTTCTCTTTCCACTACGCTGTGATACTATATAGACTGAGGAAAAAGCATCATAACCTTGAGTTAGGAGACCAAAGCCCAGCTCTTGGTACTTATCAGTTGTGACCTTGGGCAAGCTAGCAACAAGATGGGCTTCAGTTTTCTCATTTATACGACGAAAAAGACTGGACAAATCTGAGTCTGTGACAAATCTGAGTCTGGGGCATCTGCAAGAAACTCTACCGGCACCATATAGTCAGGGCCATATGGAAAATGCAATACCAGCAGCAATACCCTGAATGAGAGATACAACTAACTACACACAGCAGTATAAGATGTAAGACACACCCATCAATCTGAGTGGCTAATCACAGTAAATGTTTTTATTGGGAAATGAGAGGGAGTGGTAAAAGCAGAAGACTCCAAAAGAAGTCTCCCTCCTCTATCTACATGAACAGATATTGCTCTGAACTCCACGTCCTTTTATTGCGCAGGACACACCTCTGCTTTCTACCCTACAAAAAGCCAGTTTTTCAGGTCTTTTGTTCCACAAAAAGCCGGATGTCTGGTTGTTGAGTCAGACTTCAATGTGCCTAACAAGTTCGGCTTTCTACAGCACACGTATCACACAAAGTTCAATCAATCCAAGCCCCTATTCTCTCTCCCTGGTGGGGCGACCTTTAGCATTTCAGGACTCAGGTTCTCAGTTCTCCCAAAAGAGTCCACCTAACAGGTGTCTTCTAGGAGGACTGCTGAAAGAATTGTAGCAATGCCCTGTAAGTGGAAAGATCTCTTTTCCCGGGCTTGCATTCCTCCAAGCATAATCCTGCTGAGAGATAGGAGGTGAGGATCAGCCCACTCAGTGCCCTGCCAGTTCCAAGGAAGCAGCAGGGCCAGGGAGAATTTCCTCACGTGTTTCCAACGTGTTTCATGCATTTTATTGCTCATCTACCATGCAGATCAAAAGCGCTGGAGCAGGTCCAACTATTTCACACAGAATCTCACACTCCAGGCTGGCTACAGCCCCGAAAGCCTTCGTTTCTTCACTTGAAATACTGCCCAATGTTATTTTGGGATGTGACCTGATAGAGGAAGCCCATAGGGATTCCATGACGATAACTGTTCCAGCTGTGATTGGTTGCCCAGCCCCAGCGAGTGCCAGCATGGGTCTGTCAGGCTCTGCTGACAAACAGAACTCAGCAGCTAACACCTCTTCACACCACAACAAAACCATGCCCAAAATCACACAGTCCATACCTCCCTGGGTGTGTGTGTGGGGTGGGGTGGGGTTGGGGGGTGTTTGCAGTGCTCTCACAGGAAGAGCTACAAATTCTAACATGAACTGGCTGCCTGATTAAGTACACTTTCAAGCAGGAAGATACCAGATCAGGGTTACAGAAGGGTGGGGGGGGGGGGGTTAAACAATCTTCTGACAGAGACTCACAAGGATGACATCAGCTCATTTTGCTGAACAGATTAAGCAACATCAATAAGGAAGTCTAAAGAACAAGCTCATAGCAGCAATGCTCAGATTCAGGGTTTTCTCATAAATTTGGCTGAATCCTCGAGAAATAGAGCTTTTGTTAACCCCCAGATGGAGTCCTCATATTCTTTCAGTTGTGAAGAGCTTTTGCCAAGTTGTGCTGACTACTGGCAGGGAAACCATCCGCCCCAGGTAAATTCTACACACATACTTGCCCAGCCTAACAGATCCACGGTCCCTGTGGGAGGCTGCTCCCAGGCTGGAGAATGGGAGGAAATCCTGAAGAACACAGAAGAGGTTGGGAAACTTAACTTTGATGAAAGGCAGATGGTGGGAAAGGAGGCAATAGTTTTAACAAACTTCAAGGAAAAAGACAAACTTCATTACTTCAGAACTACTTAAGGCAAATAAATTTTGGGGAGAGCTGATTTTTCATAAAGCCTTCTTTAAGCAACATATTTGTCAAGGGTCAGGGGAGGAAGAGGCTACCTCTATCATACACTCACAAAAAAATATTCAGTACAATAATTCTCTCTTTTTTCTCCTCAGTCTTTGCTAAATGGAAAGATGGGCGATCTGACCCACCCAGGCTAGAAGGTACTCCAGAGTTACAGGACTGCTGCTCTGTTGTTCTAATATGTGGTCTTAGTCCAAGAGACTAAATGCCATCCCTCCCTTGAGAGCAGGCTAGCGGTAGCGGTGCTGGTGGAAATGCCAAGAACGAATCAACACACAGAAGAGGCTGCCTCTTACTTCCAAGTCAGGATTTAAGCAGGTGGTAAGGAAGGGGAAAGAAAAGACACAGAGGCTGGCAACTATCCTTGCAGCTTAGGACCAAGCACCATCTCCTGCCTGGACTACACTCACTGTGTGGAATAGAAGAAACTGCTCTGGGAAAGGCTGAGAGAACTCTTATTTCTTAACCCCCCACCCCAAGTTCCCAAAAACCCCTCACCAAACTCCCACTTCTCTTTTTCTACAAGCTTTTATTTTGGCGATAATGAATCATTTCTTCTTGGTACCCTCTGGCTGCCTGGTGGGAAATGCACAGTAGAGAAAGGTCAGACTTTTCTTGTCTCCAGAATGCTTTTCAGGGGCCCACTTCCAAGACGAAATCCCCTAAATATACTCAACAAATTTCATAAAGAAAGCTCTGGGAGACCAAATCTCCAAATTCAAAGGATGTTGGAAAGAGGAATAAAAGCCAAGTCCCTTCGTGTCTCCCCCTTTAAGGGACTCAGAACGGACACGAATACCTGACTATCATGTGTTCAACCCTAAGGTACGTGGCTGTCTCACATTGCACTCTCACAATCTTCTGAGGTAGGTACCATCCCCATTTTAACAAAGCAGCAAGAGGCTCAGCAGTTAAATGACTTACCCAAGGAGAGAATGCTATTAAACAGAAGAACTGGGTCTAAACCCATATTTTCGATTCCACAGCCTGCACTCTTTCCACCATAAGGTGGAAGTTTGCCACTATCAAAGGCTAGGCTCCACGCTCCAAACAAGGTGAGGCAACAACAGTCTGTCTCCAGACACACCGGGTGATTAGCTACATGACTCTAAGAGGCTAACCTCACTAGGTATCACTTAGTTCTTCTGCAGAAGGAAAGAATAAAACTAGATAATCCAACTCTACAAGTCTACAATGCTATGTGTTCCTCTCTTTCCTAGCCACTCTTCCTTATAAATCACTCTTCCTTTCATGGTTATTTCAAGTCAGCCCTGTCACCTATAACTCACTTAATTTAAACCTACTTTTTCTATACTAAAGGGTATAGTACTTTTCCTCTCCTCTGGGTCCTCAGAAGGATACTTAATGTACAGGGGTGAGGAGGGAGGAGAGAGTGACTTAGAATCTAGGGAGATAAGCAGGAAGTTAAGTCCCATGAAAGTAGGTGTCTGATCTCTCTCTGCAGGTACTCCTGGGCCCTAACCCTATTATCAAGCATAAGGGTGTGGCCCAGAGAGAGAAGTCAAAACACTCCTAGCCTCTAGTCAGCCTCATCTCGGATAATTTCACACTTTCTTCCTCACCCAGCCCTGCAGCCACTGTTGCAAACTGCAGGACAACTGGGTCTTGTTTAGAAGCCCCAACTCCCAAACTACTCCTTTCTGGGGCATGTGCCAAGCAAGCTTCAACCCCCTGCCCACAGCCGCGCGCCAACAATGGGGCAACAGAGCTCTCCTCTAACACAACAGGGTAGCCCATTTCCCAGCCACCAAAGAGAACTGGGTGGGAAGAACAGTTGCTTGAAGTTGCACTATAGGTGTATCAACTACAGACTAAAATTGTTTTCTGCCTTGGGATCTTCAAAGATGAGAACAGCTTTGTGGGGGCAAAGCCTCCACAATCACAGTATAACTACCCTGACCCCTCACGCTCGCTCCGCAGGCAGAGCCCAGAGTCCCTTCAAGGTCCTCTAGACCCAGTGTTCAGGACTGGTGGTACTGTGCTGAATCTGCCTTTTTCCTCATTAGCCTTAGGAGCTATATTCTCCTATGTTATTAGTGACCAGA
Source organism: Delphinapterus leucas (assembly GCF_059928025.1). Classification (NCBI taxonomy): domain Eukaryota; kingdom Metazoa; phylum Chordata; class Mammalia; order Artiodactyla; family Monodontidae; genus Delphinapterus; species Delphinapterus leucas. The sequence goes on from NC_143129.1 coordinate 169,803,408, forward strand.
AAAATGCCAGGCACACAAAAGACTATAAATGCTTGATAAATATTACTCAAAAGCATCCTCTTTAGACCCAATCTCTATTAGTCTCTTTCCTTTAATAGTCATTCCCCCACCCTAACCCTGCACACCTCCACTCCAGACCTCCACAATGAAGGAGGGACTCTTGGGTGTTGTCATCAAGGGAACTGACTCTCCTGCCTAAGACTGAGAAGGGCGATCCTGAAAGGGCCTCAGCCACTTGATAAGAGAGCTCTTGATAGAACTGCAGTGCAGGGAAGGAACGTCGGGCAAGGAGGCTGTCGGGAGGTGGGGCTCCGTATCACTGGAGAAATTTCAATCTAATTACAAAAAACAAGAACCTGCTGTTCTAATCCACCTCAGCAAAATCTCTTGACGTAGGTCTGACCCTTTGGGTGGAGGCTGAGGGCGCTGCTGAGGTAAAAAGTGGGGAGAAGAAAGAGTGCTGGGCGGCCGGCACTCCTGCGGTGGGCGCCCCTCCAAACAGCAGCTCGGCCACTGCAGCAGCCATTGATTTTCCAGGGGTCGATGCGCTGCTCCCACAGATCTGCTCGGCTAGGGGTTTAATCACATTGAGTGCTTCTGCTCAACATCTCCCCTGCACTTCCCCCTCCCCAAGCCAATAAAACAAACACCAAAATCACAATAAGAGTTGGCAACGGATAGATGGTGTTTCCCACAGCTGGCCCCTAAACCCAGAAAAACTGTAAGCACCAGCTCAAGGGAACCAAAGCTACCCGGGCAATCCACAAGCTGCAGGGGCAGACCCACAGGCCCCAGAGAACCTTTTAATCCATTGCCCAACATCCCCATGAGACCTTTCTAATAATTCAGATGTTTTACATAAAAAAATCCAAGTTCCCAACTTGTGAAAAGAATAGATCCTAGAACTCCCAGAGGTGCTGATCGATTGAAACCTTGCTTTCTAGTTTGTCACAGACCCCACCACGTCTGTGTAATACCCATGTTACCTACCTGACCAGCCTTCTGACACATACCCCTCCCCTGCCAAGGTTTCTTCTCACTTAGGCATTTCTCATTAGAGAATGTCTCATCTAGCCAGAAACCACCTCTTGGCCAAAAGTGTACAGAGTGTTGTAAGGGTCACTAGCTGCTAAGACTCAAATCTGAAAAAAAATGAAACTAGGTCAGAGCTGGGCCTGAGTTAGAGCAGTCAAGATCAGTGCATATTTATGGAATAGGGCTATTCTAATCCCAGCAGGAAATGAGCACTGTAAAGCTAGAGAAGACAAAGAAGTTAAGAACCCCCTACTTTCTCCAAGCTTGCATTCCCTGTCAAGAAGGCCAACCACACAGACCGTGTTCCACCATGATCATCAGCTTGGATCCTAGAACTTGAGTAAGGAGAACAGGAACAAGGGGAGAGGAAAAGACGGCAGAATTCTAGATCTGAGAAGTGTAAGGGGGAGGGGTACTGCCTTAGGCTTCACCTCATTTGGCTGCTCCTCAGAAATACAGCAACCAGAAAGCAAGGAGGACGTAATGTGCACAAGTAGGGAAGGTAAAGTTGGCACTGTGCTTAACACAGCGTAGACCAAGGTCTAGGGGGCTGGATGGCCTCCTTGGTTTGATATTTAAAGGCCTAAATTTATATTTGCCAGTGGTCTTCCCTACCATGACCTACGGGTCTAGATAAAATCCAAAGATTTGGGGGGGAGGGGGTGGAACAAAGAAATCTGAGAGTGGGGAATGGATAGAATCCTAAACCAGAAAAGACAGCCCTGAAGGCCTTTAAAACCAAAAAAACAACAACAACTCTGCAGACGGGGAAAGACATAGTCAAGTCCTAAAAGCAAAAGACGAGGAAGGAAAAGAACGAATATTCTTGATGACAGTTCCTCTGAATACAGATGCAGTGAATTTATTTGGAACTTGGTTTCTCTCCTACTTTCCCTCAAATATCAGGAAATTACCTTCACTCACCTCAGTAAACAACCGTCAATATTCCTCCCACAACAAAGATGGCCTTAAGGGACAGATTTGCTCTCAGTCTGAACCTTCAACCTCTAGTTCCCACCTTCAACAAGGCACAGCTTCTTAGTTCCCTTGGGGAAAGGTCAATGGGAAGCAAGCTAACAGCTTGGAGATGGAGCTCCGCCTCACAGCAATCAGAGATTACATCACAATACCAGCCAATTCCATGCTGACACCAGGGAGGAGAAATAGGTTCTGGCCATGGAAGTAGATGGAGCAAGAGATCAAGCACTGGCCCCCAAAGGGGCAGCACTAGATCACATACCAGTTTCATCACAACTTTCAGGTAGAACATCAAATATCTTAGAAATATGAGAAAAAGACAACAGAGCTGATTCCATGCTTGATTTATCAGGTATGTTAACATAGTTCACACCCATGGGCCCTCCTCTCTGGACCAAGATTCTCACTCTGGTGCAGGGGGGCCCTAGTGGTTTCTGTAAATATAGCATTTCTAGGAGGACTTTGTTCAGAAAGTCCAAGCTACCCCTCACCCACCTTCCCCAGGCAGACAAGAAACAGCTTCACAATCCCAAATCTAGGGGCTAGCTTTTGGATTTTGTTTGGTCTTCTTGGAGAAGGACAATGGCAGAACCGGGGCATGTACTTCACCAAGGTAGTCTCCCAGACAGCTCTGCAGGTTATAAAAGCACCAACAAGAGAGAAGGAGAAGGGGAGATAGATGGAGGAAAGCTACTGTCACCTAGGCAACTGAGTTCATCCATATGGTGACTCAGGAATTTCAAGAAATTCTAGTTTTTGAGGTTTCTTCCTTCCAGAGTAGATGCTTCCTACATCTTCCTATGGAGGAGACCCAAATCCAGAAGCTACAGTATCACTACCTTTGCCTAGAAGTCTCAACCCCACATCTCTCCATACCTCCTCCTTCCCTTTCCTCAAAGAGAAGAGAATATGGACGACAAAGTCTGTTTTCTTTTTTTCTTTAATTAATTAATGTATTTATTCTTTTTTTTTTTGGTTGCGTTGGGTCTTCATTGCTGTGCGCGGGCTTTCTCTAGTTGCGGCGAGCGGGGGCTACCTCTTTGTTGCGGTGTGCGGGCTTCTCATTGCGGTGGCTTCTCTTTGTTGCGGAGCACAGGCTCTAGGCACGCGGGCTCAGTAGTTGTGGCTCACGGGCTCTAGAGCACAGGGTCAGTAGTTGTGGCGCACGGGCTTAGTTGCTCCGCGGCACGTGGGATCTTCCCGGACCAGGGCTCGCACCCGTGCCCCTGCATTGGCAGGCAGATTCTTAACCACTGTGCCACCAGGGAAGCCCCCAAAGTCTGTTTTCTGAATATGGCACTCTTCCTTCCCTTAAAGGAGCTTTTTTACTCACCCTTCATAGGAGTTTGTCCTAATAGTAAAAGCAATGGGTTTTCACTATTAGGGAAGCCCATGTTCTCATTTACTGAATAACCTTGGGCAAGTCCTTTAACTTTCTTGGGTCTTGGATTCCTCATACATGTAAAGAGTGGGGTGAGGGGGGATGGTGGTGTTTGTGTTAAGTGTGGTGAATATTCTGTGGAGTAGCTCATGCTAACTTCATTCTACTCTTTTCCTAATTGCAGAGGTTAAAAAGCTAAAAACTACATTTCCCAGAATCCCTGCAGATGGGTTTTGGCTATAATTCAGGTTCTGCTAATTAGAAGCAGACTCAAGATTAGATCAAAGCATGGCAGTGATCATACGTCTGTCTCCTCCACTTGTTCCTACAGGAGCGTTTTGGTTTCATCTTCCGGTTAACTGGGGGCCGGTCTGTAGCAGCAGCTGCTGCTGCTTCTTGATTCCAGCTTACTGACCCCTAGAGAGCAGATTCAGAGCGCTCAGCCTGACAGGGACTCACAAGCAGGAGTTCCCTCGGTGGGTCAGATCTAGGTCTAGATCCCAATTCCTGGAGGATGAGCCTGGAGCATGCTCCCTCAATCCTCCTAACAATTTTTAAGTCCAATTCCCTATATTAAATACTTCTCTATTAAACATACCTAGGGTTTAGCATGGCCTAGGTTCAGTGTAGAAATCACTCTATCTGACACAGTGCTGTCAGATGATCCCAAGAGAGGAGTTGTGAAGGAAAAGAAGAGAATTATTCACAAAGCATATTCCCTGAGTCAGAGTCTTCTGGGGGAAAATGGGCAAGATGGGGAAGCCTAGAACTTTAAAATACATTTGCCCAAGACAACCTCCTTCACTTCTTCCTTTTTTACAACCTTCCTGTACTTTCTCCCTCCCACCCTAAGCTCTGAGGGGTGTTGAACTGCTCACATAAGTTGGAAGGTTGAGTCAGCACATGCTTTCCTTTCCATCCCTATATTCTCTGTAAGCTTTTACTCTGCCGAGATAGCATTACCTGCCCAAGCCCAAATAAGTATTCTCCGGGCTTGGGCTAGAAAGGGTACCAACTGTCTTCCTCAGCAGCAGGAAGTATGTTTTACATACTCCAGGTGGTAAAGAGCCAGGGCACAGCAGTCCTGACAGCCCTGCACTGCTAATAAGTGAAGATACATTTGGCCTACAAGACCCCAGTTTATCTTCTTATACCAATTTCTGGTTGAAGTAACGAACCACCAGCTTCCTGTAGCAGGACTGGGGACAAACTGAAAAACAAGGTCAAATCGAAGTGATATGCTTGGTGGGGATGGGGTACTTCCCACCAGTCCTCAGTAACGCTAACTGAGCCCAGGAGCCATAACACTAGACCTAAGGCTCAGTTAGTTTTCAGAATGAAGTTGTTCCGAAGAAAACAAAAGGTTCCAGCAAGAGGAATCTGTGTGAGACACACAGGCAGGAAGCAGAGCTGAGCCACCAGCAACTAGAATAGAAACAGGAAATGGGCCCAGGAACAAGCATACAGTAATCTGCTGCAAGCAGCACAGGCTCCAGCAGGCGCCAGGCAGTATCAGGGCCAAAGCAGCGTGACTAAGATGGAGAAGCAGATTGGCTAGTCCTACCAGAGAACCGGCGTTCTAGAGAAGGGACAGCTACTTGCACAGGGTACATGCTGCTCTGAGCAGTCTGGGCAGATATGTGAGAGGGGGTGGGGATTTCCTTTATGAGACTTTCTAAGAGCACCTGGATTACAATTCAAGGGGAGCAAGCATAGATACACAGTCAGATATAAAGAAAACAGGTCACCAACCTCAGAATGGCCCAGCTTCTCTGGGTACCAAAATTGCTAGTGACATTTCTGTTATCCCTTTAAAAATAAGCCATCGAAAACCTAGGCAAAAACCGTTGGTCCTGCCTCCTTTTACCATGAAATGTGATGAAAGGAAACACTAACAGTGTAAAATTAAAATCCTTCACAAACATTCCAGTTTTTTAAGCCTTTAGAGAATTTCTGTCATTCCGCCCCCCCGCCCCTCACCAATAAACCTAGACAACAAAAAGCTGGTCCCCAAGATCAGGTAGGTAGCAAGAACCTAGGGGCTAGTCAACAAAGGTTTACTAAGTATTTGCCTTAGTAAGACACAGGTATTAGACACAGGTATTAGACACAGGCCTGAGTACTCAAGCAGAAGTACCAGCATAATGCTACGTCAACATGAAGAAAATGGGAAGAAGTCCCAGAGAAGGTATTTCACAGCTAGGTTTTGAAGCCAAAGTAGAAGTTTGCTGGGCTTCCAAAAAAAAAAAAAAAAAAAAGGTTGGGGGTGGGGGGGAAGCAGAGATCACACGCACACCTTAAGCAAAAGGACAATGGCAGGAAGGACCACGGCTTGTGAGGAGCTTAAGGCACACGCGAGTGGCCAGAGATGAGGTTGCAGAGGTATGCTGGGAGCTGTAGATGGCCCCATAATAGTGTCTGGACTGTAGGCACAGGGAGTCAGGGCCCCCAGAGCACCCACAAAACAACTGGTTTACTAGACACAGTAAAATTTATTGTATTCCAAAGTCTCTGGCATGATATTTTATTTGAAAATATTACTCTCAGCTTTCAGGGTCTAACTCCTCCTTGCTTCAGAACCATAAGACACATGAATCACCTGGAGATCTTGTTAACAGTGTTGGATTCAATAAAGCTAGTGTGGGGCCCAAGAATCTGCATTTCTTGCAAGCTCCCAGGTGATATCTGTGCTGCTAGATAATGGACCACATTTTCCCCAGTACCAAGGATCTAACTGATTAAAGTTTTAGCATTAATCAAGACACTGCTTTAAAAAAAAGGCACAGGGACTTCCCTGGTGGCGCAGTGGTTAAGAATCCACCTGCCAATGCAGGGGACACTGGTCCTATCCCTGTTCCGGGAAGATCCCACATGCCACGGAGCAACTAAGCCCGTGAACCACAACTACTGAGCCTGCGCTCTAGAGCCCGTGAACCACAACTACTGAGCCTGCGTGCCTCAACTACTTGAAGCCCACGTGCCTAGAGCCCGTGCTCCCCAACAAGAGAAGCCACCGCAATGAGAAGCCTACACACCACAACGAAGAGCAGCCCCCGCTGGCCGCAGCTAGAGAAAGCCCGTGCATAGCAACGAAGACCCAACGCAGGCAAATAAATAAATAAATAAATATTTTTAAAAAATAGACTTAAAAAATTTTTTAAAAGGCACAGAGCAGGCTCCCATACAACACGAGGAAACCAAAGAACCACTCTTGTCAACTTTTCAGTTTGAGGTGATTCCCCAGTTGGTTAGTACCTCCAGCAGGCCTGACCTATAGATTTGGCCATCTTCCCTCTTCCACTCCTCCCTGTGCCTTCAGTTCACAACTCATCTATGCCTCCATCACAGGCAGGTCTGGGCAAAAATGGGAAATGGAAATACATTTATACTCTTCTTTTAGGACAATTCTAGTAAATGTTAAATGACAAAGGGTTCAGGCTTTTGGCTAAACATTAAGAGAGAATCAGATTGTCCATGACCTTCCTCTGCTGGGTGGGATGCTAAAGGAAATATTTCATCTAAAATATCAGAGAAAACTGGATTCAAATCCCAATTCCGAGCCTTAGTTTCTTCTTATGTAAAATAGAAGTGATTATTCAACTTAATACATTTCAATTCCTGCCTTTCCAGGAAGATTCGTTTTGGCTGTAGATCCTTTCCTGGCTTCACTCCTGCCCTCTAAGATTCAGATTCTACAAGAGTTCCCTCCCATTTCCTCTTTCCAGATCACTATAGCCCAAGCTCTCAAGATTTGAGAACATCACAGTAGTAAAGCATGAGTGCTAACAGCTACTTTGTTGTTAAGTAGAAATCTAAAGAAGGGCTTGGAAACCCAAGTGATACAACAATATCTTTAGATAATTTAACAGATATTAAAAATCCTACTCCTGGGCTTCCCTGGTGGCGCAGTAGTTGAGAGTCCGCCTGCCGATGCAGGGGACACGGGTTCGTGCCCCGGTCCGGGAGGATCCCGCATGCCGCGGAGCGGCTGGGCCCGGGAGCCATGGCCGCTGAGCCTGCGCATCCGGAGCCTGTGCTCTGCAACGGGAGAGGCCACAACAGTGAGAGGCCCGCGTATCGCAAAAAAAAAAAAAAAAATCCTACTCCAGTTCACCTCACTCCTGGCATCAACAACTTCCACTCCTATCTAACCAGAGCAAACAAATATGGTTGAGATCTTCAATGGCAGTGTCTGAGACATCTTCAGTCAAGGATATATAGTGTCCCTTTTAAGCTAACCCAGTGTCCCTGATTCCCTTCTCTCGCAACTCCTGAAAGATGTGCCTGTTTATACCTTCCTAATGTTCTGCCAGCAACGTCACCATTCTGTATCTATCTGCTTTATACACGTGTGGGTCTTGAGATGAAGCTAAGGAATTCAGGCCGATTCAGCTGCCTCCCTTTCCATGCCTTTCAAGGGTGCTCGTTACCCTTACACCTTTCCCTTGCTCATTTCCTTCCCTCCAGCCCTCAGAAATTAGGTCTTCTCCCTACCTCAGAAGTATTCCAGTAACCTGCTTCATGACAAATCTAACTTTATATTCCTTGAAAATACTTCAGATGCACACCATCTTTGTCCCTTCCTTGGCTTCCAGAAATATGGAAATGTGACACGATCCTGGTCCCCCTCCAATCTCTCCAGCTACGTGTTGGGTGCTTCTACTCAGTGACCACAGGCATTGTCCAGGGCTCCATCTGGCTCCTCTCTCCATGCTGCATGGTCTGGGTGGTTTAACTTCATTCCATGGTTTAACTATTAACCACTATGCAGACAACTCTCAAGTTCTATCCAGACTCAGCTCTTACCCAAGTTTCAGTCTCCTATCTCCAACTAGTAACTAAGCATTTGTTTTTCGATATCTCACTATATGGAACTTAACTTCTCCTCAGAAATGAGTTTTCCTATTAACCTTTCTATTTCCGTCAATGAGATCCCCCACCCCCGCCCCAACCCAGTATACAACATGGTTAAATTTTCCAGCCAGTAGAATGCACTTATTCTCAGTTCTATAGATTCTTTCCTGTGCATCTCACAACTAAGACTAGGTGGTTATGTAAATGAGACAGAGGGGTAGAACTCCACTGAACACCAGAACTATTTCAACAGTTTAACTTATCCCCTTGCTTGCAGACTATCCCCTTTTCAAACTATACTACACACCAATGGATCATCTTGTAAAACATTAATTTCATCATGTTATTGCCCTAATTACATATCTGCAGGCCTATGAGATAAGGTCCAAATGGCTCCCTTATCCTACCAGGGCTCCAGCCCCTGTGATCTAGCTTTCCATCCTGTTTGTTACTCCCCACCCTGGGAAGCCTGATCCTGACCAGCCCCTCTAAGTGTCATCCCACCCCCACCGAGCCTCTGCTCAGGCTGTACTTTCCTTTCCAACCACCCCAATACATCCATACCTAGTTCATTCTAACTAAACTTCTGCCATGATGTCTTCCCTCTACTATTTAGACATAAGTGGATCACTGAGTTCACCAAGGCCTGACAGCACTCACTGTAACATTCAGGCACACATTCTTCCATCTATTTTACTAATGAAACAGAGGAGGATCCTTGAGGGTTGCAACCATGTCATACTCAGACTCACCAACTTAAGAGCTCAGATTACCTCAGAAGTCATCAAAGTTCAACCCTTGTCTAATGCGTATTCTGCCTCCTATATGACAACCACAGCAAACAGGGTGCCAGGTTTTACAGGTAAGACAGGGAACTTACCTACTTTTCTTTTTCTTTTTAAAATATCCTCAATCCTCCAGATCACAAAGGAACTTGTATGTCACACTTGGGCTTAAACCTATAGACAACAAGTACCCAGAGGTTTTAGAACAATAGTGTTAACTTGCCAAGTTTGATTTTTTAAGATGATCACTCTGGTGATTATGTTGAGGACAGACTTGGAAGGAAAAGAAACAGGTCAGGACTCTGTAGCAAAACACCTGGTGAGAGATAATGGGGGCCTGAAAGAAAGGCAACGAGGAAGGACAAGGGATTTAAAAGCCATTTCTGAGGTAGACTAGGATTTGGTGAACAACTTATACAAGGGATCCAGCAATCAGTGCCACAGAGCTGAGAGCTCCCAGGGTGTGCTGGCAACGCAAGGGCTGCCCTAACCTCGGAATAAACTGCAGGGGGCACAGCTGCAGGCAGTCTGTCTCTCCCAAGGTCTCCCCTCCTTCATTTTCAACCCGCAGTCTTCCCTCCAGATCATCAAGAGTCAAACGACAGTGTAAGTCACCACCACTATTATTCAAGTTGCCACTGTGGCTTCCTAGTCTAGTCATTTTTTTCTTCCCTTTTCAAAGGACTACCAAAGCTCATTGTTATTCAAGTATAGTCTTTAGAACTACAGCACCACCTGAGAGCTTCTTAGAAATGCAAATGCTTGGGTCCTACCCCACAACTACTGAATCAGAATCTCTCTGGGTAGAGGTCAGTAATCTTGTTCTAATTGATCTCCAGATGATTCCTAATGCATGCTGAAGTTTGAGAAGCAGTGATATAGCTAACCTCTACCAGATCAAGGCTTTTAATCCTATATCCATTTTGCACCACTGAATGGAAACTCTATCCCAGGTACACTTTCAAGACTAACATGTACATTTACAAATGTGCTGCAGTAAGAAAAATTTGGGAAGCAGTCATTACTCCAAGGAAACCACATACACTTGAATGAATCACTTAAATAGAAGCTTTTCAAGATGCAACTCCAAGTCATTCTCAAAAATGACTATAATCAAAAGTCAGAAACCAATTTACAGATGACTCCCTTACAGATTTTGACCCAAAATAAAGAAAACTGAAGACTTAATGAAACACCTAGAGATCTGCTCACCCACCCCTTACAAGAACCTTCTTTCTTTCTTTTATTGTTTTTGGCTGCACCGTGTGGCATGCAGGATCTTACTTCCCCTGACCAGGGATTGAACCGTGCCCCCTGCAATGGAAGCACTGAGTCTTGACCACTGGACCGCCAGCAGGGAAGTCCCAAGAACCTTCTTAACATAAGGTGAAGTGGTAGCTATAAGATAATGACAAACCCCAACCCCATTTCTTCCTAAGGCCACTGTCAGGAAGCACAAATAAATTAATCTATCCTCTAAAATGAAGTTTGGGCATTCCCATATCAGTCTGTGATAACCGCTTTGCACTAGCAGTGAAAACAACAATCTGGTAATATGGTCACGCTGTCCCCTGTCAGCCATACACTTTTTGGATGATCAGTGAACCTGCTCAGGTTTATTTGTTCAATGAGTTGGAACCTACTATATGCCAGGCACTATGATGGCATTGAGCAAGACAAAGCAAGTCTACCCTCACTAAGCTTGGAATAAGTAACTGAAATTACCCTTGAGATAAGCACTGACAAGAAGCATGGGCACTAAGATGGTCTATTACAGTAAAGGAACCTGACATAGTTTGGACTAGTGGATCTCTACAGGGGCTGTAAATCAGCATCACCTAGGACAGCTTCTAAGCATACCAAAGCCCAAGCCTCACCCCATATCAAACAAATCAGAACTCTGTGAACCCTGGCCCTTGGTTTTAAAGATCATTTGCTTCCCAGGTAATTCTAACATGCAGCCAAGGTAGAGAACCACTGGTTTTGGGTATAATGCGATACGTGTTATGGGCACAGAGGTCAATAATACAATGCCTACCCTCCAAGAGCTTTCTGTCTAGTGGAAAAGACCCAACAACGTAGAAGTATCAGCAAAATACTCTAGCAAGACGGAGCAAAAAACCCTCAGATACAGGATAGTGCTTCTCTGGGCACAAGGGTAGGGAAGTGATCCCATTGGGCTATATAAGGTGCTTTTACCTGTTCCAGCAAGGTTTGGTTTCTAAAGATGGGTACTCAGGCAACTAATTATTTTTTATACCTTTTCATATATCTTAAATATTGCAGGCTTTTAAAATAATAAAATAAAAACTACCTTTAGGGACTTCGCTGGTGGCACAGTGCAGGGGGTCCAGATTCGATCCCTGGTCAGGGAACTAGATCTCACATGCATGCTGCAACTAAGAGTTCACCTGCCACAACGAAGGAGCCTGCCTGCCGCAACTAAGACCCAGCACAACCTAATTAATTAATTAATTTAAAAAACTGTCTTAAGTCAGTGAAGGCATCATAGAAGTTATTTACGCTGAGATTTTTTTTTTTTTTTGCCGTACGCGGGCCTCTCACTGTCGTGGCCTCTCCCGTTGTGGAGCACAGGCTCCAGACGCGCAGGCTCCGCGGCCATGGCTCACGGGCCCAGCTGCTCCGCGGCACATGGGATCCTCCCGGACCGGGGCACGAACCCGCGTCCCCTGCACTGGCAGGCGGACTCTCAACCACTGCGCCACCAGGGAAGCCCCTTAAGCTGAGTTTTGAAGCTTGATTAGGAAGGAGTTTTCTGAGGAAATGATCTTGAAGATGTAGTCTGAAATACGAACGGGAAAAGTTAGGAGGAAAAGTGTATTAGGCAAAGGGAAGATTGTGTGCAAGGGGCTGGAAGCAGAAAAGGCATGGGGCCTTACAGAAACTGAGAGGGCAGAGAGCAAAAAAGGATGAAGCAGAGGTTCTCAAAGTGCCATCCTTGGTCTAGCAGCATCAAGAATTTGTTAGAAATGCAAATTCTGAGACCTCACTCCAGACCTACTAAATCAGAAAGGGAGGGCGGGGAGGGGGGCGGAGAATAGCCTTTGTAATAAGGATTTTGGATTTTATTCTAAGATTAATGAAAAATAATTGAGAGGTTTTAATAGAGGGATAACATAATCAGGATAATAGTAGCTAAATGGTTTGGCATTAATAGCTGAGCAAAAACTCCTCAAAATCTAATTTTTGTAATAATCAGGATCAGAAACCATACTGAGCCTTTAAGTCAAGGGTCACAATCGTAATGCCTTTAGGGCTAAGCCAGAAAGGCGAATGATTGCAAAGAGGGATGTGGAACACTGATGGGGCTGCCCTCCAGTCAGCACAGCACCTGCTCTGGAGCCAAACAAACACGTGCTGAGTGGAGGGATTCACTGGCGAACTTAGGGCTCCCTTAACACACCTGCTGAAGAAAGGAGTGGGCCCCTCGCAGGGAATCCAGCCTTCTCCCTTCTTCAGATGTGACTATTTCCCCAGCCTGGCTAGGCAAATCTGGCATCAAACCAAAATTTCGAAGAGTAAACCACCTTTTGTTTCTTTGTCCAAGTAGCAGAGGGATAAAAAGCAATTCAACAAACAAGATGCCAATAACCCAGCCTGCTCACCTCTCACACAGAGTTTCTACTACAAAGCAAATGACCCATTTGTATGAATCTACAGTAGAAGCCTGAACTTGGGAATGCTCCTTGTGATAGGCTAACCCAGGGACAACCCTCTCCTGGGCCCAAGAGGCTACCAGTGTCTTCACTTCAGAAGGTCAAATCAAGCTCTTGGATTCAACAGTATAAGGCCCGCAACCCTCAAAAGACACACAACATGTTTGTGTGCTAGGTTTCTCAGGACTAAAAACTATCAAATACAGTCCAATCAAAAGGTCACTAGAAACAAGCAGAAACTTTTTGATGAGGAACAACTTACAGCACTGGTAGAAATCCACCGATTTGGATTCTTGCCACAATATTGTGTACCTCACCCAGATTTAGCTACAGACCATAGATGATGAGGGAGTGGTTACACAGTTCTGACTGAATCAGGTTAAAAAGCACATTCCAGTGAAGTTCAGGATGCAGAAAAGGATTGCAACAGGCATTAATGAGAAGGGAACAAAGAGTGATTGCCTTATTCAGACACTTCCTCCCCCAATTCCTCAGCTGAGAAAGTCAACAGTCTCCGAAGTCCCATCTGACAATAGCTATTCATCCTGGCCTGGGAAGCCTGAATTACAGGTGCTGAGGGACTCCACAGACCTTGCCCTACTAAGGTTATGGCTCAGAGATCTTCAAGGGAAGCCATGGAGGCTTCACGATGAAGTGAGTTCCCGCCTCCCACCTATTCCTTAAAGATCCCCAAACCATTTTCTCCAAAGTCAGAATAAATGAAGAGACAAGCTTCAAATCCAAGTAGAATCAAAATTTCAAAAGAATCTTATTTGTACCTGTGGCTGAATTTCCATTTCCTAAACTGAAGCCAGGTTTGTAATGGAAGGTTTGCTACCTGCAGTCTTACTAGATTTCAGAACATTCCATTTTATTCCTGTGCCCAGCCTAAGTGACTTGCCTACGTGTGCTGGCAGAGCTAAGACGAAAGGTCAATGTTCCCAGAACCAGCCTACTGTTTAATAGTCGGTGTTAACTGCCTTAGAGCGTCAAGTGTAGTCCCTCTAAGATGATGATGGTAACAGCTGACATTTATGGAGCACCTACAAGCACCAGTACTCTCTTTATATAAACTTATTTAATATTAACCTCTCCATGAAGTGGGTACTTAAGAGTTTCATTTTACGGATGCAAAAACTAAGGCACGGAGAGGTTAAGTGACTTGCTCAAGGCTCCAGAGTTAGCGGCAGAGTCAAAATGCAGACCCAGGAACTCTGAGTGTAGAGCCCAAGCTCTTAATCAGCAAACCACACTGTCTTTCTCAGGATACTGTCGGTCCATTCTATAAACACTAACCAAGCATCTGGGCACCAAAAACTCTACTAGACAAAAGCACCTATTCACACAAAACAACAACTAGAAAATCTGCTTTTACTCCGCCATGCTCAATGTGACAATCCATGCTGAATGCACCCCAGATCCTACCTCCTAGCTTACCGCTCAGACAAACACCTAAAAATTAAGCCCTCAAAAGTAAGATGAACAAACAAAAAAACTTTAAAACAGCGTTTAGAGCTCTAAACAGAGATCACACACATATTCCTCCCTGGGCAGGCAACCAAAACAGACATTCTATAAGGTCAGTCCATAAATTCCTATTCAGAATTTTGAGCCTGAATTCAAGGAATAGCTCATCATTCATTTAGCTCAATACCACCAAAACATCCAATCAGAAACTGGTCTTCTTTGCTTTTCTCTCTGCCCCCATCATCTTTTAGAGGGTGGCAGAAATACTCACAGGCAAGCTTGAAGGTCTTGACTGAAGACTCAGGTTCATATCTTCTTGCCCTCCCTTACTGGAGGTCATTGAGGGGGCTGAGGACGCCTGAGACCCAAATGAATCTTGAGATAACTCCTAAAACAAGAAAAACAAAAGCTGTGAGAGCTTGGTACTGATAAACCAGGCAAGCTTGCTTCATGATGAAAGGCCTATGGGGCTCTCTTCAACAGGGGAAGCTAGGTGTGAGAGACCGCCCAATCACACACAATATTACCCAAAGGCAGAAAAAAACAAGTTGTGGCTCTTAAGAATGTCAACAGTGGACATAAGACTCTCTGATGGCACTCTTGACCATTTATCACCACCCACAGAAAGCTGTTACTTGGGGATAAATGCTAAAGTCTAGCTAACTACAAGTTATATCTATCAAGGAATGAGACCACCTGATTCAAAAAACTCACGCTAGGACCTCTACATTAAAATGAGTACTGCTTCCTTTAAAGATATTTATTCCAACAATGCCATCAATGCACAAAATCTTTAATGGACCTGTCATCACTCAGTCATTCTCCTCTTTCTGCTCCTTAAAGAATAAAGCCCAAGTTGTTATTTAGACTTTATCACCTACCTTGTTCATAGACATGGCTACAGATGAATTTTAGCTATTTCCCAAAATCAAATCCACTCTCAAAAAAATAAGAGATTTGCTACCACTGAGACTATTCTAAAGAATGTGATGTCAGCTCTGACAGCAGTTTCAAATGAAGGGCTCCAAAATATTTTGAGCAATAGCAGAATGGAATGGCAGTTGGATGAATGTACAATACAGCCTCCCAAAGCGACTGTTTTAAAAAAGACCAAACTAACTTGGATGCTCAAGTTCTGAATTCTGAGTTAAAAAAAAGAAAAAAAAAAAAAAAATCAGTCCCATTATCTTTATTTCTTTTCTGCCTATGCAACTTTCCATTGCCCTATTTCATGAGGATGGAGAGCTACAGGTTTTTATGCAGTTATATCTTTATTAGTTTCAATTAGAGAACCAATTTTGTAAGGCAAAGTTCTCATGACACCAGCCCCCAAAGTCTGCGGTCACACGTAGGGAAGGGCATGAGGAAGGGGCCTCTTACCTGTGGTGGAGGGAAGCGCTGCTGAGAATAGGCAGTTTGCTGTGACTGCTGAGACTGGGGCTGAGGGTACGCAGCCTGCTGGGAAAGCGTCGAGGATGCTGGCTGCTGAGGTGGCGGCTGCTGGTAAGGAGACTGTGCCTGCGGCTGTGAGTAGGGGGGCTGGCTCTGGGGGTGCTGCTGGGTGGTGGACTGCTGGGTGGGGTACGGGGCTGGGGACTGCTGATGGGGGGGCTGGGATGGCTGCTGGGAATACGGAGGCTGAGAGGACTGGAGCTGCGGTGGCTGAGACTGAGGCTGCTGCTGATATGAAGGCTGGGCGTGAGGGGTCTGGGATGGTGGCTGCTGGGAGTAGGGCTGCTGCTGCTGCTGGGGGTGAGGGCTTTGCTGGTTGTAATATGGAGCCTGGCCCTGCTGACCATACCCGCTGGGGCCTGGCTGTCCATAAGGTGGAATCTGTAAAAGGAAAGGATACTTTTAGCACTGACCCTTCTGGATGAAGAAAGGTGATTATGTCAGAAGCCATGCCCTGAAGATGGGTATACGAAGCCGGCAAGCCAAGCCTCACATTTAGAAAGCCCAGGGTTTTTCTACCAACCCTGTTAAACTGAGCCAGGAAGGACAGCCAGGCTGGGTTCCTAGTTGGTTTGTTCTTAAGTGGATTACATTCATTCGCAGAAAATTTACACTATTTAATAAAAATCTGGTCAACTTACTAAGAGTTCAAGAACAGCTGTTTTCACCAATGAGTCTACTCTTTTTATCATGGCCTAGACTGTTTTTATAAGCGCTAGGAATCTGTATCCTAGCCACAACGAAGAGTCAAGAGCAGCCTGGCTCAGCCGACTGAAAACCTAGGGTTTAGTAAGCCAGATGGTATGCCAATCACTAAACTACCCTGGTTCTCTTTTTCATTTAGTCTTCATTCAAAAAGTATCTGACAGCCTACCTGCTTACTTGTTACCAGGCACTACTCTAGGCACCAGGGATATATCTGGCAAGGAGGGGGGAAAAAAAGACCAATAATATCCTTCCCAACTCTCCTCCATTTTCTCATTGAAAAAAAAAGTGATTTTATATAAGGGCATACTTTGCTTTCAAGTCTTAGAAGTAAAGTTACGTCTTATATTCTATCCCTCACCATTTTCAGTATGAATATCACTCACATATAAGTGGTAGAAAATGCTGTCAAAACAAAAAATGGCAATAAAAAGATGATGGTGCGGATGGTCAGATAAAAGGAGATGAGTAAAATCTTAGCATCTGCAATAGCACTGTTAGCATCTTTACTGCTCAATCTTCCCTTTTCCTGCTAATCCCAGTCCCTTCTAAACATTCACTTTAAACCAGACAGCTGTATGTTGAAGGCCTTGAGAACATGAAGGGCCTCTTCTCTCCCCGGGGCACATGGTATGAGCGGTTTTTCTTGGTAGCAGTGGATTGATTGGTGCTCAGCCACTGCCTTTTTCTTTCTTCCCACTTCCTTCAGAGATCGCCATTCAGTGGGTACAAGCAGGCCAGCCAGGTCAAAGAAGACAGATACGTATAGCAGGTGGCCAGGGAGCAGTTTTCCTTCAAGCACACATGCGATGGTGACCACAACCTTGGCCTTGTACATAGCACAGTGAAACTAACTGAGTCAGTTGGCCTATGTTCCTTTCAAGAGGTTTAGAAGCCAAAGACACATTCTGATTCTATAGCTGAAGACCAGATCTTGGACAGCAACAAGGATTGAGGTAATCGGAGTCAACATCTACCTGCTGTGCATAAGAGAGGCCGCCCATGGTACTCTGCGCTCGGCCCTGCATGGTCATCGGGTACCGCTGCGGGGTCTGGGACCCATATGGCTGCCCTGGGTACCCATGTCCTTGCTGCGGTCCTGATGGAGGTCCCTGTTGTTGCGAGTATGGGTTAGTCCCGCCATATGGCTGAGGTCTCATCTTGCCCATCTGATCCATTGGACTGGATGGCTACAAAATAAAGAGCAATTCATTAACCTGAAGCTTTGATGTCCTCTAGCCAATATGAACACAAACCTTGGCATACAGGTCTGTATACCACAAAGGAAAACAGTTACTATGAAATAAAGTAATGGTATAGACCCAATAACCCTTGAGCAAGTCATTTAACCTTCCTCAGAACCTTGATTTTGTCATATGTAAAATGGAAACACCACCGGTTTGTGAAAGCATCTTCTAAGCTATATACTACTTTATAAGTGTGGTACTACTTGAGATCCAAGGAACGGGCCAGGTGTGGAGCAATGAATACACGTACTCTATGGTACAGAAAAATGAGAACAAAGGCCCTTCAGTTGGGAGGGGATGGTGCGGCTATACTCTGCCATGATGCTGTTCAATAACACCAGAACTGATGCTTTAATACTGTGGTAGGGAATTCAAATACACAAGCCTCTAGATGTTTTTATTCTTTAAACAGTGGAAACTTATTTCCTTGCACATCCAGAGCCCATTTGTGCTATGGCACGAGGACTTAAATTTATGCTTTCTTCCAACTGGGTTATCACAGCTAAGTTACAGTTGTTGAGGGAATTGTGACCCTGAATTTATTTAGAGCCTTGTGCAACTCAACTGAAAAGTTCACCTCCTTTAATATTCAAGAGCTTGAGGGTGTAAGGCAGGTAGAGATTATGTCTCTCTAAAGAACAAGATGCAGAGGTACCAATAATGGAACCTCAAAGCTCATAGGTATTTGGCTACAAACATAACTTCCAGCTCTTTGTGGTGCAACAGGATCAGTCAACTCATTCACTTTCTGACATAATTTTATCTTACTGGAGCTACGTAGAACAGAGGCCCAGCACACTTTCCCCTCCCAGAGATGCCTACCTATATCTATTCGTGGTGAGAAGGGAAGGAGTATCTCTAAGCACTTAAATAGATACACCCAAGTTGCCAAGTAGGGCTGCACCTGACGTAAAACTTGAAAACTGAATCTTAAATTAAATTGGGGATGGGGAGTAGGTATTAAGGAATTCAGTGGTTCTCAAACTTCAGAATGCATCAGAATCACCCGGAGGGCTTGTTAAAACGCACACTGCTGGGACCCATCCCCAGGGTACGATTCTGTAGGTTGAGGGGTGGGCCTAAGATATGCATTTATAGCAGTTCCCAGGTGATACTGATGCTGCTGGTCCAGGGACCACCATACTTTAAGAACCACTGGCCTAGATTACACCTAGGCTCCCTTCTGGTTCTATTATTCTATAATTAATAAATTATTCTAATATTTTTTTTTTGCAGCACACTACCTAAGTGTTTTATAATAATGAAGAAGTCAAGCTGTCATGAGGAAAATGGATAAGATAAAAAGCCACAGAGACTATTCTTCTAAATACTAACCGAAAAAAAGCAGAAACGAAGTTCTCTTTTAGGCTGCAGCTGAAATCTCACCTTAAAAGGTTAACACTGAAACCTCCCAAGTTTCCAAACTACGAGAATCATAGTAAAACCGTGTCCCAAATCACTACTACATGTCAATATTATTAAAGTGCTATTTCCAACAATCATAACTAAACAATTTTTGCCCAGACCTGCCTCTGTATCAGAAGCTCCAATAACATTCCCGATCATAACTTTGGAGCCACGTGGATTCTTTTGGGCCTGTTTAGGAAGTTCAAATTCAACAACCAAACTAGTGAGTAATAAATAGCATGTGGTTTTCCCCAGATACACCTGGCAATGGAGCCAAAACATCACCATTCTCTCCTACAAAGAGCTCAGGGGCTTACACAGCCACATCATGCCGCAAATAACAAGGAGATCCTCATCTTATCCTAGACTGCAGCTGCTGTCCATGTGGCCCCCAGGTGAAGAGACTACATTTGCTGAACAGAGACCAGCCCACTCTGGGTATCTCTGTCAGTCTAGATCTCCTCAACACACAAGGGGCAGTCATTACCATGGTTACTACGGAGCTTCTAGAGCAGGAGCTATTAACCACAGCTACCGATCAGATGTGAGAAGCTGCACAAATGCCTGGGCCTCTCCCTAGAGATTCCAATTTAGCGAGTCTAGAAAGGCTTGGGCTCCCTCCCCCTAAACCCCTTAAGATCCTTGGATGATTCGTGTGGGGGTGGGGGGCGGGCAATGCATGGCTTGTGGGATCTTAGTTCTTAGTTCCCCAACCAGGGATTGAACCCAGGCCACGGCAGTGAAAGCGCCAAGTCCTAACCACTGGACTGCCAGGAAGTTCCCTAGTTCTAATATATATTACTAGCTGAGAACCAGTGATCTAGAGAAACACTGCCCCATAAAATTTTCTGTGTTGTGTGACTATTAAGTACTTGAAATATGCCTCGTGTGATTGAGGAACTGAATTCTTTTTATATACTTTAAATTCAAATAACCACATGTAGCTGGTGGTTATATTGGATTGCACAGTTCTAGAGCAATACTCACAAATCATTTTCACCTCTCCCTGCTCAACAACAGCCCCAAACTTCCTACCTACTACATCATGTACAGTATCAAATAGAAAGAGCAAAGAAAGTAATAAATCGACAGACTTGGGTTCAAATCCTAACTCTTGTCACTGACCTTGAGCACATCAATTCTTTAACTAAAATGCACATAACTGGGGCTTCCTAGGTGACGCAGTGGTTAAGAATCCACCTGCCAATGCAGGGGACACGGGTTCGAGCCCTGGTCCAGGAAGATCCCACATGCTGCGGAGCAACTAAGCCCGTGCGTCACAACTACTGAGCCTGTGCTCTAGAGCCCATGTACCACAACTACTGAAGCCCGCGCGCCTAGAGCCCGTGCTCCGCAACAAGAGAAGCCTGCGCACCGCGACGAAGAGTAGCTCCCACTCACCGCAACCAGAGAAGGCCCACGTGCACCATCAAAGACCCAACACAGCCAAAAAACATAAAATGCACATAACACACTTCACACAGTGCCTGGTACTTAAACACCCAATGAATAGTAGCTATTATCAATAATGATAAATAGTGCTTCTGCCTGGCTCTAAAATGTGCCACATGCTCCAGTTCTCCGCATTTTTCAGCCTCATGCCAGACTTCCCACATGTCCAGCTCTACGCAATAGTACCCTGCCATGCCCTCCTGTCCACAATGGCTTCCACCAGCAGAAACCCAACCCTTCAACATGAAGCCACTTCCCACTTCTTTAGCACATTCTGTTCTTTCACACTTCTAAATGTCCTATTGTAAAATCAGTCAGAATCATAGGTTTAGCACTTAGTTGTCCAGCTAACTGACTGCATCTCTCGAGACTAAGTTCTCAGGAATCGGAGATCAGGTATTTTATCTTCAAAGTCCCCCGAAAGACCCCAAGTGCAGAACTAGGGCTCAGGAACTTCACTGTGCCAGGCTGCCCTACTTTAAGAAGTGGGTAGGGGATACTATGGGAAGAAAGCCTAGATTAAACCACCTAGCCAAAGGGCCAGGGACACCCCTAAACCCTAAACCAGGTTATGACTTTGAGGGCAGAAAAAAATGGGGACTGAACTGAAAAAGCAAAGGGGAGGGTAGAACAAACAGTCAAGGAAGAATGAGCACACCTCTGAGGAGACTCTTAAGTGCCATCCTTAAGTGCCTCTCTCCTATAACCAGAGAGGTCTTCAAACCACACAGGCATCCACAAACACACTGCTTAAAAACAAAAGGCTAAAGGCAAGTTACTCCCCCCTACCCACCACCCCCGCCCCATGTCTCACATCAGGGTGCCTGCACTCCCAATAGAGGACAGCTACTAAAGGGTTCAAGGATTCTTCCATTACTTTAGAAATTCCTTGCAGACTAAAAATAAACGCAAGTTCAAAGAATTCTTATTCTAAAAAATGAAATTAAGACATTTCCCTTTCCTGCACATCAGATTTCTGACCCCTTCCCTTCACTAAAGGGTTATAATAAACGGAATACACAGCTTAGCAACCAAAATATATTCAGTTCAACCAGATTACTCTGGTCTCATGTCAAAGGTAAACACCTGCTCATATCAGAGGGGGAGGTAGGCAGGGACTGAACTCACACTTCTGACATTTAAAACCGTTGTGAAAGATCTGTGATTTGCAGTTATAGATGAAACGTCATCTTCCAATCTTTCATAACAGAGAAGGGGCCTTCAATCTTCACTAATCAGTTTTTTTGGAAAGTAGCAATTTCAGCCGAGAAAAATCCCTACTACATACAAGATAGAAAAACCAGTATCAGCAGTCTGCAGGCACCAAGGAAGAGGCAGAGGATGGGAAACACCAAAGAGCCAGAGATTCCTCTCTGGGAAAGACAGAGAGGAAATCCCTTCAATGGGAAACCACAGGAGTAGATTACTGTGATTACACTTCAAAAGCAAAGGCTCTGCCACAAAGACACATAATTGAGAGGAAAATGCTGCCCCCTTGATCAGGGAAGTCGGGCCCCCTGCTATATACTCTCCTGCATTCATAAAAAATAAAAATAAAAAAGAGGAAAAGAGCCATAAGAAAACCCCCATCTCTATTCACCACTTATCTCTTTCCAGATCACTGGACGTGTTACAAACTGCCTGCCAAATGAAATGCATCAAAAGTTGCAGTTTCCCTAGGCATCAAAGGCAAGGATGCCTAGCAGGCTGGTCCCTTTGAATATATTCAGAACAAACAGCTTACAGACTAACCACTTGCACAGAGATCCCCTGCTCTAAGCAAATGGAATTAAAAGCCCCTCCAGATCAGAGGGCTAATGGAATCCCTTACAACTTCTTATTGCACCAAGGAAAGCCATAACGACCTAAGGGGTTGCTGAGATATAACACACTGGACTTCAAATTCTCCAACTTCTGATCACAACTGATTGAGAAGAGAGCAGAGAAGGCGGGGCCAGGGACTCCAACTTCAAAGTGAGAGATACTGTTCACCAAAATGCACCACACCACATGCAGTGGCACCAGGAAAGAGAAACTTCTTAATTTTCTTGAAATAAAAGTCCAACTGAGGAAAGTTCCAGGCTTCAGTCCCAATCCAAAGATGCAGAAAGGAAGTGACCGTGTAGCAAACCAAAGGAGCCAGATTTGGTACCCAAGGACCAGCAAGAACATGACTGGAGAGAGATGGACCGGGCTGCCAAAAATGTGTCCATCAGAAAGCAGAAGTCTTGACTACCACTTGTCCTGTCACCCTAAATGCCAACTAGTTGAGGCTAGTAGAAACCTAGAATATTATTTCTTACTCACTGCGCTTTCAATTTATTCCTGGCCAGATTTGTTGTATGACTTTTAATAACAACAATAAAAAAAAGCATCCCTGGCTCTTTAACCAAAAGAACCACCTAATTGATTCCCACAGTAATTAACCTGCATTTTACCTCAGAGAGCGGTAGTTAAGGAAGTCGGCACTGCTATTTATAACTCATCTCAAATTGAGGGCAGACTGCCTAAAATCTAACACATCCCAGCTGTACTCCTGTTTGAACTGGGGCCAAGGGAATTTTTTAAAGCAATCTTGGCACCGAATGAATGACACCAACAGTCTGAGAGCTCGAGCGGTTGTGTTGCGGTGACGTAGCACTGGAGGTGGAATGGGAGGGGCCCGTGTACTGTGATCCCTCTCGTGCTCGCCTGCTGCTCGTTGAGTCCCAGTACAGTAAGCTGGGAACCGCCCACTGAGAGCCAAACACAGGAAAAGGCTTTTCCTGTGGAACGCCTTGAAGTGAGAAACACATGGCTAATCTGCATAAACGCGAAGCCACACCACCCCTGCCAGGAAGGTTAGTGCTCGTAATCTCTGGCCATGAAGCTGGCTGCCTGGGAGGACTTGGACTGGCGCCTGATAACCCAGAAAGAGCCGAAAGAACAGATGGGTAAGGACCCCGGCAGAAAACAGCCCCAGGTCACGTGACTCGCCACATGGCCCCGCCAGCACAAACTATTGTCTGGCTGTGGAGCTCCCATACAAAGGCACCCAGCCTTGGCTTCCTGTGATTACAGGGACAGGCGGCAGCTGTTGATCCAGTTTCCCTATGGGACGCTCCCCTACTGAGGAGCATTCCAGGCAGGGATAAATACAAAAGTTAAGGCCTCTCCCAACCAACGTGCTCTCAGCTTCCCGCAAGCTCCACGTGGCCCCACACTCAGATCTGAGGAAGGACAGAGTAGATTCCATAGAGAGAACCACCCTTTGCACCCCGATACACGTGAGCTGACCAGCATAACTCATTCTCACAGTGCCCCCCTCCCCAGCCACACAGACATCTGTATCCTCGTCCTGTTTTTTTCTCACTCCTCCAGTACACTTCATGGCTTTGAAGACTGGTCTAGGGGCCCAACCCCAATCAAGGAAAAACTGCCCAGAAACCTGCATTTAGTTCTATCCCCAGACCCTGCCTCCTAAAATAAGGAGATTCCTTCCCTTCATTTTGTTTTGCATTTAAACAGTCATGTGCCCACTGTTTATGTGACCCAGGATAACAAGAGATTCTTCACTTCCTATTTGACCTCACCGGAGACATCACTGATTTCCTGAAGCTATACTGATGATAAGAAAATAAAAATCTCTCATCAGATATACCAACACCTGACCCAGGAGATCAACCCACTCAGCCTATGTTTCTTATCATTCATAACCTGAGAATCACACCCCATTTTTCTACTTCACAAGAGACTGAAAACAATTCTTTCATTTTAGTTCTAGTTCATTCCAGTTCTCAACAAGCTGGCCATATGCCTATGGTGAGAGAGGAATTACCAACAACTAGTTTACAACTACCACCTGAAAGAGACAGTTTTTTAAAAAATTCTTTCAACGTTCCGTAAGTGTCCAAGTTGAATATAAATAAAAAAACCCAAAGTCAATTAAAAGTTCTATCTACCCCATTCTGTTTACAGAAACGGTTCTTGAAGATCAGGGCACATTCCCCTTTGCAGCCTTAAGTAAGAGCCCATTTCAAAGACATGACCTGAAGCATCAAGCTGACGGAACTCCTAGGAGGGGCTGCAACCTGACAACAGACTCAGGACCTTCCAACCCACACTGTCTCTAATGTGATAGAGAACAAGACAAGATGCCTGGCTCTCTCCCTGGCTCAGAGGTATTTAGGCTACTGTGCTCCATCTTTCCAGACCAGAAAATCAGAAAAACACTCACTAAGGGTAGAAAAAAGAGACCAAAGGGCGAAAAGTCACTGAATCTTCCACAAAACTCAAACAAATTATGAGAGCCAACCGTAATAACCACCTCGCAGCTGTCCCCCAGAAGAGGCGTGACAGAAAAACCACAACCAGGTGGCTGGCATTTCTTTATTTCTTCGCTGGGTCCTGAAAGAGCTCTTCAAATAAAGCAAGTAGAGCATTAAAGTAATAAATTCCCCAACAAATGATAAAGTTCTTCTCATCCAGAGCACTTTCATTAGCCACCTTTCAAAGAGAAAGTGCTCTTCCAAAAATGATGATCCCTTTTTCGGAAGACCAAACTTAGCTAACCAATTTCTCCCAATTTCCAATGAATTACAAAAGCCTCTAAGAAAGACACATACTTTCTTGAGAAAGAATTCTTCAGGTACTACTTAAAACCCAGGTATATAATATATAAAACAGTAAGGCCCCAAGACAATGATTAAACAAGAATGAAATGCCATTTGATAAAATTAAACATCCCCTTGTTTACAACTTTTTAATCTCAAGAGTAAGACAGCATTACAACACGGTGAAAAGAGTACACTAGACTAAGAGAATGCCTGAGTTTCAATCCCAGTTCTCTGATCAACTGGGGAGAGAGGGGTAGGCACTAATCAGGCTGTACCTAACCTCTTCAGCTACACACTTGAATCCCGCCCTCTAGATTCTGAATCAGCAGCTCTGGGATGGGGCCAGGAATCTCCTCAGGCAATTCTCATGTCCAGTCTGGGAGCATTTGGGCTGCATGGCCTCCCTCCAAATCTCCTCCCATCTCCAGCACAGAATGACCCTAGAACTCAGATGCACTTTCAGCTTCCTTAGCCAACCTATGGTCTGAAGAGGGCAGTGCCTGGCCAATAGAGAAAAACTAGGAACGGACCTCAGATTCCCAAATAAGCAGCATTCTCAAAGCCAAGATTTCCCAAATTCTTATACTTAATCCCCAACTGCCTTGTTCACCTGACCACCTATTACTAACAATACTATATGCTTTACTTATTTACCTTGTTCACCGTCTGTATCCTAGATTAGAACATAAACTCCGGGAAGGTAGACATCCGTGTGTAAAACAAACTTTCCTACTTTAAAAGAGGAAAAGAAAGGGGACTGTGAAAGAGAAAGTGGAATTCTAGAGGTCTTGGCAATTCCTAACCTCTTTCATGCTGAGAGGAAACGCTTTGGTTCAACACAGTAAGTCCTAAGAGCTCTGCCTCCACAATGCCTTCAACTTCTCTGTCCCTCAGTTTCTACATCAACAGAATAGAGACGGCAGTAGTAGCACCCTCAGGGTTGAATAAGTTAATACATTAAAACGAAACAAAACATTGTTCTTCAAACCAGCTGGACATGCTCCAGCCTCAGAGTCTTTGTATTCACTGATCTCTCCACCTGGAATACTCTTTCTTCTCTCAGGTATTAGTATAGCTCTCTCACATCAAATATCACTTCATTTTGGCCTCCCCTGGTGTACCCATTTAAGATTTCAATCCTGCACACTTCTTATAGTTGATCCCTGATTAACTTTGCTCCTGAGCACATATCACTAAGCATACTATATACTAAAGTTTACTTATTTATCTTGTTTAAAGTCTATATCCTAGACTAGTATAAGCTACAAGGCTAGAATACAAGGTATGTGTCTGTGTTTGATTGCTATAACCTCCAGCACCCAAAATGTTAGCTATTATCATCCTACACAAGTCCCAAATTTCTAAGCAATAAAGCTTAGAAACCAGACCCAGGTCTGGTCCCACACACTCAAGACCAGAAACCCAAAGTGGTCAACTAGAAGTTAACTAACAATCAAATAAATTACTTCCCTCTCTCCATACTCAATAGGAGAAAAAGCAGAATGGAGCTGAAAGCAGTTTCAAAATACCTACTTAAAAAACAAGAATACTACAGGACTTCCCTGGTGGTGCAGTGGTTAAGAATCCGCCTGCCGGGCTTCCCTGGTGGCGCAGTGGTTGAGAGTCCGCCTGCCAATGCAGGGGACACGGGTTCGTGCCCCGGTCCGGGAAGATCCCACATGCCGAGGAGCGGCTAGGCCCGTGAGCCATGGCCGCTGAGCCTGCGCGTCCGGAGCCTGTGCTCCGCAACGGGAGAAGCCACAACAGTGAGAGGCCCGCGTACCGCAAAAAAGAAAAAAAAAAGAATTCACCTGCCAATGCAGGGGACATGGGTTCGAGCCCTGATCCAGGAAGATCCCACATGCCGCAGAGCAACTAAGCCTGTGTGCCACAACTACTGAGCCCACGTGCCTAGAGCCTGTGCTCTGCAACAAAGAGAAGCCACCGCAATAAGACGACTTCGGTGCACTGCAACGAAGAGTAGCCCCCATGTACAGCAACGAAGACCCAATGCAGCCAAAAATAAATATTTTTTAAAAATAAAGAAAATTTAAACACAAACACACACAAGTTAGACACCAAAAGGGTTGACCAGTCCAGTTCTCAAGCTCTACCTACTTTCAGTCTGTTCTCCCAAAGGAATTTGTTCAATAGCTCCTTCCAAGAATCCTGACAGTAAAGCCCAACGGTTTTCAACCAGGGCAATACTAGCCCCTGAGAAGTGTTTGGAAACCAATGTATGAAAGTGCCTTTTAGGTTATCACAGCGATTCTGTGGTATTACCGGCATTTGTTACCTGGGGAGCAGGATGCCAAATGTCCTGCAATGCATCTCCACACAAAGAAGAGCCTCACTGAGAAATAATGGACTCTAGCCCATTACAAGTCCAGTCTGAGATGGAGAATTT
Source organism: Delphinapterus leucas (assembly GCF_059928025.1). Taxonomy (NCBI): domain Eukaryota; kingdom Metazoa; phylum Chordata; class Mammalia; order Artiodactyla; family Monodontidae; genus Delphinapterus; species Delphinapterus leucas. Next base: position 169,830,850 of record NC_143129.1, read on the forward strand.
CCTGTAACAATTGACCCTGGAGCAGTGATGGGAAAGGGAATCAGAACTGACTGGTACCTATCCCAAGAGCTCAACAGTACAAAGTCACCCACTAGCCAAGGTAATCATAAATAAAAATTTACTTTATGAAATAGTTGGAAAATAATTTACTGAAGGCGGTACTTCCCCAGTGCATTAATACAATTATAATTATATAGTTATTTGTGATTATTTATTTATATCTTTCCCTACTAGAAAGTACTCCATGGCATTATGAACCCTGTTGCCTGATACACTGTAGAAGCTCCTTAAGTAGCTGTTACATTACTGTAAGCAACTGCCAGTGGTAGGTAGGTACTCACAGGTTTTTCAAAAGAAGTTTTGCCACAAGATTTCTTACACTGGCAAGTCCCAACTATTGTATGCTTTAAATTAGACAATATTTCAGTAACAGGACCGGACAATTAAGTGAGCTAAAAAAAAAGTTCTTATCCTGAAAATTCTTGAGAAATGGGGCATATGATCAAAGTCCAAGAAAACCTGATGGTATACAAGGAAAACAGGTTGGTATACTGCCTTCCAGTATATGCTTAATAATTAAAAACTTAACAATATACAGACCTGACTACCCACACGAGGTGTTATGGGTTGACATCAGAAAAAAGTATTTCCTCCCACAAACCATCCTTTGGTGCTTCTACTAGGGAAAGGACCTTATTGTGGATGGACCGCAGCCCAACTGAGTAGGTTAAGAATGAAGCACTAAGTAGGTTTAGACATTTTCTTCCCTACCTATTTGTCATTTATCAGGAATTGATATGGTACACTTAAGGGATACATGGAGAGGCAAGGGGCACATAGCCTTTCAAACAGAGCTTTACCCAGGAGAGTATATATCAACTTTTCAGTAAAGACAACACTTCTAAATCACACCTAGTTCTTTTGACCTAGTTTCTAAAATACTACTCCCTCTTCCATATGTTAAATTGCTTTACAGATAACTGCTCAAAAATAGACAAAAAAGGCAAAGGCAAAACCTGCTTCTAGCCAAAAAACTTGAAGGCCTCCTTGCCTTCTCCTTTAAAAAGCTCTCTTTTCCCCCGTTCCTTTTACTTTATCTGTAACTCCAAACTTGGTCTGGCATGGGTCATATAAAAAGGTTCTAAATTTCTCTAAGTGCACAGTTTTACATTCTGCCCAAGTTTTTCCTTCTATACTAAAAAAGGTATCTGTGACATCACTTAGCTGTAGGAACTTGATTCACATGCAGTAGGGGAATCTGTTTGCCATCATGCTTTGATTGTAATCAATCCAATCAAGTACTATATTTTGATAAAGACACTGAGAAGCAGCAGCCATGGCACTTTCATTAATTCCTAGGGCTGCCCTGGACCACTTTCCAAAAATGCCAGCCTTTCCCTTGGTCCCCCTATGTCCACTATAACAGGCACAATAAAATAAGTTAAAGAACGGCCAAGGGCACAGCCTACCTTATTAAGATTATAGATGCTTCCAAATCCTCAGGCTTTTTTAAGGTCAGCAGTTCCCTGAATGAAAAGCCATAGAGTACTATAGATTCTCCTATTCTTTTCAGAGCTCCAAAAGTACATTGGTACTGACCTCCCCTCCTCTACACCACTGTCCACACAAATGTGTACTGAAGACCCTGGCTTCATCATTTATACGAGAAATGCATGAGACTAGACCAAAGTTACCAGCTGTCTTTCCTGCTATCTGTGGCCAGTATAATCAAATTGGGATGAATACTTGGCACGCTAAGCTATGGAAATCTAGCTAATATTTATCCGTACCACCCCCCAAGTCTGTTTTGGCTCATACACTCTTTTGAGATTGCTGTGTTCACTCACCCAGACACATTTACCAAAGGGAAATTCTGTGTGCCTTGAATAAGGCAATCTCAATCTCATTTTATTTTAACCCAAAATACCATAATGAGACCACATATTGGTCACTTGAGGTTTTATGTAGGGGTTTTAAAGAAGCCAATTCAAAGCTGCACTGGGAAAGCAGAAGATTCAAATCACAGACTAGAAAGAAAAACAAGAACGTTACAAATCTGTCTTAGACCAACAGAACCCCCAAAACAGATTAAGGAGGGCTAAGAAAGTCTCCAGACCAAAGGCAATAAGGTGAGAAAAGAGAAGAGGGAGAGATCATCTAGGAAACTTCTGTTTCTTAGTTTATTAGACAAAGACACGTCCTGCCTCTAGTTAGCCAGGCCATTCCAACAGAGGTAAGCAGATACCAGGAATCTTCACTGAAACGATGTTGATCTGAAAGTGGTATAAATTGCCTCTCCGGTTCTCTTAAGACATTTTGTCAGCTCTGGTGTGTTAAAGCTACTGAAGTCTCCATGTGCTTTGCATTCTACTAACAGAGTTAGAAACCAAAAGAAAGAATGAAAAAGGAAAAGAACAAGAACAGAGAGAAAATAAAGCTGAATGGCAGAGGGATGATAAAGTGAGTCTAGAACACAAAAACACACACACGGAACATATGACTACCAGAGTATTGTCTGTACAAATATCAAATCACAGATCAAACTGTCAGCATACTGCCTCCTGGAAGCCTCTGCCTTCATCGCAGCCAGGTCACAGTGATCACAGCTTCCCTTCTCAGGCAGGAGGGAAAAGAGGTCTGGTACAGGAAACATGTTTTTAATGGGAAGGATTCAGAAACCACATCAGGTTTTCAGAAAGCCCCCATGAACTGGTTCTCCACTTGGTCTTTGCATTATTAATGTTTATTATCTGACCATTTCTGTAACTTCCATCTCTGTGCCAAGCACAATCCTTATTAAGTCATACAACTAGGGACAGGTTTTGGCTCAAATGTCCATTCCTCAAAGAGACCTCATCCACTTCAGAGATGGGGCAACTTGTCAGGAGTCTTCTTAGAGGGTTTATTTACTAGGACTTCACAACAAGGGACACAAGGAAAGGAATCACAGCAAAACTCAAGGTGGCCACTGGGGCACTGAGGGGTGGAGGATGAGAGACAGAGGGAAGTCATTAAGAATGGTCTACTCAGAGACCACCAAATTCCCAGATCAGCTGGCCATCAACGAGCAGAAAGGATATCATGGCATTTAATTAAGGTTTCAAATACTAGCCTCTGAGGAGCATTTTCAAGAACGACTTTTTTGGGCAGTTTTATCAACTGGTCATACTTGGAGGCCACCACCCTAAAATGAGCTTTTCCACCTTCATCAAACCAGAACCATCCTCATGCTACGCCACCAAAGAGCTAAAAGAGAAACGGAGGGCAGGGAGTCCCCAGGCCCTACAAACAAACAGAGTGTGTCATTACTGTATAGAAGCTCCATCTCAAAAGTATTTTCTTTCTTCTCCCCCAACCCCTAGCACTTTTAACCTTTTCTCCAACCAATAACACACTTTCAACATCATGGGAAGGGCAGATACATCTGAAACATTAGCCTTTGGTATAATTTGGAAGAAGCCCCTCAGGTATTTCAGATATATTCTGTAGCCTAGCTGAGCATAAATCCAGTAGTTCTCAAACTTGAGTGTGCATTATAGTGGCCTGGAGGTCTTGTTAAAACATACTGCCAGAGTTTTGGATTCAGTACCTCTGGATGAGTATCTGCATTTCTAAACAGGGCCCAGGTAAAAATGCTATGGGCCCAGGTAAAAACTATGGGATAGCTTTTAATTCAGCACAGACTAATGCTGTCTGTCTTTAACCATTCAATTCTATCCCCCTCTCAAGCAGGGGCCTCTACCAACTAGGAGCTGTGTTCGAATTTTATTGGATAACAAGTAATACTTACATATATGTTATTTAACGTTTACTACAGCTGCAAGTAGATATTTTTCCTTATCATACAGTTGAGGATACAGATTCAGAGAAGTGACCTGCCTCAAGTCACACAGCCTAAGGGAACTTTAAACCTCGCTTTTAGAGCTGACTCTGACATGAAACTGTGTGAGGCACTTAACCTTTACGTGTTCACTTCCCTGAAGTGGAAAATTAAGACAATAATCCTCATCTCTCCAGTGAGTACTCCAAGTTCTAGAAAGTAAAATCACTCTGCAAATATTTTCATAATGCAAGTTACTCTCATTTAGGTCAAAGTGAAGGGCTCTATCTTTGAGCCTGAATCCTACCTCTATCCCCACTCTCAAAGAGAAAAGGGCCTAAGCACCAAATCCTGCCAATTCTTACCATCGGGATCATACAGACATTCATCAAAAACCTAAATAAAATTCTAAATGGAAGAGATGGATGGGACAGAAATCTAGGCATAATGTCAAACTGTAACTAAAGGCTTTTCAGTCTTTCACCCCATTTAAGAGTTCTAGGGACTTCCTTCGTGGTCCAGTGGCTAAGAATCTGAGCTCCCAATGCAGGGGGCCCAGGTTCCATCCCTGGTCGGGGAACTAGATCCCACATGCACACTGCAACTAAAGGTCTCGCATGCCGCAATGAAGACCTGGCACAGCCTAAATAACTAAATAGTTTTTTTAAAAAAAGAGTTCTAGATTAGTGCAAAAAATAATGTCCCGACAAGGTCTAGTGCTTGAATAATTTATTTTGGAGAAGCAAACTTAGTATTTTATGATGTTACACAGCTCTGGAGAATCAGACAAACCTTGATTCAAACCTAAACTCTACCTTTTACTAGTTTTTTGTCCTAGGGCGAATTTCTCATTCTTACTCTACTTCCTCATCTGTAAAGTGGGAGGAATAACTCTAGAACCCACCTCTCATGATTGTGAAGATTAAATAAAGAAATTCATGGAGAGACCCAAGCATAGTGCTTGGCACATAGCAAGTACTCAACTACATGGTTAATTATCATTAATATTCACCCCCAACACACCATCACTTGAAAACAGGGAACTCAGTGAGGTCCCTGGCCTACCCCTGGCCCAGGACAAAGTTGTGGACAAACTACCTACAGAATTGATCCCCAAATCCTTATTAATATCTTTGGCAGCCCAGATTCCTAAACAGGTAAAAAGTTAGAAGTCTGGAAACGAAAGGCAGGTTATCCGAATGTGAATCAAGAGTTTCACACTCCTAAACTAATGCCATGAAACTCCATCACCTTCCAACCAGAACAGAATCTTGTCCAAAAGGCAAGAGAGAAAGCCATCTGTGTTCACCAGAAAAGATGTAGTAACAAAGAGCAACCAATTCCCAGCATTCTGCTCAGGTGATTTGTTCTCTAAGAACAACAGAAAGCTGTAATAAGGTCTACCCAAGAGAGAGGGGAAATCACTGGGCAAGAAGAGCCCAAAGACATATCTGTTTCCTCTTAAAGGAAGCACCCAGCACGATGTAGCCTTTAATCCTCTACCACGTGGCTGAACTCACACTCTTCTTAAAGTCAAAGTACACCAGGCACCAGTCAGTTGAGAATAAACAGCTGGACCCAGATGCACTCATGCAAGTTGTGACCTCAAGGAAAACAGGAGGCAAAATAAAGACACTAAGCACACAGCAAATGGGTTTTCAAATATCACACCAATCCCTAAACTCCCCTGCTGCCGTCATGCTGGTGCTAGATCTTGAGGGGGGAGTTCCTTTTAACAGAGACATCTATAAACAAGCAAGCTGAAAGCTAACAAGTTTAAGAGGGAAAAGCATACAAAAATCTTGGCTGCTGGTGATGAGCCACAAAAAAATCATGAACGTGCCAGTGCCAAGGGAGGAGGAAGTCTAATACCTAACATTGCAGACTTACGAACCCAGAAGCAATGAAGCCATAAGGAAGCCCAAATGCAAAAGAGAAAAAAAAAAGCACATGGCACATTTCCTCTTCATATTCAAGCAGCACTCTGGGCCTGCAGAGCGCATAGCCCAGTGCCCAAAGCCCCTTAGTATTTCATACCAACATTAACTTCCTGGAGGACGACAAAAATCTGTCCTGGATTACTGAGTGATTTCTAATATGTACCATAACCAACACTAAGTCAACATTTTAGGGATCAAATTTCCTACTCTGCAGCATGTTGGAATGCATTCTTGGCATTAGACTTCTTCCCACTGCAGTCCACCCTTAGAAAATGCAGAAGCCACTGGGAAATACAGACTCAACCTGTCCCAAGACCATCTTCTAGTATGCACAAATGACTAACAAAAATAAAAGTTCACTCAGATGTCCCTTCAAATTCAATAAATACTAATGCCATCCATTTAAACAGGGGGAAGAGCAAGTTCAGGGAAGAATACTCAAGGCAGTTAAGTCAACATTCACCCCAACTTGGATTCTTAAAACCTGAACTGACTAAGGAGTTCATCTCAAGCCCCTACACACTTGCTGGAACCACTGTGCCCAATTCTGAGTTACTGGAAACTCACTTTCGCAAAATGCCAGAATGGCAAGGTAAAGATGGTGGAAGAGATATTTCCAAACTAGAATCTGTATTCAAGACTCCATATCTTTATACTGGAACAGTGTAACCTACCCTCCTCTTCCAGGTGGAAGCACTGTAGTAGCCTGGTACTGGACCCTCCATGCATCTTCAGTTGTTAAGCATCCACTTACCATTTGAAAAGTTCCAGAAATCACATGGGATCCAATCACACATGGACTAGCAGGTAAAGAGAAACCAAAATCACTACATTTCAGAGGCTCCCATAAGGAATGAGCATGTGTTTGCAGCATTTATGAGCTTCTTGGCCACAGCCAACCTAATCAAAAACAATATTAAAGACCATTTCTGTGAACAGATGGGCAAACTGCATATGTGCAGGCTTACCCACCCAACAACCCTCAATATAAGGTCTGATCCAAGCAACTCAGCTTGAGCACAGCTCCCAAACCTTCAGAAACAGCAGCAGCCTGAGTCCAGACAGGTACCTCATGGCTCCTGTTTTAAGAAAGGTCAATTAACTTTGCCGAAAAAGAAAAAACTCAGGCTCTCTAACCAAAGTTGAACGACTATCACTGTAGAGTTGTCCAGGGCACACAACTCTGAAGGTGACACAACCTTCCAAACCCAAAATTACTACAAAAGAGCCTCTGAACTAGCCAAGAACTTGGCAGGTTGTACTAAAGGCCCCACATAACCACAGGAACCACTAAGACCCTGAAACCACTCTCTTTCATGGAACTGGTTACAGTCCAAATTCTCAAAGTCACCAGAATGAGACAACTACAGGTCTGGGGATGGATGTGTAACTTGAATTCTATAAAGCCCATGAAACTCAGAGTAGCATTATGAAAAAGCAAATTAATATTTTAACTTTCCCCTTCTTGGACATTTAACTTCACAAATCACTGCCTCTGGAAAGCTGTCCCAGGTTTACTCTGCCCAAATGTGATTGCTCCTTATTCTCAGATTCCTTCAGCCCATACACTTATAGTTTGGTCTGTATCCATTTGTAAAACCCTGCTTTGCAAGTTTTCCAAATGTGTACACGTAAGCATGCTTCCCAAGAAAACGAAATTCCTCTGAAGCAGATACTGCCTCTATCTTTTAAGTCCCTCCCTAGTATCTAGTAGGTATGTTCACAAAGAGCTACATCCCACCCCCATTTGAATCTCCAGAGCCCCCTGAGCTAGAAATCATGCTCTCAGCAACAAGCCTGAAGTTCTAATACCCTCCCTACCACCATACTGGGGAAAGGCCTGGGCAATCAATGTCAGCGTCAACCCAAGTTTTTGTATCTTGTTTTAAAACAAGCTGATAGCCTTTGGTAAGTTAGCTGAACCTAACTAAAAATTATGGTCAGGGCCATAATTACATTCATACTCCCTACTACTATGCTGAGTCAAAAAGGCACTTCCAGGACTCTGGCCTAAAAAACACTTCTTGTGAAGAACAATGGTGTCAGAGTCAGTGGATTACGTTTAAAAAGAGACTTTGAGAAAGTAAATCCGGTCATCTCACAAGGCTACCAAGGGAGAGTACGATAGGCAGACAGATAAAACACTTCTAAAATACCTCCTCCTCCATAAAAAGAATGTTTCACCAGAAGAACCAGAAACGTTTTTAATCCTAAAATGGCAATTTTAAAAACAAAGATTGAATCTACTCACATAACCCTTCAGGCAGGACTTAGCGAGTCCGCAAACACTGTAATGACCCAGGAACCTGGGGCATTAATTTTAACATAAAAATAAGTGATGGGGCTTCCCTGGTGGCGCAGTGGTTGAGAGTCCGCCTGCCGATGCAGGGGACACGGGTTCATGCCCCGGTCCGGGAGGATCCCGCATGCCGCGGAGCGGCTGGGTCCGTGAGCCCGGAGCCTGGGCTCCGCAGCGGGAGAGGCCACAGCGGTGTGAGAGGCCCGCGTACCGCAAACAAAAACAAAAACAAACAAACAAAAAATAAGTGATGCACAGGAGTCCAGTAAAAGTTACATAAATTAAACCCAGCCCGGGCTTCCCTGGTGGCGCAGTGGTTAAAAAGCACCTGCCAATGCAGGAGGGGACACGGATTCGAGCCCTGGTCCAGGAAGATCCCACTAAGCCTGGTGCAACTAAGCCCGTGAGCCACAACTACTGAGCCCACGTGCCACAACTACTGAAGCCCGTGCGCCTAGAGCCCGTGCTCCCTAACAAGAGAAGCCACCACAGTGAGGAGCCCGCGCACCACAATGAAGAGTAGCCCCCTCTCACCACAACTAGAGAAAGCCCGCACGCAGCAACGGAGACCCAATGCAGCCAAAAATAAATTAATTAATTAAGTAAAAAAATTAAACCTGGCCCTTGGAGGAGTGGGCTTATAATCCTGCGAGCCAAAGCAGAACAGAGGCTGAGGACAGCACTGAAGTACTAGTATCTTTTTTTTCCTTTTTGGTATTCCAAAAATGCAAACCCAACCCTAAAAACATCTCACCAAACTACAGAAACGTTCTGAAAGAACAATGCTTTAAATTTAAAACTCACAGTCTCATAAAGCAAGCTTTAGGAGCACACTTAGTTCACTAACTGAAACTTAGGACCTTCTTTCCAAACTTCTGTTTATTTTCACTCTGAAACTGCAACCGATTTTAAACAGGGCTCCACGTGCCCTGAACTCAGCATGGAGCCAGAACCAGGGAGGTTTCTCTTCCAGGGCATCATCTTTTCACTTCAAACCTCTTTTAGGTCATTTCTTCTCATCTCCATGCTCTCCATCCCCACCTCTACCCCCCAGCATTACCCTCTCTTCCCTACCCCCAAGTCTTTTTCTCCAATGTTATTTTATTCCACCACGTGAGAAGAAACTAGCATTATCTTTGCTTGAAAACTGTTTATTAATTTCCCTGTCAAACATTCTATAGAGCCGTTTACATCTTACTATAGAAACCTCCTGGGTACATATTGACAGCTCAGCAAGTATTTACACAAAGCTCTGAAACACTTGGCTCCTTCAGAGAGAAGAAGCTGCTGTGTCAAGCAAAGAATTATCAAACACCTTTCCCTCTACCTTTTTCCCTCTTTCATAAAGGGAAGCTTCCTTCTAGCACACCTCTAAGATGCCTAAATTACACTTTTTAACTACTAAACCAGGAGGAGAAAAATTGGAAATTCTGGTATACTGGAGAACAGCCGAAAGAACAGCATTTCCAGGACCAACTGCAAACCACACAACATAGTTTTAAAAAAACAACAGGGGTATGAGAAATGGCAATACACCTATGAAGCTGACCCTGAGACGCTTAGCTTTTCCTGTTCCTGTTCCAGTCTCAGGAACTTTTGCTCCTCTCTCAGCAAAACTTACAGGGCAAGTTCAGGCACTCAGATTACAACCAACTGCCCAAACCAGACCTAGACCTGCCCAAACACCAGAAGAGTCTGGAGAGCTTAATACTACCTCCCCCCACCTTCCTATCCACCCCCCACCAAAGAAACAGTGTTAATGCTGAATTTATGAATATCCACTCCTCACCCCCTCCCTAATCTAGCCAAAATCCCCTCATGGAGATTCTGAAGGAACTATTTTTCAAGTCTTGCTCTAATGAAGTCTAATTTTTCAATTACTGTTTAGTGTATTAATACCACCAGCCAGGTGGAATGACTAATGACAACCAGATTAACAGTCTCAAAGCAAAACAATCTGGTAGGGCTTTTTCTGTGAAGGGCCACAGACCACAGTGGCACCCAACTATTTAGAGCTTGTTCCTGTAAGTCCTCAAGAGAAAACAGACTTGAGTTCCTTGAGCCCAGGGAAAGAAAGATGGTCTCAGGATCCCTGTTGAAAAAGGTACAGGAAGAAGCTGCCCTCCTAACAAGCCAGGTATGGAAGCACAGACAGATGTGTAGCATCAGAGAAGGTTATGCAGTTCACCAGCTTCGCTTTACCAGTGAAGAGAAAATGAAACAGAGAAGGCAAATGCCCTGCCCAAAGTCACACAGCTTAATCCAGAGCTGCATGTGGAACCAAAGCTCCTCTTCCTTCTGAGTCCTGCACTCTTTACTGCTCACTACTATACCACACACAACTCGATGCACATCAGTAATGATAATGACCTATCTAAACAGGGAAAAACCCAGAAATGAAAGCCAAGGGAATCAGGACTCCATTTCAGAGACCAAGGTATCATCCCATCTCACTGGCAGGAAAGAACTATTTAGTGCCAATTCATTTTGAATGCCATATTTTAGCCATATTTGCATGCTTCAGTTGCTTCTAGAATTTTGGGATTTGACGCCAATCAATACAAACTTTTGGGGGATGGGAATGGGAAAAGACCCTGACCATTACTTTGTTAGCTTATTTCCACGTTTTAAAAAAGGTTCACTGGGACTTCCCTGGGGCGCAGTGGTTAAGAATCCGCCTGCCGATGCAGGAGACATAGCTTCAATCCCTGGTCCAGGAAGATCCCACATGCCATGGGGCAACTAAGCCTGTGAGCCAGAACTACCGAGCCTGCGCTCTAGAGCCCGCGTGCTGCAACTACTGAAGCCCGAGCACCTAGAGCGTGTGCTCCACAGCAAGAGAAGCCACCGAAATGAGAAGCCCACACACCACAAGGAAGTGCAGCCCCTGCTTGCCGCAACTAGAGAAAGCCCGTACGCAGACCAACGCAGCCATAAATATATACACACATACGTACATACACACAATAAGGTTCGCTAACTTTGCAAAAGGGTGACTGTAGACTTCACACCCTACAGGAGTCAATCTAACATATGAATATTTAATGCAATCCAAATCATCTTGTTACAGCAGGTGCCACTTGTCATGGTTACTCTGTGCCACACACAAGGGAAGGAACCTTAAAAAATCCCCACAGGGACCAATACAAAGAAGCCAGCCTTGGTCCTGACTGCTTTCTCTCTTCTCTCACCATCATCCCAACCTTCATCAGCCCAGTTCTCTCATGGAAAGCAGAGAAACATGAAGCCCTCACAACTAAGTGCCGTCTCAGTGTGGTTTTCCTGATCCCTCCTACTTGAGAGAGCTCCAAGAGTCCTGTGTTTCAGCCAGCCCAGAATTTCTGCCAGTAGGCATTCCCATAAGCCCAGGATTCCTGTATTTGTTTCCCAGGAGTCGGAAATATCATTTGATATTTCCATAGCAGGAACTAACAGCCAAGCTTCTACAATCAAATCCACCTTGATCCTGGACTACATATTCTATTGGATTTTTTACTTTGATGAGCATAGTCTACCAGCTCAAGGTACTGCAGCTAAAAAAAAAAAAGCTTTACACGAGGTTCAAGAACATAGGTGACTGAAAAGTATTTCATCAGTAGCAGGATTCAACACCTTGAGATACAATACTACTTATGGAAAGGCATAAAGGAAAAGTTTGTTTGATGGGATCCAACCAGCTCCTGTGAAAAAGACAGAGCCACAATACACACACATACCTAATCTTTATTCCATAAATATTCAGAGTCAAATGAACATTACCACCCTAGCTGTATTAATCAAGTCCCTGCAAAAAACTTTTTTTTTCAACATCTTTATTAGAGTATAATTGCTTTACAATGGTGTGTTAGTTTCTGCCTTATAACAAAGTGAAACACTTGCAAAAAACTCTTAATTCAAGACTGAGTTAGGGAAAGAAGAGAACAAACCAAGATCTTATTATTTAAGAATGCTTAAGAATAGGGCATCGTGGTCTGACAAGTAGTTTAACCTTAAGTAGCAAAAAGGAATTCAGAACGAAATCTACCCACCTACAACCTTCATCTAGATGACACACCTGAAGCAACCCAAAAAACTGGAAGTTGCACTGTCTCTTCTACAAGTGAATGGTCACCAGCCCATGCTCTGGGTCTCAGGAGAACAGGCAACTGAACTGAAATCCTACAGGAATCTATGTTGTGTGAAGTGCTAGGCCTGTTAATGTTAAAAGGGAATAAGAAAATTTGCACAAAGGCAGCACAGACAAGCTTCCAAACAGGGACTGTATCTACTTTCCTACCATTTATCCAGCACAGAACATAGTGCCTAGTACATAGAAAGTGCTCAAATATTTAATGACTGAAAAACAGAAATTACTATACGGCAAAAATTGGTTTTACCAAAAAAAAAGAATTTGCTTGAATATCCCCAAGCTGAAAGAATTCAAATTAATTTTTGTTTTTAAATGAGCCTTGACTTACCCCAAATTATTTCATCTAATGGTTTAAGAATAGTAAATTTCTTAGCCTCCTTTCCGCCTCACCCCCAAAAGGGAAAAAATGAGGGAAAAAAGATAAACTATAGAATGACCCAGAGAGAAGATGTTCTAAGACAAAATTTCTCCTCCAGACACTAGGAATCTAATTTAAAATTCCCCTATTTCTTGCCCAGATGTAGAACATCATGGAAGACACGGAGTCAAGGCACAGACCTCTAAACCTGCTACCTGACATAAATATTTTCAAAATTCCCAGCTCAACGTAAGAGTAGAAAAGCAGTTCTAAGATGGGGAGGGAATACATCTAATTAGGCCGCCGAAGTGAACAAAATGTGACCAAAATCTCATAGGACAAAGGTACAACTGGGTACTGCTGGGAGAGGGGCAGACATGAAGGAAGACTTTTTTCTGCTTTGAAAAGATAGATGACTCCAAAGAATACCCAATATTCCTGGCCAAAGCACTGAAGACAGAACATGATGAAGAGGAAGGGCAAAATAAAACAGATTACATAAAAACACACCTAAAAGTTGTAATTTCTAAGCAAGTCTTAAGTATCATTGTAGGTCATATCTTTGTTATCTTGGAAGACAGAAATAAATGGAACTTAAAATGCAAAGAAAAAAACTGGTTGACCTCTATTTCAAAGCTATAAAATAAATGATGACAAAATAGAAAACTAGGCTTTTTGATATTTCCAGGAACAAATGATAAATTTCACCAAGCCAAGCCTTTAAGAAACAGCCCCTCTCAAGATCAAAAAAGATGTCCTTCCCTTTAAATTGATCTGCTCTCCCCAAGTTCAATTAACAAAAGAAAGTGTTAACATGTAAACAAATAATGAAGCCAGCCTTCTTTACAACAGAACACCTAAATATGAAATTCTCTTTCAGAAAGCTTTCAGTTCTCAAAGTTTTTTCCTACCCCCTCTGATAAAGATCCCACATTTGCCACTCAATAAAAAGGTCAGTAAAATAATATCAGTTCTGCAAAGCGAACAGGGTCAAAATTACTCAAGACAAACGCATCTTCAGAGCCATCAAAGAAGTCATTTATACCATCAGGAAAGTCACAAAACCAAAACAAACAGCAAACCCATTGTATAGAAAAACTCAGCTACTGTTCTGACAACACAGAATCTATTTCAGTCTGCATAAAACATAACAAGCAAAATAAATCCAAGGTACAAGCAAAATGCCACTGCCTCCTCTTTTGTTTCGGGCACAATGTAACAAGGGCAGCCTGTCTGGGACTCTGCTCCTGCTGATACAGTATTGCTGCTTAAACCTCCCTCCTCAAGGTCACAGCCAATTTCAGCTCTGGAATAAAAGGCAGATAGTGGCAGCGATGGTTTGGGTTATCACTGGTAGAAAAGCAGAGTGTAAAAGTTTATGAGCTCATCAGGATTGTTGTACCATTACATCAGAGGCAATTATAAATGGCCAAGAGCAGGAGATGGGGAGCCAATCAGATCACAGATAGGATGTCAACCTAAGACCAACTGTCTCCTGGCTTTGACAGAAGGATTTTACCTCCATAATTCAAATCCCAAACCAAAGCAATCTGCACTTACTACTCCAATCACTCAGCTGTTTACCAGCACTTCCAGGGAGAAGCCCAGGCCACAGGGCCGACGGAGACTAAGACAGGAGACGGCCCGGGCTGCCCTGGGTGGACCGCAGCCGGCCTCTAGCTGCTCCCAAGCAGGCCCCTGCCCTCCCTCGAGGTCCCCCCGAGCCCGAGGGGCCCCTCCTTGAAAACACAGATGGGGACCGGCCTAGAAAAAGGTGGGCGGTGGGGGGAGGAGCAGAGAGGAGCGGCAGGTGAACAAATAACTGTTCACTCAACTCCAGACCTCCTAGCACTGCCTATACCCCTAACCTGACCCCCCAGCACCCCGTCACCCCGGGCCGGGCCCTTTCCCGCACACTCTGCTTCGCACCCCCTGGGAGACTCCCAGAGCTGGAAGGCACCAGGGTAGACGGAGAAGGGGAGCAGACACCTCAGGGAAAGCCCCACACAAAGGCTGAAGGAGGAAAAGAGAGTAAGGCAGACAGGCAGCCATTTTAAGAGGGAAGAGCGAGACAATGGCAGCTCCCCAGTAGTGGGGGCCCCGGACTGGGGGTAGCCCACGGCTGTGGCCTGCTCCCCGCCGCCGCCCCCCCACTCCCAGGACCCCGCTCGCCCCAGGCCCCTCCCCACTCAGCTGTGTACCTGCGGGGTCCGGGCGAGCGGCTGACCCCCGCCGCCGCTGCTCCCGGGGCTCATGGGCGCGTGGTGGCTCCTTTGTTGGGCTCCTCCCGAGGCGGCCGCCGCCGCCGCCGCCGCCGCAGCAGCAGCCCCCCAGCACTGCGAGGCCATGTCCGCCGGGCCCTTGCCAGCGCCCCCGTCCTGGGGCCCGCCGCCGTAGTCGCCCCCGGGGTAGCCCTGGTAGCCCCGGGCCGAGCTGGGCGACGTGAGCAGTTGGTTGAGGGTGGGGGTGGCGGTGGGCTGGGGGGTTCCCCCTCCGGCCGCTGTGGGGCCGCCTCCCCCCATGGCCCCGAAGCGCTGCTGAGCGAAGGACGAAGACGACGAGGAGGCGGAGGCGCTGGAGGAGGGAGGCGGCTTGGAGCCGGCGGCCGCCGCCGCGCCGGACCCCGGAGTGCCACCTCTCGGGGAGCTCAGCGCGTAGGCCTGGGGGGGCGGGGGGTAGGCGCTGCGGTTGGGGTAGTAGGAGTTGTACTGGTGGTTGGGGAAGCCGTGGTCGTGCGAGTTCTGCTGGGGCCCCGCGTAGGGCTCCAGGCCCCCGCCGCCGCCGCCGCTCTGCAGCGCTGCCAGGCCAGGGCTTTGTTGTCCGCCATGTTGTTGGTGGAAGACGGCGGCCGCCGCGGCGGCGACGGCAGACGGGCTCCGGCCGTAGGGTTGCCCGAAGCCGTAGGCTGGGGGCGGCAAGGCGGCCGCGGCTGAGTGAGGAGGCGCCCCCACCCCGTCGCTGCTGCCGCCACCACCGCCGCCGGGCGGCTCCGTGAGGTTATTGTTCAGGGCGGGCCTAGGGCCCGCGTTCCCGTTCGAGTTCTTCAGGTCCGGCTCCACGCCGGGCCCGCCACCGCCGCCGGCTCCGCCGCCGCCGCCGCCACCCCCATTGCTCTCAGCCCCGTCCTGCAGCTCTTTTCCCAGTGGCTGCGGCGGCCCCACGGCGGGGCCCTCGCTTTCCTGCCCGGCGGCTGCCTTCATTTCCCCGCGCTCGGCCGCTACCGCCGCCGCCTCGCCCCCCGCCTCCTCCCGCTGCTGCTGCTCCGCTTTCTTCAGCTCCGAGGGCGGCGGCGGCGGGTTGCCCAGGCTGCTGGCGGCGGCGGGGGCGACCTGCGCGGCCATGATCCCCGCTGTCTCGTCCGCGGAGAGACCCGGCCCTGTCTTCGTCTTCTTTCCCCCTCCCACCCCGCCCCGGGGCCGAATCCCCCGGGCTGCCCTCCCCACTCGCCCGGGCGGGCCTCGCGGGGCTCCGCTGCTGCGCTGCGCTCGCTCGCTCCTCTCCCCCCCGCCCCGCCGGCTCAGGCTCCGGGCTGGCGGCGGCGGAGGAGGAGGAGGCGGCGGCGGCCGAGGCGCCGGCGGCTCAGCTGCTCCCGGCTCTGTAGGCTCGGGACCCGGCTCTCCCGGCTCATTCCCCCCAAGCCCTTGCCTGGGAATGAGGGGGGCGGTGGAGGCTCCGCTCCCCAGGGCCTGGCCCCGCTGTGACTCTCCGCTTTCTGCTGCCGGAGAAAGGAGGAGGGAGGGAGGGAGGGAGGCAGGCGAGGGGGAGGGGGCGGGGAGGGAGGGAGGGAGGGAGGGAGGGAGCGGGGGGAGGGGGACCCGGGACGGGCGGGCTGGAGGGCGCGCGGCAGCAGCCCAGGCGCCGGGATGTAGAGTCGGAGCGTAGGCCGGGCCGGGCGCCCTGCCTCCCCTCCCCGGCCGCGGCGCGGGCTGAGGTTGCTGCGCGGCAGCGGGCGGGCGAGCGGGCGGGCGGCCGGACTGAGCGGCTAGAGCGCCCCACTCTCCTCCGAGTCCCCCTCACTCCGACACGAGGCTCAGCACTGCCATTTTACCCAGCGCCGTCGCGGCCGCCTGGCAAACCCGGAGCGGAGCGCGGAGCGGGCGCAGGCCGTGGAATGGACTCGCTCCCGTCCCTTCACAAAGGAGGAGGGGAGAGAACCAGCCGCGGCGGCGGCAGGCCCTCTGCCGCTTTCGCTCGGCAGCGCCGCCGCCGAAGGCTTCGGGGAAAACCCGGCCCGGAGCTCGCGCCTCTCCGGAGCCTGCGCCGCCTCCCTCCTGGCGTTCCTACCCAGGTCGGTCCCCTCCAGGCCGCGCGTAGGGGAGCGGGCAACCGTGAAGTTTACTTGGGGCTGAAAAATTGGCCTGAGCCCGAGACCGCGGCCGCCTCGGCCCAGGCCTGACCCCCTGGCAGCGGGCCTGGTCTCTTGGCTGCTACTTAGCACCTCTACAGCACTTTTCTTCTTCAAAACCTTTTACAAACCCGCTCCAAAGAACCAGCTGAGCCTTACAGTTTATCCCCTTTGCAAGCTGCATGGAATGACAGATCATTGTTTTAGACTTTCCGTTTTCCCACTCCTCTGCCCTCATTAGCCAGTCCTCACAAGGCCCTGGGGGCATGAGGTCTATTATCTCCATTTTATAGAATCAAGACAGAGTGTAGGGGACTGCCCTGTCACTTAAAGTCAGAGCAGAGGAGGGTGGCTTTAAAAAGCAGCAGAGTCCCCACAGCTGCCCCTAACTACTTAGCATTAAAAACAAACAAAAAACAGTGGTCACGGGCTTCCCTGGTGGCACAGTGGTTAAGAATCCGCCTGCCAATGCAGGGGACACAGGTTTGAGCCCTGACCGGGCAAGATCCCACATCCGCGGAGCAACTACACCCGTGAGCCACAACTACTGAAGCCCGCGTGCCTAGAACCCGTGCTCCACAACAGGAGAAGCCACAGCAATGAGAAGCCCGCGCACCGCAACAAAGAGTAGACCCCACTCACGGCAACTAGAGAAAGCCCGTGCACAGCGACGAAGACCCAATGCAGACAAAAATTTTTAATTAATTAGTTAAAAAAAAAAACAGTTGTCAAGTTGTGCCATATTCAACAATGTGATCAGAACATCAGAATGGGTTTGAGATCAAAGCTGGTCATCTCAACACTGACTTAAAATAGTCACCACTGAAGCTACTTTGAGGGCATATGACAGCCTTCTAGCGGGAGAACACAAGCCCCACCTTTGCGCACGATGACCAAGAGCCCCAGTCTCCAAAGACAGTACCTGTAAAACTGTAAACAGATCACAGAAGAGGCTTCAGGGACTGGAGGAACCTAAGTGTTCAAAGAAACCACTGCAGAAGAGGGATGACCAAATGGAGGAAACTATTTTCGCCTTAAAGAGAGAAAAGGTGCAGTCTAAGAGGTCACTTAGAAAACAGATGCAACCCAAATTTGTTTTCTGTCCTACACTGTAAAGAATCGTCAAAGTTTACCATTACATTCTAAGAGATGCTGATTGAGCTGCAGGCATACATAGAAAATTCTAGATCCACAGGCCCCACCGAACCCCAGCAGCAGCCTTTTCCTCCTCTGGCTGACTTGGAATGCTCTGACATGACAGGCTACAAAAGCCAGAGGGGATTCCAGCTCCTCACCAAGCCCAAGGCTGCCTTGGGAGAGGCCAAGCCAGCTAGTCACTAGACACCAGGGCCTTTTTCCCCCTTAGATTCTGTAAATGGAGACTTCATGGCCACAGAACCATTACCTTAGAACTTCCAGATTCTGTAGGCCCCTGGAGTTTTGGCCATGCCACTGGTCACTGTGAATAATTCCGAAAACCTGAACTCATTCTTAACCCCCAAGAAAACCTAAGAGCATCTTACACTAAAAAAGCAAAAACTTCTACTGGTGTTTTCTTTCCCCCCAAGCCAAGAACCAAACCGGCCTACCAGGATCTGACTGACTGGAATGGACCAGTGCCCTCCTTTCACTCACAGTCCTCAGGGGCAACAACTCGCCCGGTGCATTAGGTCCTAGAAACCAGATTATAGGCTGCCTCTTAAATGGAGCTTGGCTATTTAATCAACTGCCTCTGAGCTGGCAAACAGTCCTGAGTCCTGCACACAAATGAGGAATTTTTTACATGCAATTACCCTGCCATTTCCCTCAGAGGTGGAGTATAATGAGAAACCTGGAGCCCAGTGAAAATCTGGAAGCCAGAATGAATTTGTCTCCAGAGGAAGCCCTTATCCCCTTTCTTCAATGGCTGTGAAATTTGGAAAGTGCCAAAATCCCTATCCGACACGTGGGCAGGCTGTTTTGAAAACAGCCACCATTTTTGTCCAGCAATAAAGTGCGCAAAAAATCTCTCCACCTGGGTTGGAGGAGGTAGTAATGTCGGATTTCTCCGTTCCCACTTTTTTTTTTTTAATCTCAAATCCTTTAGGGTCCTCTTCCACCCCTACCCTTAGAGCCCCACATCACTATCCCGAGTTGACGGGAACTTTCTTAGAAACTGGCCCATCAGCTTTCCCTAGGGGTAATGGCTGCGGGAAAGGGGGGGAGGGGAGGAACAGGGCACGTGGCTGGCCCGAGCTCCGAGACCCGGGTTTCGGGCTGTGGGTCCTCCCGCTGGTGGAGTTTTCTCCCCCACGGCCCCTGCCTTTTAACCCCACACCTAGGCAGCTCAGGAATCCCGGCGCCGATTGGAGAACTAGGACTAGGACAGCGCTACCCGCACGAAAGCTCCTTTGCCACCAACAGCCTGATGGCAAATATGGACTGTATCGTTGACATGGAAACCGGACTAAAGTCTCGCTCGCTCCGTCACAAGAGAGTTCTTATCGCCGTCCCCTACCGCACGGCACCTGGCAAACGTGGACTGGATCTCCGGCCCGGAGGATCAGGCGGAGTTTTCTGCGCGCAGCATTAACTCCCGCGGCTGCCGCAGCCAAGGAAGGGGGCAGGGCTGCCAGGACAAACCGACTGAAAATGGCAGAAAATGTGCTCTCATTTTATCTGGCTACACAGTGTGCATGGATTGGGCCCGAGAATAAGGGAACAGCCTATTAAAATCCACGCAGTCAACTGCAAAATGTGGAACCGAGGCCTGGAGGGTTTGCTAAGAGAGGGAAACGTTTGCAGGGAGGACAGCCCTTCCTCTCTGGCAATTGGCTTCCCAAGTGTCCGAAATACAAAATTCAACAAACAAACAAAAGATCGGGCCCGGCTCCTTCCTTTCCCCACTCTTTTTGAAGGAAGACGTTTAAGCCCACGGACCCAAGTGAAGGTTTGCCTCGGTTCTGAACTAAGGCGCGGCGAAATAGGTGGAGCGCCGGCTTGTAGCCTCACACGCGTCCCCGCCGCGCCGAAGCGAGCAGATACCCAGCGGAGCTCTCCCGAGTGCGAACTGGAGCTGCGAGTTTGAGCAAAAGGGCAACTATGTCAGTTGACGGAAGCCAGAAGCAGAGCTCAAAGCCTGGCGTGGATTTCCGTCTGGAGCTGTCTGTTTCTTAAAGTTTGTAACTCCGTGTTCTGAAACAGCCCCAGCGGAGGCTTTGAGAGCAGTGTGAAAGTCTAGCAGTACCATCTGACAGCGAGCTGCAAAACTTTGGACTGCATATTAAGCGAGGAAAGTGGATTGAAGCAAGAGTCAAGGCAATTCATTACATTACCGGCTTCCAGGCGGGAGCTGTAAGATACGAACTGGATCGCCACGGAGAAAAATGGAATGGAGTCCGAATGGCGCTCAACAGCCCTGGTAAAATTGCGCTTGCCCAGCACCTAGAATTCCAAAGGAGCAACCCCAGAGGTATCAGGCATGGTGGGCGCTCAACAACTCCTTGTCTAGATCCTTCTTCCATTCATCTCAGAGTTTTAAAATAAACAATTTGAAGGAATTTACATTTCAGAATAATAAGGAACACATTTTGAGAAATGTTAATTTCTGAATGAGGCTTTTTTTTTTTTCACCAGAAGAGTAGCTCTGGAAAAAAAACCCTTAGGTATAAGTCAACTTGCTTTTTTTGTACCAATATAAAATAAGAATTACCCTCACCATCACCTACCCCAAAACTGAAATCTACAATAAAAGTAAATAAATAAAGGTCCAGGCTAGTTTGGTTTGTGGTGGGTTTCAAACAAAGCAAGCACCCAGAGTCAATCTAACATGACGGAAAAAGCACAAGCTCTCTCACACTCTAATATATACATTTTCCTTAACCACTTATCTCATTGGTGAGCTTGTTGACGATTCTTTCGTAGAAGATAGAGTAAAACTATTAATAATATTTTATAGACAAACAAACCAACCCAAACTGGAGTTTTATAAAACCACTGGGCAGATCAGGAATTTGGGCATTTCTGCTGAGCCTCACTGAAGGTTTGTGTTCACCAACTGACACAAAAATAGTGCAGATATGAAAAACCTACTTACAAAGAAGCTTGAAAGCCACTTTACAGTCCATCAGAAGAGACACCACAATTTTGTGTTTGGTACTTATTACACAAAGCTGTTTTTAGATTTGGAGAGCTAAACACTAACAACACTACCAAGGAAAGTTAAGGTCACCAATCTTAATATTGAAGGTATTGCTCAGGAACAGTAAAAGTCTGTTTTCTTTGACTTCCCATATTAAACCAATCCAGGCTGCATTTGTTCTGCTTTATTCTTTAAAACCAATCTAGAAAATTTCACACATGTAAAATGATTGTAGGGGAAATTTTTGAAAGTTGAGAGTAGAGAAGAAAATCAGAAGGAAAATCAAATATTCTAGGTGGGTATTTCTTTCAGCCCTGATTGCATAGAGCTTTCTTACACTGCCATTTTACTGAGATAGGAAAAAAAAGTCAGAGAGTGGGGAAGTTTCTCATAGTAACTCTGGAACGGATCTGGAATGGAGTCTTTTGCTCCAACACAAGTCTGTAGAAGAGAGGTGGAAAGAGAAGGAAAAACCCAGTGAGCACTGACAAAATGGAGGGAGGTAGGCATGCAGTCCTGTGAAACAGGATAGGAGCCTAAAACAGCAAGTGTGCAACACAGCCGCCTCAAGAGAATACTCCAGCATGATCATCCCAGGCTTTTTATGTAAGCATCAAGGAAAATCCGAGGGAACTTATTAAGCATAAGGCAGGAAGTGAATGGCCCTTAAGGGAAAGCATTCTGACTAGCTTTAATAGAGTGTAAATCTGTCTATCCCTACTGAAAAACGGCTTCTTCCAAAGATAAAAGTGGACCAAATGAAAATGTCTGCTGCGAGGTACTGTAGTAGTAGTGGTGCGGTACTCCAGTGAAATGCAGAACTTACCAATGACACCAAGGGAAAGCTGCCAGGAAAAATTACAGTGGGTTTTGGCACTTTTCCAAATTATCACTTTCTGCCCTGAAATTTAACAACACTGAAACTGGATTCAGAACCTACCAGAGTGGCTGGGGGTGGGGACCAGCAGTTTGGTTCTAATTGGCCTACCCTTCCAAAGAGACTACTGGAGGCTTGGGTATAAGTGTGTTGTTCTTCCAGTCTTACTGTGGAGGGAGAGAACAGGAGACAAAGGTGAAATAACCTAACACATTTCATCAAGCCTACCCAACAGGCCATTTAAAAACAGCACTGAGGGCTTCCCTGGTGGCACAGTGGTTGAGAGTCCGCCTGCCGATGCGGGGGACACGGGTTCGTGCCCCGGTCCGGCAAGATCCCACATGCTGCGGAGCGGCGGGGCCCGTGAGCCATGGCCGCTGAGCCTGTACATCGGAGCCTGTGCTCCGCAACAGGAGAGGCCACAACAGTGAGAGGCCCGCGTACCGCAAAAAAAATAAATAAATAAAAACAGCACTGAAACACACACACACACACACACACATTCCTCTCCACCACGGTGTGTTTTCACTAATAGAGTCCATCTACAAACTATGTTCAAACAAAAGAATACACAATATCACACAACATTAGGTACTATTTTTGCCCCAAACACCAAGATCAGGATATAGAATACACATTTTTTAATGCGGTCCCTTTTGACCTCAGAACAAAGTCCAAGAGCCCATTTAAGTATTTTTTTTCCCATAACCGTCAATCACGGTTACTTAAAAATATGGCACTCTGTCCAGAAAAGCCTGGAGTTCATGGCTCATGTTGTTCCACTTTAGCCCAGCTAAAGTTGGAAGTCCAAAGTATCTAGAAAAGAAGGATTCTAGTTGACTCTGTACATAATCTGGTTTTTTATGAACTAGCAGCCAGTGTTTCCAAGATGCAATCATAGGAGAATTGAGATACTACATAACCTTCATAAGATATTCTCTGGGAAGATGCTTAGAAGTAAGGAGGTCGCAACCTGATTGGCTACTGAGGACTTTTGTAACCCATTATTAGCACAATTGGTAACTATTACAGAGAGTTTAGGCAGAAACTGTTTTATAAACTTAACCAAGGGCGCTCAGTCTCCACGTTGAATATCCACCTTTCATGATGAAGAAACTTATGCACCTGCCCTTCTTCAGCAATCCTTGAGTTGCATGTGCTGTTCTAACCCAATTTCCACCAAAATGAGTCTTCTACTTAGGCTCAGTACTCCTGTGAGCATGTTATTCTTTCAACTAGAAATTAATAGTATGACTATTGCCAATAAGATCAGTCCAAAGCCATATTTATAAACTTCATTAAGAAACTTGTTCCTTGCTCTAACTATCAACTGGAATACTTATTAATGCTATCCTTGGCAGTAGACATTTCTAAAGTCCCACAATAAAATTCATAGGAGAGGCCCGCGTACCGCAAAAAAAAAAAAAAAAAATTCATAGGAGAGCCCTGCAGTAGCAATAGTGCTAGGAGTAAATACAGGAGCAAACAGAAGCAGTCATGCTGAGCCATAACCATTCACTGACATCACCTTTTGACTGCCAGTGAGTGATTCATATCCTCAGTGATCTGCTAATTGAAGATTAATTAAATTTAGTAAATTCTTCACCACTGCACACATTGTACTATCTAACCTAGTCTTTCCCTCACCCCTACCTGCTCCCCCACCCCACCCCACACCTCTGACATCATGTTTTGGTGTGTGATGCCAAAATATGAGAAATGCTTAACAGGAACAATACAAGAAACATTTTCTTTTTTATTTTTAATTTATTTATCTATTTTTGGCTGCGTTGGGTCTTCGTCGCCGTGTGCGGGCTTTCTCTGGTTGCTGCGAGTGGGGACTACTCTTCGTTGCAGTGCGCGGGCTTCTCATTGCAGTGGCTTCTCTTGTTGTGGAGCACGGGCTCTAGGCGTGTGGGCTTCAGTAGTTATGGCTCATGGGCTCTAGAACGCAGGCTCAGTAGTTGTGGTGCACAGGCTTAGCTGCTCCACAGCATGTGGGATCTTCCCGGACCAGGGATCGAACCCATGTCCCCTGAATTGTCAGGCCATTCTTAACCACTGCGCCACCAGGGAAGCCCTCTATTTTATTTAAAGTTTTTACTTCTAGGGAATTCCCTGGTGGTCCAGTGGTTAAGACTCTATGCTTCCACTGCAGGGGGCAAAGGTTTGGTCCCTGGTCGGGGAGCTAAGATCCTTCATGCTGCAAGGTGTGGCCTAAATAAATAAATAAATAAAGTTTTTAGTTCTATACTTTCAACCGCAGAACACACACACACACACCCGTGTGTGTATATATATATATATATATATATACATATTTATATATATATAATATATATATATTTTTTAAAGGGATGAAAAATGCTGGACAGGACTAGGGTTATACCAAACATATTCTACACTGTCATTTTCCAAACTACATAAAACAGAACAAAAACATGGAGAAGAAGGAATTTACAGGAATGAAGTACTACAAAGACATTGAAAACTCTGTTAGAGATGTTCTTCTTGGGAGTGATTGGGGGTGGAGGATGAAGAAACAGAAGACAAGAGTTAAAGGAGGATAACCTACCTAATATTCAAGGCAAAGAGCCTACAATTTGATAGTATCTCAATATTTGAGACAAAGGTCCAGGCTTTCATTCTAAGTCAAGACTTCCAAAAGGCTATATCCATTTATAGACTGTAATGATCAAGATTTCAGACTTACAAAATCTAATCATATGGACTATGTATGCTCTGAAGCATCAGAGCAGAGGTTCTCCATGAGTCAAATGACTGTCCTTTCACTGTGATGCTTTGAAACCAGTCTAGAAGTTTCCACTTTTTGATTTTGGATGTCAATCCTCTCATTCAGTTTACTGTAAATGGAAGGTTCTCTGACAATTACCCTGCTGTGATGTACAACATTGTAATATACACTACTTTTGTACCTCCTATAAAGTACAGTGTAGGATGATGTCTAACGAACAGGAAAGATAGGCCTTTTTCCTTCAGAATTGATAAGTTCCTAACTCACAGGGCAAGATCCCTCATTTTCCAAGAAAGTTGATGAATAAAGAGGAAAGAGGAACAGGGAAAAACTTAAGACATGGCAATTCCCATTCTATGGGACCTTAAAGAGATTTTGGTGAGTACAAAGAAAATAATGGATGTTAAAAGTACTTGAGGGCTTCCCTGGTGGTGGTGCAGTGGTTGGGAATCCGCCTGCCGGTGCAGGGGACACAGGTTCAAGTCCTGGTCCGGGAAGATCCCACATGCTGCGGAACAACTGAGCCCGTGCGCCACAACTACTGAGCCTGCGCTCTGGAGCCTGCGAGCCACAACTACTGAGCCTGTGTGCTGCAGCTAATGAAGCCCACAAGCCTGGAGCCCATGCTCCGCAACAAGAGAAGCCACCGCAGTGAGAAGCCCACAGTGAGAAGCCCGTGCACCACAATGAAGAGTGGCCCCCACTCGCCGCAACCAGAGAGAGCCTGCACGCAGCAACGAAGACCCAATGCAGCCAAAAATAAATAAATAAAATTTAAATAAATAAATAAATAAAAGTACTTTGAGATCAGTGGCCTAATTATCAAAGATATTATTATTAATATTACTAATGCTCTTACACTCAGGTTATATTTTAGTCATTTTCCCCCCTTGGGGAGAATAGAATTAAGATAACTTCTTTCCTCCTGTTCATCTTCTCCTACTCTCTTCCTGTTTGTGTCACATAGGCTCTCATGATGGGTAATTGTACTTGGACTAAATGGCACAGAAATGTCCACAAGTCACAATCTATGCCACACTGGCTGCTCTCTAAGCTCAGGCTTCTGTACATAACAGTGCTCATGCCAGGGATTCCTGCATAGACTAGAACCCAGTCCTCCTAAGGCAGCTATGTGGAATTATGAGATATTTGTTTTACCTATTTGGCTGACTCTGGGTTTAGAATGGTCTTTGGTCTTTATAACAAGAGAAACAATTGTCCACCAAAATGAATGGCTAAGATGCACCAAATGAAATAATGTCCTTAATTGGTCGGATAAGAAAGGAAAGAACAAGCCGACTTAGAGTCCACTTCATTGCAACTCTTCACCAGAATCCTGGTGCTAGATGAGGAAACAGGATACAGCCTTCCAACATTTTGATCCTTGCTGTTGAAGAGAAGAATTGGATCTTTAAGATCAGTGTTCAGGGGGTTTTTCAAAATTAGTGACCTGGGAAGTCCCCAGCTAGCAGCTAGCACTTCCTCACTCCATGAACACGTGACTGTCCCTTTCAGGGGGCTGGTGTTTCCAGTCCAGCCTTTCTGAGGCCCTCATGCAGTAGTGACACAAAACAGAGCAGTTAACAGAAGAAATCCTAAATATTCAAAGCTGCACTGAAGACATAGAACCTCTTGTTTTCTTCTTCAAATTTCAAAATATGTCTTCAACACAATTCTCCATAAAACAACATTTTTGATTTGTTTTTGCATCTCTAAAACCAGTTTTCTATTACAGTGTTTACAAAAGTTAGAGTGATGTTTACCTTAAATTCTAAACATTTACCAGCTGACAGCATTAGAGTCTTCTATAATTTAAAAAACAAATAGAGAAGAAAACAAGTTCTTAAGTCTCGATACTGCTTAGGCCTTCATGTAGCTAATGCTCAGTACACAGTGATAGAAAGGTGTTGGCAAGGGGTTAGATTTACAAAAGTGTTAAAAAAAATTTTTTTAAACGCAAGAATGATTTAACAAGAAGGAAGAAATGAATTTCACTAATGCTGTATGCCAGGAACTTGCCAGTGACAATTAGTATTGCTACATATTCTTCCAGAAACTAGGAAAATCAAGGAGATAAAGTCAGCCTAAAAGTCGAAAGACTATAAAAACAAAAGGAAGCAAATACATTGGGCAGCCCCTTGCAAGCCTACAACATTCAGACTGTAGCCCAAGAATAACATGGAGGAACAAGGCACCTGGGTGCTTGCCTAATACTGTAGTTCATGGGCCTCCCAGGTCAGAGCACCACAAGAAGGAAGAAGCAGCAGTCCTCACTCTAGTCCAAGCTGTGTGCCTGTGATGTCTTGTCATTTGTGGCAGGAATTCCTCTTCCATGGGGAGCTATTGAGGAGCAGCTCTGTTCCAAAACAGGGTTTTCCGAATTGCCTCTCTCTGTAGGCTTCCCTGAGGGCCAGGCATTAGAAGAACTTGCCTGCCATACCTGTAAAGGAAAAGGAAAATAGCAGAGGCCCTAAAGTGAAATTGAGTAACTCAGTTTGAAAATTTTTTTAAACAAAAATAAGTCATTGATGTTGAATTATTCCAGCTTAACACTAGAGAATCAGGAAGACCAAAATTCCTTATTAAACATCCTGAACGGGCTTCCCTGGTGGTGCAGTGGTTGAGAATCCGCCTGCCGATGCAGAGGACACGCGTTCGCGTACCGGTCCGGGAGGATCCCACATGCTGCAGAGCAGCTGGGCCCGTGAGCCATGGCCTCTGGGCCTGCGAGTCCAGAACCTGTGCTCCGCAATGGGAGAGGCAACAACAGTGAGAGGCCTGCGTACCATAAAAAAAAAAAATCCTGAACTTTTTCTTTGAATCTCTTAATAAAAGAACAAACCCTCCCACAAAAAAGAAAGCAACCATCTACATATTAAAAATTATATTCCGTATGGATTTTACTAGAGCTCCAAACAACACCTTCTTTAGGCAGATAAAGAAAAATAATCTTTGAGAAGCATCTCCCACACAACCAAAATTTCAAGATTTAGGAGGTTTTAAAGAAAATATGGAGTGATGCGAGATCCAGAGAAGGAAATGTGGTAGCTCTCCCACCTCACACAAATATGATGACAATAATAGTAGTTATCTCAAGAGTGAGTATAATGTGTGTGCCATAGTCTCCAGCACTCCCAAAAATCCGCTGAGATAGGTATTAGTATCTCCATTCTATACACAAAGAAACTGAAACTCAGATAGTCCAAGGCCATGACATTGGTTAATGATAGAGCCAGGATTCAAACCCAGTTCTCTTACAGTTCCAAATCCTGAACTTTTCAATAAAAATGGATAATAAATACCATAATGTTAGTAATGTACTTTTTCAAGATACCTGTATTAACTGTTGTTAGAAGCATCATATATATGTTATGCCACTAGCAAGTCAAAATAAAAATATTTACTTGGCATTTTAACTTCAGTACAGAGCTGACATAATACTAATCTCAATCAAAGAACAAATATAATTTCAATGAGTCTCTTAGAGTCTCTCTATTCAAAGTGTAATTCTAGGACCAGCAGCTTCAAGATCACCTAGGAGCTTCTTAGAAATGCACAGTCTTAGGCTCCACTTCAGACCTTCTGAAACAGATTCTGCATTTTGACAAGATCCACAGGTGATCTGTATGCAAATTAAAGTTTAAGAGGCACTGGCTTAGAAATGGGTGATTCCAGGAAAAGGCATGCCTCTCATCCCTATTGAAACCATAGGTATTCAAAGGACCAGGGAGGGAGAGAAGGGTTAAGAATGCACTCACGTTATAACCTTTCCTCTCTGGTTTTAATTAAATATTCATTTTTTAAAAAGTAACAGGTTTATTGAGGTTTCATTACAATTTATCCATTAAAGTGCAAAATTCAATGGTTTTTAGCTTATTCAGAGTTGTGCAACCATCACCACAATCAACTTTAGAACATTTCATCAACCTAAAGAGAAACCCTTTAGCAGTCACCCCCTCTTTGTCCCCAGTCTCAAGCCCTAGGCAATCACTCACCTACGTTCTGTCTCTATAGATTTGCCTGTGCTGGACATTTCACGTAAGCAGAATTGTACAGTACACATCTTTTGTGATTGGCTTCTTTCACTTACCATGTTTTCAAGATTCATCCATGTTGTTCATCAGTCCGTCTTAATCCTTCCTCATAAGTGGCAGTTATTCTTTTAACAGACGTATGGGTGCCAGGCAATGTGACCTCATCACGCATTCCTCCTAGTGGAGCTCCTGGTGCCACTGCTCCCCCAGGAGAAGCCTTTTTCCTTCCATCACTTACTACCCTAATAAGGAGGTCTTTAACAGAGTTCCCCTTTTCCATCTTTTCCCTGGGACTTAGCAGCTCAAGTACAGCTGGCCCTTGGCCAAGTTTCTCTCCACAACACCTGCAGGCACTACCAGTGCTGCCACCTTATGCCCATTTCTTGAAGTAGTGGACACTGGGTCAGGCACTGTCTTCCTCCCCGAGAGCCCCGCTCTTTGCTGTTTCCACAGGACTCAAGGTTGTGACTCATGACAGAGTGTGACCAGGAGAGGTCGAGGGTGTGCCATGTGGCAACGCATGCCTGGCACCTCCAAACAACCAAAAGGTGGAGAAAGAGGCAAATGCAAATGCACTTGGGGCTAAAGGGGGCATGTTTTGCAATCTCTCTTCCTGATTCTTGGCTGTTTCTTCAGCTCCCATTTCTCTTCCTCTCCAGTTCACTTTCATTTCCCTACATTACTCTTCACAGAACAGGGAACCTAAACATCTTTTCCTGTTCATTTCTACCTGGATTGTTTTCTCTTGCCACTTCCAGCAGCATAACAGTTGAGTACTTAGACATTTGGGTATGCTAAGTTACTTCTGTAAAAAAGAGAGTCGGTCTAAACATTCTGCCCTACTGAACAGCAAAACAAGGAAAACGGTGTTCTGTTCTCTAAAATCATGATGTTCTTCTTTAATAAATGAAGCTGGGGGCTTCCCTGGTGGCGCAGTGGTTGAGAGTCCACCTGCCGATGCAGGGGACAAGGGTTCGTGCCCTGGTCCAGGAAGATCCCACATGCCGCGGAGCGGCTGGGCCCGTGAGCCATGGCCGCTGAGCCTGCGCGTCCAGAGCCTGTGCTCTGCAACAGGAGAGGCCACAACAGTGAGAGGCCCACATACCGCAAAAAAAAAATGTTTTTTAATAAATAAATGAAGCTGCCCAAAGCCAAATTTCTGTTATGAAACATAAATGATCAGTCCCAAAGAAAAACTAGCATGGTAACAAAATCATTTTCCCTAGATGCCTGTGTCTGGATTTGGGACCTTGTCTGAGTTCATTTGGGGGCATATAGCTCCATTATAGATTGTTGTACACTGCGCTGTACTCCTTGAGTAGCTTATATATCCCCAGGTCATGCCCTTATGCCTGGGAAATGCTTTCCAAATTAAGGCTCCAGTTACCTCAAGTTCTCATTGCCACTCTATCATGTTCATTTAGGAAATGGTTGAATACTACTACATGCCAGCCCTGTGCTGTACGCTGTACATAAGACAGACAAGGTTCAGCTCTCATGGGGTTTTGCCCTGGAAGGGATGGGAGGGAAGGTATATAATGGTAGCCTGCAGCCCTAACGAACCTGTCATGTGCTTGGTGGATTCTCTCAGTGTGTCTTGAAGAGTCCTGCTCTTCCTGAGTGAATCAGGCAAGAAAGACCCTGCTGTCTTGGACAGTAAGGAAGAAAAGCAGATAGATTCATGTGTTCCTGGCTGGTAGTCTTGCAGAACTTTCTGCTTTCAACTTACTTTGACCTTGAGTAACAAATAACCCCCTAAGAGCCACAGAGGTATCTCAAAAGGTGAGAACTATAGCATTAATGGACTTCAAGATATTATTGAATTCTTAAACAATAGCCTATATGTGTTAGGAATTGCTTAGAAATTGTTCTTATATATAATCTTTGTTAATTTATATAGTTTCATATTATTCAACAGTATAAATAATTTACATTGTGGGTTTGTTCATATGATCATCCTTTAATCCTTGGGAAGTCAGAACAAGGTGCTACATACCTTTCTTATTTTCTACTCATTTTCTCTTCCACAGGTCTGGGCATACCAATGGGAACTTGTTACACTTTTATGGTTAGTCAGCTTGTAGAGGAATGCATTATTTATTCTCTCTTGCTTGGGGGTCAAAGCAACCAACCAGATCTAAAGACACATTTAGAAGACTTGTCAACATAAACAGGTATTTATTCTGACTTTGCTATTATAATTTAGAAAATCTTCATTTATCTAACACCTTTGAAGAACGTGAAAATTCTGAATTAGTTTTCTAATTAATTTAAACTAATCCCCTTAAGTATAAGATGTTTAAAAATCTGCCTTTAATGAAATATTTTAGGGACTTCCCTAGTGGTCCAATGGTTAAGACTCCATGCTTCCAATGCAGGGAACATGGGTTTGATCCCTGGTCAGGGAAATAGGATTCCAGATGCCGCGCAGCGCAGTCCCCCCCCCCAAAAAAATTTATTTTAAATAAAATTGATCCCTGCCTTCTTGAAACATATAGCAAATATACTTTAAGCTCTTCTTATTTTCTCGGTCATTGTTAGCATTAAGAAATAGAGTGCAAAGTAATGCATTTTGGGAAATATTAAAATATACTAGGGACTTGCCTGGTGGAGCAGTGGTTAAGAATCAGCCTGCCAATGCAGGGGACATGAGTTCGAGCCCTGGTCCAGGAAGATCCCACATGCCGGGGAGCAACTAAGCCCGTGTGCCACAACTACTGAGCCTGCGCTCTAGAGCCCACGTGCCGCAACTACCGAAGCCCGCGCGCCTAGAGCCCGTGCTCCGCAACAAGAGAAGCCACCGCAATGAGAAGCCTGCGCACCACAACGAAGAGTAGCCCCCGCTCAATGCAAGTAGAGAAAGCCCGCGCGCAGCAACAAAGACCCAATGCAGCCAAAAATAAATTTAAAAATAAAGTTTTAAATAAAATAAATAAATAAATATAGAGTGTCCACTATACGCCAGGTGTACATATTTTCTTTCCTATACCTTGAACAGTGCTGTGAAATATATAACAACCTTACTTTACACCTATGGAAAACTGAAGCTAATAGATATTAAAGGAACTTAACTGGGTCACAGGAGTGTTAAGTTTAAGAGCTGATATTCAAATCCAACCCTTAATCAAGAGTCTGTATTCTGACTAATAAGAGCCTCCTGTATAAAAATAAAATAAAATAAAATTCAAAAATTCAAAAAAAAAAGGAGTCTGTACTCTTTTTTTCTTTTTTAAAATGAGAAAACAGAAGTTTATTTCTCAAATAACAGTCTGGAAGATGCTGAGCAGCAGGCAGCTCTGCTGCACCTGGTCAATCAGAGACTTGGGTTCCTTTCATATTGTTGCTTTGCCCTCTCTTAGGATTTCACCTCAATTGCATGGTCAAAACTCAGTCACATGCACACCTGGTCCAGCTTGCTCTGGAATGGCGGAGGTCAGACTGGAGTGGGTAAGGGACCCTTCAAGTCCTGTGTATTGAGGGAAAGGAGAGATAGGGAATCTGGGTGCCCCTGGGTAAATAAGGAGGGTTAAGGACTAGGGTTGCCCATCTCTCCACCTCCACTCACCTCCCTCTCTCTGGTTCCCAGACCTAGAAAGCTACTCTCAGATTCTGCATCCTTTCTATTAAGACAGGTTGTCTTCCTTATACTGTTGCTAAGAGGTAATAATAGAGTAATCAGCATGTATTCAGCAGGGTAATTGAGGCCAACTTGACCATGGACCTACTGGTAATAAATGTAACCAACCAGCTGTGTTTGTAATTGTCAGTTATCATTAGAAGATAAAATGGAAGTGGTTCTTCCCAGTTGCTAGAATCTCCCTCTGAGGGAGGGGTCAGGAGACTTGGACTAGCCCAGCTGAGACCAAAGGCCAACTTGTTTAAAGGCCAGGGTTGGGTTTCATAAGAGCAGATCTAAAGCCACCTGATGGGGGACTCCCCTGGTGGTCCACTGGGTAAGACTCCTGGCTCCCAATGCAGGGGGGGCGGGTTTGAACCCTAGTCGGGGAACTAGATCCTGCTAGGCAGTTAGGGATATGAACACCCCATCCAGAGTGCAAAAGCAAATGTTGAACTGATACAGTACAACGTTGAGACTTTGGTGAGAACAAGTACAAGTGTAGTTCAATAAGAGGAAATCTTAGGCAATTTCCTAAAACAACTGTTATTGAAAGATAGGTAGAGGGGTCAACCTTGCTTAAAGGGGACAATATCTTCTGTGATGATACTAAGAGATGATTTGAATCGTAGGAGCCATTTACAAGCTTTGTCAGTCAGTCAGTGGCATAGTCCATAATGAATGAATGACAATGAGAACCGTGCTTTTCTGAGCTCTTTTTTAATATTTACAGCAACTTTTAAAGTCTTTAATTCTTTAATTTTTCTTCCTTTTTTCCCTTTAATTGTGACAAACACCAATTCTAGTGCCTCAATTAATTCATGGTCTTTCTTCCATTTTCTGTTTCTGCTTTAGGTTAGTTTTATGCTATAATTAGCTATCTATCAATATATATCTATATCTACTGTATTAGAGTTTCTGCCCGAACTGCTTCTACCCAGTTGGCTATGCCATTCCATGATTCTCTGACCAACTCCATCCTTGGGTGGGTTTTTTTTTACTACATTGGGTTCTTCTGAAAAGTCTGATTTCAGCAAGCTCGCATTTGAAGATTCATACATGCGGTAGTCAGCCTCCAAGATGGCCTTCGATGGTCCTTACCTCCTGCTATCCATGTCCCCTCTCATGCTGATAGGGATGACCTCTGGAACCAGTAGGGTAGTGTGGAAATAAAGATATACGATTGCTTTTTTAAAAAAATATTAATTAATTAATTAATTAACTTATTTGGCTGCACCGGGTCTTAGTTGTGGCATGGGGGATCTTCGTTGCCACGTGTGGGGTCTTCGTTGCGCATGAGGAATCTTTAGTTGTGGCTTGCGAACTCTTAGTTGCAGCATGTGGGATCTAGTTCCCTAACCAGGGATCAAACCCTGGCGCCCTGCATTGGGAGTGCAGAGTCTTAACCATTGGACCACCAGGGAAGTCCCAGGTATACGATTTCTGAGGCAATTCATAAAAGACTTGTGGCTTCTGCGTTACTCTCTCAGATCACTCTTTCTAGAGGAAACTAGTGGCTATGCCTTGAAGACAAGCAACCCTATAAAGTAGTCCATGAGGCAAAGAACTGAGGCCTCCTGCCAACAGCCAGGTGAATAAGCCATCTTGGAATTGGCTCTTTCTGCCTCAGTTAAGTCTCAGATGACTGCAGTCCCGACCGACACTTTGACTACAAAACTCATGAAAAGTCTCAGAACCACAACACTTAGACATTCCTGAACTCCTGACCCGTAGAAACTATATGGAATAATAAATGTTTATTGTTGTCTGAAGCTTCTAATTTTGGAAATTATTTGTTATATAGCAATAGATAACATACAATATGCTTGGTGGCTTTCCTTCTTTTTAAAAAAATATTTATTTATTTGGCTGTGCCAGGTCTTAGTTGCAGCATGCGGGATCTTTAGTTTTGGCATGTGGGATCTAGTTCCCTAACCAGGTACCAAACCTGGGCCCCCTGCGTTGCAAGCATGAAGTCTTAGCCGCTGGACCACCAGGGAAGTCCCGTTAGTGGCTTTCCTTCTATCTAAATTCCTTGTAGTTTTGCAGGACACCTTGAACTTCTCTTCTTAGCTTTGAAAATATCGAATTCTACATTTTAAAATGTCTGTTTATCTCCTTCATTGGGGCAGAGACCACATGTAATTTTTCATCAAGCACAACTCCCAGCATACAGAAGGCATTAAAATATGTTTTAGTAAATATCTAATAACAAACAAAATAAGGAATCCTAAACCCAAGAATGATTTGTTCCCAACATTTTGTATCCCTAAAATATATTATAGTGGTCTTTCCCAAAATCATTTTTCTCATAATATTAAAACAGTTATGTGCCTCTATTGTAGCATTATCACACATAGTAATAGTTGGCAGTCTGTGAGCTCCATGAGGGCAAGGAGCTTAGCTTACTGCCTTTGTATTTACAGCATTTGCAAGTGCCCGCCACAAGGGTGTTCAATAAATGCTATTGAGTGATAAATTAAGAGAAGTGATCGGGGACTTCCCTGGTGGCGCAGTGGTTAAGAATCCGCCTGCCATTGCAGGGGACACGGGTTCGAGCCCTGGTCCGGGAAGATCCCACATGCCGCGGAGCAACTAAGCCCGTGCACCACAACTACTGAGCCTGTGCTCTAGAGCCCGCAAGCCACAACTACTGAGCCCATGCGCTACAACTACTGAAGCCCGCGCACCTAGAGCCTGTGCTTCACAATGAGAGAAGCCACCGCAATGAGAAGCCTGTGCATCTCAACGAAGAGTAGCCCCCGCTCGCCGCAACTAGAGAAAACCCGCGCGCAGCAACGAAAACCCAACACTGCCAAAACTAAATAAATAATAAAATAAGTAAATTTTTTAAAACTTTTTTTAAAAAAAGAGGTGATCAATCTGTGGAATGACTAAAGATGGACTTCCCATGATACTATTCAAGATTTGAAGGCATGCCATCTCACTCAATATTGCAGTTTTGGGGATTCTTTGCTTTGTTGTGGAATCATCAGTTATACTGAATTTTTTCAAAAGCCTTATTTTAAAAAAAAAGCCTTCTATTAATGCCCCTTGACCAAACCAAATTTAAGTAAGAGAATCTATTCAGAGAGACAGTAAATCAGAGAAAGGATAATATCTTCTGGTCCAAATGCTGCTCCAATTTGGCAGATGGCGAACACAGGAAATACACATTCCATAAGACATGTGGATACATAGACTAATCAATTCATGCTCATGCTGAACCAGCAAATCCAAGGATACTAGGCACAGATTCTGCAATTAGAAGGGTCCCCTTGAGAGAGATTGCCATTCAAAATACTAGAAAGTCCAAGCGATAACCGAGGAGTTGGATGATTCATGATACATGGAATAGTAAAGCCCAGAGGAAAATGCCTTGAAACTGTATAGTATTTACAGTAATACTCGTAAACAGCTATGGGTGCAAATACCATTATTACGGTGTCGACAAGTCAGCAGACACTTTTTAAACTAATTTTTATTTTATGTTACTGTGGAAATTTACAGTAGAACTGTTAAAGTCATTCTCAGTGGAAAAAGTACATCTAGGGCTTCCCTGGTGGCGCAGTGGTTAACAATCCGTCTGCCATTGCAGAGGACACGGATTCGAGCCCTGGTCCGGGAAGATCCCACATGCCGCAGAGAAACTAAGCCTGTGCGCCACAACTACTGAGCCCGCGTGCCACAACTACTGAAGCCCGTGTGCCTAGAGCCCGTGCTCCGCAACAAGAGAAGCCACGGCAATGAGAAGAGCACCACAACGAAGAGCAGCCCCTGCTCGCCTCCACTAGAGAAAGCCCACGCACAGCAATGAAGACCCAACATAGCCAAATAAATAAATAAAATAAATTGATTAATTAAAAAAAAAGAAAGCCATTAAGAAAAGTTAAAAAAAAAAAAGTACATCTAACGTATCATGTTAGGGACTTCCCTGGGGGTCCAGTAGCTAAGACTCCGTGCTCCCAACACAGGGGGCCTGGGTTCGATCTCTGGTCAGGGATCTAGATCCTGCATGTCACAACTAAGAGTTCGCAAGCCGCAACTAAAGATTCCACATGCCGTAACAAAGATCCCGCACGCCGCAACAAAGATCCCGCCCACCACAACTAAGACCCAGCGCAGCCAAATAAATATTAAGAAAGAAAGAAAGAAAAATAAAGTATCATGTTATACTAGAACATATCAAACATGATTTGTCCTGACTGCAACCACAGCTGCTTATACAAATTATATAATAAGTATACTCACTAATTAAAACTAGCAAGAGTATCAGTTGATTTAGGGATGATTGAGAGTTGAAACAGTTAATTTTCTTCTGTTACTTACAGTTCCTATTGCAATGACTACTAATATAACTTATTCATACTAATGTATCCATGTAGACTTCTCATCAAAATAATGAGGTCATGTTTTTTCACTAGTGGTCTTCCTTACTATTGATGACCTTCTCATCCCATATACAAAGAATTGCCATAAAGCAATAACAAAAACAAATCTATGATCCTCTTTTACAACCCAGAACTCATTGTTCAGTATGAGTTTTGATACAGATAAGAAGGAACATGATACCTAAGAGAGTCAAGTGATGGGGGTGTATTGATAAACATAAAGATTGCTTCCAGGACTATAGAGCTGATAATTTCCCTCATATCTTAAGCTTTTAAATTATCAGCTGTATTGATTTAGTACTCTAATTTTAACGTTGACATGAAACAAAGATGGCTTCTTTTTTTAGGCTTTTATCTTGAACACAGTGTCTGGATAATTTTAAAAGGTATTGGCATATCCCAATGATCTGTACTGTTCTAGGGTGTGATGGCTTAGGAGTGAATATGATTTGAACCTAATATATTTTTAGAGGGTGTCAAATTCAGAACCAGGCAGATCCATCTCCTGACCCTAAACATGGTCCTAAAGTAAATCGCTTGAGGAAATTGGATCCCAAAGATTACAGGTGGGGAATTTTGAAGTGTGTCCATATTTCATTGGAGATCAAAGAAGCCTAACTAAAAGAATTGTGGGCTGACTCACATGATAACTTCTTTTTGAAAGGGCTATTTTATCTTGAAGATTATGAGTTTGGAGGAACTAAGGTGATTAGCAGTGGAAAGAATCAGAACGTGTGAAATTCCTTAAAATTTTATTGACTTAAATAACTGTGTTACACATAATAATAAAAAAACCCTTTACACTTAAAAAAAAATCTATATTATATTGCCAAAGTATAATGACCAGCATGAAACACAGATCTTGTTTAAAAAAAAAAAAAAAAAGCAAAGGTAACATTTAAGCTGGTACTCCCGTATTCAAACATTTTTGTTTAGATCATACAGTATTTAGCCAAAAAGAGGAGGCCATAGTAATGCCAGCAATGGATCACACAACTTTGAAGAGGATCTCTCAGCAAAGTCAAAGGAGCTGCCATTGTACACATGGTGTTTAATGAAACATAAAAGCACAATGTTCTGGCACTGGGCTATGTTTACACGGTGTTGAT
The DNA here is from genome assembly GCF_059928025.1 of Delphinapterus leucas. NCBI lineage: Eukaryota > Metazoa > Chordata > Mammalia > Artiodactyla > Monodontidae > Delphinapterus > Delphinapterus leucas. The sequence goes on from NC_143129.1 coordinate 169,868,643, forward strand.
ATAAAAACCATCTCAGCTCCAATTATGGCTTGCTCACCAAGAGTCTTTCATTGCAATGGTCATGAGGGAAGGAATTTTGTTAGCTGATAAAGCTGACAAAGCTGTTAATTAACTGTTCCTAAGAGGTAGGAACCATGAAAGCCTAAATTTTAACTTTCACAGAAGTAGCCAATTTGATAATATCCCAACTTAATATATCTAATTTCATTATATAGTCTCAAACTACAATGGCAATCGTTCATTCATATATTTTTTAAAAGCCTATAATTTACCTGGCACTATTTTAGGTATTAGGGAAACAGAGGTGAACAAAGTGGACAAAAGTCTCTACCCTTAAAAATTTACATTTTATTGATGGGAGCTAGACAGTAAAAAATAATTAAAATATAGGTATAATACGCCGGATGATTTACTGGAGAAAAATAAAGCAGGAAAGGGGGAAAGAGAATGCTAGGGTTAGACAGGGTTGCAACTTTAAATAGGATAGAGAGGAAATACCTCAGTGAGATATACCTGAAACTGGAGTGTGTTAGTCAACTCAGGCTGCCATAACGAAATACCATAGGCTGGGTGGCTTAAACAATAGACATTCATTTTCTCAGAGTTCTGGAGGCTGGAAATCAGAGATCAGGTAGTCAGCATGGTCCAGTTCTGAGGAGAGCTCTTCCTGGCTTCCAGAGGTAGGCTTCTTGTTCTTCGTGCACATGGAGACAGAGGAGAGAGAGAAGGAGGTGGGGAGAGGGAGGGAGAGAGCTCTCAGGTATCTCTTCTCACAGGGACATTAATCCTGTTAGATCAGGTCCTACCTTCATGACCTCATTCAACCTTAATTACCTTCAATAAGGCCCTATCTCCAAATAGTTATATTGGGAGTTAGAGCTTCAACATATAAATGGGGGTGGGTGGGTGGGAACAAAACAATTCAGTCCATAGCAGATCATTAGTAATACATATATCTGGGGGAAGAATGTTTTAGGCAGAGAGTTTGGGCCAGAGATATAACCTAGGGAGTTGTCAGCATATAGATGATATTTGAAGCCCTCAGGCTGGATGAAATCACCACTAGAGTAAAAGTAGAGAAGGGAAACAAAGCCAAGGGCTGAATCCTAGACTGAAAGGAGCAACCAGTGAGTAAGTTAGGAGAAAACTAAGAAGGTGTAGTGTCCTGGAAGCCTAGTGGATAAAGCATAGAATTTCAAGAAGGAGGAGGTAAGAGCTCTGTCAAATAAAAATGAAGGCTGGGCTTCCCTGGTGCCGCAGTGGTTGAGAGTCCGCCTGCCCATGCAGGGGACACGGGTTCGTGTCCCGGTTGGGGAGGATCCCACATGCCGCGGAGCGGCTGGGCCCGTGAGCCACGGCCACTGAGCCTGTGCGTCTGGAGCCTGTGCTCCGCAACGGGAGAGGCCACAACAGTGAGAGGCCCGCATACCGCAAAAAAATAAAAATAAAAAAAAAAGAGAACGAAGGCTGAGTCTTGACCATTGGATTAACAACATGGAGGTCACAGGTGACCATACCAAGAGCAATTTTGGTGGAGTGGTAAGGGCAAAAGCCTGGCTGGAGTCGGTTCAAGAGAGACTGAGAGAGGGACTTCCCTGTTTGGCCCAGAGGTTAAGACTCCATGCTCCCAATGCAGGGGGCACATGCTCGATCCCTGGGCAGGGAACAAAGATCCCACATGCTGCATGGCGCGGCCAAAAAAAAAAAAAAAAAAAGAGAGAGACTGAGAGGAGAGGAATTCAAAACATTGAGTAGACAAGCAACAAAAGAAAAAAATAGATAAATTGGACTATATCACAATTAAAAATCTTTTGCTACAAATGATACCATCAAGAAATGAAAAGACAACCTACCATATGGGAGAAAAATTTTTACAAATCTGATAAGAGACTTGTATCCAGAATATATATTTTTAAAATTTTGTAACTCAACAATATAAAACCAAATGATCCATTTTTTTCAAATGGGCAAAGGAGTTGAATAAACATTTCTCCCAGGAAGATATGTAAATGGTCAGTAAGGACATAAAAAGGAGATCAGTATCATTAGCCATTAAAGAATTGCAAATCAAAGCCACAATGAGATACCACTTCATACCCACTAGGATGCCTATAATAAAAAAGACAGATAATGTTGGTGAGTTTGCAGAGAAATTGGAACTCTCATTTATTGCAGGTAGGAATATAAAATGGCCCAGCATTTTGGAAAATAGTTTGGCAGTTCCTCAAAAAGTTAAATATAGGATTACTCTATGACCTAGCAATTCCACTTCCAGATATATATCCAAGAGAAATAAAAATATATGTCCACACAAAAACTCGTATGCAAAAAGATGTACATGAATGTTCACAGCAGCATTATTCATAATAGCCCAAAAGTGGAAACAATCCAAATGTTCATCAACTGATGAGATCAATGAAAGTGGTATATTCAAACAATGGAATTATTATTGAGCAAACAAAAGGACTCAAGTAGTGATACATGCTACAACTTGGATGAACTTCAAAACATTGTGCTAAATGCAAGGATCCAGTTAAAAAAGATCGTGTAGTATAATTCCTTTATATGAAAAGTCCAGAATAGGCAAGTCCATAAAGACAAAAAGATTAGTGTTTGTGTAGGGTTTTATAGGATAGGAGTGATTAATGGATGGGGGGTTCTTTTTGAAATTATGAAAATATTCCAAAATTGATTGTTGTTGCACAGCTCTGTGAATATGTTAAAATCATTAAATTGTACATTTTAAATGAGTATATTTTGCAGTATGTGAATTACATCCCCATGAAGATGTGGTAGGTTTTTTTTTTTTTAATTGCATAGTGATGACTTCAGGAACAGAGAAATAAAACTCTAGTAGATACTTAGCATCACCATTTGGGATCCAGTTCTAAGTGTATCTAACTCCAAAGACTGTGTGTTCTTAACCACTCTGCTATACTGCAGATAACCTAAGGGTTATTTCCTTAGGTTAGATTCCCAGAAGCAGAATTAATTACTGAGACAAAGGATCTGAACAATTTATTGTAAGGGCTGAAGGAGTCCATGCAGCCATCTGGGCTTGCCAGGTACATGGACCCCTTCTAGGCAAAGTGATCCAAATTGTTCTTTCCTGAGCAGTTGTATGACTCAAACAACCTGCTCTGAATGAAATAAACCCGGCTATCACAGCTGATTAACCAGTGGCTAAGACACAAGCCAAAGGCAACTACATACAGGCTAGTCAACTTCCACTGAGGCAGAAGCAGTAGCTTAGAAGCTTAGTAGCTTAGTTCAAAAGCAGCACTTGGGACTTCCCTGGTGGTCCAGTGGTTAAGAATCCACGCGGGCTCAATCCCTGGTAGGGGAACTAAGGTCCCACATGCCTCGGGGCAATTAAGCCCTCAAGCCACAACTACAGAGCCCGCTTGCCACAACTAGAGAGAAGCCCAGACGCCACAACGAAAGATCCCACATGCCGCAACTAAGACCCAATGCAGCCAAATAAATAAATAAATAAATAAATATTAAAAACAAACAAAGAAAAGCAGCACTCAATACTGAGTAATGGTAAATCAACCCAATCAAATTATCTCTGTAGGGATGTGCCAGGTGAACAAAGAGAAGGCAAATAACTCAAGCCCAAGGTGTTAAACTTTTAGCAGCTGTGTGCTAAGTATAGAAAATGAATTTTGTGGAGAGTTTTCAGTTGTTGTCCAAAGAGTAAGCCCAAACACCTCTTGAAGAGAATCTTACCCCACTAGGAACCCATGCAAAGCACATTGATACCAAGTTAATTTTACTAATATAATTATATGAAGCATTTTCTAAGGATAAAGGAGTTTTCAAAGGGAAACAAAGTCATTCCATCAGATTGAATCATTATATCAATAAGAATTTTAAATAATCTTTTGTTCCAAGGTGGGGAAAATGAACATAAGCTAGAACGTCTAATCCAACAAGGCCTCTAAACCTTCTATATCTTCATCTGTCCTCAAACCTTAACACCCCTTTCTGCCCTGCACTCAGCTAATAAGTTTGCCTTTATGCCACTCTCTCACCACCAAATCCACCAACCTATCTGCATCAGCACGCATATTCTCTGTTTTCTCTCCCATGACAGAGGGAGGAGTATCCCTGTTCTTATTGAAGGCCAATTATCCCATTTAGGCTTTGTATCCCATTCCCTCTAGCCTAATCATAGACTTTGCTCCTAAAATTTTCCTTAATAGCTCCTGCATCATCAATTCCTCCCTTTCTACTGAAAACATGCAAACATGCTCTAGTATCTCCTACCCCAATACTTTAAAAACTCTCCTGGGAAATTTTTAAAAAAACAACAACAAAAAACTTTTGGAGTAGGGACAGTTTTCAAAGTATGACACAAAACTCAGAAAAATTCAACTATGTAAAACTTTTTAAATTTCTGCAGAGAAAAATCAACATAAAGTGAAAAGACATATTTGCAATTCATATCACAAAGTGAAGCCTAATGTGCCTGATATATTAAAAGCTCCTACAAATCATAAGAAAAAGACCAATAACCCGTTAGAAAGAGGAACAAAAGGTAAGAAGAGACAATTCAAAGAAAAAGAAATACAAATAGCTTTTAAACTTTTGAGAATACATTCAACCTCACTGGAAGTAAAAGAAATAAATGAAAATTTAAAATACACCAAGAGGGGGACTTCCCTAGTGGTGTAGTAGTTAAGAATCCACCTGCCAATGCAGGGGACACAGGTTCAAGCCCTGGTCCAGGAAGATCCCACATGCCGCGGAGCAACTAAGCCCGAGTGCCACAACTACTGATCCCGGGCGCCTAGAGCCTCTGCTCTGCAACAAGAGATGCCACCACAATGAGAAGCCCGTGAACTGCAACAAAGAGTAGCCCCCACTCGCTGCAACTAGAGAAAGCCCAAGCACAGCAACGAAGACCCAACGCAGCCATAAGTAAATAAATAAATAAATTTATATTAAAAAAAAAATACACCAAGAGGGGGACTTCCCTGGTGGCGCAGTGGTTAAGAACCAGGACACGGGTTCGAGCCCTGGTCCAGGAAGATCCCACATGCCACAGAGCAACTAAGCCCATGCGCCACAACTACTGAGCCTGCGCTCTAGAGCCCATGAGCCACAACTACTGAAGCCCACGTGCCTAGAGCCCATGCTCCACAACAAGAGAAGCCACCACAATGAGAAGCCTGTTCACCTCAACGAAGAGTAGCCCCCACTCGCCGCAACTAGAGAAAGCCCATGCACAGCACCGAAGACCCAACGCAGCCAAAAAAAAACACCAGGAAACCATTTTTCACTTACTAGATTGGCAAACATTAAAAAAAAATTAATAACATGATATGGGGAAACAGGTTTTCTCATCATTGCTGGTGGGAGAGATATTGGTACAAATTATATTGACGCATTCTGGAACCATATCTATCAAACTCACAAATGTACTTACCCTTTGACTTAACAATTAATAATTTTACCCTACAGATATGTTGCCACACATGTGAAAAGACTTATGTATAAAATTATTAATTGCAGCTTTGTTTGTAATAGCAAAAGATTGAAAACAACCTAATATTCATCAATAGGAATCACTAGGGGGTTGAATAAATAAATTATGGTATAACAACACAATGTAACCATCAATAAACTGGAAGACCTCCTTGTATACCTATACGGAACAATCTCCAAAATATGTTGATAGTAGAAAAGTAGGGGGCAGAAACAGTGTGTACAATGAGCTACCATTTGTGTATTTGTTTAAAAGGAGGGAAAGTGGAAGAATATATATATATTTGCTTGTACATACACAGAGTATTTCCAGAAGGATTCTTAAGAGACTGGAAACATTGGAATGAGGGAGGAAAACACTGTGACTGGGGGAAAGTTGTGGGAGTGAGACTTTTCACTATATACCCTTTTGTACCTTTACAATTTTGTACCATGTAATGTAACCTATTCAGAATTTGCTTCTATTAAAAAAAAATTTTAAAAGTTTTCCCTGACCTACATCCCCTCCCAACTATCACCCTAATTCTTTACAGAACCACTCAAAGTTTTTGTCTATATTTGCTGTCTCTACTTTCTCATCTTTATTCTCTCTTCAATCCATTCAAACCTAGGTTTTGTCCCAACAATTCTACTGAAACTGCCTTCTTCAGGGCATTATAACCTCCATCTCTGATGGAGGCTAAGACCTTCATCTTAGCCTCTCAACAGTATTCAACACTGTTGACTACTCCCTGCTTGAAGTAATTTCTATTTATCTATTTATTTTTATTTATTTTTAAATTTATTTATTTATTTTTAATTTGGCTATGCCGGGTCTTAGTTGCAGCACGCGGGATCTTCATTGCCACGTGTGGGGTCTTCCTTGTGGCATGTGGGATCTTTCTTTTATTTTATTTTTTTTGGTTTTGCTGTGTATAGGGTTTTTTTTTAAAACATCTTTATTGGAGTATAATTGCTTTACAATGTTGTGTTAGTTTCTGCTGTGTAACAAAGTGGATCAGCCATATGCATACATATATCCCCATATCCCCTCCCTCTTGCGTCTCCCTCCCACCCTCCCTATCCCACCGCTCTAGATGGTCACAAAGCACTGAGCTGATCTCCCTGTGCTATGCAGCTGCTTCCCACTAGCTACCACTAGCTATCTATTTTACATTTGGTAGTGTATATATATGTCAGTGCTACCCTCTCACTTTGTCCCAGCTTACCCTACCCCCTCCCTGTGTCCTCAAGTCCATTCTCTATGTCTGTGTCTTTATTCCCGTCCTGCCCCCAGGTTCGTCAGAACCATTTTTTTTTTTTTTTAGATTCCATATATATGTATTAGCATACAGTATTTGTTTTTCTCTTTCTGACTTATTTCACTCTGGATGACAGTCTCTAAGTCCATCCACCTCACTACAAATAACTCAGTTTCGTTTCTTTTTATGGCGGAGTAATATTCCATTGTATATATGTGCCACGTCTTCTTTATCCATTCATCTGTCGATGGACACCTAGGTTGCTTCCATGTCCTGGCTATTGTAAATAGTGCTGCAATGAACATTGTGGTACATGCGGGATCTTTAGTTGAGGCACGCAGGATCTTTTTTAGTTGGGGCACGTGTAATCTTTAGTTGCTGAAGTAATTTCTTTTCTTGGCTTCTAGGACACTTCTTTCTCCTAGTTTTCTTCTTGCTTCCTTGGCCACCCCTCAGTCATCTTGGTGGGATCCTCCTCTTCCTCTATCTAATTTCTAAAGATTGGTTCTCTCTTTGGCTCTTCTCTTTCTTTTTTTGAATTTTATTTAATTTATTTTTTTATACAGCAGGTTCTTATTAGTTATCCATTTTATACATATTAGTGTATCCATGTCAATCCCTATCTCCCAATTCATACCCCCACCACTTTCCCCCCTTAGTGTCCATCCGTTCTCTTTGGGTCTTTTCTACTCCATCTACAGTCTGCCCTAAGTGATCCCATCCAGTCCAATAGCTTTAAATACTACTATTGACCACCTAATTTATAATCCAGTCTCGCCTGTCTACCTGAGCTCCCAGGTTCATATATTAAGTATACACTTGAAAATTCACTGTGATGTCTAGTAGACATCTCAAACTTAACATATGGGAATTCCCTGCTGCTCCAGTTGTTAGGACTCGGTGCTTTCACTGCTGGGGCTGGGTTCGATCCAATATTGCAAGTTGCATGGTGTGGCCAAAAAAAAATAGGACTTTACTCCCTCAAATCTCTGTCTACTCAGTCTCCTCCAGCTCAGTAAAAGCCCCTTGTGGATATTCACAGTTACTCAGATCCAAAACCTAGAATCATCTTTGATTCCTCTTTCCCTGATACCTATATCCAATCATCAATAAGTTCTTTCAGTTTTACCTTTAAAACATAACCCCAATTCATTCACTTCTTATGTCTACAGCTTCCTAGCCTGAGGCACCATCATCTTCCTAGTGTGTTACTCATCTTTTTGCTACTATTGGTAATTTAACATTTCTACCTCCTCAAATACAGCATGAGCCTCTCAAAAGTAGGAACCACATCTTAGTTATTTTTGTATTCTGTTATAATGCAGTGCTTGGTACATTATAGCTGCTTAATAAACGTTTGTTGAATGAATAAATAGATGACTGGAGGAAGTAATGAGTGAATGGTGACAAGTAAACCATGACTCAGGTAACTAACAACACCCACATCTAGTGCCTCCTGTCATTTCCTTGCAGTTCTTTGCTGGAAAGGCCACATCTTTATAAAATTTCATATAGTAGGCATCCATTAGGCTTTCTGTCCAGCATCATATTTTCTGTGAACTGCTTTCCCCACCTCCACAGCACTAAATTCACCTTATAATGGCAGTGGGCCCTTGGTACCATTTTGTGCGATGTTTATACACCAAAAGACACCATAAACTAAATCAAATGGAAGAAAAACCACTGTAGACAAAAGGCTAATACTATTAGTGTAAAGAGAACTCATATAAACTAATAACAAAATGATAAACAACCCAGCAGGAAAAATGCTGGGCAAAGAATAAGAACAGGCAATTTATTAAAGATGAAATAAAAACGTCAAAAAACAAAACAGGGCTTCCCTGGTGGCGCAGTGGTTGAGAGTCCGCCTGCCGATGCAGGGGACACGGGTTCGTGCCCCGGTCCGGGAAGATCCCACATGCCGCGGAGCGGCTAGGCCCGTGAGCCACGGCCGCTGAGCCTGCGCGTCCGGAGCCTGTGCTCCGCAACGGGAGAGGCCGCAACAGTGAGAGGCCCGTGTACAGCAAAAAACAAAACAAAACAAAACAATTCTATTCCATTGGTCATGCTTTTCTTTATGAAAAATAGACTTTTAATATACCATTTTTAACTCCTCAGATTGGCAATATTTCAAAACATTGACAACATTCAGTACTGGAAAGAATATGGGGGGATGAGAACTCTCATACATTGCTGGGGGAAATGATAAGTGCTATGACCATTTGGGAAAGTAATGTGGCAGTATCTTTTAAAATGTAGTATACCCTTTTTTGTTTTTTGGCTACACCGTGTGGCATGCGGGATCTTAGCTCCCCAATCAGGGATCGAACCTGTGCTCCCTGCATTGGGAGTGCAGAGTCTTAACCACTGGACTGCCAGGAAAGTCCCTAAAATGTAACATATCCTTTTAATGCAGTATATGGGATCTTTTCTATAGAAATAAAAATACCAGTACATAAGCATACGTGTACAAAGATATTTATTGTGGCATCATTTGTAGTGGGAAAAGGCTGAATTGGAAAATAGCCAGGTAGCTTTCTCTCCATTCATCTTTCTTCCCTGGGATCACATGTTTTCTCATCTCTCTTTCTCTCTGTATTTCTTCCTGGTCTTACAGATGGACCAACAAGGTCACCAGACTTGAATCTCTGATCCTACAAATTTCAGTGCTCACCATGTCTCAGTCTAGAGTTTCTATTTTGTTCATTTACAAAGCTGCTATTTGTATTTTAATGTCACTTTTTATAGTTTCCAGTTCTCTGCCAAATTTTTCAAGTTTAGCTTTTATCTCCTGGAACATAGTAAACAGTTATTTTATAGTCTGTGTCCAGTCATTGTAACATCAGAGTCCCTGTGGGTCTGTTTCTATTATCTGTTATTTCTCTCCTTCCTCATGGTATCTTGTCTCCTTATGTGCCTGGTTATCTTTGTGCTGGACACTGTATTTGAAAAAAAAAAAAAAATTGGGAATTCCCTGGAAGTCCAGTGGTTAGGACTCCATGCTTCCACTGCAGGGGGCATGCAGGGGCATAGGTTTTCTCCTACGATCCCACATGCCACATGGCAAAAAAAAAAAAATCATATAAATAGTTTGATGCCAACAATGATGATACTTTCCTCCAAAGAGGATTTTTATTTGCTCTTGCCACTAGCAATTAGGGACAGTTTAATACAAGTTCAGGCTTTTAGATTTTTCTGGGCCACTTAAGAAGATATGAAGTCAGCCTGCAGTCTGTATGAGGGTTAGTTAACTTCCAGTGCTCCCTTATACCTACAGTGCAGTGTTTTAAAGTCCTGAGCCAAAGCACAGGGTGGTATATTAGGGTTACCACCTTTTATGGCTCCTAGACTCCAAATTTTGTTCCCATAAACTCTCGAGACTGCCAAAAGTACACTTTAACTTCCCAGTCACTTCTGAATCAGTAAATGTCTCCAGACAAAAGCAGCATGAGTGCCAGGCTCATCACTCCAAATTCCTTACCTATTGAGAATTTTGGCCGAGTAATTCCTCACTGTCTTGTTATTTTATGAGATGTTTCTAGAAGATGCTTTTTAGGTTTCATCCAGGTTGTTTAGCTGCCTTCAGTAGGAGGGTTGACTTGAATTATGTAGTCTACCTTTACTAACAGTGAAAGTCTATTCAGTTTACCTTATTCCTGCAAGAGAAAATTTCATTAGTTCCAGTCAAGGGCTGATTCCTGGTGATGTGGCCAAGGGTATAGGGTCATTCAATATACAGAGTACTCAATATATATTAGCCTTGGGAAGGGCAGATTCCTAAGAAGAGGAAGTGAGCATAGGAGAAATGATTGGCACCTCTAATATACCTAATTACTTGCTGTTGTCTAAATATACTCTCCGATGTCATATTCCTGTACTTTTTCATATGCTATCTCCTCAGCCAGCATTTCAACCCCTCCTGTTCACTAGACAAACTACCATTTCTTTTCAAGTATTAATACCTCATCTCAAAAACAAGCAAACAAACAAATAAACAAAAAGGCAAAGACAGACATCCCTTCCTCTGTATGCTCTTTGTAATGTGCAAAACTTTTTCATAACAATTTTTCTATCCTTCAGGATAGGAATTATTTTTTCACCTATGTGACCTGACATTGTATCAGGCACATTCAACAAATATTTGTTTAATAAATGAATGACTGTGAGTAAAGAACAACTCTTTCTAAGTTCCCTCAGATCTTACATTCCATGATTCTATAAAATTCCAACTCCAAAAAATAACTTACTTCAGTGGTTTGTCATTCACAGGACCTTAACACTTACAAAGCCCTTTTTCTCCTTTCTTCTAAGAATACAGGTATGTTTTGAGAAAGAGTAGATAATGATATCATTTTAGGGATTCCCCTGGTGTTCCAGTGCTTAAGAGTCCACCTTCCAATGCAGGGAACATGGGTTCGACCCCTGGTCGGGGAACTGGGATCCCACATGCCGGGGGGCAACTGGGCCTGTGCGCCACAACCGGAGAGCCCTCACACCACAACTAGAGAGAAGCCCGCATCCCGCAATGAAGATTCCGCGTGCTGCAACTAAGACCCAAAGCAGCCAAAAAACAAAAAGAAAAGAAATCATTTTAGAGGCAATTTCTTAACTACTTTTACCCTACTAGATTTGGTTCTCTAGATTCTTAATCTTTTTCCTTATTTTCATGCCTGAATGACAAGGCTTCAAACTCATTAGCTGGCTTTATGACTAATTCACACGTTACCCAATTCCCTCTCCATTCCCACAAAATCCTATTTTTTTTCCTTCCATATTTTCATCCATTCTCCCTTCTAACATTTCATTCCTTCTTCCATACAAGGACCATTCACCATCACACTACTGGTCAAATGCAGCAAAAGAAACACACAACGTTATATCTACACAATTCTGTAACTTCTATGAAAATCAGAGAATAAGGAATCAAAGCAATTACTAACAAATTTAGAGCATTCCTCAGGGACCTGTATCAACCAGTTCTAACAATTGCACTCCAAGGGAGAAGTGGCAAAATGTTTGTGAGTACTAAGAAGCCACCTTTTGAAGTTTTTGGTTTGTTGGTTTGTTTGTTTGTTTTGCCACACATTGTGGCATGGAGAACTTCCCCACCCAGGGATCGAACCCACACCCCCTGCAGTGGAAGCGTGGAGTCATAACCACTTGACCACCAGGGAAGCCCCTGAACATATTTTCGAGAAAGATAAGGAGAGCAGTGTGACCAAACAGCCCACCCATTAGCAATCACCTTCACCAGGACAAGGAAAACAGAAATCATCTGTTCAACCATACTCCCCAAAAAGAAGAGACTAGGAAGAAAACAGACAGAAAACTAATAGTAGCTCTTTGAGGAGGAACAAAATCAGAGGTTGACATATGACCAATTGTACAAAGCAGGAAGGATGCAAGAAAACAATACCATTAAGAAGTTGCTTTGGGGACTTCCCTGGTGGCGCATTGGTTAAGAATCCGCCTGCCAGTGCAGGGGACACGGGTTCAAGCCCTGGTTCGGGAAGATCCCACATGCCTTGGAGCAACTAAGCCCATGTGCCACAACTACTGAGCCTGCGCTCTAGAGCCCACGAGCCACAACTACTGAGCCCGCGTGCCGCAACTACTGAAGCCTGCGCGCCTAGAGCCCGTGCTCCACAACAAGAAAAGCCACGGCAATGAGAAGCCCACGCACCACAACAGAGTAGCCCCCACTCGCCGCAACTAGAGGAAGCCCGTGCACAGCAACAAAGACCCAATGCAGCCAGAAATAAAAAAATAAAATAAATAATTTTTTTTAAAAAGCCATAAAGTAAATTATGAGGACAATTGGGAAAATTTAAATACGGATCATATATTAGGTAATCTGTGTATCTGTGTTAAATTTCTTGAGGATGACAATTTTATTGTGGTTGTGTAGGTGTATTGGAAAGAATGGTAGCCCCCAGAAAGATATACCCATGTCCTAATCCCCAGAACCTTTGAATGTTATTTGGAAAAAGGGTCTTTGTAGATGTAGGGTCTTGAGGGTCTTGAGATGAGGAGATCATCCTGGGTTATCTGTGTGGTCACTAAATCCAATGAGAAGGATTCCTATAAGAGATGCACAGAGGATACAGACAAGAAAAAGAGGTAATGTCACCACAGGAGCAGAGACTGGAGTGATGTGGCCACAAGTCAAGGAATACCAGCAGCCACCAGAAGCTGGACGAGGCAAAGAGGATTCTCCTGTAGAGTCTCCAGAAGGAATGTGGCTCTGCAAACACTGTGATTTTCGAATTCTGGCCTCCAGGGCTTCCCTGGTGGCGCAGTGGTTGAGAGTCCGCCTGCCGATGCAGGGGACGCGGGTTCGTGCCCTGGTCCGGGAAGATCCCACATGCCGCGGAGTGGCTAGGCCTGTGAGCCATGGCCGCTGAGCTTGCGCGTCTGGAGCCTGTGCTCCGCAACGGGAGAGGCCGCGACGGTGAGAGGCCCGCGTACCGCGAAAAAAAAAGAAGACAAAAGAATTCTGGCCTCCAGAACTGAGAAATAATACATTTCTGTTGTTTTAAGTCACCAAGCTTGTCATAATTTGTTACGGCAGCCACAGGAAACTAAAACAGTAGAGAATGTATTTTTTCTTAAGCAATGTATGCTAAAATATTTAGCATATTTAAGAAATGCCATGATGTCTACAACTTGTAACTTACTTTTGAAAGGATCATAAAATAATATTTTTAAATTATGTATGTATATATTTTTAAGATATATATACACACACATGTAGTAAATAAGACAAAATATTAATGTTATCAATTGATAAATGGATGTTGTACTATTTTTTTTTTTTTTGGCTCCGTTGGGTCTTCGTTGCTGCACATGGTCTTTCTCTAGTTGTGGCAAGTGGGGGCTACTCTTCGTTGCGGTGCACGGGCTTCTCATTGGGGTGGCTTCTGATGTGGTGGAGCACAGGCTCTAGATGCACAGCTTTCAGTAGTTGTGGCACACGGGCTCAGTTGTTGTGGCTCACGGTCTTAGTTGCTCTGTGGCATGTGGGATCTTCCCGGACCAGGGCTCGAACCCACGCTCCTGCATTGGCAGGCAGATTCTTAACCACTGCACCACCAGGGAGGTCCCCTGTTGTACTATTCTTTCCATTTTTATGTAGAATTGAAATTTGTAAAAAAAAAACAAAAAAAAACACAGAAGTTTGGAAAAAATAATAAAAGAGTACTTCTCTAGCTAAGTAAGAAAAAAAAAAGAGATTTACTGGCCATGGGGCTGTCAGTTCTTAAAAGCAGCATCCACAGGTAGAAGGACAGTTATTTCAGAAAGCTTCTTGGAAATCTCAAATCAAAACCAGCAAAATCTGCTGCCTTATACCCTCCACCGAACCCTCAAGATGGAAGGGCTATGGAAACTATCTAATGCTTCTGAATGGCAGAGCTAAGCAGGCTCCATATCGTACTTATAAACTGGGGTGACGAGGAAAAGGTAGAGTGGCCAGTTTAAGTAAAACGAGAAAGAACTTGGAAAATGAATTTGTTTCTCATCTTCCCTTTCTTCAGATTCATGATATGAAGAAATAATTCCACCTGCACATATGGGTTCCTCCACATCCTGCCTTTATGATGCTAAGTACAGAGACTGTTAACTTGAATGGTGCTAACATGATTAAAGTCCTCTGAGGAGGAAACAAACCCAGGGTAATTGTTTTTTAAAATAATGTAAATATTATAAGCAGTAATCAGACAAAACAAATTCAGAGACCCAGTTAAACTCTTTGCTCTCAAAGGTGAAATTTAATGAGAGCAATTTTTACAAGTAAATCAGGAAAATAAATACTGTGGAAATGAGGAGAACATGGACTAACCAGCTCAAGTCTGTAATGGTATATGACCAAACGGTACCTGTACAAGTGACAGATCACAAAATAAACTAACAAAAGTGAAAATAATCTTTGAATATAATATACTTTTTAGTTGCAAAGATGTTGATCTGCACTCATGCTAATTGAGTGCATTACTAATTTAAGGAGAGAACTAAGCAACTGTCTTTCTGGAGCTTAAAGAGAAAAATATTATCAATTATTTCAATTTAATTTTCCACTCATTCATTCAAATATTTTTTGAGCACCTGCTATGTGTGAGGCACTGGGGTTGGTGACGGGTGGTTGTTGAAAATACAAAGCAGAAAACGAGCACAAAGCTACTTTCTGTCTCTATGGTTTTGCTTATTCTGGACATTTCATATAAATGGAATCATGCAACATGTAGCCTTTTGTGACTGGCTTCTTACACTTAGCATAATGTTTTCAGGTTTTATCCCTGTTGTAGCAAGTACCGGTACTTCATTCTTTTTTTATTTCTGAATAGTATTCCACTGTATGGATATACACATTTTGTTTATCCATTCATTACCTGACAGATACTTAGGTTGTTTCCACTTTTTGGCTATTATGAATATTGATACTATGAACATTCGTGTACAAGTTTTTGTGTGAACAAAGTTAATACAGAATGATTAATTAATGTACTAATTATGTATTCATTAATACAGAAGTAATGGAATGTGGTAAGCATCATGTAGTGGATTTTTATTGGTTTTGGCTGCCCAGCATCTATTCCTCCTTCCGCTTAGAAACAGTACCCATATTCTCTTACGTATGATCACAAAAGGAAGCTTCCAAGGAAGCTGACTTCACACCCAAAACCAGGATAGACCCTACTTGGCTTAAGCAGAGCACATCCTATCTCCATGGACATTGATTAGTTCAGTGATGGACAAGTGATCTTTTTTTTAAAATAAATTTATTCATTTATTTTATTTATTATTTTTGGCTGCTTTGGGTCTTTTTTTTTTTTTTTTTTTTTTGCTTTGGGTCTTTGTTGCTGTGTGCAGGTTTTCTCTAGTTGCAGCGAGCAGGGGCTACTCTTCCTTGCGGTGCTCACGGCCTTCTCATTGCAGTGGCTTCTCTTGTTGCGGAGCACGGGCTCTAGGCGTGCAGGCTTCAGTAGTTGTGGCACATGGGCTTAGTTGCTCCCCAGTGTGTGGGATCTTCCTGTACCAGGGCTCGAACCCGTGTCCCCTGCATTGGCAGGTGGATTCTTAAACACTGAGCCACCAGGGAAGCCCCTGGACAAGTGATCTTAATTCAGGACAATGGGATATGAAAAGACCTTTGCTGGGGCTTCTGGAAAAGATGCTTCCTTGTTATTCTGAAATAGCTTCCTTGAGAGATGTTCTCTTCCCACTAGAGATGAGGGAAGCACATGCAGCCCTCCTAGAAACTGCTACAGCCATACTGAGATCATGAAGGAGGAAACTTTAGAAAATCAAATATTTTAGAATATGAAATGGAAAGAAACCAGGTCTTTAGTAGTATCATTGAGCCTTAACACTGAGGACCAAACTTTGAGTTTTCAGTTGATAACTAGTAAATTCCCTTAATTAAGTTTGAGATGAGTTTTCTGTTGCTAACAATCAGAAGATTACATAATAATATGAACAGGAACTAAATTTTTATAGCACTTATATAGTGTAACTTCAAGCTGTGTGAATTCAGTGGTGGACACATTGGCTACTGCCTGTGGGAGTCGTGAAAGGCTTCATGTGGAATGTAACATTTGAATTACAACTTGCAATTAACAAAGTATTTACTGAGTACAATGGGCTAAACAAAGTTAAGCAGATTTCTTTTACTGCAGATGTTCTCAGAGACTTTAACATTCATTCATAATTATTCATAACATGAATCACAAATATCTCCAAGAGAAGGATATAATATACAGTGTTTACTAAATTTATTTCACCCGGAACACCTAGTAATATTTCAAGGAATTGGCCGGCTTGGGAAACACTGGTATGTTTAATGTGTTAATAGATGGCTAGAAGTGAAGAACAAGAGCACCTTGGCCACCTTTTTAGGAAATTTTTATGAAAATGAGGGCATTTGAAATAAGTTTTAAGAGACTGGTAAGTCCTGACCAAGTAGAATGGATTTAGGTAGCTTCTTTTTTTATTTTATTAATTTATTTTTATTTATTCATTTTTGGCTGCATTGGGTCTTTGTTGCTGTGAGCAGGCTTTCTCTAGTTGCAGCGAGTGGGGGCTACTCTTCGTTGTGGTGGGGGATTCTCATTGCAGTGGCTTCTCTTGTTGTGGAACACGGGGCTCTAGGTGCGTGGGCTTCAGTAGTTGTAGCACACGGGCTCAGTAGTTGTGGTTCGCGGGCTCCAGAGCTCAGGCTCAGTAGCTCCACGGCACGTGGGATCTTCCCGGACCAGGGCTCGAACCCGTGTCCCCTGCATTGGCAGACGGATTCTTAACCACTGTGCCACCAGGGAAGCCCCTAGGTAGCTTCTTGACTAAGTCAAGTTCATCAGCAAAGCTCTTTAGTCAAGAAGAAATCTGAAAGGTTAGCCAACGGTGACTTACTTTAAAATTTATCAGTAACACTCTTCTTTTCTGAGTCCTGCAGCAAATTCAACAAATAAAAGATAATAACTATTACTAAAAAAAAAAAAGCTAAAGTGAAAATTTTTTTAATGTATTGGCCACTATATTTATAGGAAATACTTGCAGAACACAGGCATGAGTAACAAGCAACTGATTCTTTTATATTTGATAAGGGACCTGGTAATGCGTTTGTCACATTCAGCTTCACTATATAATTGTGAATGTACCCTGAAATAAATACTACATCTTTTCAGCTCTGCTATCCAACAGGAACAATTGATAGTTGGAGAAAACTCTGCAAGTTCGTAGGGATAAAATTAGAGAATTAGGGTTGTTACTTTATTAAGACAATCATTAAGTTTCTAAAACTCACAATTTTGTTTAACATCTTTACTGCAGTATAATTGCTTTACAATGGTGTGTTAGTTTCTGCTTTATAACAAAGTGCATCAGTTATACATATACATATATCCCCATATCTCCTCCCTCTTGCGTCTCCCTCTCACCCTCCCTATCCCACCCCTCTAGGTGGACACAAAGCACCGAGCTGATCTCCCTGTGCTATGCGGCTGCTTCCCACTAGCTATCGGTTTTACATTTGGTAGTGTATATATGTCCATGCCACTCTCTCACTTCATCCAGCTTACCCTTCCCCCTCCCCGTGTCCTCAAGTCCATTCTCTACGTCTGCGTCTTTATTCCTGTCCTGCCCCTAGGTTCTTCAGAACCTTTTTTTTTTTTTTTAGATTTCATATATATGTGTTAGCATACAGTATTTGTTTTTCTCTTCTGACTTACTTCACTCTGTGTGACAGACTCTAGGTTCATCCACCTCACTACAAATAATTCAGTTTCGTTTCTTTTTATGGCTGAGTAATATTCCATTGTATATATGTGCCACACTTCTTTATCCATTCATCTGTCGATGGACACTTAGGTTGCTTCCATGTCCTGACTATTGTAAATAGAGCTGCAATGAACATTGTGGTACATGACTCTTTTTGAATTACGGTTTTCTCAGGGTATATGCCTCTCACAATTATTGACGGTAACTCCATTAATTCCAGATGAAGAGGTCTTTCTCTTCCACATTTTTCCAAATCACGTCTACGAATAGCATGCCAATTAAAGCTTGAAAGGAAAAGAGAGCATTAATATATATCCATCCTTTATTTTCCAAAGAAAATTGTACAATTTTTGGCTTCCCTGGTGACACAGTGGTTAAGAATCTGCCTGCCAATGCAGGGGACACAGGTTTGTGCCCTGGTCTGGGAAGATCCCACATGCTGCGGAGCAACTAAGCCCATGCCCCACAACTACTGAGCCTGTGCTCTAGAGCCCACAAGCCACAACTACTGAAGACTGCACGCCTAAAGCCCATGCTCCACAACAAGAGAAGCTACTGCAATGAGAAGCCCATGTACTGCGCGAAGAGTAGCAACTAGAGAAAGCCCGCATGCAGCAATGAAGACCCAACGCAGCCAAAAATAAAAGAAATTAAAGAAAAAATTGTACAATTTTGCCATAAATTGTTTTCAACAAAGGCTTAGTTTACACATAAAAAGATGGTAGGGAGGTGAGCACGGGGGTGGGTTGGGGGGTGGGAATAAAGAGATTAACTAATAAAAAAAACCCAAAGACTATTTCTGGAAAAGCTACATGGCAGAGGAAAGAAAATATAAACATTGACCTTTCTCTTTAAGAGTAAAGCTTCCACTGACTTTTTACATCCATCAGTCAGTGCTTATCCAAACTCCAGGCTGAAGTATTATCTCATATAAGGCTCACCTACCAATAGAAGGCCAATTTGTCCCAAAGTAGGTAAAGCACCCAAAACCAAATTTCTGGGCTGCAAGATGCAAATGCTGACTAAACAAGGTGTTTACAGGGTACTTCTTATCAACAGCTAAGTCTTTAAAGGTAGAGAAGGGACTTCCCCTGGTGGTCCAGTGGGTAAGACTCCGTGCTCCCAGTGCAGGGGGCCTGGGTTCAATCCCTGGTCCAGGAACTAGATCCTGCATGCATGCCGCAACTAAGAAGCCCACATGCCACAACTAAAAGATCCCGCATGCCACAACGAAGATCCCATGTGCTGCAACTAAGACCTGGAACAGCCTAAATAAATAAATAAATATTTTAAAAATAATAATAATAAAATAAAGGTAGAGAAAACCTGAGATACTCCTCAATGTACCAGATTCACACACCAAACATTCACTCTGAAGTTTTTCTACTTATTGGCTGAGTCTCTAGCTGAACTGTCTTAAAAATACATAAGTTGTAAAAAAAGCAAATGCCTCTGCTCTGCCCTTTAAAAATTGTTACAGTATTCCTAGGACCCAAAGACTTGTCCATTACCCTAAAATCTTCTGCTTCCCTCATACTAAATACTTTTTTCTTGATATTTTACTCTGCTCCCCTGAACATGAATCCCAAAGGTCTTTTCAAATAAACAATTCAGTATTTTAGGAATAAAGATAGGGTATATTTTCAGCAGAATCAAAGATAATTCAAACTCTACTTTGTGAGGTTTAACAAAACATCACTCATTCATTAAAAAAAAAATTCTAATTCCGATTCCTTTCCATTGTTTCCATTGGGCTATGGTAGTTTTTATTGTAAGGACAGATATTATCAATCACTATTTTTTCTTAAATTATTTTCAAAATATTCTGTAAGTATAAAATAATACACGGGCTTCCCTGGTGGTGAAGTGGTTAAGAATCCACCTGCCAATGCAGGGGACATGGGTTTGAGCCCTGGTCCAGGAAGATCCCACATGCCGCGGAGCAACTAAGTCCGTGCGCCACAACTACTGAGCCTGTGCTCTAGAGCCCGCGTGCCACAACTACTGAGCCCATGTGCCACAACTACGGAAGCCCGCACGCCTAGAGCCCGTGCTCTGCAACAAAGAGAAGCCACCACAAGGAGAAGCCCGCACACTGCAAGGTAGAGTAGCCCCTGCTCACCGCAACTAGAGAAAGCCTGTGCACAGCAACGAGGACCCAACGCAGCTAAAAATAAATAAATTTATTTCATCAATGGCAAAGATGGAAAGAGAAAGAGAGAGAGTGCACAAGCTAAAGTTGCTCTTGAATGGTAAAAAGGCAAAAATGAGGAAATAAAGGAGATCCAGGTGACTGACTGACATGAGAACTAAGAAAAAGATAAGGGGAAGAAAGAGACAGTGAGATTGAAAGATAGACCCAAGTCCATAAATTGGGCTGTAGAAAATATAAGGGAGAACATGGATACTGAGATAGAAAGACCACTATCCTGGGAGTCAGGATATTGCATTCATGCCACATCTCTGAGATATCAGCTTTATGATGTTAACCTCTGTTTCCTCATCTGAAGTATAAGGAGACTGGACAAGCTGCTTCTGGTATTCCATCTCTAACTTTCTATGAATTGCTGGATGGATCCCAGGTGGCAGAAGCTAATATAAGCCAAGATGGAAATTTGGAGTAATTTGAAGCCTAGAAAGAATCTCACAGAGAGTGACAGGACAGAGGAACAGCCAGGGTAGGAAAAGAAAGTGAGAAGTTGAAGATTCAAGAGCAGATACCACATGAACTATCTCCATTTTTCTACCAATTCCATAAGAGAAGAGAAAACACATCACTACCTAATAATATGCTTACTGCTATCAGGTTGAGCCATATGAAATTGTTGACATTTAATTGTTATTTAATATTTTCCATTATCTCACTTGGAGACAAGGCATCCTCCCACTGATGACAATTAGCTGATTTACACTGATTTACATGGAAAATGATAGATCTGATTTCTTAATTTTTTGATAAAGCTGATTTACTCAGTAACTAGTAAAACTAGTAAATGGCCCCCACCATCTATAATTGTGGTTAGATTAATCTCCATATTTTAAGACTATAATTCTGAAATGCTATGTTCCCTTTTTTTTTTTGGCATATTATGTCTTAATTTTCCACCAATTAAGGAAACTGAGTCATAGAACCACAGAAATGAAAACACACAATTTTATTTAGAATAGATAATATTGAAGAGACCTTGATATGGAGTGGCCTATGGAAAGAAGTTTAAACAATAATACATCATCACTCTATGGGGGACAGTGTACAAATAATACCATATAAAAGAAGCTGACCATGTACAGAAAAAGACTGGCGATAAGAAAGATGTTAAACCTACAAGAAGAAAGAGATATTCCAACAGTACAGCTCAAAAATTTCAGACTGATCCTTGCCTAATCATGAAGGAACTGAAAGAAGCATTTAGTTATGTTAGTCTGGTTCTCTAGCAGAAGGAACTAGCTCTAAGGAACCAAAAAACTAAAAAGAGAAGTAAAAAAGGGGTGGCTCAACCTTTTCCATCCAAACAGAAACACCAAACAATTCAGTTGGTGTTGTAAAAAGAGGACTGACATCTGGACATCTGAGTTTTGGCCCTAACTCTGTCACTAACTTTTTGTGTGACCTTGAGCAGTCTTCACCTTCCCAAATCTCAATTTTCACCTCTTCAAAGTGAGAGGGTGGAACAAATGATCTAAAGCAATGTAATTTCAAACTTACAGAAAAATGTCAAGAGTAGCAGAAGGAACTCCCCTAAGTCCTTTATCCAAATTTTAAAATTATTTACATTTTTTCCATTTACTTTATTATTCCCTCTTTACATATAGACTTATATGTGTTTTTTCCTAAACCATCTGAGACTTAGAGACATCATACACTTTTTAACCCTAAATATTTCAGTGTGTTATTTATTAAGAACAAGGCCATTCTCTTATGTAACCACAGTGTGTGTGTGTGTGTGTGCGTGTGCATGTGTGTGTGCCTGTGTGTATATACAAATTAGGACATTTAACATTGATACAATATTATTGTCTAACTTACAGTCTATATTAAATTGTGTAAATTATCCTAAAAACATTATGTAGAGATATACTTTTTCCTAGTTCAGGATCAAATCTAAGGTCACACATTGCATTTATTTGTCATGTCTCTTTTGTCTCTTTTAATCTGGATCAATTCCTCAGGCTTTCTTTTTTTTCCTGACCTTGACATTTTGGAAGAGTACAGGCTAGTTATTTTGTAAAATGGCCCTCCATTTGGGTTCGTCTGACATTTCCTCATGATTAGATTCAGTTTGTGCATTTTTGGCAGGATTATCACTGAAGTAATGTTTGGTCCTCAGTGCTTTTTTTTACAGCTCTGCTTTTTATTTACTTGTTGATTTATCGATGCATAGAATTGATTAGCTTTTATTCATGTTACCAAGAGTTCTTTTCTTTACAAAAATTATCTGTCTTCTCTTTTTTTTAACATCTTTATTGGAGTATAATTGCTTTACAATGGTGTGTTCGTTTCTGCTTTATAACAAAGTGAATCATCTATACATATACATTTATCCCCGTATCTCTTCCCTCTTATGTCTCTCTCCCTCCCTCCCACCCTCCCTATCCCACCCCTCTAGGTGGTCACAAAGCACCGAGCTGATCTCCCTGTGCTATGCGGCTGCTTCCCACTAGCTATCGGTTTTACATTTGGTAGTGTATGTGGTCCATGCCACTCTCTCACTTTGTCCCAGCTTACCCTTCCCCCTTCCCATGTCCTCAAGTCCATTCTCTAGCAGGTCTGCGTCTTTATTCCCGTCCTGCCCCTAGGTTCTTCATGACCTTTTTTTTTTTTTTTAGATTCCATATATGTGCGTTAGCATATGGTATTTTTCTCTTTCTGACTTAACTTCACTCTGTATGACAGTCTCTAGGTCCATCCACCTCACTACAAATAACTCAGTTTCGTTTCTTTTTATGGCTGAGTAATATTCCACTGTATATATGTGTCACATCTTTATCCACTCATCTGTCGATGGACACTTAGGTTGCTTCCATGTCCTGGCTATTGTAAATAGAGCTGCAATGAACATTGTGGTACATGACTCTTTTTGAATTATGGTTTTCTCAAGTAATATGCCCAGTAGTGGGATTGCTGGGTCATATGGTAGTTCTAATTTTAGTTTTTTAAGGAACCTCCATACTGTTCTCCATAGTGGCTGTATCAGTTTACATTCCCACCAACAGTGCAAGAGGGTTCCCTTTTCTCCACACCCTCTTCAGCATTTATTGTTTGTAGATTTAAAAATATATATATTTTATTTATTTATTTATTTATTTATGGCTGCATTGGGTCTTCGTTGCTGTGCGCAGGCTTTCTCTAGTTGCAATGAGTGGGGGCTACTCTTGTTGTGGTGCACAGGCTTCTCATTGTGGTGGCTTCTCTTGTTGCAGAGCACAGGCTCTAGGCGCGCAGGCTTCAGTAGTTGTGGCTCGCAGGCTCTAGAGCGCAGGCTCAGTAGTTGTGGCACACGGGCTTAGTTGCTCCACGGAATGTGGGATCTTCCTGGACCAGGGCTCGAACCCAGGTCCCCTGCATTGGCAGGCAGATTCTTAACCACTGCACCACCAGGGAAACCCTGTTTGTAGATTTTTTGGTGATGGCCATTCTGACTGGTGTAAGATGATATCTCATTGTAGTTTTGATTTGCATTTCTCTAATGATTAACGATGTTGACCATTCTTTCATGTTTTTGTTGGCAATCTGTATACCTTCTTTGGAGAAATGTCTATTTAGGTCTTCTTCCCATTTTTGGATTGGTTGTTTGTTTTTTTGATATTGAGCTGCATGAGCTCCTTGTAAATTTTGGAGATTAATCCTTTGTCAGTTGCTTCATATGCAAACATTTTCTCTCATTCTGAGGGTTGTCTTTTTGTCTTGTTTATGGTTTCCTTTGCTGTGCAAAAGCTTTTAAGTTTCATTAGGTCCCATTTATTTTTGTTTTTATTTCCATTTCTCTAGGAGGTGGGTCAAAAAGGATCTTGCTGTGATTTATGTCAGAGTGTTCTGCCTACGTTTTCCTCTAAGAGGTTTATAGTGTCTGGCCTTACATTTATGTCTTTAATCAATTTGGAGTTTATTTTTGTGTATGGTGTTAGGGAGTGTTCTAATTTCATTATTTTACATGTAGCTGTCCAGTTTTCCCAGCACCACTTATTGAAAAGGCTGTCCTTTCTCCATTGTATATCTTCCCTCCTTTATCAAAGATAAGGTGACCATATGTGCGTGGGTTTATCTCTGGCTTTCTATCCTGTTCCACTGATCTATATTTCTGTTTTTGTGCCAGTACCATACTGTCTTGATTACTGTAGCTTTGTAGTATAGTCTGAAGTCTGGGAGCCTGATTCCTCCAGCTCCGTTTTTCTTTCTCAAGATTGCTTTGGCTATTTGGGGTCTTTTGTGTTTCCA
Source organism: Delphinapterus leucas (assembly GCF_059928025.1). Lineage (NCBI taxonomy): Eukaryota > Metazoa > Chordata > Mammalia > Artiodactyla > Monodontidae > Delphinapterus > Delphinapterus leucas. The sequence goes on from NC_143129.1 coordinate 169,893,084, forward strand.
TACAAATTGTGCAATTTTTTGTTCTAGTTCTGTGAAAAATGCCATTAGCAGTTTGATAGGGATTGCATTGAATCTGTAGGTTGCTTTGGGTAGTATAGTCATTTTCACAATATTGATTCTTCCAATCCAAGAACATGGTATATCTCTCCATCTATTTGTATCATCTTTAATTTCTTTCATCAGTGTGTTATAGTTTTCTGCATATGGGTCTTTTGTCTCCTTAGGTAGGTTTATTCCTAGTTATTTTATTCTTTTTGTTGCAATGGTAAATGGGAGTGTTTCCTTAATTTCTCTTTCGGATTTTTCATCATTAGTGTAAAGGAATGCAAGAGATGTCTGTGCATTAATTTTGTATCCTGCTACTTTACCAAATGCATTGATTAACTCTAGTAGTTTTCTGGTAGCATCTTTAGGATTCCTCAGTGCTTTTTATTAAGAGGTACATGCAGTCAGTTTGTCCCAGTATCAGTGATGTAGGCTTGATGACTTGGTTAAAGTGGTGTGATGAGGTTCCTCCAGTATTGCTTTGTAACTATTAAATAATTTATGGAGAGATACTTGGCCATGTAAATATCCTGCTCCTCATCAAACTTTCACCCACTAGTTTTAGCATCCATGAATGAGTTTCTTACTCCATCATCCCATCTGTATTTATTAGTTGTCATCCTCCTGAAAGGAAACACTTTCACTTTTCCTATATTTATGTAATGATTCATTTACTTATTTATAATGACTCATTTACTTATTCATTTACTTATTTACAACAGGGATTCTTATTTTATTCAGTGGTTTATAACCCATTACTAATTGTATTTATTTTGATTAAAGCAGAGGTTCTTAATCTTTCTTTGTATCATGGATCCCTTTAACAGTGTGGAGAAACCTATAGACCTTTTGTCAGAATAATGTTTTTAAATGCATAGGATATTACATTGGTTTACAGAGGAAACCTAATATACTGAAATAGTTATCAAAAAATTTTAAATGTATGATACATTAATAAATGTATTTCTGGGACTTCCCTGGTGGCACAGTGGTTAAGAATCCGCCTGCCAATGCAGGGGACACGGGTTCGAGCCCTGGTCTGGGAAGATCCTACATGCGCAGAGCAACTAAGTCCATGCACCACAACTACTGAGACTGCATTCTAGAGCCCACAAGCCATAACTACTGAGCCCACGTGTCACCACTACTGAAGCCTGCGCACCTAGAGCCCGTGCTCCGCAACAAGAGAAGCCACAGCAGTGAGAAGCCCATGCACGGCAACAAAGAGTAGCCCCCGCTCACTGCAGCTAGAGAAAGCCTGCGTGCGGCAATGAAGACTCAACACAGCCATAAATAAATAAATAAATAAATAAAATGTATTTCTTTTTTTAAAAAACTAATTTATTTATTTTTGGCTACACTGGCTCTTCATTGCTGTGCGCAGGCTTTCTCTAGTTGTGGCAAGCGGGGGCTACCCTTCGTTGCAGTGCACGGGCTTCCCATTGCGGTGGCTTCTCTTGTAGCGGAACACGGGCTCTAGATGCGCGGGCTTCAGTAGTTGTAGCACACGGGCTCAGTAGTTCTGGCTCGCGGGTTCTAGAGCGCAGGCTCAGTTGTTGTGGCACACGGGCTTAGTTGCTCTGTGGCATGTGGGATCTTCCTGGACCAGGGCTCGAACCCATGTCCCCTGCATTGGCAGGTGGTTTCTTAACCTATGCGCCACCCGGGAAGCCCAATAAATGTATGTCTTTATTAACACATTAAATAACAAGATTTCCTAGTAATGAGTACAAACTATATCAATGTGTCTGCAACAACTGCAGTGTGATATGAAATTATCTGTGATTTCTATCAATGACAGTCACAAGTACGGTACTGCTAATACAGTAGTGCTGTGGTTTTGTTACTAACATTCAAACTAAAAAGAAATGTTAAATTAGAAATTAGTGAAAATAAAGATGTGATTTCCCTCAATCTATGTTCATGGACCCAATGCATTCTATCCTGGGTGCCAGGTTAAGAATCCCTGAAATAGTCTCTTTGTTCCCCTAACCTCCCTAAGACCTTGCCTTAACATCACATTATTTTTGGAGCCCAAAATTTCAATCCCTCAGTGTAAAACTTCTCTCATCAATGTATAAAAGCTAAATAAGACTAGAAAAGACAGATATGAGTAAAAGAAGAAATTACTTTAAAAGTCCAGGGTCCTGCAGCACTAAAGCAAAGAAGTAACCTTCTGGAGAATGACCTGGAGCTGGTTGTGGGTTCAGCAAGACCCAAGGTAGAGAAACTGAAGCCCGAATAAGAGGAATGACTTACCCAGGATCCCAAAAAGCATGAAGTCAGAGCAGTGGCCAGAAAAATCATCTTTAGAAAGCTTGATGATAAAAAGATTTTGCAGGCATCTATTCAAACTGTGGCTTCTAAAATGACTAAAGAAATGGAAGCCTTATGACTTCCAGCTTGGATGCAAGACCAACAATAAGGATCCATTTATGCTCTATGACACAGAGGTTGACAATAAAGGGGAAAGCAAGGCCTGAATTCCATTATGATAAAGCTGATGACTGTGTCAATTTTTCTATAGGTTTTAGTCTACAGTATGATTTTCCCTTAAGAAATCAGATAGTGCCACTCTTCTCCCAGTTCAGTGACAATAATCCACAGCAGTTTGACTCTAATGTCTATGGGGCACTGTTGCAGGTTATGAATAGCAATACAGTCACATACAAGAGTTCAGAGAATTATCCCTAGATTTAATGAGAAGTAGTACATTTTCACATGTAATTTCTTCATTTTACTTAAGAAAGACTATGTTCCTGACTTTCTACTGATTTGAGCCTGTGGTAATTTCTTCATTTTACTTAAGAAAGACTATGTTCTTGGGGTTCTTACAATTTAACTTCTGAATCTAAATGTTAGAATAGGATTGAGCTGAAAACCTAGTTACACTATCTTATAGCACCAACCCCATGAAAGGCATCAGTTTGCAGACCAGGATGTAACAGCAAGGTTGCAGTAACTCTGGAAGCAGAAGCAGGAGCCCAGCAGAAACATTTAGAGTAGCAGAATGAAGCTAAAGCTTATAAAATCACTGTAGAACGTAAATTTGAATAATAAAGTTCAAATGCAAGGCTTTCTAAATTGGTCAAAAAGTATTCAGATTTAAGTTATATGTTTAATGTCAACTGTAAGTGATTTTCTTTAGGGGTGGGGTGGATAAGAGTTTTTGGTTCTGGGGCTTCCCTGGTGGCACAGTGGTTGAGAATCTGCCTGTTAATGCAGGGGACACGGGTTCGAGCCCTGGTCCGGGAGGATCCCACATGCCACGTAGTAACTGGGCCCGTGAGCCAGAACTGCTGAGCCTGCGCGTCTGGAGCCTGTGCTGCGCGGCGAGAGAGGCCGCAATAGTGAGAGGCCCGCGCACCGCAATGAGGAGTGGCCCCCGCTTGCCACAACTAGAGAAAGCCCTCTCACAGAAACGAAGACCCAACACAGCCCTAAATAAATAAATAAAAGAGTTTTGGTTCTGTCTAACCTAAATCAAAGGATTCTCCCCTCCTTCTACTATAGGAAGTTTGAATTCCATTGCAAACTAGATTTTTTCTTCTCTACCACTGGTCTTCCTTAAAACTGCTCACCAAGGAATTCCCTGGCGGTCCAGTGGTTAGGACTCCACGCTTCCATTTCAGGGGGCACGGGTTCATCCCTGGTTGGGCAATTAAGATCCCACATGCTGCGAGGCACGGCCAAAAAAAAAATTTCCTCACCCAATCTGTGCACCTAGGCAACTGCTTAGACTTAGATGCAAGACTATTTCATCCTTCCAGAAATAAAAGCTACGTTTGTCAACACTCACACAAAGTTAAACAGCACATAATTCCTAAGGCTTTCCGTCGTTTTTCAGTATTTAAAATCTGAAGACCTGGACATCCTTACACTTACACTTCTCTTTCTTGCCATTCTTACAGTCTTATTTTTCAGTATTGAACTGTGTGATTATTCATATTCCCATTAAATCACTGCCCACTCCTGATCCTTTCTGTTTAGATGCTTCTTAGCTCTTCATTCCTCCCATCCCTTAATCTACATGTTCAGAACCTGAGAACTGCACATGAACAAGGGGAAAAATTTTGGGAAATCTCAAATCAATATATAACTTAAGTGGTTAAAAAAAAAAGTTAATCTAGAAATAACAATGACTTTCTACTTATTTGAGCTTGTGGTGAAGAATTTTATCTCCACTACTAGGTTGCTTCTTAAGAATAGCCTTATCTTGTCCACCTTTATTTCTCACAAAAGACCTAATATAGTGCTATGCACATAGAAAACATTTATTTACTGAACAAAAGTTCAGAAAGTGTTATCATGCAACACTCAGTCAACTTAACAAAAAATTGCCTTGTAACAAACCTGGACTGGTTCTTCAGACCATCATTGTGCTTAGAAGACATCAGCCCAATAGATTATTTAGAAATATTTGCAATAGAGGAAAATCATGATAAAAGTCATTTAAAACAAAACAAAATAACAAAACAGACCCATATTTACAATGCTTGGAATGAGACTCAAAATATTTGAATCTGAAATAATGACTCGTTAGATATACATAAAATTACACAAGTCTATTTCCTTTCATTCCCACTTATAGCTTTAAAGTTTGTGATACACAAAAAGTTTACAGAAGCAGTACCTCAAGATTCTCCATGGCATCTCTTGCAAGCCTCTCATCGACTGAAGGTAACTTTAATTAGAGCTGAAGCCCAGGGAAGAATTGACTTTGGGGATTGTGGTGTGGAATTTAGGAATAATAATCAACCATACTAACAAAAAGGAAAAGTTATCCTTTAAAATGAAATGGTAATTCTTTTTTACTGGAGGAGACAAATTACGTCAAAATGTTTTCAAAACCAAAAGAATGATCTCGAATGGGGGAAGGAATAAAATAATTACAAAATCTAAGAGAAAACATTAAACATTGTGTTAAAAAACGACTTCACATTGAATAAATAACCTGCAGCACCTCTAAAAGCCTCTGTGCCTGCTAAGATCTCCAACTGGCCCTTCTTCTAATTCAGTAATCGCTACATAGTTCATTTGGGATCAATCATTTCTCTGGCTTTTGCCAACTGGGCTGGACTGCAGGACTGAGGGTGCCAAGGAAAGACTGGGGACTGGCTTCCCACGGCTGCTTAAATTGTAAGAAGTCAAGGGTTACTCTTAACAGTGTCAATTACTGTGTTTGATTTCGGGGACAACTCAAGGAGCCTTTAGAGGCCAGCCTGTCCTAGCTCTGGACCTTAACTTCCTCATCTGTAAAATGGAGCAGGCGATAGCCTGCTGAAGGAAAAATACAGGATCACTACCCGCAGCCCCACCAACGTGAAAGCAGCCATCCAGTTAGGGCCGGGAGGAGGCGGCGCCGAGAGGAGCGAGAACAGGGCAGTTTGCAGGAAGCGCTTCAGGCTTGGGAGGGGAGATAGAAGGCGGAGGCGGGAATGTGAAAGCTGAGCCCTAGCTGCGGAGTTTGTACCGAAGCTCAGGGGAGGCGGGGCGAAGCTGGGGTGAAGGGGTTAGTCAGTGGATGGGCAAGACGGGCCACCTCCCCCGAAAAGAGAGGGCTGGGTGCGGGGGAGGCTCTGAGGTGGCGGCTGAGGAACGTGGGGGGAGGGGGGACGCTAACGCGCTCAGGAAAGGGGCGGAAAGCGCGCGCCCACTGCACGCATGCGCGCGCCTAGCTCCTCCAGGTCGCAGGCCTGGGCTTCTGACCGCACGCCCAGCGCCGACGGCGCGGACGTTACAGGAGGAGGAGACACGTGGCCCCTCCCCGCCGGGACATGACGGCCCTTCTGCGCGTCTTTCGAGGTGGCGGGTCGCCACTTGTTTCTTCAGTGGGGATTTAGGAAGCAGGGAAAGGGAACACATTTCTCTCCCTTGCTCTTTTCGTTCCCCTCCCCCACGAAGAATGGGGCGGGAGGTTCTGGGCGTGTCAAGGAGAGTCCGCTCCGGGTTTTCCCGCCCACTTTAACTCTGTGAGCGCTTTACTCCACCCGGCGCGTCCGAGCCCTCCGCCGGAACTCGTTCCGCCTCCCCCACACATCTTTCTCCAGGAATGGAAAGTGGGAGCTCGGACCTCTTTGCTTGAGCTCCTCAGACCAGGCAGCCACTCCCTATCTTTTCGGAGTTTCAACTCCGACAGCCCCTGGTAGCTAGAATTCTCCTCTAATCAGGTCGCTCTCAGGGACTACTTGACGTCTTCGTGCGCTCGGTGGTGCGGCCGCGCTCTGAGCTCTTCCTGGAAACTCCCGCCTCGGGGAGCCAGGAGAGCCCGGCCGGGGGGGAGGGGAGCGGAGGGGACGCACACGCCCCCTGTCCCGGGGGAGGACTCCGCGCCCCCGCCCTCCTCCCCGCGGGGAGGGGAGGGAAGGCGCGAGAGGGGGAGGGGAGGGCGCGGGGCAAGGAAACGGGGGGGTGGGGGCGGCTTCCCGCCCCACCCTACCCCCGCCTCGAGAACAACGGGTTCCCGCTGCTGCCCCCTGCCGCCCACAGAGCCCCGCACCCCGCGGTCCTGCCCAGCCCCTAGAGGGGCGTCGGGGGAGCCGCAGCCTCCGGGGCCGTGGGAACCCGAGCCGAGGCTTATAAGAACTGACCGGTTTCCTGTCAGAAAACTTCCAGTTACTTTAGAGAAGCCCTTTGGGCCAACTTGGTCCCAGCCGGAACTGGCCACATTTCACTACAGCCCGGTGACCTCCCTTCTACTTTAAAACAACGGGGAATAATCTTGGGGGAAACAGTCGGTTGGTAAAACCAAGAGCAGCACTACGTTGCACCGCTCTGACTCAAAGGAAATTAAAATACTGATTGTGGGGAATTTTTAAAGGACTACCAACAGAAGGGACTCGGGTTTTTGAAGTGAAAGCTTTTTTCCCTTCTGTATGTACACAAAGATTTAAGTCATGAGAGTTTATTACAGCAGTACATCTGCTTGTAAGCGTACTTGAGTTTGTGGTTTAAAAAAACCTTCCTGAACTTTTTAAAAGAGAGGGGTTTGTTTCCGAATCCAACAGGAAAAAAACCAATTCGAAAAAGCCTAAAAAAGTTCAGTTAGAATAGCAGCCACATTTCAACATTTCCCAGATTTTGCAATATTAAACTGTGAGGGTTTGTGCCAAATTTTAAGGCAAGAATTCTTGCTGCCAAATTACAAATTTCTCAAAATGAGGGGTGTTCAACCGAATTGCTGCCAGACCCCATAAACAGGCACTAACAGCACTGCTATAATTACACCTTATTATCTCCCTCGCAGCCTTATTTGATTCACTGCCGGATAAAATCTTCATCCCGGGTGTCACTAGCTGGCCTTTTTCTGGGGCTGAACAATCACACACCTCCCATGCCTCAGTTCCTCCAACGCCTCTTTAGCTGTACAGCCAGTCGCCTTCTAGTTCATTCTTTATGGTCCATCTCTTCCAAAAATGCAACCCAATCAGATAGGTTATTTTCACCCCAGCTTCCCTAGAGACTAAGAAATGAAGAAGATGAAAACAAATTTATCAGAGTTACTCACAAGAAACATTTCTTCTTTGAAGAAAAGGATTTAGGCCAAGAAACCAAATTTGTTGTTTAACTCGAGCCCCCTACGGGGATTTAGCATAGTGGGTTGAATGCAGTTAAACCAGCTTAATCACTTTCTTTGTTCTGGGCTCTTTGCATTTATTTAATGTTGTATTTTAACATGATTTGACACAACCTAAACTAATTTCTTCTGTTAGTGTAGAGTCTACACTGTGGACCGTGTAACGTAACCAACCATAGCTTTCTGTGGAACCTTTGACGTTTTTGTAGAATTCTGTACTAAACTGCTATATGACTAAGACTAAAAAAGTGGGGGTTTGGTGGGGGAGGGGTGGGGAGGAAGTCATGTTTTCTTTTTTTTTTTAATCCAGAGATTTTAAAAACACAAAAGCGTGGCCATTGTAGACCACTTAATTCTTTGGTAAGATCTATAGCTCCACAGCCCTTTCTAGGAGCCTTTACTCATTTTTGTCTGAAAGTGGGTTTGTTTATTTGTTTGTTTGTTTCAATAGGGAAAAAAGAAGAGAGCATGCTGGATCTCATGCCCAGTAGATTCTAATTCTTCTAGCCTTTACTCTCTCTCTTAAATAACAATTCTACCCTGCTTCTCACCAGCCCCAGATTGAGGGGCATTCATTCACAAATGACTCTTGAGCTTCCTTCTGAGTGTCTGCTTCCTTATAAAGCCAAAACCTCAATACTAAGACTCAATGAATTAAGGCTCGTAAAGATTCAGGCAGAAAACCTAAGTGCCTGGGAGAAATAATCTCTTTTCTGTTCTAACTTTAAATTATTTTGCAACGTGCAGGAATAATAATATCTGTCCTTTACTGTGTGCGAGACAAGCACTCTTCTAAGCTTTTTCCATGAATTAACTCCTTACAACAGGCCTAAGAAGTGGGTACGATTGTTGCCACTGTTTTACAGATGAGGGAATTGAGTCGTAGAAGTTAAGTAACTGGCACAGGATCATCCAGGCTGGAACCTAGAGAACTAGGATTTAAACCCAGGCTGTTTCCATTGTGCTTCTCATCATCCAAGCTGGTTATCAGCTCGACTGTCCATAAAGTGAAGAGTCATCATTAATTCACCATCTTTTGCTTTCAGAGTGTCCCCTTTATGACCAAGTCTTGGGCTGTGCTTTTTCCTCTGGAACTCCAGTAGAGTGAAATTGTTGAGATCTGCTTAGGAAAAACATTCCCAAAGCAGATTACTCTCTTGGAAGGCAGCCTCAGACTGTCAGCATATGCATTGTAAATGCTAACCAGGACAGACACATCCAGCCTCACCAGATTCAGAAAGAAGCAAGATGGTTAGAAAGTGATTTGGATTCTCTGATGTTGGAACAGGTAGAAACAAGGAGATGAAGTGGGAAGAGATAAGGCAATGGAAACTGAGAGAAAATAAATGTAACATATGTGCACAGGGAGAGAGCAGTCTGACACTGCAAAGAATGAGGATCGAGGTCACGCAGAAAAGAAGTGTATGGGCATGTTATGAGAGAACTAGAAGAAGAACATAAACATGAAAACCAAGTACATAACAAGGAGAGGTAGTGGGGAGTCAGGTTGGTTTTTTCCACATATGGAGCTTCAGATGAATTAAATACAGTTTTAGGCTGGATTAATAGAAATATAGCAACTGGAACAGGGAAAGAAAGAGCTCCATTTCATTCTATGTTAGACCACATCTAAGTAATGTGTTCACTTTTAGAGGGAGGTAATAAAGACAGCAACCAACCAAGATGGTGAGGAGACTTGAAACCTTGGCTTGCAAGGAAGAATTGAAGAATTCATAAGTGATAGAAGAGCCATCTTGAAATACCTGAAGAGCTATTGTGTAAAAAAAGAATTAGGCTTGTCCTGGGAGGCTCCAAGATTCTAGAACTGATGGTTAGGAGCTTTAGCTCAGAATACAGAAGAAGTCATGTAAACATGAAATAGATTGTCTTAGAATGTAAGAAGCTCCACGTCCATCACTAGAAGCATTCCTAATATATATGGTGGCTGGACTGTACAATGTTGAGGTGCCTTTCATCCTTGCCACCATTCACTTGGACACTGTAAAAAGGGGGAAAACAATATAACGCACCTCATTAGTTTGTTGAAAAGCACTTGGCACATAGTGATAAGTGATAGCACTCACTAAAAGTCAGCTGATAATAACACCCCTGAAGTTCTAAGATTCAGGATTTCTAAATTTATCAGTGGGCAATTATTTAAGTCTTGTGTTTATAGATCACTTCTTTGGCATTATCAGTACTATCCTGAATGATGGCTTGGGTATCAACTGTCACCTTTAGGAGATCTTGGTGCAACTAAAACTTATTTAGTAGCATCAAGGGGCAATATTGTGAATTCTCCACCACGAGGATCTTTAAAATTGAATTGTAGTACCACACAGCAATTCCAGAGGCAAACAACACAGTAAGATAATGTGGGGTGACTGTAGGAAGGGTGGATAAAATAAAATTAATAAAATATGGCAGACCGAGAGAAGTCAAGCAGTACAGCTTTGTTTTGATGGTTGAAAAGCAATGGCAGCTGAGGTCAGCCTTGCATCTCACATATAAGAGTCAGATGAGATGGCTCATCTTGAGGAAAACGTGTCATGAAACCAACTGGGAAAGCTGGGTACAGAGACAAAGACAAGCCAACTAGTGAGCTGGTTACCTGCTCACCCCAGGAAAGTAGTTTGGTAAAGACGTTGCTATTTCATGTAGAATAAGGCTGACCTCAGCCACATCTTCAAACAAAAAGAAAGCATACATGACTGTTAAAAGGGACAATGAAGCTGTCTTAGCAATCAGACTTACTTAAATTCTTCTTTCCTCCAACCAAAAAGGGAAAATGGAAAGGAGACAGGAACGCTGCAGAGTAGGACAATACTGGAACTAAAATCCCAGCTCTGCCTCTGCTAGATGAGCAACTAGAGCAAATGACTTCACCTTTCTAAGCCTCAGTTTTCTCATCTGTAGAATGGGAATAATAATAACACACACCTCATGGCATTGTTGTGAGGATTATATATTACCAGTAAAATATAGTTAGGACAATGCCTGACACATAGTGCCTAATATATTACCGGAATAAATGTTACTGGGGAAGCAGGGAAGCAGGTTTGGCCATCTTAGTATCTGTGATATAGATTCTGCCATGTAGAGATAGTGACATTATACAAAGGGAATGAAGAGCCATGACCACTGCACAACCCTCCCATCTTAGGTGGTCACTAAAGGGCCTAAAGCTAAGAGCTTGTGTAACTTATAGGAGAAAGCCAGCTGGAATGGAATTGCAAGTGTCCTTGCTCCAAATGCAAGGTAAATGATCTCCCTCTTCTCTCCTTTGGTTCTGCTTTTCTTTTCATGCTTTAATCATTTTGACACCAAGCTGTAAGAAAGTAATTTAAAATTAACATGTCTGACGCTTGGCAGCTAGCAGAGCCTGATTCTGAACCCTGCCCCCCTCCAGGGCAGCCAGAAGCCTCTTCTTTGATTGGCTGCTGGCCCCACAGCAGCTGATGAAGGGCCCAGGAAAACACATCCAACAATTAATTCACTAATTTAGTTTTCTGTTTAATTTGAAACCAGAAAATCCTCAATCACCCAAGAGCTTGGCTTTCTGGCTTGAGCATCGGCTTCTGAAACTTCCTTTTCAGTAACGAGCAAAGAAACAGAAGAGAAAGGGAGAAAGCTTACCTACTTAGGTACATACCATACCTCCTGTGCCCTTCTATCTTCACAATGGTTTTCTGTAGGATCACAGTTCGCAACTCCTTTCACCAGGAGAATTGGGAACAAAACATTAATACTCAGTGTAGGTAAACTGCTTCATGAGTTACAAGGAATTTCCAGGCCAATATGTGTTCATAATTTAGAAAACTACCTTAGGGTTACAGACAGACCCAGATGGGTGTCTAGCATTAGAAGCAAGCATCGCTCTGAATTTTGAAGCAGCTTTCAGGTTCCCTGGGAACTTTTCTGCTGATTTCAAAAGGAAGAGGCAAAGGGAATTTGTATCAGAGATTGAAAAGATTTGTATTAGAGAGTTGGGTGAGAAGAAAGACACAAGTTTTTTCCCACAGATCCCTCTGATAGCTTGCTCTTGCTGGAGAGAATCTCAGAATTAAGAGGCAGAGGGGTAGGCTTAACCCTCGAGTATGCACCAGAACCCATACCCTTTCTGCCACTCAGAGTGGATTTTGCTCAGTTGGTGGTTTAATTTTACTCCCAGTTTCCCCACCTCAGGCAGGTTAAACTCTTCTGCCTGACTTCCAAGACCTTCTGTAATCTAACCTCACCCTACCTAACAATCCCTGTTTCTAACTCTTCATCAAAGTGTATTTTCTAATTTGGCCAGACTCAATGTTCTGAAAACATGCTGCTGTTCCTGCTTCTGAACCTTTGTTCATTTCGCCACTGATTTTCCCCACACATGCTCCTCTCCCCCTTATTTAAATCCTATCCAAACCTCAAGGCCCACCAAGATATTATTTCCTCCATTCAATTTTCCCCACCACTAACTTCTCCCCGTCTGTCTTCACATTGGTAACATTTATATAATGTACCACATGTTGACCACTCTGATGAAACCATATTCAGTTATTTCTTATCTCAGTTCTAACTTTCCATGTAAACTGTCAAGTTCTGAAAGCCAGGGTCCATATCATATACTTCCTTGGTATCCCAAAATGGCCATCCATGATAATCATCAATGCTTGTTTAAAAACACAGATTATCAGGTTGTACCCTCCCTGAGATTCTGTTTTGTTAGGTCACAGATGGGACCCAGGAGTTTGTATATTTTACAAGTGCTTCAGGTATAGCCAGTCCCTGATAGTAGTTAGAGAATCACTGCTCACAGCACATGGCATGGCAGTCACTCAACTTGACTATGAACATTTGGGTATAAACTACAGTATATGTAGTTATTAATGTCACATGGTGACCTAATTGATGGGCACTCCGACTGCCAAATGTACACCTCAGGGCACAAGTTGGGAGGCAGATAATCTGGTTTATCTTTGGTGGCATCAGGTTGGTATGTTTAGAATCCAGATCTCTCTCCACCTTATGATCTCTTTGTAATTACAATTACAGAGATTAGGTGGACTGAATTGATGGAATTGTAGCTGGTTAGAAACATTCCCATCTTCATTGCCCATCCTCTTCAATCAGTTGCAATCTATAGTATTTGTTTGTGGAGAACTATTTAGGGGCAAGGGGACTTTGGTGTGTGAAAAAGCTCCAGGCACAACTGCAAAATTCGTAAAATACCCCATATCCTAAATCCAACTCAAGTGTTAAATGATGAAGGATTAAGCTGTGATCCCCTCCTGGGGTATTTGTGTTTCAGAGGGAATCCTCTGGAAGTGAGAGGAGGGGATTATCTTAATGACTCCCAATCTTACGTGACAGGCAAGTTTCCAGAGCCCAAGATTTGGGTGTGCATTTTCTTAGCAGATGAGCCCCTGGGCACCCCTCTGCTTCTTCCTGTACTCTACCATCTTCCGTAAAGTAAACAGTGACCGTAAAAGTTTACAATCATTGTTCTCAGAGCTGAGAACAGTTTAAATGTGGACATGTTGGTCTGCTGTGGCTGGTGTTAGAAGAAGCATCTGAGTCAGAGTCCCATCACTGTTTTGACAAAACACCATATTCTGGATTTTTCACATTCTTACATTATTAAATTCAAAAGAGAAAACCCTTGAAGTCTTCTTTTATTCGTCCAACAAATGTTGATCTAGTGCCAAGTACTGTCCTATATTCTAGAGATACAGTAATGAACAGATAAAACTCATGGGGGTTACATTATAGTGAAGAACAGGGGTGGTGAAGGGCAAGATATAAACTAAATAAATAATTATATTTTAAATGATGAATGCTGTGGAGAAAAAAATAATCAGAGAATGGAAATGAGAAGTGTTGGGGGAAGGGTTAATTTTTTCTTTTTTTCTTCCTTTTTTGCGGTACGCGGGCCTCTCACTGTTGTGGTCTCTCCCATTGCGGAGCACAGGCTCCGGACGCGCAGGCTCAGCGGCCATGGCTCACGGGCCCAGCCGCTCCGCGGCACGTGGGATCTTCCCGGACCAGGGCATGAACCCGTGTCCCCCGCATCGGCAGGCTGACCCTCAACCACTGCGCCACCAGGGAAGGCCGGAAGGGTTAAATTTTAAATCCAACGGACAAGGACGTTCTGAGAGGATGTCATTGGAGTAAAGACCTAAAGGAGGTGAGGAAGCAAGCCGTGTAGATATCTGGGAAAAGAAAATTCCCAATAACTGGTTTAATACCTCTCAAATCATAGATTAAGAGTTAAGTCTTGCAAATTCCAACCAAACTCTAGTGCCTTTGCTAAATGCACAATAACTTCCCCTTGAAAGTTATTCAGTCCCCAAAACTATAAAGTCTTTTAAGGCTTAGTTGAAAATTTTGTATTGAAAAGCAAAAAAAAAATGTTTCCCGAAAGCCAAACAGTGCTACTGTAGTCACTTAGAGGCATGGGAGTCCACCCAGAAACCAAACAAACCAACAAATAGTTTCTTGTAATTTTCAGCTGAAAGATTCATGTTAATTAATTACTTTAATTTAAAAAACATTATTCACATAAACCATTAGACATTGGATTTTAAATGGCTTCTTTGTTTTTAAAAAATGAAAAATAGTTCTTCTCATTTGGTTCTCAGAACAAATTGTGATATAGACAAAACAGGTATTATGCTCAGTTTACACATGAGGATGCTAAGGCTCGGAGAGATTAAGTGCCTTGCCTTAGGTCACACAGCTAATAAATGGTTGAGCCAATGTTAAAACTCAGGTCTTTTGATTCTAAATCCCATGTTTCTTCCCTCTATCATAGCTACCATTTCAGTTCCCAAATTAGGAAAACAGCTACAACACAGTATTTACTTACAGAATTTAAGCAACCTCTAGATGCCCTGTGAAACCACATCTGTCATATAAAAAAGAGAAATAACAACAGTATATTGGAAAAGCTAGCTGTGAAGTTAAACTTAAAACCAAAAGGGCAGATAGCTGGCACCAGTTCCTAAGGCCTAAGTCTTAAAGGCTGGAAGTCTAAATCACAGCAGAAATATTATACCTTTCTACCACTGGGCTCTGGTACAAGAAATGCTTTCCACCTAGGGCAGAGTAGATGCTGAGAAGCAGCACAATGTTCCATTAAGTACTAAAATTTATCAATACCCTAGTTCAGGCAAAAGAAGATATAGATAAAGAAGTGGTTATATTTCTGGAATTTGGTTCTTTCCCCTCATTTCCAAAACCACTCTAGTCAGGGCCCTTGTCACTTATTTCTCATATTTCTGTAAAAGTCTACTATCTGGTTCTCCCACCCCTGTTTCTCCCCTTTCCTTGACCTCTTTCCCAAACCCTTATTTTACATTCTTCAGTACTGTCACTCTTTTGCATAAAAACCTTTAATGACTCCAAAATATAGTTCATTTCAAGAAAATAAGATTCAGTCTAGCATTCAGGATGTTATCTAATACAACTTATTAAAACTGACACAAGATGAAGTAGAAAATGTGCATTGCCCTGTATCTCTTAAAGAAATTGAATTTGTTATCAAAAATCTTCCCTAAAGTAAGCCCTGGGCCCAGATGGTTTCACTGGCAAATTCTATCAAACATTTAAGGGAGAAGTAACACCAATCTTACACAAATTCTTTTAGAAAATAGATGAGGAGGGAATAGTTCCAGCTCATTCGACCTTATATAGCCAATCTGATCTTTGGTACTCTTGCCCAACCACCGAAAACTATGCATGTTTCCTAATTATCTTCCACACAACATGATGTTTGCCTTTGCTGACAGTTTTCGCCTTTCTTGGGATTCCCTCCCCACTCCCTTTGCCTATACAAGTACTTTGGAAGGATAAGAGTGAGGATTCTTAGATGATCTGAAACTTAGGTTTATTCTTTTGTCACCTGCCTCTAAAGACAAGAACAGCCTTGAGAAGTGAGCAGAGAAAATAAAACAAACCACTGTTAGTACTATACATAGACGTTAAGCCCAGCATAGTGTACACCAAAGAAGAGTCAAGGGCTTTTCTGATTCAACAAAGGGGAGTTTTTCCACTCAGCAGTGAAATGCAATATAGAACTATGCAAAATGCAGAAAAAAATGAGACTTTTTTCGAAGAACAGAAACAGAATACCAATAAGAGTCTCACATGTCCCTCAGCTTTTCAGCAAACATTTCTTGAGAGCCTACTATGAGCCAAGATTTTGCCAGACATTGTGTATACACTTGGTGGTCCCTGCCTTCATGGAACTTACAGTCTAGTGGAAAAGACAGACAATCAACAGGTGAACAGAATTATAAATTGTGTTGTAATTAAGTTTTCTGAATGAAAAGAACAACCCCCCCCCCATTTTTTGGTCTTGCTACACAGCTTGATGGTATCTTAGTTCCCCAACCAGGGATTGAACCTGGGCCCTGGCAGTGAAAGCACTGAATCCTAACCACCGGACTGCCAGAGAATTCCCAGAACAAACTCTGAAAGAAAGAATAATGGTGGGAACCTATTTTAAAATTGATGGTCAGGAAAGGTCACTCTGAGGAAGTAAAGTTTCCTGCGGGATGAGAAGGCACCAGCCACTCTGGTGAGGGTCATTGCAGGCAGAGAGAAGGGAGTGTGTGATAGTTCTGAAACTGGAAAGTTGTTAAGTTCTCTTAGCAGCCAGACAGAAGGTCAATGTGGCTGGTGGGTTGGACAGGTAGTTGAGGCCAGGCCATGATGGGTCTTCCTGGTTTTGGAAAGAGTTTGAATTTTATTCTAAATATAGTGGAGCCCTTGGAGGATGATAAGTTAATGAAGAGGGAATTGAGAAGACCCCAGATCCATAATATTTCAAGAGGCATTATTTGCTCCCAGATTCAACTGACATTTATTGAATATTTCTGTGCCAGGTACTTGTCTCAGCATTTTAATATCCCATTCAGTTCTCACCGTAGACCTGTAAGTGAGGTATTACATCATTATCACTTTCTCACTTATAAAGAAACTGATGCTCAGAGAGATGCAGTGACTTGCCCAAGATTATACAAGCCCAAAGCTATGGATTTGAAATTTAGTCTCACCTCTGCTTCGAGGCCCCTGCTCATTCCACCAGATTATCTGATAGTTGCTCAGGCCCAGACATCCACAGAATCCTTGACTCATTTCTATTTCTCCTATAACCCCCCAACCCCACGCTGATATCCATCAGCAAATCCTGGTACATTTACCTCTAAAATCTAACCACTTGTCACCACCTCCACTGCTGCCATTCTGACCTGAGCCACCATTGTTTTGTGCCTAGATTCCTGCAATTGCCTCCTAACTGTTCTCCCTGCTTCTGCCCTTGCACTCCTATCTTCTTTTTTCTACACATCAGCCAGAATAAACCTTTTAAAACATGTTATATAGTAAAACATAAATCATTCCTCTAGTGACTTCCCATGTCACTCAAATAAAAGCCTATAATGACTTCCAAGACCTTACAAAGTCTGCTCCCTGCACTCCTACTCCCCTGTCCTATCTTTTAAGTCTCTCCCTGGCTCGCTCTATTCAGCTACACTAGTCTCCTTCGACAAGGAAACTCTTGTCTCAAGGCCTTTGCATTTGCTGTAACTTCCACCAGGAAATCTCTTCCCTGTCGTATTTGTAAAGCTTCCTCCATTCTTTTAGGTCTTAGTTCAGGGAGTCCTTTCTGATTACCCTTCATAAAATAAATAACTCTGTCCAAACCATAATCCCCATCTCCCTTAACTCTGCTGTCTGAGTCTCCATAACCCTTATCACCATGAGGTAGATTGTATGTTTACTTGTTTATTGTTTGCCTCCTCCCACCCTTCAGAATGTAAGTTCCATGAGGACAGGGACTTTATCTTCTGTTCTTAGAACACAGTTTTCAGCTCCTAGAACACTGCCTGGCTCGATGAATAGAGGTAGGTGACTAAAGAACAGAGTCTATCTGTTCAATGACTGAATGAACAGAAAGACAAAGTCATTCTCCTGAGGATGGGAAAGCAGTTTGTAAACTAGGAAGTGATGTAGAGGTTTATTTCTTCCAGTTGGTTCTTTGGTTTCTAAGCCTTAAGATTCACATCTGAAAGCCTTGACTAAATTGAG
This sequence comes from Delphinapterus leucas, assembly GCF_059928025.1. NCBI lineage: Eukaryota > Metazoa > Chordata > Mammalia > Artiodactyla > Monodontidae > Delphinapterus > Delphinapterus leucas. The sequence goes on from NC_143129.1 coordinate 169,910,779, forward strand.
TGGACCCAAGTAATCTTGGTTTATGCAGTGCTGACTACCAGTGACATAGGCTACCAGTGACATAACTGGGTATCTCCAGGGAGCCCAGTCTTGCCCCACTTGCCTTCTCTGGTTCATTGGCAAAGCTAGTAAGGACCCCTTCTCTCTTCTAAGATACCCTTATATACCTTTGGCTTTTTAGAGTTTTTATTGTAGGCAATGGGAGTGATGGTTGGTCCCTATCTGTGGTTGGGATTCCATACAGGGAAAGTCATTCAATTAAATCAAGCAGTACTGAATTCTTAATTGACACAAATGAGACAGACAGACAGCTGGAGGAGTGGGGGAGGGACAGGGAGCAGGTGCTCTGCATAACAGAGAAAGAAGAGGGGCAGAATATAAATTGAGCTCACTTGTAAGTCTAGGTTTTGTACTACAAGAAAGGTAAGTTTGCCACAGCTTACTTTACATACAGCGGAAAGGATCCAGTGGTATCTTTGCCAAGGATAAGGCAACAGGTTCCAAATGCTTGTGCCATTTTGGCTGCCCTGCTAGCCAAGTCTGCCTCTTGTCAGGTACTGTCATTTATGAGAATCCCTCTGTAAAGCCCAGGTTTTTCCCAGATAACTTTATCAGATAATGTTTGAATAAAAGAAACCACTTTTTAAACTCCATTTTTCAAACAAAGGGATTCTTAACACCTGAGTTAGGAAGGTGAAGGAAAGGCTGTTTCCAAATCGTCAAGTCAAATGCCAGACATAGGGGCATTCCTGCAGAGAAGGCATGTCCCTTGACAACTCTGGAATTTCCCTGAGAATGTTGGGGGCATTCTTCCTCTCAGCCCCCTCTTGATCGGGGCTTTGACTCCCCAGCTCAGACAATTCTTCTCTGTATCCATGGGAATTGCTCCCGTAATTAGCAGTGTCTCCTGCCTGGAACACAGACAAGTAAATGTTCAAACCTGGCAGCTGATCCTGGGAAGGAGAGCTGATTAAATCTTTCCTGTTGAGAGGCACCTCTTTGATTTGAATGTGACACCTACATCCTCCACCTCAGGTTTGTCTGAGGGAAGCCGTTTCATCCATACCTTCGTAACCGGAGATCGTGATATTTAAAGACACATTTAATCTTACAAAGAGCCCACTGGTTTCCTAACTCAGGTGACTTTAGGAAAAAGCACAGTTTTCCCCCTTCTCCCCTCTCCTGGCCACTTCTCCACAAAACACCACCCTGTATTCGGTACGATGACAGCTCCCACTGCACAGGGCTCAGCAAATGCCAGGGGCCTTGAGAAATAAAAGGAGTTCAGAACACCACTGAATACCCATAAGTATTAACTACAAATGGAAGAGTGAAAGAGCGGGCAAACTATTTCTTTAGAAGTTTCAGTAAGACAGGCTGGAACCATCAAGCCCCTAAGTGAATACTCTTGGTGATATTCTGTTCCAGAAAAGCTTTCTGTGGGAGGAGGTGTATTCTTATCTGGATGTAGCCAGGATTATGTACTATCATTCAAATGTGTTCAGGAGAGACAATATCCATTTTCTTCTGACATCAAGGCAGCCTTTTAAGTCTATCCAGATTTATTTTGGTTAGTGCAATAAAAAAGCCAGGTTGGAGAATTATGTCTAACAACCGCCACAAAAAAAGCCATTGTATGCTTAAAGTTTCCCACTGGAAGCCTGCTTTTAAAGCAGTTTGCTACTCCACAATTCCAGTCACTTCACAGTATTTGCATTCAGGCAGGTTGGCTGTAAACAAAGCAAATTTGCTTCACAGGAAACAGCCCTAAACCTACTCTCTCAAGACAAAAGTTTTTCTTAGCAATGTTTTCTACATGGCTCTGGTGAAGGGCCATTCACTTACCTCCAACCTCTTTCTCCTGGGAGACAAAGACACCTTTGGGCTGCAGTGACACAGGAGAGTTAGAATCAGATTTGTTATCAACATTGCAGCCTTCAATTTCAGTAAGAGCCTGAATCTGTCTATTCCAACTACAGGAAGGCAGTCTTTATAACCCCTGGAGCACTTGGCCAATTATGCACCTGCAAATATACCATACAGGACATTTCAGGTTCCTAAGCACTTTGAAAACTGATACTAAAACAGTCTCAAGGGATCCTATCACCCACCTCAAATAATAGCTGCTTTGGAATCTGTTGTTGGCACCAGAAAGAGTCCTCTGAAGTCATTCTAAAGCCATTTTTATTGTGCATTTTCAAACAAAGAACCTCACCAAAAGAACTTCTGTTACAAAATCAGGGTAGAAAGTCAAACTCATCTAAGAGTCAATTACCCTGGCAATTTTGTGAAGGGATGGGAAATAAGGGCTAGGGGAGAGGATTGTGGGGAGGGAGTGGGATTAGCTTTATAAAATCCCCTGTGTGAGAAGTGTGTTCCCATTGACTCTAAGCTCTAACAATTACAACAGAAGGGCCTCTGTGACTTTCTGGCTATAAACTTTTTATGATTATTAACTGGGGAAATCTAGAATATGTGGTATTTTAACAATCGGCTTTCAACCTCCATTTGCTTCTTTCCGAGAAATTTGTTTTTTGCACAGAGTGTAGTAATAACCTAAGGTTCAGAACTTATGTTGACTACCTGATATTCCTTGCTGAAAAGCCACCTTCTTACATATCTTACTTCCAATAAAGAGTCAGATGCCCTGCGTGCTGTTTATCTCCGGAAAGAAATACATGTGGGAAAAAAAGCGATTTTCTTCTTGCAATTAAATTGTCATGACCACCTGTTGTGGGATTATCCTGCCATCTGCTGTTCAAAAGAGGAACAACAGCAGAGAAACAGGTTGAACGAGCTACAATGTCCCTCAGTTGATGAAGGGTTTCAGTACAGTTAAAATCTTCCTTCTTTTAAGGTATCACTGTCTGTTTTTATTATTGTGAGGTAGAGCAAAACTGCTGATGGAGGGCCCAAGAAATGGGGTACAATCCTTTCTGAAAACAATTGGCATTATTGTTTCGAGTCATAGAATGTTTTTTTTTTAAAAAAACATCTTTATTAGAGTATAATTGCTTACAATGTTGTGTTAGTTTCTGCTGTATAACAAAGTGAATCAGCTATACGTATCCATATATCCCCATATCCCCTCCCTCTTGCGTCTCCCTCCCACCCTCCCTCTCCCACTCCTCTAGGTGGTCGCAAAGCACCGAGCTGATCTCCCTGTGCTATGTGGCTGCTTCCCACTAGCTATCTATTTTACATTTGGTAGTGTATATATGTCAGAGCTACTCTCTCACTTCATCCCGGCTTACCCTTCCCCCTCCCCGTGTCCTCAAGTCCATTCTCTACGAGTCATAGAATGTTCTTTTCCTTGACTTATTCATGCCACTCCTAGAAACGTCTTCTAATTGATGAATCCAAAATTCAGAAAAAGCCATGTGTGCAAAGATGTTTATCGCAATGATCATGTTATATTGAAAAAAAATTTTAAAGAAGCAACTCAAACGTCCACCAACTAGCAAATGGTTAGAACCACCTACTTGGTGGAATATTCTGAAGCTATTATAAATACTTATATTAAAAATTAGTGACATGACATAGTGTTTATATTATAATACCAAATGAAAATAAAACAGATTAAAAGGGCAGATTAAAACCTAAGCATGAAAAATAAGTATTTTGGGGGAAAAAAAACCACACCAAAATATTACCAGTAGCTCTTTGTGAGGCCATGAGAGACTAAACATTTTTTCCTACTTTTTAGTCTTTTCCAATTGTCTTTAATCAGCATATATTAAGTTGCAGAATGGAGGAAAAACTTATTTCCCCTAAAAGATGACTGGGTTCTAATTCCATATTTTACTAAAACATCGAAGAAACAAACCCTGTGTGACCATGGGCAACTCACTTCAGCTCTCTGGGGCTCAAGCCTTTCATCTGTCAGTTGCTTCCCTCCCTTCCCAGGGTTGTTTGAGGATCAACCCAATAATGGATGTGAAAGAACTTTGAAGAGTATGATATTCCATATGATTTATTATTAATAATTTACTTTGTTTACAGGTTCTCCCCAATCTTACCCATATCCCTGGTTTCTTCTCTGGGATTAATAGGGAAACTATAAAAATTTTTATTTCCCCTCACTCCTGGCAAAATAATAATTTATAATCTTGGTAAAAGACACCACTCTCCACCCAATAATCCAAGTCTTATGGGTGTGTCCCTTGAGCTCTTGATTTGGCCACTGTAATTGTCTCCCATCCGACCTCTCTGTCTGGCCTCTCTTCCGCTGCGGCATTGCTTACACTACTGCCAGCCAGAGTGAGCATTCTAAAATACAAGGTTGGGCTTCCCTGGTGGCGCAGTGGTTGAGAGTCCGTCTGCCGATGCAGGGGACATGGGTTCGTGCGTTCGTGCCCCGGTCCGGGAAGATCCCACATGCCGCGGAGCAGCTGGGCCCGTGAGCCATGGCCGCTGAGCCTGCGTGTCTGGAGCCTGCGCGTCCGGAGCCTGTGCTCAGCAACGGGAGAGGCCACAACAGTGGGAGGCCCGCGTACCGCAAAAAAAAAAATAATAATAAAAAAAATAAAATAAAATACAAGGTTGATCAAGCCATTCTCCAGCTCAGAATCTTTCAACAGCTCCCACTGCCTTATGGGATTAAGATCAAACTCCAGGCTATTTCACATCTCTGATTTGCCAGGGATGCCCTTTCTCATTATCTGCCTGACAAACTCCTCCCCATCTTTTGGGACTCTGTTTAGGCATCAGGTCCTCTTGAGACCTTTCCTGACACCTGGCTCCATAGAATTGGCCACACCCTCCTTTGTACCAGTGGCTCCCTTCCCCACCACACTTTAGTAACGTACTTATCACATAGTCAGGTAATTTTCTATTATTTCCTTATCTGACTCCCTTATTGGATTAAAAGCTCCTTGTTTACGAATCTTTTATCGAGGTGTATATCCCAGCACCTAGTACTGTCTCTGGTTTATAGTAGAAGTTCTATAAATACTTGCTGAATAAAGAATTCATCTAACATTTTGTTTATTTATTTCAGCCACACCATGCAGCTTGCAGGATTTCAGTTCCCCGACCAGGGACTGAACCCAGGCCATGGCAGTAAAAGCCTGGAATCCTAACCACTAGTTCACCAGGGAACTCCCACATCTAGCATTTTAATTTCCAGAAGGCTTTCATTATAATGTTCCATTTGATCCTGGTAAATGGCAAAGCAAGGATTTGAACCCAGGTTTTCTAAAGGGAAGAAAAAAACCCAAACCCTGTGGCAGATACTGTTCTTGCTCATCCCAGATCGTCTTAGATCTCTTGCCACTTCCTCCCCACCTCCCTTGGCTGCTGTTTGCTTTTGTTTCCAATAACCAGTACCTGTGCCTCTTCTGAGGAGGATGGTCTTCTGGCTACCAGAATAGCATTGATTCTTCTCTCTTCCCTAGTCTCTAGCAAATGACTAACTGGATATGGGAATTTGCAAACCCAGTTTACTTGTCTGCAGTAGAGTTTATACTACTGAGTTCCCTAAGGGATTAAGCTACCCTCTCTGGGACTGCCTGAAATCTCATTTTTGCTTGGCTTCTTCCCCTTCCTTGCCCTGCTTCCCCTGTGCCCTTACTGGCTTCTTGGAGGACTTCCTTAATTAATCTCCTATCCAGGAATCATTGTCTCAGTGTCTGCTTCTAAGGTTCCCAAAGCATCCAACTAAGCATGTCCTTAGTTCCTACTATATGTTAAAACCTGTTAGGTGCTCTTACAAAAGCTAGATTATTTATACTTCACAAACTCTCTGTGAATGAAGTACATGTATTTAATTTTTTTATATACCTGAATAAACAGGCCCAGAGAGGCTGGGTAATTTATCCAAGGTCACACAGCCATTGGAAGAGTCAGAAGTTGAACCTAGTTGCTTTTACTCCAAAGACATGTCCTTTCCACTAAGTCTTGATGCCTCTTGTAAACTCTAAATTTAATGTTTTTCTTTTTGTGAAGACTGCATGATAGGCTGACTAAGGTAAAATCATTTGCTGGGAACTCTTTTATTTTGGAGCTTTATCTACACATCTGGTTGACTCATTTCCCAGTTTGTGTAATTTTTAGTAACGTAAGATGAGTGGCAAAAGCAGGTAAGAGACAAAAAGACCTTCATCAAAATAGGCTCTCTCCTTTTTTCCAATCCTACAAGATTCTCCTAGATTAACTATAAATCATTCTAATAACTTGTGATCTTTGCAAGTTTCCTAACTCTTTGGACCTCAATTTTATCATCTTTAAAGTGGGGAAATAAGATAATAAGAATACCCACCTTACAGGATAGTTTAATGAAAAACACTTAGAATAGTGTCTGACACAAAGTGTGCATTCAGTAAATGTTGGTTAGTATTATTATTGTTATTAAAACTGCTACTTATTAAACAGGTTACTCTCCAAAATGTTGTTTGTAAGTCCTTTTGGTCATATGTACATTGCAGTGTAGAGACTCAGGATGGACAAGACACTAACGAGTCAGTCACATGGCCCTGGATGTGACGTGCTAAGAAGAAGCTGGTTGCTCAGATATCAGTATTGTTATTTCCAAGTGGGTAGATAAAAAATATTATTGAGTTGTTCTCACAGTCCACAAGAGTAAATTCCTAGTCCCTCTTGTGGTAACTCCTAGAATTACCATTACCACTTAAATAAATCATAGACTTTATAGGATCAAATTTGCAGTTGTTAGAGACCACTGAGAAACCACTTTAGTTCAGAGGTTACCAAGCTAGAGTCCCAAACCCCTACACGTCAGAGAAGGTCTAATGAATATTTTCAAAATTTCAAAAAGTCTAGCTAAAATTGTTCATTTACTTATGACAGAGAAAAAAAAAATTTCACACATATTAACTCATTCCTCATAACAATCCTTTGAGGTAGGTGTTACATTATCATTCCCATTTTACAGATGGAAAAGTTGATTCATAGAGACATTGAATAACTTGTCCAAGGAAGCAAATAGCAGAGATGGGTTTGAACCCAGACGGTATGGCTCCAGGGCCTATCTATTCACCTAATTGCCCACCTGTATGGTTGCAGTAGTACAAGCTCTATTTCCCCAGTGCCTACTATATGCCAGACCACAAGCTAAGTTCACATCATACATCCTCACAACAGAGCTGCATTTTGCAGATGAAAAAGCTCAGACTCAAAGGGGCACAAATAAGTTTGGGGGGTGAAGGATAAATTCATCACCTATTTGTGAAGATGGTTTCACAGGTGTATACAAATGTCAAAACATCAAATTGTACACTGTGCAATCTATTGTATGTCAGCTTTATCTCAATAGAGTTGTTTTAAAAAACAACATGGAGATATCAGGTTGTAACATTAGACTGGTAAAACTTAGAAAGCTGGGGAGTGCTAAGTGTTAGCCAAAAAGGGGGGATATAAGGACTCTAGTGGGAATGCAGATTAGTGCAGCCATTCTGCAGAGCATTTTGCCAGTACACAGTCAAATGAATTTTGGCTTTAGCCTATGTCCCAGTAATTCTGTTCTTGAGTCAACATTTAAAAAAGAAGAGTTACATCATAGTGAAACTGCACCAAATCAAGGAAGAGAAAATAAAAAAATATTCAAGACAGGAGGACTTTAAACTACCCAATATTTAGACTTACTGTAAATACTATAAAGCTATGGCAATCAAAACAGTATGGTATTGTATTAAGACATATAGATCAATAGAATAGGGAGTTAAGGGACAGAGCCACATGTATATGGTCAATTGATTACCAACAAAAGTGCCAAAAAAGGATAGTTTTTCAAAACATGGTGCAGAAACAACTGGATATCCATAAATAAAAAAGAAATATCAACTCTTGTCTCATACCATACAGAAAAAATTAGTTTGAAGTGGATCGTAGATCATTAAAAGCTAAAACTTTGCAAGAAAATAGAAGAAAATCTTAGAGACCTTGGGATAGAAAAAGCTTTCTTAGAACTAAAAAAGAAAATTAACCATAAGAGAAAAACTTGACACATTGGACTTAATCAATATTAAAATCTTCTGCCCTTCTAAAGACACCCTTAAAAAATTAAAACAGCAAGTTGCAGAATAGGGAGAAATATTTTTATTTTTAATATATATTTCTTACAAGGGAGCTGTATCCAGAATATGTAAAATAAAATCTATCAACTTGGACTTCCCTGGTAGCAGTGGTTAAGAATCTGCCTGCCAGTGCAGGGGACACGGGTTCGAGCCCTGCTCTGGGAAGATCCCACATGCCACGGAGCAGCTAAGCCCGTGTGCCACAACTACTGAGCCGGCTCTCTAGAGCCCGCGAGCCACAACTACTGAGCCCACGTGCCACAACTACTGAAGCCTGTGCTCCGCAACAAGAGAAGCCACAGCAATGAGAAGCCTGCACACCTCAACGAAGAGTAGCCCCCACTCCCTGCAACTAGAGAAAGCCTGCGCTCAGCAACAAAGACCCAATGCAGCCAAAAATAAATCAATGAATAAATAAATTTGTAAAAATATCTATCAACTCAATAATAAGAAAACTCAATGAAAAAGAGCCAAAAGATTCGTTCAGACTCCTTTCCAAGGAAGATATATGAACAACCAACAAGCACATGAGGAAATGCTCAGCATCATTAGGCATCAGGGGAAATGCAAATTAAAACCACAATGAGATATCTGTATGCATCCACCAGAAAAGCTGTAATTTAAACAGACATAAAACCAAGTGCTGATGATGTTGCTGAGCAACCAGAACCCTTATATGCTGCCGGTGGGATTATAAAGTGGTACATACAAACATTTTGGAAAACAGTTTGATAGTTTCTTATAAAATTAAACATACACTTAACTTATGACCCAGCAATTCTAATTCTAGATACTCATTCAAGATAAATAAAAACATATGTCTACAAAAAGTCTTGTATATGAATGTTTATAGCAGCTCTATTCATAATAGCCCCAAACTGCAAATAACCCAAATGTCTATAACAAGTAAATGAATAAATGAATTGTGGTGTAATAATACAATGGAATACTACTTGGCAATAAAAAGGAACAAACTATTGAATATGCAATACGGATGAATCTCAAAAACATCATGCTGATGAAGGAAGCTATACAAAAAAGAGTACATACTATATTACCCTCTTTTACATGAAATTTTAGGACAGGCAAAACTATAGTAATAGAAAGCATATCAGCGATTTTCTGGGGGTGGAGAGATTGACAGCAAAAGGGCAGGAGAGAATTTGTGGGGCTATTGTAAATGTTCTGTATCTGGATTGGGGAGGTATATATACTCATATATATGAGTATATATATTTGTCTAAACTCATCCAACTGTATACTTTAAGTAGGTGTATTTTATTGAATGAAAATTATAACAGGACATTTGTTTTTTTTTTTTTTTTGTCTGCGTCAGGTGTTGAGGCATGTGGGATCTTTCGCTGCGGCGCGTGGTCTCTTTGTTGCAGCGCTCGGGCTTCTCTCTAGTTGTGGCTGCGGGTATTCTCTCTTTAGTTGTCGCGTGCAGGCTCCAGAACACATGGGCTCTGTAGTTTACGTTGTGCAGGCTCTCTCGTTGAGGCATGCAAGCTCAGTAGTTGTGGCGCACGGGTTTATTTGCCCCGCTGCCTGTGGGATCTTATTTCCCCGACCAGGAATCGAACCCATGTCCCCTGCATTGGAAGGAGGATTCTTTACCACCGGACCACCAGGGAAGTCCCTCATTTTAAGAATAAAGAGAAGGGAGACTTCCCTGGCAGTCCAGTGGTTAAGACTTTGCCTTCCAATGCAGGGGGTGAGGGTTTGATCCCTGGTGGGGGAGCTAGGATCCCACATGCCTCGTGGCCAAGAGACCAAAACATAAAACAGAAGCAATATTGTAACAAAATTCAATAAAGACTTTAAAAATGGTCCACATCAAAAAAAAAGTCTTTAAAAAAAAGAAAAAGGAAGATAAGAAAGAGACAAAAGGAGTAGGAGGAGGTAGAGGAAGAGGAAAGAGAAGGTGAGGGAGAAAGAGCATCACTCAGGCTCAGAAAGGGAAAGTGATTTACCTAAGGTCACACAGCTGATGAACTGTGGAGTTGAGATCCCAGCCTAGATCTAACTGACTTCAAATCTCAGTCTCTTCCCACTGCTCCCATCAACAAATATGGTTTGATTATAGACACAGGATTAGTGAAGGAAAAAATAACACAAAGGGGGCTTTAGTGGTTTTCAAACAAACAGAACCATTGGTTGGGTCTTAGTTCCTCATATTACAGATGGGAAACCTGAAATCCAGAGAGGGAAGTGACTTGCCCAAGGTCACACAGCTGGTAAATAACAGAATTGGGACAATAATTTTGCTTCAGTGTTTTTATGATTTCTTCATGAGACACTTTTTCTCCTACCTCATTCTATTATTTTTCTCTGCCTCAAAGAGTTAAGAAGAGTAGCTCATAGAGTTAAGAAAAGAGTAAAGAAAGAGTAAGAAGAAAGATGGAAAAGCAACAGTCAAATGAGTGTTGCAAGCAACAAAAATAAAAGGAGACAAGAGAAAGCAATTGGGCTCAGATGATCAAGAAAGTCTTTCTGGAGGAGGTGAAACTTGATGGAAACCTGGAAAGACAGCATAGTGATGTTTGTGAGCAAGAGAGTTTAATTACAGGGTAGTAGGTAGACTTCATGGGAATATGGTTTGGGAGGCACCCTGCTATCCCGTTCAGAGTTTTTTCCTCTGGAAACCTGCCACCCCAGAATGTTATCATTAGAGACTTAATTTTTTAGTTTGAGACCATATGTCTCCCGCAGTCCTAGGTCAGGGAAACTATCCAACACACTGAAGACAGAGTTCAGTCATCAGCTCTTCCATTATTTGATAACTATGTCTACTTAGTGGGGTTGCAGAGTATGAGGGGGTCTGGAGTGAGTGATACTACCATAGCTGGGCTCTCTGTGTGGGCTTCTCAGGTCCACAAAGACAGATCCTGGAAAGCTAGGAGGCTGTGGATTGCCAAAGATGAGAATATACCCTTCATTGATCTCTTAGGGTAGTACTTGCTGCTGTAAGAAACAAAGCCACAAAACAAGTTTATTTCTGGCTAATGTAAAGTCCAGAACAGGTGTCCCTGGTTGATATGTGACCTTACTCCAAGCAGTGATTCATTAACCCAGGCTCTTTCCATCTTATGGCTCTGCCATCTTCACCACATGAAGCCCAAAGTGGCTATGTTTGTCAAACCACAGGAAGGAGAAAGAAATGGAGAAGTCTTCTTGGGAGGATTTTGTGGACAGATAATGTCCGCTCATATCCCATTGTCTAGAAGTCTGTCACAGAACATGGTAAATGTAGTCTAGCTGTGTGCGCAGGAAGAAGAGGAAACAGAGTCAGAAGTGACACAGGCAAAAGGGACCTTGCCCGCAGCACTTAATAAATAAAATAACTACCACTGATTAAATGTCTGCTTTGTGCCTGACATGGTGCTGGGCACTTTACTTAGTCAACTTAGTCCTCCAAAACTCTTGTGTAAAGTAGGTATATTATACGGAAGATGAGAGAGAAAAAAACCAAGGTTCAGAAAGGCTGGCTATTTTGCCCAAAGCCATACAGCTAGTGGGTGGTGGAACCAAGTTTTCAAACCTGGATCCGTCTGATACCAGAGCCCAGTCTAGTTGTGAGAATGGGATTCCTTAGACTTGTGTTCCTTATTTACATTTATATCTGATCACCTTTCTATAAACCACTAAAGAGCAACAGATTATTCATTTATGTATCCTCCCAATGCCTCCCGGTATAGGCTGTGCACATAACTGGTGATCAATAATGTTTTTTGATTAAATAATAATACATGTGTAAAGTGCCTTAAAGGTATACAAAATTCTTCTGCAACTTTAAAACAATCCTCATTTAAAAACTTAAGCAAAAAACTAAATTGAGCCGTTCAGTGGCTTGCCTAAAATCACATTGTAAAAACGAAATCTGAACAAGGTCTACTAATGCCAAGTCCAGTACTGGTACCAGCTTTACCACTTTCTAACAGGATGACCTTGGGTAGGTAATTTAACCTCAAAAATAATTTAACCTTGGGACTTCCTTGGCGGTCCAGCGGTTAAGACTCCGTGCTTCCAATGCAGGGAGTGTGGGTTCAATCCCTGGTCTGGGAACTAAGATCCCATATGCCACGTGGCTAATAATAATAATAATTTAACCTCATACTTATAAGTAAAATGAGTATAATCAAAGCATTCTCTCCATAAGTAAGTGAATAAAGGCAATAATACTTATAAAGCACTTAGTACAGTGGGTGGCACCGATAAGCACTCAATAAACATGAACTATTGATTAAGGGATTTAAGTTCTTTAACATTTCATTTGATTTAAGTTCTCTGACATTCCATGTTTTTCATGTGTGAAATAATAATATCTCTTTGATGTAGTTTTTGATAACTAAATGAGCTAAAGCATTTAAAGCCCCTGGTTAAGTGCTGAGCGTGTGGTAAATGTGAGGAAGCAACAGTGATTGCCTTTTAACAAACACCAAACCAAAATCATCATTTTTTTTTCCTCCAAAAAATTAGATGCTGTATGGGTGCCCAGGAAATGTTGTGTTTTTTTAAAAAAATATTTTATTATTTATTTATTTATTTGGCTGCGTTGGGTCTTCGTTGCTGCGCGCGGGATTTTCTCTAGTTGTGGTGAGCAGGGGCTACTCTTCATTGCGGTGCGCGGGCTTCTCATTGCGGTGGCTTCTCTTCTTGCAGAGCACAGGCTCTAGGCATGCGGGCTTCAGTAGTTGTGGAGCACAGGCTCAGTAGTTGTGGCTCACGGGCTTAGTTGCTCCGTGGCATGTGGGATCTTCCCAGAATAGGGATCGAACCCATGTCGCCTGCATTGGCAGGCGGATTCTTAACTACTGCACCACCAGGGAAGTCCAGGAAATGTTTGTTGACTGACAAATGAGCAGATGCCAATATCACTGCAATGTATAGTGTAATAAATAAATTTCATCTTTCTAAAACATCTTGCCTTTTAGGCAATCAAAACACTTGCCTGTCCCTACTTAGGCTTCCTTGCTTTCTGTGTCGGGAATCAGTAAATCATTTTCTTTTTGCCATAGTGTCCCTGCAAGGCTCTGGGGATTAGTTAAGACTCTCCTTTGATATCCAGATGGCAGAAAGGTGGCTCTATAGGGCTATGGTCAAGGGTACAGCAGCTATTTTTTTTTTTTTAACATCTTTATTGGAGTATAATTGCTTTACAATGTTGTGTTAGTTTCTGCTGTATAACAAAGTGAACCAGCTATATTATGCATATATATATCCCCATATCCCCTCCCTCTTGTGTCTCCCTCCCACCCTCCTTATCCCACCCCTCTAGGTGGTCACAAAGCACTGAGCTGATCTCCCCGTGCTATGCAGCTGCTTCCCAGTAGCTATCTATTTTACATTTGGTAGTGTATATATGTCAATGTTACTCTCTCACTTTGTCCCAGCTTACCCTTCTCTCTCCCCGTGTCAAGTCCATTCTCTACATCTGCGTCTTTATTCCTGTCCTGCCCCTAGGTTCATAAGGACATTTTTTGTTAGATTCCACACATATGTGTTAGCATACGGTATTTGTTTTTTTCTTTCTGACTTGCTTTGCTCTGTATTACCAACTCTAGGTCCATCCATCTCACTACAAATAACTCAGTTTTGTTTCTTTTTATGGCTGAGTAATATTCCATTGTATGTATGTGCCACATCTTCTTTATCCATTCATCTGTTGATGGACACTTAGGTTGCTTCCATGTCCTGGCTATTGTAAATAGTGCTGCAATGAACATTGTGGTACATGACTCTTTTTGAATTATGGTTTTCTCAGGGTATATGCCCAGTAGTGGGATTGCTGGGTCGTATGGTAATTCTATTTTTAGTTTTTTAAGGACCCTCCATACTGTTCTCCATAGTGGCTGTATCAATTTACATTCCCACCAACAGTGTAAGAGGGTTCCCTTTTCTCCACATCCTCTCCAGCATTTATTTATTTATCATTCTTTTTGTGGTACGCAGGCCTCTCACTGTTGTGGCCTCTCCTGTTGCAGAGCACAGGCTCCGGACGCGCAGGCTCAGCGGTCATGGCTCACGGGCCTAGCCGCTCTGCAGCATGTGGGATCTTCCCGGACCGGGACACGAACCCATGTCCCCTGCATCGGCAGGTGGACTCTCAACCACTGCGCCACCAGGGAAGCCCTCCAGCATTTATTGTTTGTAGATTTTTTCATGATGGCCATTCTAACCGGTGTGAGGTGATACCTCATTGTAGTCTTGATTTGCATTTCTCTAATAATTAGTGATGTTGAGCATCTTTTCATGTGTTTGTTGGCCATCTGTATATCTTTTTTAGAGAAATGTCTATTTAGGTCTTCTTCCCATTTTTGGATTGGGTTGTTTGTTTTTTTGATATTGAGCTGCATGAGCTGCTTGTATATTTTTGAGATTAATCCTTTATCAGTTGCTTCGTTTGCAAATATTTTTTCCCATTTGAGGGTTGTCTTTCGTCTTTTTTATGGTTTCTTTTGCTGTGCAAAATCTTTTAAGTTTCATTAGGTCCCACTTGTTTACTTTTGTTTTTATTTCCCTTTCTCTAGGAGGTGGGTCAAAAAGGATCTTGCTATAATTTATGTCATAGAGTGTGCTACCTATGTTTTCCTCTAACAGTTTTATAGCGTCTGGCCTTACATTTAGGTCTTTAATCCATTTGGAGTTTATTTTTGTGTATGGTGTTAGGGAGTGTTCTAATTTCATTCCTTTTTTTTTTTTTTTTTTTGCGGTACGCGGGCCTCTCACTGTTGTGGCCTCTCCCGTTGCGGAGCACAGGCTCCAGACACACAGGCTCAGCGGCCATGGCTCACGGGCCCAGCCGCTCCGCAGCATGTGGGATCTTCCCGGACTGGGGCACGAACCCGTGTCCCCTGCATCTGCAGGTAGACTCTCAACCACTGCGCCACCAGGGAAGCCCCTAATTTCATTCTTTTACATGTAGCTGTCCAGTTTTCCCAGCACCACTTATTGAAGAGGCTGTCTTTTCTCCATTGTATACTCTTGCCTCCTTTATCAAAGATAAGGTGACGATATGTGCATGGGTTTATCTCTGGGCTTTCTATCCTGTTCCATTGATCTATGTTTCTGTTTCTGTGCCAGTACCATACTGTCTTGATTACTGTAGCTTTGTAGTATAGTCTGAAGTCTGGGAGCCTGATTCCTCCCGCTCCATTTTTCTTTCTCAAGATTGCTTTGGCTATTCGGAGTCTTTTATGTTTCCATACAAATTGTGCAATTTTTTGTTCTAGTTCTGTGAAAAATGCCATTGGCAGTTTGATAGGGATTGCATTGAATCTGTAGATTGCTTTGGGTAGTATAGTCATTTTCACAATGTTGATTCTTCCAATCCAAGAACATGGTATATCTCTCCATCTGTTTGTATCGTATTTGATTTCTTTCATCAGTGTCTTATAGTTTTCTGCATACAGGTCTTTTGTCTCCTTAGGTAGGTTTATTCCTAGGTATTTTCTTCTTTTTGTTGCAGTGGTAAATGGGAGTGTTTCCTTAATTTCTCTTTCAGATTTTTCATCATTAGTGTATAGGAATGCAAGAGATTTCTGTGCATTAATTTTGTATCCTGCTACCCTGCCAAATTTATTGATTAGCTCTAGTCGTTTTCTGGTAGCATCTTTAGGATACTCTATGTATAGTATCATGTCATCTGCAGACAATGACAGCTTTACTTCTTCTTTTCCAATTTGGATTCCTTTTATTTCTTTTTCTTCTCTGATTACTGTAGCTAAAACTTCCAAAACTCTGTTGAATAATAGTGGTGACGGTGGGCAACCTTGTCTTGTTCCTGATCTTAAATGGTTTCAGTTTTTCACCATTGAGAATGATGTTCAGCCAGCTACTTCTGAATCTCCCCACCTGTTTGATTCTCAGCACATGTGCTTAGGAAAGGACTGGGTTCTGAAAGCACACATGCACGCACATTTTTTTAAAAATTAATTAAATAATTTATTTATTTAATTTTGTCTGTGTTGGGTCTTTGTTGTTGTGCGTGGGCTTCCTCTAGTTGCAGCGAGTGGGGGCTACTCTTCGTTGAGGTGCACAGGCTTATTGTGGTGGCTTCCTTCTTTTGTTGTGGAGCATGGGCTCTAGGCACGCCAGCTTCAGCAGTTGTGGCATGTGGGCTCAGTAGTTATGGCTCACGGGCTCTAGAGTGTAGGCTCAGTAGTTGTGGTGCATGGGCTTAGTTGCTCCGTGGCATGTGGGATCTTCCCAGACCAGGGCTCGAACCCTTGTCCCTTGCATTGACAGGTGGATTGTTTTTATTTATTTATTTGTTCATTTATTTATTTTGATGTGGACCATTTTTTAAAAGTCTTTATTGAATTTGTTGCAATATTGCCTCTGTTTCATGTTTTTGTTTTTTGGCCACGAGGCATGTGGGATCCTAGCTCCCCCACCAGGGATTGAACCCGCACCTCCTGCATTGGAAGGTGAAGTCTTAACCACTGGACTGCCAGTGAAGTCCATGCACATACTTTTTCAATGTATGAGTTTGTGACTTTTTTTTTCTGAAATCATAGATTCATTTTAGGAAGTTTGTCAAGTATTTAAAAAGCACAAAGAAGAATCATTGTTAATATTTTGTTGTCTATCTTTTTTTTTCTATTCATATAACATTAAGAAAATAAATCTATCTTATACTGTACTTACACTTGCTTTTTTAAACACATTATGTCATGAATATTTCCCCATGTTCTTAATAATTTTCCCAAACAAGATTTTATTCATGTCATATATCACCATATAGCTGTACCATATATGCACTTGTTATCTCATTGGTGTATACTTAAGTTTCACCAATTTCCCACCAATAAAACAACACTGAGAGTACATTTGTGCATAATTTTTATATTCATCCTCAATTCTCTCTTTGCCATAAATTTAGTGGTGTCCCGGAGCCCACTTGTCCCAGCTCATGAGAGCCAATTGTGCCCATCTCTTCCCAACTGCATGTTTGTGTTAGTGCTTGAAACTGGCTATTATGGGAGTGTTTACATCACAAAATCAGTAAAGGCTACAAATTGGGGACCCCTCTCCCTGCCCCTATGAGTTGTTAAACATTTTCCAGCATGCTACTGTATAAGTTCCTCAAAGTAGTATTTCAGAAGCAAGAAGTATGTGTATTTTACACACCTTTTAAACCTTTTGTTATTGCCACATTGCCCTCCAGAAAGATCAGGCACTTCTACTAGCAACTCATGAGAAAGAGGCATGACAGAGTTGGTATTTTAGTCAGCTTCCATTGGAGGAGCCAGGATAAACCTTGCAGATTTTAAGAGTAGAAATCAATGAAATAGATGACAGAAAAACAATACAAAAAACTGATTAAGCTGAAAGCTAATTCTTTGAGAGTATCAATAGAATTGATAAACCCTAACCAGACAGATCAGGATAAAAAAGAGAAAAGACACAATTACTGATATCTGGAATGAGAGAGGAAACATTATTATAGACACCACAGACATTAAAAGATAATAAGGGAATATTCTGAATAACTTTACACCAGTAAATTAGATGTCAACAAGTTAGATGAAATGGACAAATTCCTTGAAAGACACAAACTACCAAAGTTCATTCAGGAAGAAATAGATAATCTGAATAGCCGTCTATATCAGGAATGCAATGCTGGTTTAACATCTGAAATCAGTCTATGTAACTCACCACCTTAACAGACGAAAACAACAACAATGAAAACAAACAAACAAACAAAACATGATCATCTCAATAAGTACCGAAAAGCATTTGACAAAAATGTAACATCCATTTATGATAAAAACTCTCAGCAAACTAGGAAGAGAAGGGAACTTCTTCATCCTGATAAAGGACATCTAGGAAAACCCCACAGATAACATCATACTTAATGGTAAAGGACTGAGTGCTTTCCTCCTAAGATTGAGAACAAGGCAAGGATGTTTTTAAATTTAATATTGTACTAGAGATTCTAGCCAATGCAATAAGCAAGAAACAATATTATTTTTTAAAATATTAAATTCTTAAGGATAAAGTCAGCAAAAGATATGGAAGACCTGGACACTGAAGTCTACAAAACATTGCTGAGGGAAATTAAAGAAAACCTAAAAAGGTGGAGATATACTACGTTCTTGAATTGGAAGACTCAAAATTGTTAAAGTGTTAATTCTCCTCAAATTAAGCTATAGATCCAATGCAATCACAATAAAAACTTCCTAGACCTTTAAAATTCCCAGATTAACCATCATTTGGGTTTAAAATTATAGAGGCATGGGACTTCCCTGGTGGCGCAGTGCTTAAGAATCCGCCTGCCAATGCAGGGGACAGGGGTTGGAGCCCTGGTCCAGGAGGATCCCACATGCCGTGAGCGGCTGGGCCCGTGCACCACAACTGCTGAGCCCGAGTGCTGCAACTACTGAAGCCCACACACCTAGAGCCCATGCTCCACAACGGGAGAAGCCACTGCAATAAGAAGCTGGTGCACTGCAAGCAAGGGTGGCCCCGGCTCACCGCAACTAGAGAAAACCCGTGTGCAGCAACGAAGACCGAAGGCAGCCAAAAATAAAACAAAATTAAAAAACAAAAACAGAGAGAGGCAGTAAAGCAGCAAAGGTTAGGAGCAGGGAGTGCCAAGTTAGATAGACCTGAATTTAATCCCAACTCTATCTCTTACTAGCTGTGTGTCCTTGAGTAAGTTTTTGAGTAAGTAACTTCTCACTGCTTAGTTTTCCTCATCTTTTTTTTTTTAATATTTATTTATTAATTTGGCACGCCGGGTCTTAGCTGCAGTACGCGGGATCTAGTTCCCTGACCAGGGATCGAACCTGGGCCCCCTGCATTGGGAGTGCAGAGTCTTAACCACTGGACCACCCAGATTTCCTCATCTTTTAAGTGGAGATAATAATTTACCTCATGGAGCTAACATTGATGATTTAGCATAGTGCTTGGTGACAAAGGCTCAGTGGTTGTTAAGTATAATCATGGATTCAAATTACAGATTTCCCTTAAAAGAAAATCTTTGTGACCATTAGATAGGTAAAGATATGAAATAGGAAAAAAAATGAAACTAAGTTGAAATTTGAGAAATAAATTGTATTTCATCAAAATGAAAAACTTCTTCAAATGAAATGGCAAGTCACAGATTGCAAGAAAATATTCACAGTATATATATATGATCAAAGATCTTGTATCCAGAATATGCAAAGAATTATTTACAATCTATAATATAAATAACCCAATTTTTTAAATGGGGCAAAAGTTTTGAACAGACAAAAGATATATAGGAATAACCAGTAAATACATGAAAAGATATTCAGCATCAATAGTCATTAGAGAAATGTAAATTAAAACCACAAAGGGAAACCAATTCACACCCACTAGAATAACTAAAGTTAAAAAGACTAATAATACCAAAGATTGGCGAGGGTATGAAGCAACTGGAACTTTCATACATTGCTAGTCAGGGTGTAAAATGTACTTTGGAAAACAGCTTAGTTATATAATTAAACATATACCTGGGGGCTTCCCTGGTGGTGCAGTGGTTGAGAGTCCGCCTGCTGATGCAGGGGACACGGGTTTGTGCCCCAGTCTGGGAAGATCCCACATGCCGCGGAGCGGCTGGGCCCGTGAGCCATGGCCGCTGAGCCTGCGCATCCGGAGCTCCACAACGGGAGAGGCCACAGCAGTGAGAGGCCCGCGTACCGCAAAAAAACAAACAAACAAAAAAAACACTTAAACCTCAACATTGATATAAATATACATGTGGAATTGCTTCATGGTCTGTCAGCCTGTGTTAGAGTTTAGGAAGGGAACCCCCCTCCATGAATCAGCTCAGAATAGGGCTGGTCATAGTCAAGGATTTGCCACCTGCAGGCAGCTCACCAGCACCCCCAGGAGGTTTGCCTGCACCTCAGCTCCCTCACTATGACCCCAGGGCCTTTCTTATGGAATGCTGATCCTGCTGGTCTTGGTTAGCCAGAGGGAACTTGGGCAAGCCACAGACCTGGAGGACCCCTCTACTGAGACAAAAGTGGCCAGCTTTGCAGTCAGAGATTTGGGGTTCCAATCCCAGCAGTAGGCTTCCTTCTAATCTCAGAAGTCTGTGAACTTGGCTAAATCACTTATCCGCTCTGAAGCCTAATGCTCCAGAAAGGCAAGTAGTGTTCATCTTTGCATCTTCAGTGCCTGGAACATACATGTCTACTGAATGAACTACTGCACAGTGCTGGGACAGGAAGGCTGTTCTACATACTTGTAAAGTAAAAGTCTAATTATCTGCTCCCCTGGACACAATGCTTCTTAACATTTTAGGGGATCACAAACCCTTCTGAGAATCTGATGAAAACCCTGAACCCTCTCCCTGCAGAAAACTACACATGTGTATACCATTTTACATATCATTTCCACATTCCTGGGAAGCCCATGGACCTTGAGTTAAGATCCTTGGTTCTGGAACCTTCAGCTCTGAAGGTTCTATCAAGCATTTTTGCAACACAGCTACAATTTGTTCTGCACTTAATCTCTGCCAGAGCCTCTACTCTTATAACCCTCTGAGGATGGTTTACAGATAAGGAAAATGAAATTCAGAGAGGCCAAGTAACTTGCCCAAGATCACACAGCTAGTCATGGCTGATGTTGAGATTTGACTTCATTCTCATGCCTTCTGATTCTAACCCTCTGCTCATTCCTCCAGGTGAGAATTTAGACCATTCAGATGCTCTCTGAAGCTCATGCCAAGGGTCTGGGAACTATAAAGCTCTGTAGTAACAGCAGGAATGACTGCCCCAATCCGGTCCTCTGGTAAGAAGATTCTGCAATGGGTGAGTGACTCCAGGCCCATCCCAGGTGCAGGCCCCAGGCCCAGCTCAAACACGTGTCATCTGCCGCTTTATTTCTCAATTCAGCCCACAGCCCGGGGAGTGGTTATGGAGCGGATGAAGGGAAGAGAAACAGAGGAAATTACTTATAAAAAGAAGTTTCAGACTGAGTCATATACATGAGTTATAACTCAGAGAGAGGCTCTGAGGTAGGAGAGGAAAAGAGAGAGATGGTCCTTACAAGAGGGCTCCTTCTCCTCGTGGGACAAAGATGCTTAGATGAGTTGACCGGTATCTCTGCTCTAGAGAGAGAAACTGAGAGGGTGGAGTCTGTGCTTGGGGAGGAGGGAGTGGGTAGTAGCCAACGTGTGTTAAAGATTTCCTATGTGTCAGGCCCTGTGCCATGTGCTTCTGATACAGTGCCTAGTTTACCTTCACCAGAGTAGATACTACTATTAATCCCCATTTTATTTATTTTTTTAACATCTTTAATGGAGTATAATTACTTTACAATGGTGTGTTAGTTTCTGCTTTATAACAAAGTGAATCAGCTATACATATACATATACATATATCCCCATATCTCCTCCCTCTTGCGTCTCCCTCCCACCCTCCCTATCCCACCCCTCTAGGCGGTCACAAAGCACCGAGCTGATCTCCCTGTGCTATAAGGCTGCTTCCCACTAGCTATTGGTTTTACATTTGGTAGTGTACATATGTCCGTGCCACTCTCTCACTTCGTCTCAGCTTATCCTTCACCCCCTCCCCGTGTTCTCAAGTCCATTCTCTACATCTGCGTCTTTATTCCCGTCCTGCCCCTAGGCTCTTCAGTTAATCCCCATTTTTAAGATAGGGAAATTGAGGCAGAAAGTTTAAGTGACTTGCCCAAGGTCACACAGACAAGGGGTCCAAATTGGATTCTAACCCAGAAATGCTTATACTTCAAGAAAAAAGTTAAACAGCAAAACCAGGACAGCCCTGACCCCAGAGTCCGTGCCTAACCACAGCTCTAGACTTCTTTCTATGTCCTGGTTGCCATTTGCTTATAACCAAATGGCTCTGTAGACATACCCTCTCCTTTAATGCTCACAGCAGCCCCATTTGACAGTTGGGGAAACCTCAGGGCAGTGAAATGACTCTCCCAAGGTCACACAGCAGGTCAGTGCTGGGGCTGGGGTGTGATTTCAGGTCCGTCTGACTGCAGGTCCAGCGCTGTTCCCACCACCACTCCTGCCTTCACAGAGAGCTGGGCGGGAGCGAGTAGGTGGGGTCCACTGCACAGCCCGAGGGACGGGGATGGCCCACAAAGCCCGCCTGCTCACCTCCACGTCTTTCTCTTTTGACAGCACAGCCTTAAAGGCAACCATTTGCCTGTGGCTGCAGCTGCCTTCACTGGGGGTGGAGGTGGGAGTGTCATTTAGATTTCCCTCCTGCTACTGCTGAGTCATTTCTCCCTCCAGTCCTTGGAGTTAGTGGGAACCCTCCCCCCGCCCAAGAAATGGAAGCTACTCAGAAGACCTCAGTTCAAAGTGGAGGAACTTTCCAGCCATACGGGGGACTGCCTTGTGATGTGGTGGGGTCTCTGTAGTGGTTGGCGGTATTTGAGAAGAAACCGGATAACCATCTATGGGAGATTCCTGTCATGGGCAGAGACTGGGTCTAGGCCTTTAGAACCCTTCTAACTGTGAGCTTTTATGAGTCACTGTAAGGTGAAATATAGCCCATGCAGCAAGGTGGCTTAGTATGAGCTTTGGGGCCAAATTAGACCTGGGCTCAAAACCTGGATCAGCCACCTCGTTTGTTGCTGGAGACCCGTGGGCCAGCTTCCTCTCTTAGCTTCAGTTTCCTTGTTATAAGATGGAAATGATCATACCTACCTCATGAGATTGCTTTGAGTATTAGGGGTGTTGTATATATTGTGCCCCGTAAAAAGTGGGAACTCAATCATGCCTACTATCATAGCCATTAAATGAATGGCCAAATCAAGGATTAAATCCATGTGTTAACCAAAGTACCAAATGTTTGGATGCATAACATTTGGGGGAAACCAGATTTTTCTCTGAGGGTGCCTGTCTCAGAAATAATCATGAAAAACACAAAATGTAAGTGGGTGAAAACAGGAAACAACTAGGGGCTTCAATGCCTGTGCCAACAACTGAGAGTTGGCGTCTCTGACTCAGACGGGGTGTGTAAAATCATCTAAAGAGTCCCCGACTGGGAACAGGAATATTCTCTAAGACCTTGACAAGTCCCATTAGTTCTCTGCATGTGCAGCCCAGGCGATGGGGAACTCACTATCTTCTGAGACTGTCCACAGGAAACTCCTCAAATTCCCTAAGGTGTTTCCTGCTGTTTGCCAGCTGGTAAATGTAACTTTCTAACAGCTACATCTTCTAATTGAGACCAGACCCCAATATTATAGGAACCTTTATGACCACATGGCTGGCTGAGGGGAAAAGTGATAACCAGACAGGTCTGTGGAACATGTAAGTAGATCTTGGGCATCTTGGAAGCAGAGAGGTGGGACATCACCCTGTTAAGAGTGAGTTTCAGGGACTTCCCTGGTAGTCCGTCCAGTGGTTAAGACTCCGTGCTCCCAATGCAGGGGGCCCAGGTTTGATCCCTGGTCAGGGAACTATATCCTGCATGCATGCTGCAACTGAGTCTGCATGCCACAACTAAAGATCCCGCATTCTGCAACTAAGACCTAGCACAGCCAAAATAAATAGATTAAATAAACTTAAAAAAAAAAAAAAAAGGGTGAGTTTCAGAACCACACAAACCTCGATTTGAGTTCTGCTCTGCCACTTAGCTGTGTCCTTGGGCAAATCACTTAACCTCTTAGCCTCAACTTTCTCATGTGTGGAATGGAATTAATCATATCTCTGGGAATTCCTGGTGATCCAGTGGTTAGGACTCTGCTCTTCCACTGAAGGGGGCACGGGTTCGATCCCTGGTCGGGGAATTAAGATCCTGCAAGCCACACGGTGAGCCAAAAAAAAAGCATATCTCCTTCACATGAGGATCAAATGAAATAAAGCCTGGAAAACACCTGGCATCCAGCATCTCCACATAGTATTTGTTTAATAGACTGGAAAGGGGACTTCCTGGTGGCACAGTGGTTAAGAATCCGCCTGCCAATGCAAGGGACACGGGTTCGAGCCCTGGTCCGGGAAGACCCACATGCCATGGAGCAACTAAGCCCGCGAGCCACAACTACTGAGCCCGTGTGCCACAACTACTGAAGCCTGCACGCCTAGAGCCCATGCTCTGCAACAAGAGGAGCCACCTCAATGAGAAGCCTGTGCACCTCAATGAAGAGCCACCCCCACTCCCCACAACTAGGAAAAGCCCACGCGCAGCAATGAAGACCCAACACAGCCAAAAATAAATTAATTTAAAAATATATATATTAAAAAAAAATAGACTGGAACGGATATTTCATGGGAAGGGGCATCCTACAGGGTGGAAGCTCAGGCATTCTTATTCAAGTGTTGAAGGGAAGAGTGACTCTGGAACTTGGGGACATCTGGACTGACAATTTTTTTCCCCAAGCCGGGTAATTTCTATTAGTGGGTTTTGCCCAAAGAGTCAGCACTCAGGAAAGTTCCTGGCTGAGATGTTGGTGGCTTGGAACTGTGTTTCTGGAGTCCACTGAGTTCCTGGGGGGCCGTCCCGAACTTATAAAAGTTAGAACAAGCTTGACTGTACAAGCCACACTTTTTACCTTCCAAAACATGTTCAGACTCACTTGCTCATTTGATCTTCAGGTTATGCTATGAGATGAGCACAGATTATGATCCTCATTTAGCAAGTGAGAAAACTGAGGCTCAGAGAAGGGAAGTAATATTTGAGTTTTGGGGTTTAGCTGCTGAGAAAGCAGTTGTGGACTCCCACTCTACACATCACCATTTCCTAGTTCTTGAATCTTCCCTCTGGTGCCTGGGGCAAGACACTGCTTGGTGTCTCAGAGCATCAGCTTCCTTTCCTCCTCCCTAGATGCCTTTCCAGGCTCCTGCAACTCTGTGGGTGAAGTTTCTATACTTCCTCCAGCACTACCAAGTCCACTGTTCCTGCATTCTCTCTTGCTCACCCATTCAACAAACACTAGCTGAGGACCAATATACTGTGTGCCAGGCCTGGTGCTAGGTGCTTGGGATACAGAAATGAACAAAACACAGCCCATACCTTCGAGTTCACAGACTGGGTAGGGAGAAAACACATCATCAACTAATTCCAAAGCTGTGTGATATACAAAGAGATGCAGTGAGAGCGTCTGGGGATCCCAAAGGAGGACTGCCAAACCCTGTCTGGGATGTCCTTGTTGGCTTCCTGGAGGTGTCATTTGAATTTTCCTAAAGGATGAGTAGAAGTTAGCCATGCACAATCCAGTGGAGGCAGGAACATGTTCAGGTCTTGTGAGCAGTATGGGGATAAGTTATGAGAGCTGATGCTGGGGCTCAGCGGGGACCAGATCACACAGGACACTGGCTGTCAGGCTAGGATGTCTGGGCTCTCTCTGTGGGCAGAGAGGAGCCACTCCAGGATAGATGCTGGGTCAGATTTGTGATTATAATGGAGTATGCTGCAGACACAAGAGACTGAAGGGGGGACTTCCCTGGTGGCGCAGTGGTTAAGAATCCACCTGCCAATGCAGGGGACATGGGTTCAATCCCTGGTCCAGGAAGATTCCACATGCCGTGGAGCAACTAAGCCCATGCGCCACAACTACTGAGCCTGCATGCACAACTACTGAAGCCTGCGCACCTAGAGCCCCTGCTCTGCAACAAGAGAAGCCACCGCAATGAGAAGCCCGCGTACCGCAACGAAGAGTAGCCCGCGCTCACCGCAACTAGAGAAAGCCCGCGCGCAGCAACAAAGACCCAACGCGGCCAAAACTAAATAATTAAAAAAAAAAAAAGACTGAAGGGAATTAGTAGCCTGTGGCAAAGAACAGAAAATGCGGTAAACGGGGAGAATGGAGAGGATGGGATGGATCCCAAAAATATTTAGGGAACGATATTGATGGGACCAGGAGGAAGACTGGATGTAGGAAGTGGGGGAAGGGGTCAGGGATGGTGCTCAGGATTCCAGCTGTGATGATGGGGTCCAGGGTGGACAACCTAGGGTGGTGGGTGGGACAGAAAATGTTGGTTTCACTGCACAGAGAAGTGGAACATACCCAGGTCAGGGACTCAGTACTATGTGTGTCAGTGGTGTTCACCAGAGCTCCAGTGCAGCATTCCCTGCTCCTGTGGGGAGGCTGCTAGCTCAGAACCTGCAAGCCGAGGCCAGCTCAGAAGCTGAGCTGCTAGTGTCACAATCTCCTTCCATCATAAGAGGACTTACCTCTTGGGCCCTTACTTTCTTATCTATAAAGTGAGGAGGTTGAGAAATACCAGAAGCAAAAGACCCTCGTTGATAAAGCTTTGAATCTTGCCAGACTGGCAGGTCCCCACTCACTGACTGTTATCTCACAGTTTCTTTTGCTGGTTCTCCCCCCTCCAGGTCACCTCTAAATGCTAATATGTGCTAGGGCTCAATCAGTCTCCTCGTCTGCTCAGTCCCTACGATAGCACTTCTCAGGCTCTAACGTGCACGCAGATCTCATTGAAATGTAGACTCTGACTGAGCAGGTCTGGGGGTGGGCCTGAGATTCTGCACTTCTAACAAGCTCCCAGGTGATGTGGATGCTGCCTGTCCATGGACCACACTATGAAAGTCCAGCTTCCTGGCTCTACAAACTTTCTCCAAACTAATGACTCCCAAATTTATACTTCCCATCCAGACCTCTCTCTAGAACTCCGACTTCTAATTACAACTCTTGGTTGACACCTCCATTTGGATATTTTAAGGCATCTCCCAGAGTTCTCAAACCTGCTTCCCCCCAATTCTCCTTCAGTACTCAACTGCTCAAGTCAAAAACCTACAAGGTATCTGTGCGTCTCCTTTTTCTCTTAGCCTCTACATCCAAACTGACAGCAAGCAAGTGCGGTCTACTTTACCTCCGAAGCATATCCGGACCCTGTCTACTCCCTCCCCATCTCCACTCCCACCACCCTAGTCCAGGCGACCTCCTCTCTCGTGTGAGCTACTGCAGAAGCCACCGACCTGGCCGCCCTGCTTCTTGCCTGCCCTCTCCCCGCATCATTTCTCTACACATTAGAGTGGTCTTTTTAAAATATAAATCAAGTCATGTCACTCTCCTGCTTAATTAAATTCTTTTAGGAGCTAGCATCTCATCTAGAATTAAATCCTAACTCCTTACTCTGGCCTATAAAGCCCAGCATGCCTGGCCCTGGCCCTGACACCACAGCCCTGTCAGCTTCTCTCCAGTCCCTGAGCATGGCCAGCCTGTTTCCTCCTTGGAGGCTTTGTCCTGACTCTGCCCTCTGCTTCCTGGTCCTGGCTGGGCCCTTCTCATCATTCAGATCTCAGCTTGTGGGTCACCTCCCCGGAGAGGCCTTCCCTGATCACCCCATCTCTCATCCCAATTTAACTCTGCATGTCTCATCAGTAGCTGACCTTTGTTTACTTGTCTGCTTCCCCACTGGAAGCAAGACCCAGGAAAACAATGACCTTGTTTTCTACTTGGTTCACCGGCATCTGGAACAGGGCCAGCATAGGTACTCAGAAAAAAATTGTGTTAGGAAATGTCATTCCCCCAATAAGCCTCAGTTTCCCCATCTACTAAACAGCGATAATAATATAATAGCATCTTCCTCACAGGGTTGTTAGGATTAAATGAGAAATACGTGTAAGGCCCTGGCACTTGGTCACTAGTGGCTAGTAATCCCATTACTATAATCAATACCATATTGGAATCCCTGACAGGAATGTGTGGGCAGAGCCAGCGGGACTCCCACATGCTCCCCAGCTGAGCTCCAAGCAGCTGGGCTAATTGGCCCTGGCCCACTACTTGTCACTGCCAAAGTCCTCAACACCCAATAGCAGAGGGAGGGCAAATCCAGGGATGACAAGTGGAGACAAGCGAGCTTCAACTCAACTGTAAGTTTATTAGAAAGGCCGTGGACAGATGAACCCTGAGTTACCAGCTGAGGAAGGAATGAAAAAAGCCCCTGCCCCTCTTGGCCTGCCCCACAGGCCTCCTGTGAATTCTGTCCTGCGGCAGACTCCAACAGAAGTCAGCCAAAAAGTGCTTTCCAGATGCTCCTTCAGGGGCTGCCCGACCTGACTGCAGAGGACCCAGTGGTACGGCCAATGTGGATGCTGGTGCCTGGAGCTGGGAGCCACGGGGCCTTGGTCCTCTCCTCTAGCAGAAAGTGGTTCCAGAACCCCCAACAGAACAGAACAGAAAAGGAGCCGATGGGGATAGAGCAAGTTCTGCCAAACAGCCAAGGGCTCTGGAAGGTGACGCTGGACTGCCTTGGAGGTGGGTGCAGATGGCTACAGATGGCCAATTGTAGGGGTCCCCCCCAGGGGGACCCTAAAGCTGCTCTAAGGAGTCTCAGCTACAGACAGCCCTAGTGTGACTCAGTACCCCTCCTGGGGCTGCACTGGCTACTTCTGCTCCCAGAAAGGCAAATGGATCTTGTAAAAATCCATGGTGGTTGGTGCCATTTTTTTCTTAAAAAAAGACAAGAGTTTGTACAGTGAATCGATTTCAACCAGCAGAGCCTGAACCGAGAAGAGTGCGTCCTGGGGGAGGAGAAGGCACTTCTCACGCCCTCCCCGGGGTGATCTGGGCCCCCTCGGGGCTCCGCTCCCTCTGGCCCTGTGACTCAGGCCCGCTCCCTCTGGGAAGTACGCTGCCTCCATCGAGCTAGCACTGCCCTGCGGCCCGGATGCTCTGGCCCCTCACAGGGTGGTCGATGGCAGCTTCCTCACCCGCCGCTGGGCCAGGATAGACGACTCGATGGGCTTCAGCTG
Source organism: Delphinapterus leucas (assembly GCF_059928025.1). Taxonomy (NCBI): domain Eukaryota; kingdom Metazoa; phylum Chordata; class Mammalia; order Artiodactyla; family Monodontidae; genus Delphinapterus; species Delphinapterus leucas. Next base: position 169,939,487 of record NC_143129.1, read on the forward strand.
AGGGGTGGGCTTGGAGCTGTTGAGCGCAGAGTATGTAGCTGCCATGGCTCCCTGGGGGAGGAGGTGGCAGTCAGTTCCCGAGGGTGGGAGGCGCGTGTGCTCCAGGGCCAGGCCAGCCCCTCCCAGTGTTCCACAGCCCCCACAGGCCCCTGTTAATCCCGCCTTGGTGGTTCTTCATGGTCATCAGTCCTGCCTCATCCATCAGACTGGAGGCTTCAGAGCTCAGGGGCTGAGCCCCCTAGAGGACCAGGGGGGCCATGAGTGCACTGTAGACACCCCTGCATGTCAGACTGGGGCTCCCTGGGAAGAGACACACATGGCATCTCCTGGCTCTGCCACCCCAAGTCCCTGCCCATGGAACCTTGACCTGGCAGCCTGGGTGTCTGTACCTTCACAGTCTGCAGGTCCTGGTGGGATAGCTGGCTCTGGGGGAGCTTGTCTTTCTGGGTGATCCACGGGTGCTGCAGGACCTGCTTAGCTGTGAGGCGCTGGTGTGGGTCCACATGCAGCATCTTGGATACCAGGTCCTGGAGGAACAGCAGGAAGGGGTTGGTGGGAAGGGCTAGCAGGGGCGCACACAGCTGTGTCTGTAAGGCAGCCATCTCCTGCCATCTCCCACCTGGACCCTTGCAGTGGCCCCTTCGATCCACTCTCCACACCACTCCACGGCCTCCCCGAGCACATGCCCTTCTTCAGGACTTCTTCCTGGAAGGCCGTTTCCTTTCTCTTTCACCTTCTAGAAGCCATGCAGGAAGGTGGGAAGAACCTAAGGCTGGGGTTGGGCAGGTTCAAAACCTGACTCCCCTGCTCATCAACTGCATCTCCTGGGCAAGTTACTTTAACTCTCTGAGCCTCAGTTTCGCCTCTGAGAAACGGGATAACAAAAATACCTGACTCATAAGGTTAATGCAAGGTGGCACTGTTCATTAAGGGCTCAACCTCTGTCTGACACAGAGGTTCCCATGACTGGAACCCATTGCTAACAGTGAAAGCTCAAACGTCCCCTCCTCTGAGAAGGCCTCTCTGCCCGGTAACCTGGGGCTCTGCTCGTGTCTCCACTGCCTGTACCCCTGACCAGGAGGACCTGCCTCTCCGCACCTGGCATCTCTGTTCCTTGCGTGCAAGCCTGTCTCTCACCTCACACTAAGTTTCCCCACGGCAGGGGCTGTGATGATGCAGCCCTCTGTTCCCCTACAGGGCCCAGAACACGGGAAGGGCCAGTAAATGATCACCAAGTTGTTTCCAAACAAGGTGTGGGGGGCAGTCTGCCTGGGAGTCTTTCACTTGGAGAAATATGGCAACAGAGATTTGTGGGACATTCCACTTGGAGAAATGAGGCTGCAGGTCACCTGTTTGTGAAATGCTGAAAAGCCCTGGGATGGGACCCTGCCTCCCCCCCCACGAATGAGCAGGGTCCAGATCCTTACAGACTCACCTTGGCTGTGTCTGAAACCGTGTTCCAATTTCCCCCGCTGAGGGTGAACTTCCCACTGCCGATCCGGGTCAGGATTTCCTCTGGTGTGTCACTGGGTCCATTGGCAAATGGAGTGTATCTGGGGAAAAGTCCACCCAGTCTGGGTATAGCCTCTGGCCTCCATCCTGGGGCCAGGGGTGGGGAGGGGTGGGGGACTGTGTCTCCCCCTTCAGACGGGGTGCTCCCAAGGGTGGCACTTCCTCCTCCAGGTGGAGTTCCCAAAGGCAGGGCCATGTCCCTGTCTTCAGGCCTTCCTGAGGCAGGGCTGAGTCTCTCCCATCAGACAAGCACCACCCCAGCTACACTAGGGCTGGAGGAAGGGGCGGGGGGCTGAGGGGGGCAGGCCAGTGGGGTACTCACCCCGCCAGCATGGTGTACAGCAGAATGCCCAGGCTCCAGATGTCGCAGCCCTCGTCATAGCCCTGGCGCTTCAGTACCTGGCAGGAAGGGAGGCAGGGGAGGGTGGTCTGTCTGAGGGGCAGTGGCGAGTGGCCCCATATGCTTGCCTGCTCCTCCCCAAAGGGTAGGACAAGGGTCCCAGGCCTGGGCTGATCCTCCCTTGGTACCCGGGCCAAGGCCACAGAGACGGGTTCTGGACAGCGTGGGGCCTCTGGAAGGGACACAAGGCTCCCCGTGCCAGGTCCCCTCACTCTTGCAGCTGAGGAGGCCAGGCCACTCACCTCAGGCGCCACGAAGTTGGCGGTGTAGCAAGGTGTCATGAGGAGCCCGTTCTCAGCCCGCAGCTGCTTGGCAAAGCCAAAGTCGCAGATGCGCAGGCACTCAGGGTTCCCAGACTCGTCCACATACAGGATATTGCTGGGCTTGAGGTCCCTGTGCACAACCTGGGGGAAGAGGGCCCGGGTCAGTTCTCCATGTGGGCAGGCTGCCGGTGGCCCAGGTCCACTGCCAGGGATGGGAGAGTTAGAAGACGGGCCCAGAGAGGGGGCAGAAGGACCCAGAATCTGAGAGGGGAAGGGGCTACAAAGGGGCCTTAGTGCTGCTGGTATTGCCGACTTGAAACTTCTAGGTCAATGTCTGTGAGGCAGCTCTAACTTCACTGTCCACACGGAACTCCTCAAATCCGCCATCACACAATCTCACCTAATGGCAACTCCATCCTTCCCATTGCTTGGATTGAAATCGTAAGAGTCATTCTCAATTCCTCTTTTTTTCTCGTATTCCTCAATCAATCCATTAGCAAACTCTGCTGGCTCTACCATTAAAATATACCCAGAGCCCAAGCACTTCTCAGCCCCTCTCCTGGCAGCACGCTGATCCCAGCCACTATCATCCCTCCCCCGGGGTTACGGCAGCAACCTCCTAACTGGTCTTCCTGCTTCTGACCTCACCCCCTACAGCCTGTTCTAAACAGAGCAGCCAGAGCGATCCTATTAAATGTAAGCCAGATCATGTCCTCTCCAAGGGTTCTGCTCTCAAGAGGAAACGTCTTCACGATGGCCTGATGGCCCCACCTCATCTCTCCCCTGCCCCCTACCCACGTCGCTTGCGCTCTCTGGTCCTCTAGCACTCTCTTCCTTGCTCAGTTGGCTTTGGCCACAGCAGCCTCTTTGCTCTTCCTTCAACATGCCAAGAGCCTTCACACTTGCTGTTCCCTCTTTCTGGAATACTCTTCCCTTAAGCATCGGCCTGGCTCATTCTCATTTCTTTCAGGTTTCAGCTCAAATGTCACCTTATCAGTGAGGCCTTCCCTAGACCACTCCATATAAAATAGCAATCACGGACCTGCACTCCTTAGTCTCCTCACCCTGCTTTATCTTTATCCACAGCATTTACCACCATTGGATATTTACTTAATTGTCTTCTGCACCCACCCACTGGAATGTAAGCTCCACGGGTGTTTTGCTCACTGCTGCATCCCAGCATTTAGAATAGTTCCCAGCACAAAGTAGGTATTCAATAAATAACTGCTGAATGAATGGATGAATGACACTTAACTAGTGAGGCCTTAAGCAAATGACTTTCCTCTGGCCCCGTTTGCTCATCTGTAACCTGAGGGGGCTGAACCACTCCACTTACTTTTCAACCACCCCCTCTCCCTTGGCATGGTTCTATTCATAGTCATTCCGCTATTACCTAATTATCGACAACTCTCAGATCTCTGACACTAACCCACAGCTTTCCTGAGTCCAGGCTCATATAGCTGCTTACCAGACTGCAACCACTGAATGTCCCATAGGCCCTCAAACCCAACACATCCCAGACTAAACTCATTCTCACCCTCCTTCTCCTCCTCCCATGAGCTCATGGTACCGCCTTGAGCACTGTCAAAGACCTTCAATGGCTCCCTACTACTTGCAAGATAAAGCCTGAAGTCCCCATCCTGGTGTGGAAGGCTCAGCTGTCCGTTCCAGCCTTTGTCTACCACATCCCTCAAGCGCCCTGAGCTCAGGCCAGTGGGGGTTCCTTCAGCCATAAATAGCCGTATCTGTCTGTGGAACGCTGGCTCACCCCCAGCACCGAGCACAGGGACTCGCACAGGGCAAGTGCTACGTGAACGCTGTGCAATGAATGAATGAATCACACCTCTGAAACACACAAAGACCTTGCAGGTTAGATCAGCTGAGTCTCACAGGTTAGTTGGCTTCACGAGACGGTCCTTGCATATTCCCCGTAGAGCCAGGCCAACAGGCTCAAGGGGCAGTTGCTGCGCACTCCAGCTGACAGTCACCATACAGCAACTCGGGCCCAGGTTTCAAAAGCAGCCAAATTACCAAACCAAACCAAATCCCAAACAAGAAAACACCCGCACTGTGGAGGCCAAATGCAGCCACTGAGCCAACAGGCTGTGGCTCGGGCAGAGTTGTGATTTCAGTCAGGAGGCAGATGGGCCAGAGTGTGAACCCTGGCTTTACCAGCAGTAGCTGTGTGGTCTTGATGCGTCACTTAACCTCTTTAGTCCTTGGTTTTCTCACCCGTAAAATGGGGCTGATGAGAGTGCTCGGCCCCCAGGGTTACAGGAAGGAGCATATGAGTTATGTACCAGAAATATTTAGCACAGGGCTTCGAAAATGGCAGCTGCTGTCATAGTAACGCCAGCACTCCCTGGGGCTGAGCCCCACCATCATGCTGGACATTAACATACAGTGAGTGCTTGTTAAGACGCCCTTAAAAATTAGAAGACAAGAAGGGTAGGAAAATGAAGGGACAGATGCTGTGCAAAGCAGCATCCGATCACACACAAGTTAGGGGCACAGACTCTGGGGACAGTTTAGCGATGAGGCTTTTACTTAAGCTCCCAGAGCCTCAGCTCCCTCACTTATAAAATGGGCAGAATAATACTAATACCTCCTTCATAGGTTCGTTGGAACAGTTAAATGAGTTGATGTGCAAAGTGCTTAGAATGTGTCTGGCCTGTGGAAAGTGCTATGTGGAGCGGCGGCACCTCTGTCATCACCAGCACCATCGGAGGATGTGCATTAGGGCGCCTGTGACCAGCCACACACACACAAAAGGGTGAAGTTCTTCTACATAAATCATCTGGCTAAACAGAGAAGTCAAAGTGTGAAGCCCTGCTGAGTTCTCAGACAAGCTGTCCCCGGCATGCTGGGGCCCTTACAGAAACAATATGAGGGAAGCAAGAGACCTGAAAGGGCCCACGTATTAAACAAAGAACTCTTGCAAAATAGATGAAAAAGGCAGACAACCCAATTTCTTCAAACGGACAAAAGACTTGAACAGACATTCCATAAAAGAGGCTGTCCAAATGGCAATAAACCCACGAAGAGGTGCTCAACTTCATCAGTCATCAGGAAAATGCAAATTAAAACCACTATGAGATACCATTCCTCATCTCCTAGAATGGCTGTGATTAAAAAGATGGAAAATACCAAGTGCTGGAGAGTACCAGAACTCTCACACGCTTCTGGGAGGAGTGTAAGTAGGTAAAACAACTTTGAAAAACTGGCAACATCTACTAATGATGAACATACACTGCACTATGACCCAGCAATTCCACAGTTAGGTTTACACCCAGCGTTAAAATGGGCAAGTGTTCACGAAAGACAAGTGTAAGAATGTCACGGCAGCATTATTTGTCACAGTCAAAAAACTGGTAACAACTCCATGTCCATTAACGGTAGAAAGAACAGTTAAACTGTGGTCTATTCATACAGTAGAAACCACACGGCAACGAGAAGGAGTGAACTGCAGTCACACAACATCGCAGATGAATCTCAGAGAGTGCTGACTGGCAGAAGTGAGATATGAAAGAGTACGTTTATATAAAATTAGAAGTTCACGGGCTTCCCTGGTGGCGCAGTGGTTGAGGGTCCGCCTGCCGATGCAGGGGACACGGGTTCGTGCCCCGGTCCGGGAGGATCCCACGTGCCGCGGAGCGGCTGGGCCTGCGCGTCCCGAGCCTGCGTTCCGCAACGGGAGAGGCCACGACAGTGAGAGGCCCGCGTACCACACACACACACACACACACACACACACACACACACACACACAAATTAGAAGTTCACTTAGAATGGTTATCCTTGGGGAGGGGAGGGTGCAGGGACTGGAAGGGGCTCGAGGGGGTTGGGGGGAACTGGAAATCCTTCAGTTCTTGATCTGGGTGCTCAGTTACATGGGTGTATTCACTTTTTGAAGATTTATTGAATTATACATGATGATTTGTTTATGTGATATTTCAATAGGAAGGTAACGTTAAAACAAACAGGAGGTCCCAGTGGACCCTGCTCCTGGTCAGCCCCTTCCCATTCCTCGGCTGTTATGAGATTCCCAGCTTCTAGACCACAGATGCTGCCAAAGGATAATCAGCCCCGAGAATCTCCCTCCAAATACCTCCAAGAGAGCTTCCCATTTCCTCATCATCTACCCCTGGTATTTGGAAAGGGCCAGAAGCTTTAGAAGCCCATAGATTCCAAAATCCCAAAGATTTCCTTTGGGCAAGAAACAATATTCTCCCATGACACCCCACCGAGCAGCTGTCTGTACTGGAGCGCACTACCCCTCATGGAGGGGCTCACTACTTTTGGAGGCAGCTCCCACTCTATAAAGCCCTTCCCTGCTCTGAGTTTAGGGGGCCCACTGGAAACGCACTGCTTCAGCTCTGTCTTCTAAACCTTCTTTGGGTAACATTACATTAGCTAGTACTCACGTGAGAACAAAACAGGAAAAGGAAGCACATTTACTGTCTGACCTGACATGTTTCCATATCAGTCTGTTTGCACTGGCCATATCAAAAAACTAAACCACTTCAAACATGACCATTAACAGTACATGTGGTAAACAAACTGAAGCTCTGGTTATGAGGTAAAGATCTTTTTCACAAAACTTTTACTTTATTTTTACAAACCCTAATGAAAGGATTGATTCAGGCCAAGGTCCTGAAAGGCTGAAACCATGGCATGAAGGGTCGGTGAGGACCTTTATGATACACCTCAGGCCCACCCACTGCCCGCCACCCATTCACGCATCCCCAGACTGTGACCACCGACACCACTGATGACTAACGGGGGCAACGAGATGTTGGCTCAGGGACGTGATGCTTTGTGAAGTACGCTGTGCCTCCCATGGAGTGTTTATTGACTCCTTGATCCCCAAAAGAAGTCGAAGCTAAACCTAATTAAGACTTTGGAGCACCTTGCAGTTTACAGGAAATATAGGCAATAGAGAAACAATTAAAATGATGCCATGAGGAAGCAAACAGACACATTCAGAATGTGGGACGGGGAATTCCCTGGCGGTCCAGTAATTAGGACTCCACGCTCTCACTGTCAAGGGCCCAGTTTCGATCCCTTGTCGGGGAACTGAGATCCCGCATGCCATGCGGCACAGCCAAAAAAAAAAAACCAAAGAAGATTTGGTGAATCTTGGGACTTCCCTTACGGTCCAGTGGTTAAGACTCCACGCTTCCACTGCAGGGGGCGCAGGTTCAATCCCTGGTCAGGGAACTAAGATCCCCCGTGCCGTGTGGCTCAGCCAAAAAAAAACCCAAAAAAGATTTGGTGAATCTTAAAGGGAAATGTTTTTCCTTGTACTATTCTCTTCTTTTTTTAAAACTTTTTATTTCATATTGGCGTATAGTTGATTAACAATGTGTTAGCTTCAGGTGTCCAGCAAAGTGATTCAGTTATACATATACATGTATCTATTCTTTTTCAAATTCTTTTCCCATTTAGGTTTTTACATTATATTGAGCAGAGTTCCCTGTGCTATACAGTAGGTCCTTGTTGGTTATCCATTTTCAATATAGTGCTGTGTACATCCCTTGTACTATTCTTTTAACTTTTATATAGGTTTGAACTTTTTCCTCAATAAAAAGTGGGGGAAAATACTCCAGCAACAACAAAAAAGAAAGTAAGAAATTGAAAGAGGGAGAAGGAGGGAGAAGGAGAGGGAAGGAAGAAAAGAGGGAGGGAGTGGGGTAAAAATCTTGACAATTCTTGAATCTGGTTACGGGGGGTTCATTATTCTATTCTTGTACATTTTGTATATGTTTGAAATTTTTCATACTAAAAAGTTAATGTTGGGCTTCCCTGGTGGCGCAGTGGTTGAGAGTCTGCCTGCCGATGCAGGGGACATGCGTTCATGCCCCAGTCTAGGAAGATCCCACGTGCCGCGGAGCGGCGGGGCCCGTGAGCCATGGTTGCTGAGCCTGCACGTCTGGAGCCTGTGCTCCGCAACGGGAGGGGCCACAACAGTGAGAGGCCCGTGTACCGCAAAATAAACAAACAAACAAACAAATAATAATAATAAAAAGTTAATGTTAAAAAAGAAAAGGCATAGCAATGATCTGGTCCTGTTTCCCCGTAATGTTTATGTGGCCTTTTCCAGGGGCCCGTGCTGGACCATGGTGCTTCCCTGGCACAGCACCTCACTTCATGCCTCATCCAACCTGTGAAGGGGCAGCTCTTACTGTCATGAGTTTGCAGATGAGGGGATGGCTCAGAGAGGTGAGAGGTTTTCCCAACCTAACACGCAGAACTGGACACAGCCAGTCTCATTCCAGAGCCTGCGTCCTTAACCCCCATACTGCCTGACCAGAAGCACCCTAAAACATCATCTCGTCCAGAGAGAAACTCACGCGGACTCTGTTTTCAGCTTTGATACCCTATAAGGACCTTTTCTAGCTCCGCCTTGTGCAATGATGAGGACAAGTCCTACGGTTCGGACACACACTCTTCTGTAGCACCTGCTGTGTTTCCAGCAGCATTTCCTCTTGCATCCACTTCCTCTGTCCTAACAGCAAAACCCATGGCCGGATTCATCACCCTGAAGCCTTGCAGCTCCCACAGTGATCCTGCTCGTTCTTAACTTAAAGCCTCACTCCCCATCTGTAGCTCTCCACCCAAATTCCTCAGTCAGACATTCTGGCTCCATTCTTCCTGGACTGTGTGACCTTGGGCAAGTGAGCTCACATCTCTGAGCCTCAGCCTTCTTACCTGTAAAGTGAGGCCAATAACAGCACCTACCTAACAGGGTTGTTGTGAAAATCAATTGAGATAATGTAAGGAAAGAAGTCAACATGACGCCTGCCTCGGTCCTGAACAAATGTTCATTTTCACAGTTTGGCCTCATCTCTCCCTGCCTCCCTTCCTTATGTCCATCCACTTGCCCCCTCACCCATCCCAAGTCTCCCCTCTGTCTGGCTGGTTGAAGACTGCCTGGGCCAGTCATGGTTCATACACTCTGTTTACGGTACGACCGTTGGCCGCCCCCCATGCCCACTTGGTGCCCCCGACCCAAGACTTACCCCCTGGGAATGCAGATACTCCACGGTCTTGCCGATGGTATGCAGGACGAAGCTGGCCTCACGCTCTGAGAAGAATTTCTGCCGTAGGATCTTATCCAGCAGCTCCCCTCCCCGCATCAGCTCTGTCACCAGGTACACGTGTTTGCCATCATCGTACACCTACCAGAGACCTCACCATCAGGCCCCTCCCCTTGATGCCAGGCCTGGGCCCCTTGGCCACCAGCTCACCAGGACAGGAAGGAAGGAATGACGTGAGGCTTGGGCGTGTGTTCTGCTCTGTGCTTCAGTCACCCTGGCAGGGCCTTCACCTATCTGGGCCCCTGGACAGGATGCTGGCTCTGTCCTGATGGGCAGGAAAGCTCTCAGAGACTGCCTGGGTGTGAAGTGGAGGGCACTTGGGTGCAGCCAGATCAGAGGCACTAAGGGGCCTCCCCATCCATAAGCACAGGAGGATCAGAAGCCAAAGGAATGGCAGCCCCGAGACGGTCCTAGAGTCGAGGGCCCCCATCCCCAGCCCACTCTCGAGGACCCCCACTTACATCTTTCAGAGTGATGATGTTGGGGTGCTGCCCGTACCGCAGAAGAATCTCAATCTCTTCCGAGGGATCTCGCTTGCTCTTGTCGATGACCTGAGGAGAGGGGTGCATGTGGTGGTGTCCAAGGGACCGACTCCAGACACCCTTCCCGCCACAGAGCCCACGCTGCAGGGCGTGGAGTCTCAGCCGCACACCTTTCACCCATCCACAGAGCCTCAGGCACCAAGTCTCCCCCACCAACGGGCCAGGGCTACGTGGCCCCCCACCTCCACCCCACCGAGTGGCCTCGGCCGAGACAAGGTCGAGAGGCCTACCTTGACAGCATACTCCATGGTGGTGGCCTTGTGGACACAGCGCTTGCACTCGGAGTAGGAGCCCACACCGATTGTCTCTTTTACCACATAGCCGTCGCTAAAAACCAGGTTCTTTCCGTGTAGTTGCTGCAGGAGACCAACAGGTAGGACTGACCCCGAGCTCTAGGATGCAGAGGTCATCCCCCCAGAACCCGAGGCCTTGGCACTGTGTAGATGGCACCGGGCAAGAGGCTGGAGGCCAGGGGTAGAATGTTGGCTGTGTGACCTCAGGCAAGAGTCTGCCCCTCGGGCTTCCGTGGTGGCGCAGTGGTTGAGAGTCCGCCTGCCGATGCAGGGGACACGGGTTCGTGCCCCAGTTCGGGAAGATCCCACATGCCGAGGAGCGGCTAGGCCCGTGAGCCATGGCCGCTGAGCCTGCGTGTCCGGAGCCTGTGCTCCGCAACGGGAGAGGCCACAACAGTGAGAGGCCCGCCTACCGCAAAAAAAAAAAAAAAAAAAGAATCTGGGCCTGTTTTCTACACTATATGATGGGCACACTCACTCTCGCCAGGGTGCCTGGCTGCAGTCTGTGGCTGGTGGGTGCTGGAGGGGGCAGGCAATGGGCCACAACACACGTGGAGCGGTCTGAAGCTCCGAGAAGCCCAGGCAGGACTGAGAGGGATGCAGGAGTCCTGAGCCAGGTCCCAGCTCTGCCACTTACGTGGCCTTCAGTGAGTCGCCTCCCCTTTCTGGGTGACACAGCCCACCTCAAGGGTGTCTCGAGGCTCTGAGACATTAACAGTATCAGATGCTGCCATGGTGCTGAGGGTGTGGCAGGCACTATTCCGAGCACTTTTCACCAGGTGACCCACAGCCCGTGGACGGCCCTGGTTCATGTCTGTTGTCCTCACATCCAGTCTGGTTTAACGTTTGTCCGCGACCAAGATATCCCAGGTGGATAATAAATCACATAGTCACCTTAACTTTACACACATCAACTCACATAATCCTCGAAACAATCCTTGGAGAAAGGTTTTATCATCAACCCCATTTACAGATGAGGAAACTGAGGCACTGGGAAGGCGGATGTCCCCTCCACAGTCCCTGACCTTGGAAGCTCTGACCCAGGCAGGGAGCTCCAAAGTCTACATTCTTTTTTATTTTGTTTGTTTGTTGTTGTTGTTGCTGTCGTTTTGCGGCCACACGGTGCAGCATGCAGGATTCTGGTTCCCCGACCAGGGATTGAACCCACAAACCCCTGCAGTGGAAGCATGGAGTCTCAACCCCTGGACCACCAGGGAAGTTCCCGAAGTCCACCTTCTTGCCTCTCGACTCTAAATTTCCTACAGAGCCGGGAAAGTGTGCAAATGGGGGACAAGTGGAAGGAGACCCGAGGGCCACGCCACCCACCCCCGTCAGGACCAGCCACTCCCCAGCAGCACCACCCTGGGCACTCCCTGGCATTTACCCAGGCCCTACAATGTCCTGGCTCTGTGTCAGGAACCTCATAACCGTGCTGTTATCCCTGTTTTACAAATGGGGAAACTGAGGCTCAAGGAGGCTGGAGGCCCAATGGGCTCCACAGTGGCATCAGGGTTTGAACCCAAACCTATCCAAGTCCAGAGCCTGTGTTCTCAGCCGTCTGCCTTGTGGCTTCTAGGTGGAAAAGGACAACTGAGCAGCAGCCTCCTGCCCCTCACCTGTACCACCGAGTGCAGGGGCGCCTGCGTGGCCCGAGGCTTGCCGTCGTCCTCCATCAGGCCAGTGGCCACGAAGCTGAAGCCACGGAACAGCTGATGGGCACCAGCGCTGGGGGGGATGCCTGGGGAGTCTGCAGGGGCAGGAGAGGGATGTGAGCCAGAGGAGGTACCCTTGACCCGAGGCAGCCCAGCAAAGCGGACCACAGGGGCTTCCAGGCCTGCCTCAGCAGCTGGTCGTTGTGGCAGCCTGGGCAGGGCCCCTCATCCCCGGCCTTAGTTAGCCCATCTGCCCATGTGTGTTTAGACCAGCCCAGCCCTTACACACAAGGAACAGAAAGACCCTCACCTCTGCCACCCGCCCAGGCCAAGGCACTTTATCCCTTTCTCGAGGCCTCCCTGCCTCTGGTCTGCCCCTTCAGGTCCATCTTCTGCGCAGCAGCCAGAGGGATAGTTCCAACCACAAGTCTACCCCCTGCCTGTACCCTTCAAATGCTCCCCTCTGCCCTCAGGAGAGCCCAGCTCCTCTCTCCCCATTCCACAGCTCAGCCACGCCAAGCTTCTCAGGTCCTTAAGGAAGACTCCGAGCCCCTGCACATGCTGTTCCTGTTAACTACAATCCACTCCTCGTCCATCCTTTGAGGCTCAGCTTACACACTGTCCTCTGAGAAACCTGGCCTCATGCTGCTCCTCCAGGCCCTCGCCTCATTAAGCTGCACTTGTCGTGCTGCCCAGAGCTGTCCTCATGTCTCTTCCCCCACTACAGCCTGAGCCATATGAAGGCAGGGCCTGGGTCTGTCCTGTTCACCATTAATGCTCCCATGGCTGGCACACAGTAGGGACTTGGTACGTATTTGTCAGATCAACAAATAAAGATGGGACAGACTGCTTGGAGAAGTGCTAAGCTCCCTGACATCAGAGATGTGCAAGCCACAGTGTGAAAAGCACCCCCTCTGCTAAACCTGCCCCTCCAGGAGACCTTCCAGAACGAACACTCTTCCCCAATATCTAGCCAAAATGTTAGGATTTACCAAGTTCCCTCCCAGAAGCCCCCCTACTTGGCTTCTAGCAGTAACCCCAGAGACTGAGTGGGTCTACGGCTGAGCCCACGCTTCAGATGAGTCACTGAAGCCCAGTGGTCAGAGTAGCCAAAGCCGATTCCCACGCTTGCCCCTGACCTGTGGGCACTGTCACCTCTGCTGCCAGACCGTCTCCACCTCGTGTTTGCCGGGTCAGACACTTCAGCCCTGACGTGAGTGTGAGCCTGATGCGTCTGGTCTTCCCAGTGGGCTGAAGATGCCTGGGGCAGGAGTCCTGACTTCTCTATTGTGGCCTGAAGGCCACCCCCACCACCTCACTCAGGCACAAAGAGGCCCACAGAATCCCGGAGTGGGACGACCAGGCAGAATGAGATGGAGACAAGGAGTCAGAGACCCATCCACCTGTCTGCCCACACACCTGGGCCTGCCGCAGCCCTGAACACCCCTGTGCCCTAAGAGGCCCCTGACTCCCTGCTTCCCTCCTGTACCAGTCCAAGACAAACCGGACAAAGGGCGCACCCTTGGGCGTGCGGGATGTGAACTCAGTGTCAAAGTAGAAGGTGTCATCGGGTTGTGCCACAGCCGGCTTGAAGGGTGGCTTGATCTCGCGCCGGTACAGCTTCTGCAAGGCGGGGCGGGCACAGTGGTCACCTTGGCACCTCCATAGCCTGCCAGCAGCCCCGTGCAGGAGTCAATGGCCTGGACAGAGCACAGGCTATGCAGACAGGGCATGACCGCTTGCCCTTGGGATGCGAGCCCATGCCTCCAAGGCCATGGTGTCACCTCTGCTTCTTATGGGAGGCCCTAGGCAGTAGAAGCCCCCTCCGACCACAGCTGAATCCCTGACTGGGGCTCTGGGGTGGACAGACACACTCACATTCCAGTCAATGGTGGAGTAGAAGACATGCCGCTTGATTTCCTCTGCCCCATCAGGGCCGGAGCCTGAAAAAGCCCAGATGAGAGGTCTGCCTTGGGATGCTCCAACCCGCAGACACCCGCCCTGTCCTCCGAGCAGCCTCGCCTCACTGTGGTCTGGGACCAGTGGCTGGGCTCACGCTGCCCCAAATCCATCCAGCCATCACCCCGAGGCCTACTGCCCACTCAGCATTTTCCACTGTCTGGAGCCCCTCTATGAACAAGCTCCAATGTACTGACAGGAGAAGGAAAGCCCAGAGAAGAGAGGCCAGGCAACGTGCCCAAGGCCAAAGTCAGGACAGGCCGAACCTGTTCCGAGATCTGCAGGGGGCCCCCACCTCCCTCCCAGCTCAGGCCTCATCTCTGCTGCTCTTATCCCATTGCCCTTGTCAGCCACCAGACAGGCTCTCACTCCATTCAAGCCCAGGGACCTGGACGGGACCTTACAAAGCTGGTCATGATCCAGGTGAACCCGGGAGCCAAGGAGTCAACACATACTGAGCAGCTGCTACAGACACATTCGCTGACTTCAATTAATCAACAGAGCTTGAGATCATTGTCCTCCATGGAGACGAGGACCTAGGGCTCTGGGGGGAGAAGTCAACTGCCTTGGGTCACTTCGCTCACAAATGGTACTCACTCGATCAACAAATATTTGTGGAGGGACCACTGTGTACCGAGGCAGTGGGGTCCTGTCATGGGGCTGGGACTGGGGCCTGAGCCTCTGACGCCTGAGCTCGTGCTCCTTCCGTGCGGGGCCTCTGTCCTCATCCCCAGGGGGAGTACAGATGACTCAGTTCCTGCCTTCCCCCTACACACAGCTCACCCCACTGCCCCAAACGCCACACATGGAGCCAGAAAGCAGGGTGGCCAGAGGCATCGTCTCCCCACACAAAGGACAACGGCCCCTTTCAGCCCCAGATGTGGCCCCGTGGCCTAGGCCGCAGCTGTGCCTCGCTCCCCTCCCCTGAGCTGGGGCTGCTTACCGAGCCGGTTGGCAGGATTCCGCTTGAACAGGGACCGCAGGAGGCTCTGGGCTTCCGTGCTCAGAAACTGGGGCATGCCTAGCTTTGCCCTGAAATGGCCCCCAGGTCTCGTCAGGGCTGAGCTCCACCCCAGAGGCCCCGTCTCACCTCCCACCTCTGTCCACGTCTAGTTTCCAGCTCAGTCCAGACAAGCCATCCTCAAACTCCCCTCCCAATGACTCAGGGATTCCCCTCCCACAGGCCCCTATGGATGAAAAGGGAGCCCTAGAAAGCACAGTGCTCAACCCAGAGGAGTGTCTCATTAATGGGGAATCTGAGGCAGGTGCAGGGTGTTACTCTGGCCCCCAAACTGGGGCCAGGCGTGGAGGAGACCCTGAGGTGTCAGAGAGGGGCTGGAGCTTACTTCAGAATCAGTGTCATGGTCTCCTTCCGGTCCTTCCCCTGGAAGGGCAGGGAGCCCGTCAGCATCTCAAACTGCAGAGGACAAGGGTCTGTTCAGGCTCTGGTCCCATCTCCCATGCCCCCCACCTCCTCCCACCCCAGCCACTCAGCTCCAGGCCTAGGAGTTCCGCCTGGATCAAGAACTGCATCTGCCCCTCCCCAATCTGTCAATCAGACCACGAGGAACAGTACTAGGGGTCCAAAGCTGGGGAGAGGCCCAGCACAGGGCTGGGGGCTGAGCCTGGAATCCTTCCAAGGAAGGAAACTGCAGCTGGGTGGAGGGTGAGGCCAGCTTAGCTGTGAGAGGACAAGAGGAGAGCCTTAGAGACCATCAACCACCCCCTTACACAGATGGGGAAACTGAGGCCCAGGGCCTGGGCTGGATGCTTTACCCCTGCCTGGGCACTCACCATCAGCACCCCGTAGGACCACCAGTCTGCACTGTGGGTGTGGCCCTGGCGGTTGACGACTTCGGGGGCCATGTACTCCACCGTCCCACAGAAGGAATAGGCCTTCTTCTCGTGGTCAATGGCCTCCTTGCTCAAGCCGAAGTCTGTGGCAAGGAGGGCAAGAAGACACATCTTCAGGAGCCCCTGCCTTCCTTGCTGCCATTCCCTGCACACCTATCCCTCCTGCCCAGAGGTCTGAGGGCATCACCCCCATCACACTCAGGAGGAAGCTGAGGCCCAGGGAGGTTAGGTGACCTGCACAAGGTTACACAGTGGGGAGCTGGGATTCAAACCCAGGCCCTTCCAGGTCTGGGGCCTGGGCTTTTGACCGCTTCCAAGCGCCTGGCACAGCCTCTCAGAAAAAGCGGATCCCCTGGCACTCAGCCCAGGCCCGTCAAGAGCCCATCCTGCCCTCCCCTGAAACCGGAGGGGTCAGGTGCCCTCCACTCACCAGTGAGTTTGATGTGGCCTTCCTCATCCAGAAGGATGCTGCAATGGAGAGATGGGAGTCAGGGCGCCCCAGCTGTGGGCCCTCGGTGAGTTCAGGGGACACCATGGGGCCTGCGGGGGTCGGGTCCAGCCCAGAGAAGGTGATCCACCCAGGGCCGCTCATCTGATGAATGGGCAGGTGGAGTGGGTGTTGGTGGTGCCCTGTAGGTGTGTTGCCTACCTTCTTGCTAATTCTTGAAACAACTGTGTGAGGCAGGTACTTTCATGGCCCCATTTTAACAATGGGGAAGCTAAGGCTCAGGGAGGTTAAATAACTCCCCCGGTCATAGAGCTAGTAGGTGGTAGAGACAAGATTTGAAATCGGGTCTGCCTGACTCTAAAGCCACATCTCATTCCACCTCAGCACCTGCCCCTGGCTCCCAAATTACCACTTGAGAATATTCAGATGTTAAGGAAAATTCTAGAAAGGGCCATATCAAGGAATGACCTTCAATGGTGGCATCTCAGATGTCACACTGGATTAGCAAAAAAAGTAGGCAACACCCAGGCACAGAGGTACCTGGCCCTTGGTAATGGCATTACTAGAGATCAGGCAGCCCCTCGGGTGAGCCTGCTGCCTCCGCCACTCTGCTCCACCCACCCGTTCATGGGGCAGCCCATCAGGCTGGCTCCGTACCCCAGCAGGCTGGCTCTGTCCTAGAAGAGGCCCCAGGGCCTGCCTCTGTACACCCTAGGGAGGCCGGGCGCGGCTGGGCCTTCACTCACTTCTCAGGCTTCAGATCTCTGTAAATGATGCCCAGGCTGTGCAGGTGGTCCAGGCCCAAAGCCAGCTCGGCCAGGTAAAATTTCACATCCTCCTCCGTGAACATAACCTGCAACAGGCGGGAGAGGGCTTCAGCTGGGATCACTTCTTCCTCAGGAGCTGGGTCACTGGGCAGTCAGCAGCTTCCCAGTCCTCCTTAGAGATTCCAGTGCCATACACCCTTCTCTGTATGAAGGGGTCCGAAGAATAAAATGACTAGCGTCCAAGTCACTCATGGTAGCACTGAAATGCAAACAGCGAAAGGCTGGAAACAACCCAAGGGTCAAGCAGTAGACTAGAATAAACTCTCTCCCCCACATAATGGAGTGCTATGCAGCCATAAACTAGAACAAGGATTCCTCCATGTTCTGATATGGATCCATCTCCAAGATACACTGTTGTGAAAAAAGCAAGATAAAGAACGGTACATACAGAACAGTACTTTGTATGTAAGAAAGTAGGGGTCAGGATTCAGAACACACAATGAATTGGTTTGTATTTCCAAAGAAACGTGGGAAGCTTAGATAAAAACCAATAAAATGTTTATCTGTGGGAGGGTGGTAGAGGGGGCTGGAGTGGGAGGAAGACTTCTCAATGAATATTTTTCTTTTCAATCATGTATTATCTATTTAAACGTTAAAATAACATTTTAAAAATTTAAAAAGTTTGGTTCTAAAAAAAAAAAAAAGTTTGGTTCTCTTCTAAAGTTTAAGTTGTATTAATGGTCCCATTTTTATATTTGGCTCAAATTCTTTTTTTTTTTCCAAATAAATTTATTTATTTATTTTTGGCTGCGTTGGGTCTTTGTTGCTGCGCGCGGGCTTTCTCTAAATGTGGCGAGCGGGGGGCTACTCTTCATTGCATTGCACGGGCTTATTGCAGTGGCTTCTCTTGTTGCAGAGCACAGGCTCTAGGCGCACGGGCTTCAATAGTTGTGGCATGTGGGCTCAGTAGTTGTGGCTCGTGGGTTCTAGAGCACAGGTTCAGTAGTTGTGGCGCCTGGGCTTAGTTGCTCCACGGCACGTGGGATCTTCCCAGACCAGCGCTCGAACCCGTGTCCCCTGCATTGGCAGGCGGATTTTTAACCACTGCGCCACCAGGGAAGTCCTCAAATTCTTTTATGTGAGTTCAAAATCCTTTTGGTTAACGGGACATAATGTTAAAGCATCTAGCTTTCTAGGTGGATTTGGGCTTCTCTGCATCCTTCATAGCCCTGCGCAGAGAAGCCCTGAAAGAATGGAGGTGAAAGAGGTGAGAGCCACCCTTAGCTTCTGGAATCAGGGCAGCATCAGATCCAGAGCCTGATTCTCCTCAGACCACCTTGGGGGAAACTCTCAGAGGCTTTGCCAGGGAATGGGCTCTGTCCCAGGGTGGGTCAGGGACTGCTGGGCAGGTCTGGGGAGTCTCAGGTTGATGTCTCACTGCCGTGCCAGCTCCATCCTGGTGCCCTGGCAGTGGGGTGTCAGCTCACCTCTTTAGAGAGCCGTGTGAAGAGGTCTCCGCCACGCAGGAAGTCCAGAATAAGGTAGAGCTTGCCCTCAGTCTGGAAGGCTGGGGAGATGGGAAAAGGCCATGGTGGAACCAGCTGGGCCCTGGGCCCTGCCCCTCTGATCCCAACTTCCTTAGCCTGCTAGGTGGCAGACAGGGCAACATACAGGGAAGGCAACAGCCCACCAGCAAGGGCAAAGGCTGGCAGGTAGGGTAGGAGCTCAAGTAGGGTCTGCAGTCTCACCGTAGTGCAGCTTTACTACAAACGGATGGTTTACATCAGCCAGGATGTCTCTCTCCATCTTGGTCCGAACGCGGTCACGCACTGGTCAGAGGAAGAAGGAGGTTACCAAGGGTCTGGCCACCCAACACAGCTACGCCCAGCCCTGGTTAAGAAGGACTCTCTTTTCTACTTGTTCCTCACATCTCTTGGCAGTGCCCAGGGCTGGCCCTTGGCCCTGCCCATCTCTCTAGCCCTGTCTCTTGCCATGCCCCAAGGAGGCCATTCAATCCAGCCAGTCTAAGCATCCTGCTCCTTGTGTACCCTTAGCCTCCGCCCCCGTGGCTCCCCCTGGGATGCCTTCATCAGCCCCCTCTCCATCTGGCATAAAAATCCCTAATTCCAGTCTAGGGCAGATTCTCTGGGCCTGAAATTCAGACTCACGGGTCTCAGCAGACATCCCACAAACACTTTTTTTTTTTTTTTTTTTTTTTTTTTGCAGTACGTGGGCCTCTCACTGTTGTGGCCTCTCCCGTTGCGGAGCACAGACTCCGATGCGCAGGCTCAGCAGCCATGGCTCACAGGCCCAGCCGCGCCGCGGCATATGGGATCTTCCCGGATCAGGGCACGAACCCGTGTCCCCTGCATCGGCAGGCGGACTCTCAACCACTGCGCCACCAGGGAAGCCCCCCCCTTTTTTTTTTTTAAGGAGTAAAAGTCCCGGAACTTCCCTGGCGTTCCAGTGGTTAAGAATCCGCCTGCCAATGCAGGGGGCACGGGTTCAAGCCCTGGTCCGGGAAGATCCCACATGCTGTGGAACAACTAAGCCCGTGCGCCACAACTACTGAGCCTGTGCTTTAGAGTCCTCAAGCCACAACTACTGAGTCCACACGCTGCAACTACTGAAGCCCACGCGCCTAGAGCCTGTGCTCCACAACAAGAGAAGCCACTGCAATGAGAAGCCCGTGCACCACAACGAAGAGCAGCCCCGGCTCGCCGCAACTAGAGAAAGCCCGCACGAGCAACGAAGACCCAACACAGCGAAAAAGAAATAAATAAAATAAATAAATTAAAAAAAAAAAAAGGCTACTCCCATGTGAGCCCACACCCTTTGAGGCTACAACCCACGCTCTCCCGGGCTCCCTGGCCACAGCACCAACTGCACCGCGCTGCAGAGTCTGCTCAACCTCTCCTGCCCCAGCCTGGGAGCCCTTCGCAGCATTCTTCTCCTCCCACCATCCCTCCTGGGGAAGGACTCCCATCCCTACCAGGATGGCCCTGGGGCACCACAGCTGCATCACCCCACAGACAGCCCTTTGTGGCTCCATGACCCCAAGGCCAATGCCTCCTATTCTCCGCCACCCACCAGCCCAGCCGGGGCCCGCTTCACTTGGTCAGTGGCCACACTGGTTCCCAGGCTGGTCAAAGAGACACTACCGGGCCCAAAGCCCACTTCCAACCACCCTCACGCCCTCTGCAAGTCCGGGATTCTAGACCTGGGCTCAGCTCCCTTCTCTGAGCCCATCCATCTCTGCGGCCTTGCCTTGACCCACCCTCTCCTACCCACCCAGCTGCCTCCTTTCCCGGGTTCCCTCCTCTCCTCTCATGCCCTTCTCCACCCCGAGACGTCTCCCGCTGACTCTCCTAACATTGCGAAGCAACTCTGCTGACAGCACAAGGCCCCCCGCAAACACAGTGCACTCTCCCCCTGCCTCCTTCCAGGCACCTTCAGCTACAGTCAGCACTTGGCTTAAGGGGAGCAGGAAGGGGTGGGGTTAATCCCCGGAAGTCTGTTCTTCTGAATGGACCCTGTCTTTGCTATCAGCTGAGGTGGGGGATGAGGAGCGGCTGAGAATAGGCCCGTTTCTGTACCTTCAGACCAGGTACTCCTCGTGACAGAGCTATCTCCTCCATCAGACCCAAGGCCCTTGAGAGCTGGGCTGTCTCCTTCAATCTGTGCCCAGCCTGGGCTCCGCATGGGGAGGCACCCCCCACTCACCTTTCAGTGTCGCCTTCTTTAGTACCTTCATGGCATACAGGTGCCCACTGTCAGGCCGGGTGACCTTCCGCACCAGGAAGACCTGAGAAGGCAGCGGGGGGGGTGAAACCAGGGGAGGAGCTGGGCAGGGGTCGAACACATCAGCTCCCACACGCTCCAGGTCCTAGGCTGACCTCCAACTTCCCTAAGCACCAAGTTGACCTTGTGTCCCCACTGGGTACCACGGTGACCTCTCTCCTCCTCCCCTTATACCCATCAACCCTTGCCCTCTGATCTTTTAAGCTCCAAGGTGACCCTCCCACCTGCCCTCTGACATGACCAGTGCTGCCCTTCCAGCTGTAGGCTCAGGACTCACTTTGCCAAAGGATCCCTGGCCCAGAACCTTGAGGAGCTCAAAATGGGATGGGTCGGCTTTCTCAGAGCCAGCCTTGACATGGTGCGTGATGGAGATCTCCTTGAGGACGTCTTCATCCTGATGGAGGAACAGAGCTGGTGAGCACGGTGGGCCCCATTCAGGTCAGCATAGGGCATGTCCCCCCATCCAAGTCTACTCCCACCGGATCTCAGCAGACAGGGTCCTACAGGCCCAACCAGCCAGCTACCCTGACAGGGCCTCCCAGTTCATCAAGAGCAAAAGCCGGGGAGGGGAAAATTACCAAGGTGCCAGGTCAGGTGAGCTCCTATACCTCCTGCTGCTCCAGCCTGCTCAGGCCCAGAGGGATGCCCCGGCACGGCCGGGTGGAGGCAAGCCCAGGCTCTGGCTGAGGCCCACGAACCTGCCCCAGGTCCTCCCTGTGCGGCTCCCCTCCCCCTGCTGCAAAGGTTTTGGTTTTGCCACAATAGGAAGTAGGGTTTTTTCTCATACTGGGAAGGCACAACTGGGCTTTTGTTCCTGGTCAAGATGGAAGATGGGCTGTCTCTGGCTAGAAGGACAGGGCTGAGATACACAAGAACCCAAGAGTCACCTCAGACTCCCCCACCAACTGGGTAAGTGCCAGTCTGGGGTGGGTAGGAGCTAAGGCCAGAGACTCTATGCTCCACCCTCTGAAACTTCCTTCATACAAGTCTACTAGAAAGCCCTTGCCATGTCCCAGTTGTTCTAGAACCCCTCTGCCCTCCCTCCAATCTGTCCATATGGCCCTGGAGCCCTGAAGTGCCTCCTCACTTCCCCAGGAAGCAAGTCTGGGCAGGGTCCAATCACCCAGTAGGGACAGGCGTGGGCAAGGAGAGCCCAGAGCCAGCTGAGGCTAAACTGGCTTCCAAGGCACCTGCTCCAAGGGCCACAGTCAGGCCAGGCCTAGACATCTGGGCACACTCACCGAGTCCCGCCTGGGGCCAGGGCCAGGGCCAGGGGCAGGCAGAGAAGTCTGGCTGATCCTGGGCCGCTGCTTCCTGGGCAGCCAGGGAAGCAGGGCCCAGAGCCGCAGACGGGGCAGCTTGGGATCCCGCTCCATCCGCCTGGGCTGGGCAGAGGCACCATGGCAGGAGCAGGCGGCGTCCGGGGCTGCTGCGGAGGTGGCCAGGCCCAAGGCGGATGTGCAGGGTGAAGGCGGGGGCTGGGCCCAGCCCAGGACTGCCAATCACTCAGGGCCTGTGGTTTCCCAGCTCCCTTACCACGCTCCCTTCCTCTCTCTTCCCCCTCCCTATTGCCTGAGGGCTGCCCTCGGGCCCTCCTCCCCATCCTCCCTGTGGGCCTTCAAAGGGAAAGCCCCATGCCAACCCAGCTACTGAGGAGTAGATAGGTACCCAACAGGGAGAGACAGGCAACTAACATCTAGAGGCAGATAAAGAGGGACACCCAACAGGCAGAGGCAGGCATCCTACAGGTGAAGACAGATGAAGGTGGGCATCCAACAGATGGGTAAGAGAGTCCACATGCCCAACAGGCAGGGATGGATAGGGGCATGTGCCCAACAGGCAGAGGTAGGAAGAACACACATCCAATAGGCAGAGACAGATGGGGACATGTACCCAACAAGCGGAGGCAGGAAGGGACTCATACCTAATAGGCAGAAGTGGACAGAGACTCATACCTAACACGCAGAGGCAGATGGGGACACATATCCAACAGGCAAAGATAGATGGGGACATGTACCCAACAGGCAGAGACAGATGGGGATCCAACAGGCAGAGGCAGATGGGGGCCTGCACCCAACAGGTGGAGACAGATGGGGACATGTACTCAACAGGCAGAGACAGAAGGGGACACGACCCAACAGGCACCCAGTACGTGACATGTACCCAACAGGTGAAGACAGACACTCATGAAGTGGAGACAGAGACAGGAGCTCAACAACAGAGGCAGGTGGGCAGCAGTCAGCATCAGTGAGGCCCAAAGAGACTGACAGATACCCAGGGCACACATACAGTCAGGAAAGACACAAAGACACCCCGAGAGTCAGACTCTGGACTTAAGGGAAGACCTCCAGGTTCCTGCTAGTCTGCCTGGGGGCAGGAAAGCGATGGGACATCACCTGCAAACTCCCAGCACTTGGGAGAGCAGTCTGGTATTCGTGGCAGACTCATCTCTGAGGAATTCCATTTCTCTGGAGTTTCCTTCCCATGCTATGGCCTGAGGGGCCCAGGATCAAGACACTGGAGACCGAGATGGATGTCTCCTGAGTGCAAACTGATAGCTTTGATCCAAATATCCCAAAGCTGTCATCCCCCACTTCAGGAACAAGAAACTGAGGCCCACAGGACAGTGACTCACCCAGGCTCAACGTGAACAGGTGGCAGAGCCAGCTCAAACCCAAGTTCTTCCCCTGGTTACTGCCTGGCCTGGGGTCAGCAGACCTCAAGTACCAGGAAAGCGTGGGCAGGTAAGTCAGCCAGAGCCATGTCCTGCCTTTCCAAGCCTGCCCCCTCCCTTAGTACCAGGACAGTCTGGGGACTTCCCATTCTAGATGCTGACCCTCAGAGACACAGCCCCATCTTCAGGGGATCCTGAACAGCCACAAAAGCTGCAGGCTAATCAGGCCCCTGAGTGTAACCCAGTGGGTGGGACAGGCAGAAAGCCCAGCTCAGAGAGGGGCTGGGGAGGGCCAAGACCACACAGCAACCCCTACCCACCCCATCCTGAGGTCTGAATCTCCATGTGTCTGTCTGCCTCTGACTGAGAACACTCCCTGGGGACACAGGCAGTCACCCGGAAACCCCAGGGGACACAGCCACCCCCAAACCCATTCCTTGCCCAGAGTCATGACAGACCCCGCTGGAGGCAGGCCAACCCTCTGCTCACCTTTCTGGGATAGGGGAGTGAGTCTCTCTCAACTCTGGGGAAATCTGCCAGGGTCTGCATGGTGGGGCCCAAGCTGGCGGTCAGAGGGCCCAGTTACTCCCCTTACTTCTGCTTTTTCAGCTTTCCTGGCCGAGCAGGCAGGGTCCCTGACCCCCTCCTTCTCACTTCCCCCTCTGCAGGGAGGAGGGACAGAAGACGGCTTAGGCTCCCCTGCTAAGGAGGGGACAGTGCAGACACCAAGCCCAGGGCTCCAGGGTGGGCCCAGAGAGACACCCCTCATCTCCTCTGATCCTAAGGAAAGGAGACTAGAACACAGACAGAAGTTACAAGGAGATGAGGCAGCGACACAGTGGGTACCCCACACCTGCAAACATCCCCTGGAGAGAATGGGGGGCAGAGGTCACCAAGGCCACCATCTCTGACTGTCCCGGTCCAGAGCATGGGAAATCCTTCCCCCGTAGTGACCTTCCCATGGCTGGGCCCGCCCAAAATGGCAGCCCACAGAGCGGGCACCACCCTGCCCTAATAAGCCTGCCAGCCCAGGGCCCTGGGACGGGCAAGGGGGCAGAAGGCCCTAGCATGAACCTCACAGAGGCCTGAGAGGAGGAGCAGGTAGCCATGGGGCAGGGGTTGACCAGGCCCAGCCCTTTGCCACATGGCCTCACCACATCACTGACACCAGTACACCCACAGAAAATGACACACACAAATGCACACAGTCCGATGATCGGAAACCATTTCCACAGACATCCCCTATGTGGAAACGCTCCCACGTACACCGAACTTCCCCTTCCAGTCCCCACAGGGCCTCCAATAACTGCCTGATGACGGCCTGCTGGGTGTTGTGAAAGATGCTTCCTTAGACCGAGGCCTCTCATTGTACTCCAGCTTCTTCTGGGGCATCTGGGGTCTGGAGGCTGGGGCAGTCCTGAGAGCCCCAAAGCTCTCTGGTCCAGTGCCGGCTGGGGCCCCCCAACCCTTGCATCCCTCGGAAGCAAAGGAAGACTCTCCATGGCTAGCAGGGTACGGGAAGGGGCAACAGGAAGGAAACTGTCTCGGAACTGCCTTCACTGAAGGGAACGTGCAGGGCCTGTGAGGCCGCTGGTGGCAGGAGTAGGGAGGACAGCACCAGACCCCACCCCCTGGTCCCTGCCCCATTCCCCCTAGAGATACTTCCTCTTATTTACTTCCTCCCACAAGGCAGCTGGAGAGAAGCCCAGATCCCCCCCACCTGATCCCTGGCCCATAGGGTCCCCACACTGGGCCTCCCTCCAGCAGCTGCAACCCAAGCCCACCTGCTAATCTCTGGCCCTAACGTACACCAACAGCCCCTCCCCCAGCTGGCACCATCTGCAGGGCCTCCCAGGACTGCCCCTCTGACGGGACAGATGTCCCCAGATGCCTCTCCCAGCATGCCTCTGGGCAGGTGAGGAGGGATCTACATTTCCTAGGCATCCTTGATAGGGGAGGTGGCTTTGGGCCCGAGGCCAGGACTGGCATGGAATGACAATGAGAATTGTGCCTATTAATTGAACATTTATTGCATGAAGTCATTCTTTCCCTCAACTTTTGTTGGTGTGGATTCTGCCAGGCCCTGTGTCCTAGCTCCAAGGAAGTACTGATCCCATTTCAGAGAGGAGAAAACTAGACTCAGAGAGAAAGTAACTTGCCCAAGGCCACATGGCCAGAAAGGGGGAGAGCTCAGGGCAAAATCAACCTGTTTACTTCCAAAGCCTACACTCTAAGCATTTCATTATCACCTTCCTTGCAAGCCCTGCCAGCCTGCCTCCCCTCTGGAAATCACTCACAGCTACTGGCCCGCTGCTCTGTCCTCAGGCCAGGAACCAGACACTAGGAGGCGCACATGTTAAGGCAGACCTGTCCCCAAGATAAATACACAATAACAAGACACAACTGTCCTGGGACACAGTGCAGTCAAGGTGCTGTAGGTGCCCAGAGGCTCTAACTGTCTACCTGGGGTGAGGTCCAGGAAGACAGGGCAGTCCAGCTGGACCCTGGAGATGAACAGGAGTTGGCCAGGCAGAAAGGAGGACAAATTTAGACACTCCGTGTAGGAAGAGACCAGCGTGGAAAAGAGGCTTGAGGCCAGGAGTACAGCGTGGGGAGTTAAGAACCGTCTACTCACTAGCTGAGTGTTCCCAGGCAAATCTCTTTCCCTGTCTGAGCCTCAGTTTCTTCTTCTATAAAACAGAGGTCAAAACTAGATTGTTCCACCCTCAAAAGGTTGTTTCTAGAAGCAAAATGGGCCACAGAAACAAAGGGATGTGGTAAACAGAATTCCCTGGATTACACGGGCACTCTTACTGCCGCAGGGTCTCCTCTGGGCAGGCTGAAGGGACAGAGCCCAGCAGGTCTCAGGTGCTGGGAAGGTGGGCTAGCCTGCCCTGGCTAGTCCCAGGGAAGTTCCCCTCAACACCTGAAGCTCCCAAGGCTCCCCGAAGTCCACAGTCACATCCTGCCTGAGCTCCAGCCAGGGGGAGCATGAGGGATCCGGGAGGGATCAGGGTTTCATAAACAGGAAGAGAGGAGGGGAGGGGGGAGACGCTCAGCTCTCAAAATAGACCTGCAGGAGCTTCAAAGGGGTCCAGCTCCGGAGATAGCCGGGGGAGGGGGCCTGGGGCACCCAGTCCACCCCCAGGAAGGGAGGGAGGGTGAATGGAGCCCCAGCATGCCTGAGGGCACCAGGTGCACTCCAGGAGCTCTCACCCTAGACTGCAGTCCTCACTATAGCTGCTAAAACCCCAATCTCCCCTTCTGCCTGAAATGGATAAAATAAACAAGCATTAAACACCAACATTATGCCTCAAACCCTGTTGAATTCTTCACTTTATACACATCACATTCCCTCCTCTGGGTGGCCCTGTGGGGTGGACCCTATTCTTTTACAGAAAAGACATCTGAGCCTCAGAGGGGCAAATCACTTGCCCAAGGTTACACAGCAAACAAGAAAGAGGGGCAGGATTCTGAACTCAGAGCCCCTGCCTCCCAAGTCCCCCTCCAAGTCAGGCCTCTCCTCCACCTGGAAGGCCCACTTTTCTCTCCAGTTGCCCAAATCCTGCCTTTCGAGGCCCAGCCAAATGCCAGCTCTGCAGGGAAGGTGACCTGGTGCCCCACGGCCCATCCCAACTCTTCCTCTTCTGCCACACACAGCAGTGACTGTCCTGGTCCACGCTCAGCCCTGAGTTCAGATGCCACTGGCTGGGTTCCCCGGGATGCGCTCATCTCATCATGCCCCCAAGAGACATGTAGGAAGGTGGTATATTTCACTGCCCACTATGAGGCCTGGCGCAGAATGGAGGTCTTAGGTGCCCACAGCCTGTTCTTCCCCATCACAGCGCCCTCTACACAGCTTTCCTGATACCACCGTTCCCCCAACACTGGGAACTCCCTGAGGGTGGGTGTTGAATTCATTTTGGGGTCCCCAGTGCTACAGCAGGGTGCACTGAAAGTCTGATGTTGCAAAACATAAACCAGCTTGCTGCCAGCTTGTTCCACTAAACAAAGGGATGAGGTCCTGACCACAGGCTGAGCGCTCCCTGGTGTGTTGAGCCCAGAAGTGGGCACTGGGGATGCTAGGAGGTTCTGGAGCAATGGAGAAGGTGAATGAGCAGGTGCCGAGGAATGATGGAACTTGGGGTCACGGGGACCCAAGGCTCCTCCTCTTCAGCACTCAGTGTGTTTCCTGGGCTGGGAGGAGGGTGGGCTCTCTGGTCAAGCAAGACCTGACCCTATCGCCCACCAGCTATTTGACCTTGGGCCTCAATTTTCTCATCTGTAAAATGGGGAGAGTTAACCTCCAGGGGTGTTATGAGAACCAAATGCAAAGCTCCTGATATGGCGCTTTCTCTCCCTTAACGTGGCATTCGAGGTTCTCCCTGACCCATCGTGTCCAGCCACATCTCCCTTCCCAGCCCAGGATCTGCTCTAGAGCAAGAAGGAGTCCCAGGCTTGGGATCAAATGTAGGTCGCCCGCCTGGGTAAGTTCCTGCCCTTTCCCAACCAGCCTCTCTAGCACTGAGGTGAGAAGCTGCACTCACCACCAGCTCCCTCAAAGGTGCAAGCACTTCTGCAACTCCCAGAACCACAGCCCCAAGATCTGAACATTCTGGGTCTTCACTGGAGACCGACAGCCCCTTCATTCTGTTACTAGGCAACCAGGGGCAGCTCCTTTGTGGGGAGAGATTCTCCAGACATGGGGCTGAGATAAGCCAAGGGGCCCAGTCCACACCACGTGGACTGCTTTTGGTGGTCCAAGGTTGCCATAGTACCAAAAAAAGGAGGGGGTGGGAGCCTACTTCTGTCAGCCTGCCCTACCCCGGGTAGCTCAGCTCCCTTATCTTAGGAGGCTGAGTCAAGGCAAACATCAGGACCAGCTCTGGGTCTATCTCAAAGGTCGAGCTCGTGGTCCGGTGCCCAGGCAGACCCAGGCCAGGAGGGTGTGGCCACTAACAGTCAGTGGCACTGAGCAATACAGCAGGGCGTCCACGCTGCTGCTGCTGAAGGCGCTGTGTGGCAAGCAGTTGCTACCTCCCTTGTCCTTCACGTCACTCCTGAGAAGTAGGTTACTATTACTCCCAAGGTACAGCTGAGGAAACCTTTGAGAAGCTTCTGGTCAAATGGTGATGGTGGAGCCGGGACTCGAACTCAGGTTGGCTCTACTGCCAGAACCCATACTTTGTCCTGCCTGGCGGCTTCCAAAGCCCCTCCACAGCCAGCAGCTCTGTGACCTCACAGCTCCTCGAGAATTGGAGGAGCTCAACGTGGAGATGAGAAAGCCCAGGCCCAGAGGAAACAAACGACCCACCAAAGGTCACACAACTGTCACCCAGCCCTGGTACTTCTGTCAACACACAAAACCAGCAACAGGAGCTGAGGGGCTGAAGGGAGGAACCCAGGGGAAGCAGAGAGAGCAGAGGAGAGGGAGCCAGCCTGGGGCTGGGAGGTGGGGTCCCTGAGAAATGGCCTGTGCGCCACATGCCAGGCACTGGGCCCTGGTTAGATTTGAGGCCACCAGGTTCCCTCCAGCGCCAGGTGCCCAGATGATTCCAGGCCCACGTCAGGCCCAGCAGACCTGAGCCTCTCTCAGCACCCCTTCACCGTCTCAATACAGTCGGCCAAGCTGCCACGAGTAAATAAACTGAGGAAGTGTCCTGGTCTATGTGATGGGTAACCAGAGTTCTAGCCTGGATTCTGACCCTGTCTGGGCCACAGTCCCCTCACCTGAGAAACAGGAAGGTTGGAGCAAGTAATCCTGACACACAGGGCTGCCTCGAGGATTAGGTGGGACCAGAGAAGGAAGGCTGAGCTGGGCCAAAGGGCCTCACACCCGGGGGGAACGAGGGCAGGCCTCCCTCCTCTTCCACTCCATGCAAACGGTCCCCCACCCCTGACAGTCCCTAGCTCTGGTGCTAGCCCTGGTCCTTACCTTGGACGGCTGAAGTCCAGCTTCTTCCCCTGAGGCTTGTCCATTCTGGAAAAGAGAAGGGAGATGAGGGAACACTGTCAAAACTTACCAGAGTGGCACAAAGCAAAGATAGACCCCATGGGGCAACCCCGCCCTCGGCTGCTCCCAGTAGCTAGGGGGCCATGGAGGTGAGGGCAGGAGTTCTGGCTGTGTCCTCTCTACCTCCACTCTCACAGGGAGGGCACAGGCATCAAGGCTCCTGCAACAGCCCCTCACAACTCAGGCGGACCATTTCCCGGCATCTCTCCCTCAGGCTCTCTGCCTGGCAAATACCTCATCTTTGAAGGCTCAGCTCAAATGTCACCTTCTCCCAGTGAGAAGGAAAGGACTCCCAGCTCTGCCACAGACAAACTGTGCATGCCAACTAACCAACTCAAGAGGCCTCAGTTTCCTGATCTGTAGCAGGAGGGTATTTACATCACCTCCCAGGGTTGATGCAAGGGCTGAAGGAAACGAAGTCTGGAAGAGTGTCCAGCCCAGTGATGGTGGGCACCCTGGCCCTGCCTGCTCTGGGACCCCTCCCTATCCTCGCAGAATCACTGCTGCTCCACTACGGTCCTGCGATCCTTCATTTTACCACTTATCACAACACAGGGACTATTTACACACGGGCCTGCCCCTCCTAAAAAACGGGGAGCCCTGGGAGGGCAGAGATTAGGGCTTGGTGCTAACAGCTTTCCTCTTCCGAGCCCCTGCCACATGCCCGGCACTGGGCTCAGTGCCTCACACCTGTGGCACCATTAAACCCTCCTGACCTGGGAGGCAGGCCCTGGTCCCACTTGGCAAAGGAAGAAACTGAGGCGCAGAGGGGCCTAGTGATGGCGCATAAGGTTACACCGCTGGTAAGGGATTCAAAATCCAGTCTCTGACGCCAGGAGGTGCTCAAAAGAGGACTGAGGAAAAGCAGCCCACTGCCCAGCCAGGGGAACTACCTGCAGAAAGGCAGGCACTGGAGCCCGCCCCTGGGCAGTCCTCCAGCCCCCAGACCTCACCCTCAGGTGGGTGCTACTCACCCTGGGGTACACCATCCCTTTCCTGTGTGATATGAGGTGAGTAACCTACCCCATCTGGGCCTTGGGAAGCTGAAAGAAGCTGTCCCCACCCCTCGTGCACAGCGAGAGTGTGGAGAGGCCAGGAAGACCCAGGACTTTGGAGCCAGGGGCCGGGTCCATAGGGCAGCTGCGGCTTTGCTCGGCAGCAGCAGGCATAGCTGTGCTCTGCCCATTACATAATCTCCCTGCCCCTGGAGCAGCCCTCCCCTTGTTGCTCCCAGGACATCCTGCCCCCTGAGCCCCTTTAATGCCCCTAATCCTCCCCAGGGGCCAGTGTTCTACAGGCCCCACCACGCACGCATACACATACCTGTCATCTCTCAGAAGCCTGGGGAGAAGCACCAGGTCGACCAGGGCTGGGGGGAGGGGGAGGCACGGTGCATTTGTAGATGGAGTTCCACTTCACCCAGCATTCTAGACTCTTGACATAATTCCCCCAGATGGTAACAACGGCCTATACACCAGCCTCCCCCATTCCAAATCCTCACCCTTCCTAAAACTCAACTGTAATCGTTACACTTGAGTGATCAACTCCCTTGGTCACTCACTCACTCCTTATTGAGAACCTCCTACGTACCAGGCCCCAAACCCTTCCATGGCTTCCCACTGCCTGCAGGATAAAGTCCCAGCTCCTTGGCATGGCGTTCAAAGCCGTCATCACCAACTGCCCAACATAGGTGATTAATGTGGGTTCTGGAACCTGACCTTGTGGGTTCAAATTCTGGCTTCTACCACCTGCATGACCCTGAGGTTACTTCATTTCTCAAGGTCTTAGTTTCCTCATCTGTGAAATGGGGATAAAAGTAATGTACCTCATTGGGTGGCTGTAAGAAGCAAGCAAAATAGTGTCTGTAAAGTACACATGCCTGGCACGTAACTGGTCCACAAACAGTCCCCATTATTACTATCAGGCCCTATTACGGAGCTAAACTGATCAACCTGAGACCCTGAACAGACCAGCTTGTTTCACATCCCCATGCATCTGCACGGTGGCTCCTCCTACCAAGAAAACCTTTCCTGCCTGGTCACTTTGGCAAACCCCTGGTCTTCTTTCAGGACTGAGTTCTAATGTCATCTCCTCTGTCCACACAGTCTCAAGCCCTTTCCTCCCTCTTCTGGGCCTCACAGCACCGAGCAAACTGCAGATTAACTCAGGGAGGAGCCATGACTTGTCCAGCATCATCTCCTTGGCACCCAGATCAGGGTCCAGCATGTAGCCTGTCAAATGAAAGCTCAACCCAGCAAAGAGAGCAAGGAGGCCAGAGCAAGTTTTGTTTGTTTGTTTGTTTTTTTGCCATGCCATGCGGCATGCGGTATCTTAGTTCCCCGACCAGGGATCAAACCCATGCCCCCAGCAGTGGAAGTACAGAGTCCTAACCACTGGACCGCCAGGGAATTCCCCAGAGAAAGTTCTATTACTCCCATTTTTCAGACAAGGTTCAGAGAGTTGAGGGACTTACGTGTGGTCCCTAAGACATCAGGCCATGACCCAGAGTCATGTGGCTGCAAGCCTGAATCCCTGATGAGGGAGGGGAGGAGGTGGTGGGTGTACCCAGAGGTGTGCGCTTACAGAGCAGTATCTTGGAGGATTCAGGGGGCTCCACAGGCCCTATTTGGTTGCCTCCAGTCCAGGGGTCTCTAGCTTGGATGCCATCCTCATGGAGCCCCATGCCTGTAAGAGCTGTTGCACAAGGTCTCTAGAGGGGAGTGGGCAGCCCTGGAGAAAGGACTGGAAGTGCAAAGAGGACCACAGGTGAGCTTCCCCCCTTTGAGCCAGGGTCCTGGGAAGACAGGGCTCATTTGCCCCTCTGGTCTGACTGCTGCACAGATGGTGGAAAGAACACAGGTCTGCAGCCACAAAGACACAGCCACTAATGCTAGCTCTGCCAGCCTCTCATTCTGACCTTGTGTCTGTCACATTACTTCTCTGAGCCTCGGTTTCCTCATCTGTACTACGAGGGCAGGTCCATCTTGTTCACAGCTGTACCCTGCTGCTTGGATTAGTACTTGTCACATGATAAGTGCTCAATAAATATTTGCTGAATGAACGAATGAATGAACGAAAGAGGACAATGATACTGACCTTGCAGAATACTGAATGAAAGACCTTGTCTAAAAAATCTGGTATAGGAAAGGGCTTTTGGCCTCTTGGAGGATGGAGACCCACTCTCCTCCCTCTTCCTCAGAGAGCACTACTCATGGGGACAGCTGCGGAGGGCCTCCAGACCACTGTGCCCCCTCCCCAGAGGTCAGAGATGGGTTTCACCATGCATCCTTCCTCCCCACCCAACCAGCTCTGTCTCGGGAAGAGGGGCCAGGGCAGCGTCTGGAGAGGCCGGGCAGCAGATGGACAAAGACAGCACGTGCCCCACAGGCAGGAAGCAGCCCCAGGAGTTGGGTTCAGAGCCCAGCACTGGCAGCCCTGAGCGCTGCTGGAAGCTGGGGGCCAGGTGCCAGGGCCGGCTGGTACCACCAGCCCTCAGCAAAGGCTGGACAGGAGAGTCTGCCAACATCCGGAGCCTCTCTTGGAGTACCTTCCACCTGGGCCTGCTTGATCCCAGCTCTTCCCTGTCCTTAAGCCTCCCCCAACTAGGCTGGAGACAACAAGAGATCTGGGTTCCAATTCTGACTCTGACATTAATTCACAGGCCAGTTCTCCTCTCTGAGTTCAGCTGTTCCATATGAAAATGGGGGTAATAATCCCTACCTTGAGAAGTTGTTTTGAGAGTCGTTTTATTTTAATAAGGTAACAGTGGTGAAGTGGGGTGGGTGGCACATAATGAAGCTCTGTACACAGCGAGGCTGGGCCTGGGGTCAAGGTTACTGCTTTCAGCAAGGCCAGGGAAGGCCCAGGCAGAATCGTCAACCACACTTCCAATGGGTTTACTCCACCTGGGCCACACCCCAGACAAGGCCCCGCCTCCCAGCAGCCCATTTTCGGCAGCGTCATGGGGAGGGCAGGGCAGTCCATATCCCAGGCCTCTGCCAAATGCCCCCACCAGCCCCTCTGCCTGCCTCCTTCCTGGCCAGGAGCCAGCAGCAGCGCCTATACCTGCAGGTCAGGCTGCTGTATCACTTACATGTCACCTGGGCTAAGAACAGCGAGGCCCTGTTCTCCAGTGAAAACAGCCCAACCCGCGCCCTGGCTGCCCCATGGCTCCTGTTACCCAAACAATAACACCCAGTCGCCTGGCACCTCCATGGAGTGGGGAGGAGGAAAATGGGCAGTGGTACTCGGGACTCTGTACCCTCTCAGGCCCAGAAAGCAGAGGCCAGAACCCAGCCCTGGCCACTGGAGAAACAGAGGCCCAGAGAGGCTAAAGACTGATTGGGGGTCACACAATGTTTCCAAGCTGAAGCTCCTAGAGAAATCACAGCCCCCCTAATCCTAGGAAATAAGCCAGTCTCTTCCTCTCAGAGTTCAGCTGCAGCAGTACTAAAACTGAGTTGAGTTTCCTGTTTAAACCTGGCCCCTGCCCCAGGATTCCCCAAAGAGAAACAGGAAGTAGTGCCCTGGACTGGGAATTGAGCTCCTGGGTGTCTTTCTTCCCTACTAGTATAACCCATGGTAAGTCCTCAGATTAAGTCTCTCCCTGGCCCCTCCCAGTCCACCTTCCTCTAGGGAGGCCTAGGTCTCAACGGTATGCCAAGGCAAAGGAATCCACCTCTGAGCACCTCCCCAACCCCCTGTGACCCAGTCCTTGGGGGGTGGGCTGTGGTGGATAGGGGCTGCAGAGGGCAGTGTTCCTCACCTCAGAGGGTGAGTCAGCGAGAGAACTTCTGAACTGAGCAGGGCCCGTAAAAACCCCATGGCAGGGATCCCAAAGCAATTTACTCCAAATTGCGCCTTCAGGTTGGCTACCTAATCCTGCCATGCGCCCACCCTCCAATAGCCAGTGTCAGCCATGACCATCCCTTTAAAGGGGCAGCACACCCTGGGTTCTGGGGACCGGGGATCCTCACTCTGATCTCAACCTGTGACCCTGAGAGGCAGGGCACTTGGTGGTTGCCCCAGTTAAGAGAGGGCAGAGGAGGGGATCTAAGCAGGGGCTCCGAGCCCAAGCCAGAAGAAAATCACCTTGGCTCCCAGGCTCACTGAGGTTTCCATACCCTCCCTGCATATCCCCACATCCCCTCTGGAAAGGCAGTATCACCTACCTCCTTCCCAGAATGAGGCTAAGGGAAAAGTTTTTTTTCTCCATCTGCTGGCAGATGGGCTTGACCTTGACCCTGGGTGTCAAAGGGCACAGGAAGAGCTGGCCTTCTGCAAACTTAGGGCCTAGCACCATAGAATCCTCAGAGGGCAGGAGGTGCTTCTGGGAGAGGCTAGGCAGGCAGAGGCCAAACTCCTCAGGGGCCCAGTCCTTCCTATGGGAGGGGGCAGGAACCAACGTTCGCCTCATCTCCAGGAATAATTTTCACAGTGTCTAAGGGCTTTTCCCCATTCTCTTCCCCCCAGCCTGGAGCAGGTGACACAGGTGTCCTCTGACCCTAGGCTGGGGCAAAGAAAACCAAGAGTTTCAGCCCTAGACGGGCGATGTCACCCCAAATTCCACAACTGCTAGGGTCAAGAGGGACAATCCTTCTAGGGTCAGCAGCCGAGTAGCGGGAGCTCTTGGGGTAGGGCGCTGGGAGACATCAAGGAGAAGTGGGGGGGGGGTCCCATGATCCTTGTCTCTTGTAGAATCCGAGACATCTGACACCCCAGCCCTGGCCGTCTGCCCTAACGAAGGAAACTCCGACAGCTCCCGGTACAGGTCCTAGGTGTGTGGGGTGAGGCGGGGGTCAGATCTCAGCGCACCACGGCATACCCTCTCCGGGCTAAGGGGTTTCTCGGCGCTGTGGCGGAACTGTCCCTCGCGCACACACACCCGGGGCAGAAGGGGGTGGAGCCGGAGAGGGGGCAAGAGATCGGAGGGCACTCGCGTCCGCGCGGGCGCCCGCCAGGCTACAGAGGCGCCGCGGGCCGCCCCGCCCCTGTGGGGACTCGGGCTCGCCGGCCGCCAGCGCCCGTCCCCCGCCCAGCTCACTCACCTCCGGGTCCAGCGGCACCAGCTCCATGAGCGGCCAGGGCTCCTTGAGCTGGGCGAGCGGCATCGCGCCGCCGCTGGGCGGCCCGCGCTCCACCGGCGGTCCGGGCCGCCTCGCCTCCCAGGTCCCGTGGTCCCAGGCTCCGCGCTCCCGCGTCCCCTCGTCCCCGCGCCCCCTAACCCCCTCGCGCCCGCCGAGACCCTCTCGCTCTCGCTGGGCCGTCCGCGCCGCCGCCGCCGCGGCACTCGCACTTCGGCTCCCTCCGTCACCCGGCGCCGCCGCGCCCATTGGCTACCTGCGCGAAGGGCGGGGCCAATGAAGCCCCGCCCCGGCCCCCGCGGCGCGGCATTCCCAGCACGGACCCCCAGCCCCCGCCGCGAAGAGAGTGCGGGCCCCGCCTTCACCGCGAGCCCTGGGCCCGCGCTCTGCTCAGCCCAGAAGAGGCCCTCCTGGCTCCTCCCTCCCAAACCTGGTTCCCGGAGGGGACCATGCCAGGGCTACCCATCACCCCCACTCACCTCGTTTGGAATAGCTCCCCAGATGTTCTTTCTCCCCCCCCAGCGGGGGCTGTTTCCCCCTGCCACACACACACACACACACACACACACACATACACACACACACACACACACACACACACACTCTGAATGTCCTGGGCCTGACCCCGGCAAAGGCTCGAAAGGAGCCTGGGCCCTACTCCCCCCATTACAAGGCCCTAGGACCCCCTAACCCCGCCCCGGAAGGCGACACTGGAATCTCCTGCGCCCCGGCTCCAGGTAGGGTACAAGTCTTTCACCACCATCAGGACCCACAGTGCCTCCAAAGTGATGTCTTAATACGCATGTTTTGCTCTTTTCAAGCCGTCTCCCCGAATCTCTCCCAACTGCAGGCCCAGCTCTGGGCTCATTTGGGCTTGTGCCCCCTCTAAAGAGAGCAGGGACCAGGTTCCCAGGATTGACCGACACTTGGGCTGCGCTTGGAGTGCAGGGAGGCCAGGGAGACAGATTTCCCCCGGAGAGATTCAACCTCCGTCTAAAGAGGTATTAGGGGTTCAGGTGTGATGAGATTTATTCACACGTGGGGGAGTGGAGAGATGGGCTTGTGGGTTTCATGGGTGGGGAAGAATGTCCATTTGCAAAGCCGTTCTAAAGCAGGATTGTTTATCAGAAGACTTCTTCCAGTCAGGCTTCACCAATATATGATCTCCTTGGATCCTCACCACCACCTAGTTTACACATCATAAAACAGCCTCAAAAAGATGAGGTGACTTACCCAAGGTTACACAGCAGATGGGGAACAGATTAGGACTTAAAAAAATCAAAGTCCATGAGGATTTCTCCTAAATCCAGATGCTCCTGTTATTCCATCACTTTCCAAGGGTAGCACCTCAGCTGTTAAAGTGAATTGAGTTTTGAGTGGAAAAGACTTTGGAACCGAACAAATCTGGATTTGAATCCTAGCTCTGCCACCTCCTTAACATTGGAAAACTCATTTCATGTCTCTAAACCTGTTTCCTTATCTGTGAAAGGGGAATCATTAATATAATTCCAATCTTTCAGGTAGATCCTGAGGACTAGATTTAATTCAATAAATATTTATGGCTATATATTACAAGCCAGGCCCTCTTCTTGAGCATGCATTGTAAACCAGCCCTGCTCCTCATTCCTGTGGATATAGCAATGAACAAAAGAAAGTCCCTGTTCTCATGGAGTTTCCATTCGGTCTGGTGTGATTAGATAAATTATTAGAGCTAACATTAACATAGCACTTACTATGGACCAGGCACTATTCTAAGCACTTTACCTGTAAACTCATTTAATCCTCACAACAACCTTATGAGTTAGGGGCTGTTATTATCTCCAGTGTATAGATGAGGAAACCAAGGACACAGAAGTTAAGCGTTTCATTGTCTGGGTCCCTCCAAGGTCACACAGCTGGAAAATGGCAGAGCTGAAAGACAACCCTGGTAGTCTAGGCCCAGTGTTCATTCCTTTTATTTTTTTTTTTTAGCTGCGTTTGGTCTTCATTGCTGGGCATGGGCTTTCTCTAGTTGTGGCGAGTGGGAGCTACTCTTCATTGTGGTGCGCCGGCTTCTCATTGCGGTGGCTTCTCTTGTGGAGCACGGGCTCTAGGTGTGCAGGCTTCAGTACTTGCAGGGCTCAGTAGTTGCAGTGCGCGGGCTTCAGTAGTTGTGGTGCACGGGCTCTAGAGCACAGGTTCAGTAGTTGTGGCGCATGGGCTTAGTTGCTCCACGGCATGTGGTTGCTCCATGGTATGTGAGATCTTCCCAGGCCAGGGATCGAACCTGTGTCCCCTGCACTGGCAGGTGGATTCTTAACCAGTGCACCCCCAGGGAAGTCCCTAGAGTGCATTCTTTTGTTCACTCACTCTATTACCTCCTTAATGAGGGCTAAACTGGAGGCAACCTGGGCCAAAGTTGGCAGCTGTTATTGACATCAGTGTTAGTATCAGTTGCCTGGAGTTTCCGATGACCCAACCCCTGCTGCTCAGGTCTAGCGTTGTAATGTTTAGACTAAAAATTATACGAAAAAATGCTTGTTGTTTATCTGAATTCAAATTTAACTGGGTGTCCTGTTGATTTGCTAAATCTAGTCATCCTACTCAGGGCTCAGAACAGATTGCACACAGGTGCCAAATATCTGGCTGCAAGCCGGTTTAAGTTAAACTTGGGAAGAGACATTGAGACCTAGAGAATGAGGGCAAAGGACTGCTGGGCGAGGAAGATGAGGTGGATGGGTGGGAGGGGCATGGGCGAGGGGAAAACTGGAGTGATTCTACCTTCAATCTGCCCCCTTCCTGGGGCTCCTGGCCTCTTCCTTCCCCTTTTTACAGGAAAGGATTCCATATCAAGTGCATCATCTCAATTTAAGGACCCAGTAGTGACTGTGCTTTCCTATGAATGTTTCACTTCCTGTGTCCTCTCTCCCAAGAGTATTGGGTTATGAGTGGGTTATGCTGGAAAAGGGGGGTGCCCAGAGGACACCTGGGCCCTGCCTGGGAGCTTGGGCAGGTCAGCTTGCCCATCATTGTTGAAAGGATGTTACAGTCACTCAGCAGAGAGCTATAGAGACCAATCCATAGCCTACAATGTGCTGATCCTGCTGCAGCCTCAGCTCACAGTTTTCTGTTTCTCTCTAGGCTGCAGCCACACTGACTTTCCTTCAGTTCTACTGCCCCAGGGCCTTGCTCCTTGTTCTTGAAACTGTCTGTCTTCCTCAAGCCAGTTTATCTCCACAATCACTTCCTCCAGGACATCTTCCCTTACCTGCCTGTTATATACACTCATGGCAATGGATACTTCTCCTTAGTGCTCCTCAAGGTGTACTTTTACATTTGTTTTTGTGATTACCTGATTAACATCTAGCTCTCCAATTAGACAGGAAGCTGTGAGAGGGCAGTAATCGGGTCTTCTAGGCTCTTGTCTTCCTGGCACCGGACACACTACCTGGCACATAGATGCTCAAAGAGGCTAAGTGATATGTACAACATCATCTAGCTACAATACAGTAAATCTAGGACTCATGCTCTGAAATGCTACACTCTGAGTCGTGGATAAATGATAGCTATTATTATTATTCATAATGGGGTGAGAACAGGCTGTTCGGGGCAGTCACTTGCGGTGTTTGTTAAGTGCGAAAGGGCTCTGCTGGACACAGTGAGGTTCTTATTCTGTACCTTGTGGAAGAGGTTATTCTGGCACGAAGCAGGGGGCTGAGCTGACAGGCTGGGCGCTGGGTTTTAGGTCCTTCTACCGCAACCTGGGCATGTGCTTGCTATAATGTTCAAGAGCACAGGTTCTGGATGGGCCCTGCCCCACAGGAAGAGAGTCTGTCATTATTCTTTCTTGGCCATTCAGTAGAGGAGGGTCTTCGCACATGTGTCTCCTGGCAGCAGGCGGAACAGCATAAGGGGAACAATCATAATGGTAGTTCCCTTTAACAAGTGATTACAAAATGCCAGAACTTGGCTCAGCGTTTAAATAGTAACCATCATCAACTATGACAGCTGATTGAGGGAGAGCTCTGTGACCTGCCCGGCACTGTGAGTGTTTTAGACGCAAGAGCTCATCCAGTCGCCCCAACAACACCATGAGACAGAAATTATTGTCCCCATTTTCCAGATGAGAAAACTGAGGCTCAGGAGTGATGCGATTGCCCACGGTCCAACAGCTAGTAAGTATTACAGCTAGGCTGGGAACCCAATTCTCTCAGACTCAAAATCCAGTGCTCTTATTCACTTCACTACACTGTCAGCCCAGAAGGGGCTTCACGGGTACTCAGTATGCAGAGGTGGGTAGTGGTGAACAAGTAAGGGGGTGGATTCTCTTGTCTGCCCCATCCAGGTCTGAGGGATGGAGGTGCTTGAAACCCTCCTGTAGCTCCCCCTTAACACTTAAAACAAAATCCAAGGACTTTGCTGGGCCTGCAAAGTCCCGCAGGACCTGGCTCCCTACTCCCCCTGCCCCTCCTCTCCTACCACTCACTCACTGCCCCCCTGCCACTAGTCTTGCTGCCTGCCCACTGACATGCCACACACACTCCCACCTCAGGCTTTGCTCCTGCTGTGCCCTCCACCTGGAACATTTCTTTCTTTAGCTCTCAGAGTTTGCTCCCTCACTTCATTCGCACCTCTGCTCAAATGTCACCTCTTCGGAGAGGACTGACCCTACCTAAGCTAGCTCCCCATCGACGGTATCATCTTATGTTATCTTTTTTTCATGGCATGCCTCTCTACCAGGGATCATATTGTATATTTATCTGTTTGTTTATTGTTTGTTTCTCTCACTAGAACAAAGCTCCATGAGGTAGGACTTTATTTTGTTTACTGCTATCTCACTGGCTACAGCTGACATGTGGCAAGCCTTCAAAATATGCTTGTGTGGGGACTTCCCTGGTGGTCCAGTGGTAAAAAATCCGCCTTCCAGTGCAGGGAACGCAGGTTCGATCCCTGATCGGGGAATTAAGATCCCACATGCCACGGGGCAACTACGCCCACGTGCTGCAACCACTGAGCCCATGGCGCAACAACTGGAGAGCCCACGTGCCACAACTGCGAAGGCTGCGTGCTCTGGAGCCTGCATGCCACAACTAGAGAGACCGCCCACTGCAACTACTGAGCCCGCGTGCTCTGGAGCCTGCTAGCTCACCAAAACTAGAGAGAATCCTGTGCGCCGGAATGAAAGATCCCACATGCTGCAACTAAGACCTGACTCAGCCAGAAAAAAATAAATGATAAATAAATAAATACTAGAAAAAAAAAGTTCCCTACTCAAAAAAAAAAAAAATGAGGCCAAGGGAATTCCTTAGTGGTCCAGTGGTTAGGACTCCGTGCTTCCACTGCAGGGGGTATGGGTTCGATCCCTGGTCAGGGACTAAGATCCTGCAAGCTGCGTGGCATGGCCCAAAAATAAAAATAAAAAAAGAATGAGGCCAAGAGCTAGGACAGCTACCTAAGGCTGTTGGTCAAGCTGTACAGGTTTCTGGCCTGACCAACCAACTCCTTCAGTCAAGTTGTGCTGAAGAGGTTGTTCGTGAGTTGCACCAACTGGTGGCCTCTATCCCTTTCCCAGATGATCCGGAAGGTGAAGCTTCCTGGAGGGGAAGGCAAAACAGGTGTGGTTATAGGGACTAAAACTGATCATGTGCATGCCCAGTAGGTGCCCGAACTGAAGGTGTGTGCACTGCCTCCGGAGCCACATCCCCAAGGCCTGGGGCAAGATCCTCACCTTTGACCAACTGGCCCTGGACACTCCCAAGGGCTGTGGCGCTGGCCTACTCTCTGGTAAAGACCAAGAGGTATACAGGCATCTCGGCAAGACCTCAGGAACACCAAACCCTACGTTCCAAGGGCTGGAAGTTCAAGCGCACCAGAGGCTGACAGGCCAGTTGCCACTACAAAAACCAGCCCCAGATCCTGCCTTGTTATTAAAAAGATTTTGGATGCTGAAAAAAAAAAAAAGAAGAATGAGGCCAAAGATAGGGTAGTCAGAGAAGAAGAGGAAAAATGGGAGCATGCAGATGGGACAGTCCCAGGGCTACTGGAGAACTAGCTAGCGGGCTCCTCCACTGACCTGGAGACGGGGACCGGGTGGGGGCAACAGAAGCTTGTTGCCGCTGGTTACAGAGAATGGGAGCTGGAAGTAGAGGTGGATATAGTAGCAGCAAGAGATGGGAATGGAATTGGAGGTAGAGGGGCAGAAGAGGAAGCAGTTGGTCATCAACAGATCCTTATGGACAGCTATGTGCCAGGCACTGTTCTGGGCACTGCGGACACAGCAAAGGAATACACAGAGAGGGTCTCTGCCCTCTAGAATAAGGGTGGGTAAACTATGAACGGCCTGTGGGCCAAATCTGGCCTCTTTTTATGTGCCTATGAGCTAAGAGTGGCTTTTACATCTTTAAATAATTGAAGAATATTTCATAATGTGCAAAAATTATATGAAATTCAGATTTCAGTATCCATAAATAAAGTTTTATTGGAGCACAGCCACGCTCCGTTTACGTATGGTCTAGGGCTGCTTTCACACTACAACAGCAGAGTCGAGTAGTTACAACAGAGACCATATGGCTGAGAAAGCCTAAAATGTTTACTAGCTGGCTCTTCAGAAAAAAAATTTGTTAACCCCTGCTCTAGGAACTTACATTCTCTTTGGCTAAACAAGCAGGTAAACTAATTTCAGAGTGCTTCTGAGGACAAGAGCCAGCTGGCATCAGTAGTTTCTCACACCCTGCTTCTGCCTCAGCCACCTTCCCCTGGAAGGGAAGTGCTCCATCCAGCTGGGTTGTAATACAGCAGCAGAGGAACTGGGGTCGTTGTGATCAGCCCCCTGCTTCTGGGCCAAGAGGATCAAGACTTTTCCTGGAAGAAAAAAGTCACTGTCAGTGATTTGCAAAGTCCAGCACCCGCTGGTTCCCCTTCCCCTAACCCAGATCCTCAATCTAGGAACAACTTATTTATGACTTCAGAGGAACATCATCACCTTTGTCATCAAGGCCTGCCACCTGTGTTCCTGCCACTTGTATGCAGTGCCTCCTTCTTTACAAAAAGTCTTCTCCCACACTACCTCATGGAGCCCTTATGGGGTAAGAAGGCATGGCTTGGGGTTATTGTTCCCATTTCACAGATGAGGAAACTGAGACTTGGAGAAATAACCTGACTTACCCAGGGTCACATCGCTTGAAATAGCTTGCAAACCCACAATTAGAAAGTAGTGCAATGTCATCTTTGGAAGGGCCTTTGGGACTGTCTCATCCAGAGATGGGAAACTGATGGCCTGGGGCAGAGGTGAATCAGTTAAGGGTGGTGGCCAGTCCTCCATGTGCAAGAAATAAGGCATGCATTGTCTGTAGAGAAGTTTAAAACATTAATGAAACTGGGTGGGTCTGCTTTTTATCACTGTGCCCTGGCAATTCTAAACAATGTCGTTGGTGATAAAATCCTCCCTCCTGAAGAGATCTTTCTTGGTCTAAGTTCTAAATAATTGCCGCGATTACTATGAGATATATATATACTTCAAATTAGTACATTTTATCACCTAACCTTTAATAAATAACATATTCTACATGGAAGCTAATTTGAAGAACTCCCAGTTACACAACTGGCGCCAACATATACCTTCAGTTTGAGAGCTCATAGCAGGTCAGCATCACTGGAGCTCATATCAGGAGCGTTCATGTCCGCATGTCCCTGCATTTAAACAGCAGATTTGAAATCAACGGCGATAGCACAGTGATTGTAAAACTGTTACTGTAGTTCTGTCATTCTCTGTGCAAGTCATTCTCTGAACCTGCCAATTTGCCTCTTTTAGAGGCATTTCTTCATGTGTGTGTGTATGTACCTTTTTGTTAAAAAAATACATTAATATAACCATAAACTATTAGTCCTTTACTTTTTTCCCATTTGTACTATAATTTTTATTTTATTTAAAAAATTTTATTGGTCTGAGTATATATATGAAGTTCAATAAAAGCAAGTTTTTACTGTCTCTGTTGC
The DNA here is from genome assembly GCF_059928025.1 of Delphinapterus leucas. Lineage (NCBI taxonomy): Eukaryota > Metazoa > Chordata > Mammalia > Artiodactyla > Monodontidae > Delphinapterus > Delphinapterus leucas. The sequence continues at coordinate 169,982,822 of NC_143129.1, forward strand.
TTTTCTGCCATTATTATTATTTGTTTTATTTCATGATTATTATTGAAGATAATTCTTGTCATGTTGGGATTAAAAAATGATCTTTTCTACACACACTACTATATATAAGATAGGTAACTAAAAAGAACCTACTGTATAGCAGTAGGGAACTCTACTCAATATTCTGTGATAACCTATATGAGAAAAGAATCTTAAAAAGAATTAATATATGTATATGTATAACTGAATCACTTTGCTGTACACCTGAAACTAACACAACATTGTAAATCAACTATACTCCAATAAAAATAAAAATTTAAAAACATTTTTTTTACATTACCAGAAAATCTAAGAAGAAATTCAAGAAAAATAAAATTTGATAACTTGGAAAAAAAAAACACATTTTGGGTGTCAAACACACTAGGTTCACCATTGGCTTAAAGACAGAATAGGGGGGCTTCCCTAGTGGCGCAGTGGTTGAGAGTCCTCCTGCCGATGCAGGGGACACGGGTTCGTGCCCCGGTCCGGGAAGAAGATCCCACATGCCGCGGAGCGGCTGGGCCCGTGAGCCATGGCCGCTGAGCCTGTGCGTCCGGAGCCTGTGCTCCGCAACGGGAGAGGCCATAACAGTGAGAGGCCCGCGTACCGCAAAAAAAAAAAAAAAAAAAAAGACAGAATAGGACCCACAATGACATCATTATCTTCTCAATCATAATCATCATTATTTTTTATTGAGCACCTACTTGGCGCCAGGCACTGTTCTAAGGTTGGACATGTATCATCCCAACTTTTTCCCCATTCAACAAATACTTATTAAGATCCTACCATGTGTGAGGCACCATTGTAGGTGCTGGTGATACGGCAGTGAACAAAGTCAAATGCTTTCTCTCTCTTACCCATGAACCACTGGGCCTGGAGGTAGGATGGGTGTTCTCCTTGTGTACCATCCTATTTTAAGAATAAAGCCAGGACCCCACAGACCCAGGATTAGGGTGAGGTGAGTTAAGGCCAAGTCACACAAGTGCAAGGTCATATCCTGTCTTCACTTAAAATGTTGCTATTTTGGTCATCATGGATTTTTTTTTTTGCATTACTTTTAACTTTTGAAAATATATCTTGATTGTTGAGTTTTTTTGGCACCCCCTTAAATTTTGCACCCAGGATGATTCCTCATTAACCTTATTCTGTTAACCTCACCCTAGTCCTGTCCTTGCTTATGTGATCCTCACAACAATCACGTGAGGTAGGTGCAATAATTACCCCCATTTTACAGATAAGAAAAGTGAGGCACAGAGAAGCTAAATGACTTGCTCAAGGACATACAGTTAATTAAGTGGTAAAGCTGGTGTGTGAACTTCCCTTACTTTAGAATCCATGTTCTTAACCCTACTTTACATTTTGTTTAGTCCATACAGGCTGCTGAATATCTCAAGTAACTTGCCATCACTTTAATTTAAAATTAAAAATACAGCACAGTGCATTCCACAGCCCCTCAGGACCGGGGTCGGGTTGGAAGACCCCTTGGTCCTGGGACACGGGGCGCGGCCAGAAAGGCAGCAGCCCCCTCACCTGTCACACAGCACACGTTGGTGGGGAACCTGGTGCTAAACCATTCATAGATGACCTGCTTCTGGGTCAGGGTTTCCTACATAACAGAGCAGCTCCCTCGCTGGGATCTGTTGAAAGTCAGCCCTGGACAGACGTTTTGTAAAAAGAAGGTATTAAAAAAAAAAAAGGAAGAAGAAAATTTAAAATACAGCTTTCCAGCCTCTTTAAAAGTCAGGCAAGGGACTTCCCTGGTTGCGCAGTGGTTAAGAATCTGCCTGCCAATGCAGGGGACACAGGTTTGATCTCTGGTCCGGGAAGATCCCACATGCCGCGGAGCAACCAAGCCCGTGCGCCACAGCTACTGAGCTCGCATGCCGCAACTACTGAAGCCCGCACGCCTAGAGCCCATGTTCCGCAACAAGAGAAGTCACCACAATGAGAAGCCCACGCACCGCAATGAAGAGTAGCCCCCGCTCACCGCAACTAGAGAAAGCCCACATGCAGCAAGGAAGACCCAACGCAGCCAAAAATAAATAAATAACTTTTTTTTTTTTTTTAAAAAGGCCACCTGTGCTCACATTCCAGTTTTGTGGCCATCAGCAGAATGGAGTGGCAGCCTCTCTCAGATAAAGCAAGCTCATCAGGTCACCACAGTCTCCACCACCCACTACTATCTCACTGACTCCCCCACTTCATTCACTTGCTACCTGTCTGCTCCTGGGGGCATTTAGATTTGGACCCCTAATCTGGTCATCTCACAGATGGAAGAATCCAAACCCCAGAGAGGAAGAGGTTACCCAATTCACACAGCACTTGGAGCCTGGGCTCCAAGCCAGCCCTCACACAGCCCTTCAGTGATAAGAGACACTTGTAACTTTACACTTGATGGGAGCTCAGAAAGGGAGTTCCCAGACAGATCAAGCTAACCCCTATTTGCTGAGCACTGCCCAATTTTTGCCTCCAAGGTGGGCATCTCCACATCAACATCTCAAGTGGCCCTCCCAACGACTCTGGCAGGTCAGCCTTGACAACCTCTATCTTACACGTGAGAAACTGTTGCTTGGGAGGTTAAGTGACTCTCCCAGGATCTCACTGCAAGCTTGTGGTAGGTCTAACTTCAGTTCACTAGCTCTTGACATAAGACCTCCTGCTCTCTCCCCAAAACACCCTCTCTGACTCTTACTAGGATTTTCTTGGACTGAGGCTGGAGTCTCTGCTGGCTAAATTTACTCTCTTCCAGAAGGATTCTAACACAGGGCAGCCCGAGAGCCAAGCTGGAGTTGTCAGAAATACCGACTATAGGCCAAGCATATGCTAGATGCTTTTCACAAAGCTTCTATATTCTTTGTGTTTATCTGCATCCTCTAAATTTTCCACAGTGACTGTATTTTACTTCCTGTACAAGGAATTGCTTGATCTAGGCCTGGAAATGATTCTACTGAAAGTTTGGGGAAGTTGAGGATATTGGCCCCCAACTTGCAGTTAAGGAAACTGAGGCTCAGATGGATGGCCCAAGGTTACACAGGTAAGAAGTGATGGAATCAGGATTCTGTCTGAGTCCAAGGCCTGTGCTCTTTCCATTCCACTACTCTGCTTGCCCTTTTTTTTTTTTTAACACCTTGTTCCACAAAGGAGTTCAGGCAACTTATAAAAATACATTAAAGGAATCAAGCATTTATCCTGTCTTTCTTTGTACAAACTATTTCAGGAAAATCAAATAATGAATGAGGAAAAGTTATTCTTTTATTTTTTCATTTAAGTTTTTTTTTTTTTTTTTTTTTTTGCGGTACGCGGGCCTCTCACTGTTGTGGCCTCTCCCACCGTGGAGCACAGGCTCCAGATTCGCAGGCCCAGCGGCCATGGCTCACGGGCCCAGCCGCTCCATGGCACGTGGGATCTTCCCAGACCGGGGCACGAACCCATGTCCCCTGCATCGGCAGGCGGACTCTCAACCACTGCGCCACCAGGGAAGCACTCATTTAAGTTTTATTTTTAAATTATTTTTGTAATTTAATTTTATTTTTAAAAATAATTTTTATTGAAAAGTTGTTCTTTATGGAAGAATTCCAGCTAATGAATGCAAAAAGAATGACAGAGGGACTTCCCTGGTGGTCCAATGGTTATGACTCCGTGCTTCCATTGCAGGGGGCTCGGGTTCTATCCCTGGTCAGGGAACTAAGATCCCACATGCTGCTGGGCATGGCCAAAAAAAAAAAAGAATGACAGAATTAGAAAGTCATGGGGAATTCCCTGGCAGTCCAGGACTTGGCGCTTTCACTGCCAGGGCCCGGTCCCCATTTTGCAACACCTAATGAGATAACGGATCATCAGCAGATGCTAAAACCAACAGATAAAAGGTTGATGGGGAATTCTATAATGAAAAGAGCAGGCCAAGAGCCCTGAAACCGAGGACCAATCAGTAAAAATATTTAAACTAAGTATGTGCCGCTAGATGAGACATAATAATAAGTAGACAGCACCATCGCCAGTAAGGTATTCTTGCTAAAGACATTAAACCTGAATCTAATCAAGCTCTAGATCTAACTTTCAGTTTAATGGAAATACAACAGACAGAAGAACAAGTTAAACTACTCCATCAGGAAGCAATCAGCCAAATCTTCTGGGATGTGGAAACCTTTACAGGGCAAATGCTCTGGTTTCCTTTACAAATAAATAGCATGAAAAAAGAAGAAAAGTGAAACTGTTATAGATGAAAAGTTACTTATGACACATATCAACCAAATGAAATGTGTGAGCCTCATTTGAGTTCTTATTGGAACAAACCAACTATTAAAGAAATTTGAACATGAACTAGGTATTAAATGATTTTAGGGAATTTGTATTAATTTTGTTAGGTATGATAGTGGCATTGTAGTTATATTTGAAAAAGCCCTATCTTTTAAAGATATATGCTGAAATAATTCCAGTGAAATGATATGATATCTGGGATTTGCTTTATAATACTTCAGAGGGAGGGAAAAGTGGGGAGGTAAATGAAACAAGATTGGCAAAATGTTGGTAATTATTGAGGATGGGTTACAGGTGCATAACAGTTTATTACATTCTCTCTACTTTCATGTGTTTGAAATATTCCATAATAAAACATTTTTTAAGGCTTAAAGTAAATAATTAAGAAAATTGGGACAAAGAGAAAATACAGATCCAGAAATAGAATAGTTCTGAGCTTCTTAGCAGCCAAAACAAAGAGGGAAACGAGTCATGATGGCCAACTGTTGAGAAATACAGTCTCATGCCTGCAGTTTTTTGACCCTTACTCAATTATGTAAGAATGGGCCCTGAGCCTGGAACACTTCCTAACCAAGAGATAAAGAGCCCACACAGCCTGTGCTGGATTTATCACCTTGTGTGGGAGTATCTTTCCTTGTTTCAGGTGTCATGAGTACTCTTTTGTCTCTGCTTAAAGCATGTCGGTCATATGGCATCTAGCCAACCCCATGGTTATTATCTGTCCTCCTCTTGGAGGGGATAGGGTCCTTCCACTATGGCACAAGAAGGGTGAGCATAGGTGAAGTGCCCTGTGTTGATCACTGGGAGAGATCCCCCGGCAATGAGGGACCAACACCCACTACTGAAGCTGATCCTGCTGTCTCTTCTCTATGTGAGTAAAGCGTTGTTCCATCCGGTGCTTGACTGCATTGTGTCTTCCTTGACTACTCAGATACCAAGAGGAAATGGGTAGAAGTGTTTAGAGTCTTCCCCGGGGAATTATAACTGGTGCAAGGGTACTCCACTTGACACAAAGAGATTTCTAAAACCAACAAACCAGCACAGTTTCTTGTAATCAAAGAGATTCCGGTGCTGGCAAAATTCCTACTCAATATGGCCTATCAGTAGGGGGCCAGTCATCTGCCCTGATTTGGGGTATAATGAAGGACTTGCAAAGAGCTAGGGCCAACAGAAGGAGAGGAAAGAGGTGAAGAGAAGTGGACCTTGGAGGATGAGGGAAATGGAGAAGGACATGGGAAAGGCAGGGCATTCTAGGGGGAGGGTACTGAGTGAGCAAAGGCAGAGAGGCTATTTCATTTTCATAAAAGAAGAAATACAAAAAATGCATGTGAACCTGAAGAAAGCTGGTCTTTTATTTGCTCTCTCTTTGGCAAAAGAAATCGATCCAACTCCAAAAAGCACTGACAGGAAACAAAAGTCTTTACCAAAGGTCTCTGGAGGACACTGCAAAGGGATTACACAGCACAGCTCACGGCAAGACATCCTTTCAGAATCCTACTAAATCTCTCTTCCTCAAAGTTCCACACCATTACAACAGCTCCCCAAACCTCTTCCTTCTTTCTCTTTTTCCAAATTCCTGACCACCCAAACTCTGCCAGCTCCCTCACTCCCCTCCCTTCTCTCAGAAGCAGCTTTTCCTGATTGGGACTGGGCGGAAATTCCTCCAGGTCTCTCCACTCTTTTGCTTATAGGTCTATTTCTCTCCCTCTGCCCTCCTTACAAAGGCTCCTAAGCCTGGGAAGGAGGAAAAGCAGTGCATATTTACATGTGAGTATTTTTGTCCCGTGGCCTGGAAATAAAAAAAAAAAGATTGGAAGGAAAGACACCCGCATGTTAACAGGAAGATGCCAGCAAAGCTTTGGAATCAGATAAAGTTGGGTCCAGGTCCTGGCTCTGCCACTTTCTAGCTGTGTGACCTTGGGGAAGCCTCACTGGAGACATTTCTCCAAACCTCAGATTGCTGTTCCGTGAATGACTTAGCATGGTATCTGGCATATAGCAAGCGTTCCATAAAGTGTAGCTTACAAAATAAAGGAGTTAGTTACCTGTAGATAGGAGGAATATGGTGAACTTTATTTTGTCTTTATCCATATTTTTTGCCTTTATCAGTATTTAAAAATTTTACAGTAAGTACATACTTGTAAAAATAAAACAACATAAAGATCATTATAAACACAGGCGTAGGATTAAATGTTTATCAGTAGAAGATCAAATGAATTATGGGGTACCCATATTCTGGAATATTATGAACTCCTTAAAAATGGGGTATCTCTATAAATAATGACACGAAAAAATGTCCATAGTATACAGCAAGTTGCAAAACAATATGTGGTGTGACCCCCTTTATATATACATATATATAGTATGCTACAAATAAGAAAAACCTCAGCTATCTCACCAGTGAAGATGAGTGTTTTTCATTTTTCAAATCCATATTTTTGTAAGGTTTTAATTAAAAGACTCATGAATTACTTTTACATAAAAGAAAAACACTGAAAGGGGGGTAAAAAACAGGCAGGTAGGGTTTCCCGTGTGTTTCCCAGGCCCACGGCGGAACAGAGCACCAGACAAACGAAGGACCCCAAGATTCTGCGCACCTAAGTCCTATCGCTGAGCCGGTTGAGCTCCTGCCAGCCACTAGTCTGGGCAGGAAGGGTAAACAGGGCACCCCATCTTCAGCCCTCGAAGGCTCCCCCCTGCGCCCACGTCCTGTTTCGCAGACTGCAATAGAAGGGAGCCAGTAGAAATTGCTCCCTTTCTCCCCATGGGGACCCTTCTAATACCTCTGCTAAGGAGAGTAAGGTTTGCTGGAGCAGAGAAGAGGGCAGGGGCAAGAGAAGGTCCTGGGGCCTAAAGATCTTTCTAGATGTATGTGGTCTGTGGCCCCCAAGACTTCCCCGCTCCCCGAATCTTGTTGAAACTGAAGATGGGGGGGGCTCTGGAGGGACCAAGGGGCTTGCCGGGCTCTCAGGGTGGGACCCGCCCCGCAGCGTGTGGAGGGAGGAAGCTGCTGAGCCCCCAAACTCTTGGGGGACAAGCCTGAGCAGTTCCTGGAATGTGGGGGAAATGGGTACCCTATCAGCGCTCTCTATAAAAACCATCGCCTACAGAAGATCAAGCCCCAAGATTGAGTCCCAGGATTTCCTGACTAGTTCCAAGAACCCAACCTAGAAAGTGGGCGGGGTTCCTGCCTCCTCTTCCCCTCCCCACTCGGGCCCTTCTCGTTTTTTGGGTCCCCAGTCCAGGCCCAACCCCACGGCCAGCCCATTCAGCTCCCAAGTCTAGTCGGCCCTGCGCTCCCTCAAACCACCGCCAGTGCCCGCCCCGCCCCCAGCTCTGCGTCTCCCCCCGCCCCATTTCCGCTTAGTTTGCACTCCCGGCACCCCGCGCGCGCCTCGGGTACCTCCTCGGCCCGCGGCAACTCAAGCGCCGAGGCCCCGCCCCTCTGATGCCCCGCCCCAAAGCCCCGCCCTGGCACGTGCCCGCGCTTAGCTTGTTTACCTCTCAGTGCCTGTGAGGGGACCCCTCTACAGGTCAATCCCTGACTATATTATCAGCCCTTGGGACCTGCATTCGAAGTGTTGGGAAGGGGGTTCGCGGCGTTTAGAGAAGTTTGGAGAAGATGCAGGCCCGGAAGCGGAAGCAGAGAATGGAGAGGGCCGGAGGTCGGGGCAGTGAGGACCACAAAGCTCGAGCGCACGCCCACCTCCTTCCCTCCGGGCCGGCGCACTTGGGAGTGGGACGAGACTCTCGGTCTGGGCCCGGCGGGCTCGAGCCTGAATCTGAGCAAGGGCTGGCCCGGTACCCGCCAGGTGTGCTGCGCGGGACTGGCGGCGGGGCGGGGTGGCCCCCGGAACGATTGTCGGGGATGGAGGGCGAGTCAAGTGAGCTGGGAATGCCCGGCCTAGTATCGGGAATCGAGGGTCCAGTTGGAGGTATTGAGGTGAGGCGAGATTAGGTCCAACGGCTCTCTCGCCTGGATACCGTGACCTGTCCTGGCAACGGTGGGGAGCAGGAGGCCCAACCTTTGGGGCTGTGCCTCATTAGCGCTTCCCAGGTGGGGCGCGGAGCTTGACTCTACGCCGCCACCGTGTGGCCGCAGGGAGCAGCGCCTGCCTGGACCCGGAGACTCCTCAGCGCTGGGGCGGGGGACCAGGCCCTGGAGACCTTGGGAGAGGCGCCCTTGGGGAGACTGACTTTCGATACCCTGCTCCTCCCGAGCTGGGTACCAGGAATGGGGCTGAAGTTGCCATGGCGGCGGCGGAGCAGTCGCCGGGGCTTCCTCCAGCCGCTCTGAATCCTCCTCAGGACAGCGTGGGACTGTGGTGTGGACACCCATTATCCGCCAGCATGTTGTTGCTGCTCACTGAATAAGGAGGTGTGGAGATGTGGATGAAAATAATCCCTCCCAAAGGCAGCAAGGCCTCCAACAACCAACCAGCTTTTCCTAAGCATCTACTATGTGAAAGGCGTACAAAGATGAATAATTAAAATAAGTAGGGAAAGCCCTCTCATATTTGTGGCTCCCCACTCTCATGAAAATAACAGGTAACTTTTAGGAAGGCTTACTGTATGCCAGGCATTTACTGAGTACTTTTATATGCGTGATAACATTAAATTCTCACCACAGTCCTCTAAGGGTAGGCACTATTATTCCTATCCAACAGATGAGGAAGTTTAGGTTCAGAGAAGTTAAGTAACTTGCCTAAAGTCATACAGCTAGATCGAATTTCTAAGCCTTGGCTTGACTTTTTTTTTTTTTTTTTGGCCAAGCTGTGGGGCTTGCAGTATCTCAGTTCCCCAACCAGGGATTGAACCCGGCCCCTGCAGTGAAAGCCCAGAATCCTAACCACTAGGCCACCGGGGAACCCCCTTGGCTTTTTTTTTTAATAGACTTAATTTTTTAGAGCATTTTTAAGTTCACAGCAAAATCGAGCAAAGATGCAGTGTTTCCATATGCCTCCTGTGCCAACACACAACTTCCTCTATCAACATCTAACACCAGAGTGGTGCATTTGTTACAATTAGTGAACCTACATTGATACATCATTATCACCCAAAGTCCAAAATTTACGTTTGATAAGCCTTAGTTTTTAACCACCATGTCAATCTCCTACCCTAATTATAAGGCCACTTTGCTGAGCGGGGATTCAACTGGGACTTTGAAGGGTATGTAGAATTTTCCAAAGCAGGGGGTAAGAAGGACATTTCAGGCAGGAGAGTTGTTTAGAGAAAGATGTAGAGGGATTTTCAGGATACTTGGCAAGTTTGACTTGAGCAAGAGGCCCCAAGCTTTAGTTAGTCAATTGAGTATCGACCTCATGAAGTTTGTCCTAAGCAATAACAGCCATGAAATCGTGAGTTTAGAATGCAAGTTATATTTTTGAATCCCCATTGAAATATGTTAATCTTTGAAAAATATTTGGTTATATGCCACTAAAATATATCCCTAGAGCCACCAGTGATAGTCATGCCTCATTCTGGAAAACACTACCATAGGGAATTACTGGAGGTACCCTGGGGAGTTAGGATGAGGCTACTGTTTGTTGAGCAAGGGTCATCTGTGTCCTAAGTAAGCTGCTCGCTGCTGTTCATAATTCTCTGAGCCCCAGACCTACCAGCATATTTGATCTTATCTTTCCTGGCTAGCAACATTTTGGTGGCTCCTTATTCTCTTCTAGATAGAAGAGTAAATGCCTTAACATAACCTACAAGATCCTTGGGGATCCTGGGGTAGGCCCACCATGGCCCCATCAGGCTGGTGAAGAGAGGGAGATAGGAGACAGGATCTCCTGGAGGAAGTGACATCTGAGCTGAAGTCTAACGGATTTATGGGAGAGAACTAGGTGATGGTGGTGAAGAGCTTTTTTAGGTAGAAGGAACAGCAAGTGCAAATTTCCCGAGGCAGGAAGGAACAATGTGCATGTGAGCACCTGAGAGAGGCACTAGAGGAAGAGCCAGGGGAGAAGAGTTTGCAGGAGCCAGACCCTGCCTGCAGTATCTGGAGGCATCACAAGCATTGTGATCTTAATGCTGTGCCTTACGGGGAGCCTTTAGGGCCTCAAGAACGGTGACTTCAGTTACTTGAATAACAAATACTTTTTGAACACCTACTTCAGGTGGAGCACTGGGAATTTTAATAGACTCTCATGGTCCCTGCCATCAGGAAACTTACATTCTTTTACAAACAAAAGTTATACATATGCATGGTTTAAAGAAATAACAAGTATTATAAGGTTTTCTATGAAAACAGAAGGCAGTCCACTGCCTTTTCCCTCATTTCCACTTTTGCAGAGGCATCTATTTTCAACTTTTTTAGCTGACTGTATTTTAGATTTATCTCCATTATCTCTAAGTAATCTTGTTTTTTTTTTGTTGTTGTTGTTATTTTTTTGTTTTTTGGCGGTACGCGGGCCTCTCACTACTGTGGCCTCTCCCGCTGCCAGCGGCCATGGCCCACGGGCCCAGCCGCTCCGCGGCACGTGGGATCTTCCTGGACCGGGGCACGAACCCGTGTCCCCTGCATCGGCAGGCGGACCCTCAACCACTGCGCCACCAGGGAAGCCCTGTTTTTTGAATTTTTGAATTTTATTTAATTTATTTTTTTATACAGCAGGCATGTATGTCAATCCCAATCTCCCAGTTCATCCCACCACGACTACCCCACCCCCCTGCCACTTTCCCCCCTTGGCGTCCATACGTTTGTCCTCTACATCTGTGTCTCTAGTTCTGCCCTGCAAACCGGTTCATCTGTACCATTTTTCTAGGTTCCACATATATGCATTAATATACGATATTTGTTTTTCTCTTTCTGACTTACTTCACTCTGTGTGACAGTCTCTAGATCCATCCATGTCTCTACAAATGACCCAATTTCGTTCCTTTTTATGGCTAAGTTAATATTCCATTCTATATATGTACCACATCTTATTTATCCATTCGTCTGTCGATGGGCATTTAGGTTGCTTCCATGACCTGGCTATTGTAAGTAGTGCTGCAGTGAACATTGGGGTGCATGTGTCTTTTTGAATTATGGTTTTCTCTGGGTATACGCCCAGTAGTGAGATTGCTGGGTCATATGGTAATTCTATTTTTAGTTTTTTAAGGAACCTCCGTACTGTTCTGCATAGTGGCTGTATCAATTTACATTCCCACCTACAGTGCAAGAGGGTTCCCTTTTCTCCACACCCTCTCCAGCATTTGTTGTTCGTAGATTATCTGATGATGCCCATTCTAAATGGTGTGAGGTGATACTCATTGTAGTTTTGATTTGCATTTCTCTAATAATTAGTGATGTTGAGCAGCTTTTCATGTGCTTCTTGGCCATTTGTATGTCTTCTTTGGAGAAATGTCTGTTTAGGTCTTCTGCCCATTTTTTGATTGGTTTTTTTCTTTTTTAATATTGAGCTGCATGAGCTGCTTATATATTTTGGAGATCAATCCTTTGTCCATTGATTCGCTTGCAAATATTTTCTCCCATTCTGAGGGTTGTCTTTTCATCTTGTTTGTAGTTTGCTTTACAAAAGCTTTTAAGTTGCATTAGGTCCCATTTGTTTATTTTTGTTTTTATTTCCATTACTCTAGGAGGTGGATCAAAAAAGATCTTGCTGTGATTTATGTCAAAGTGTGTTCCTCCTGTTTTCCTCTAAGAGTTTTCTAGTATCCAGTCTTACATTTAGGTCTCTAATCCATTTTGAGTTTATTTTTGTATATGGTGTTAGGGAGTGTTCTAATTTCATTCTTTTTACATGTAGCTGTCCAGTTTTCCCAGCACCACTTATTGAAGAGACTGTCTTTTCTCCATTGTATATCCTTGCCTCCTTTGTCATAGATTAGTTGACCATAGGAGCGTGGCTTTATCTCTGGACTTTCTATCCTGTTCCATTGATCTATATTTCTGGTTTTGTGCCAGTACCATATTGTCTTGATTACTGTAGCTTTGTAGTATAGTCTGGAGTCAGGGAGTCTGATTCCTCAGGCTCCTTTTTTTCCCCTCAAGACGACTTTGGCTATTCGGGGTCTTTTTTGTCTCCATACAAATTTTAAGATTTTTTGTTCTAGTTCTGTAAAAAATGGCACTGGTAACTTGATAGGGATTGCATTGAATCTGTAGATTGCTTTGGGTAGTGTAGTCATTTTCACAATATTGATTCTTCCAATCCAAGAACATGGTATATCTCTCCATCTGTTTGTGTCATATTTGATTTCTTTCATCAGTGTCTTATACTTTTCTGAGTACAGGTCTTTTACCTCCTTAGGTAGGTTTATTCCTAGGTATTTTATTCTTTTTGTTGCAATGGTGAATGGGATTATTTCCTTAATTTCTCTTTCTGATCTTTCGTTGTTAGTGTATAGGAATGCAATAGATTTCTGTGCATTAATTTTGTATCCTGCAACTTTACCAAATTCATTGAGCTCTAGTAATTTTTTGGTGGTATCTTTAGGATTCTCTATGTATAGTATCATGTCATCTGCAAACAGTGACAGTTTTCCTTCTTCTTTTCCAATTTGTATTCCTTTCATTTTTTTTTCTTCTCTGATTGCTGTGGCTACGACTTCCAAAACTATGTTGAATAATAGCGGTGAGAGTGAACATCCTTGTCTTGTTCTTGATCTTAGAGGAAATACTTTCAGTTTTTCACCATTGAGAATGATGTTTGCTATCGGTTTGTCGTATATGGCCTTTATTATGTTGAGGTAGGTTCTCTCTATGCCCACTTTCTGGAGAGTTTTTATCATAAATAGGTGTTGAATTTTGTCAAAAGCTTTTTCTAGGGCTTCCCTGGTGGCGCAGTGATTGAGAGTCCGCCTGCTGATGCAGGGGACATGGGTTCGTGCCCCGGTCCGGGAAGATCCCACATGCCGCGGAGCGGCTGGGCCCGTGAGCCATGGCTGCTAAGCCTGCGCGTCCGGAGCCTCCGCAACGGGAGAGGCCACAACAGTGAGAGGCCGGCGTACCGCAAAAAAAAAAAAAAAAAAAAAAAAAAAAAAAAAAGGTTTTTCTACATCTCTTGAGATGATTATATGGTTTTTATTCTTCAGTGTGTTAATATGGTGTATCACATTGATTGATTTGTGTATATTGAAGAATCCTTGCACCCCTGGGATAAATCCCACTTGATCATGGTGTATTATCCTTTTAATGTGTTGTTGGATTCTGTTTGCTAGTATTTTGTTGAGGATTTTTGCATCTATATTCATCAGTGATATTGGTCTGTAATTTTCTTTTTTTGTAGTATCTTTGTCTGGTTTTGGTATCAGGGTGATGGTGGCCTCATAGAATGAGTTTGGGAGTGTTCATTCCTCTGCAATTTTTTGGTAGAGTTTGAGAAGGATGGGTGTCAGCTCTTCTCTAAATTTTGATAGAATTCACCTGTGAAGCCATCTGGTCCTGGACTTTTTGTTTGTTGGAAGATTTTTAATCACAATTTCAATTTCATTACTTGTGATTGGTCTGTTCATATTTCTATTTCTTTCTGGTTCAGTCTTGGAAGGTAATACCTTCCTAAGAATTTGTCCATTTCTTCCAGGTTGTCCATTTTATTGGCATAGAGTTGCTTGTAATAGTCTTTCTTTTTTTAAAAAAAAATTAATTATTTTTGGTTGCATTGGCTCAGTTGCTGTGCGTGGGCTTTCTCCAGCTGTGGCAAGCAGGGGCTACTCTTCTTTGCAGTGTGTGGCTTCTCATTGTGGTGGCCTCTCTCATTGCGGAGCACGGGTTCCAGGCACGCGGATTTCAGTAGTTGTGGCTCGCGGGCTCTAGAGCGCAGGCTCAGTAGTTGTGGCTCACGGGCCCAGCCGCTCCGCGGCATGTGGGATCCTCCCGGACCGGGGCTCGAACCCATGTCCCCTGCATTGGCAGGCGGGTTCCTAACCACTGCGCCACCAGGGAAGCCAATGTAGTACTCTTATGATGCTTTGTATTTTTTCTGCAGTGTCCGTGGTAACTTCTCCTTTTTCATTTCTAATTTTATTGATTTGAGTCCTCTCCCTCTTTTTCTTGATGAGTCTGGCTAAAGGTTTATCAATTTTGTTTACCTTCTCAAAGAACCAGCTTTTAGTTTTATTGATCTTTGCTATTGTTTTCTTTGTTTCTATTTCATTTATTTCTTCTCTGATCTTTATGATTTCTTCCTTCTACTTACTTTGGGTTTTGTTTGTTCTTCTTTCTTTAATTCCTTTAGGTGTAAGGTTAGATTGTTTATTTGAGATTTCTCTTCTTTCTTTTTTTTTTTTTTAAATATATTTATTTATTTATTTTTGGCTGTGTTGAGTCTTCATTGCTGTGCACGGGCTTTCTCTAGTTGCGGTGAGCAGGGGCTACCCTTCGTTGTGGTGTGTGGGCTTCTCATTGTCGTGGCTTCCCTTTTTGCAGAGCACGGGCTCTAGGCATGCGGGCTTCAGTAGTTGTGGCATGTGGGCTCAGCAGTTGTGGCTCGTGGGCTCCAGAGCTCAGGCTCAGTAGTTGTGGCACATGGGCTTAGTTGCTCTGCGGCATGTGGGATCTTCCCAGGCCAGGGCTTGAACCCCTGCCCCTGCATTGGCAGGTGGATTCTTAAGCACTGTGCTACCAGGGAAGCCCAAGATTTTTCTTCTTTCCTGAGGCAGGCTTGTATTGCTATAAACTCCCTCTTAGAACTGCTTTTGCTACATCCCATAGGTTTTGGATCGTTGTGTTTTCATTGTAATTTGTCTCTAGGTATTTTTTGATTTCCTCTTTGAATTCTTCAGTGATCTCTTGGTTATTTAGTAACGTATTGTTCAGCCTCCAAGTGTTTGTGTTTTTTACGTTTTTTTTCCCTGTAATTGATTTCTAATCTCACAGTGTTGTGGTCGGAAAAGATGCTTGATATGGTTTCAGTTTTCTTAAATTTACTGAGGCTTGATTTGTGACCCAAGATGTGATCTCTCCTGGAGAATGTTCTGTTTGCACTTGAGAAGAAAGTGTAATCTGCTGTTTTTGGATGGAATGTCCTATAAATATCAATTAAATCTATCTGGTCTATTGTATCATTTAAAGCTTGTGTTTCCTTATTACTTTTCTGTTTGGACGATCTGTCCATTGGTGTAGGTGAGGTGTTAAAGTCCCCCACTATTATTGTGTTACTGTCGATTTCCTCTTTTGTAGCTGTTAGCAGTTGCCTTATGTATTGAGGTACTCCTATGTTGGGTGCATATATATTTATAATTGTTATACCTTCTTCTGGGATTGATCCCTTGATCATTATGTAGTGTCCTTCCTTGTCTCTTGTAACATTCTTTATTTTAAAGTCTATTTTATCTGATATGAGTATTGCTACTCCAGCTTTCTTTTGATATCCATTTGCATTGAATATCTTTTTCCATCCCCTCACTTTCAGTCTGTATGTGTCCCTAGGTCTGAAGTGGGTCTCTTGTAGACAGCATATATATGGGTCTTGTTTTTGTATCCATTCAGCAAGCCTGTGTCTTTTGTTTGGAACGTTTAATCCATTTACATTTAAGGTAATTATCAATATGTATATACCTATTACCATTTTCTTAATTGTTATGAGTTTATTTTGTAGGTCCTTTTCTTCTCTTGTGTTTCCCGCTTAGAGAAGTTCCTTTAGCATTTGTTGTAGAGCTGGTTTGGTGGTGCTGAATTCTCTTAGCTTTTTCTTGTCTGTAAAGCTTTTGATTTCTCCGTTGAAACTGAATGAGATCCTCGCCCGGTAGAGTAACCTTGGTTCTTCCCTCTCATCACTTTAAGTATATCATGCCACTCCCTTCTGGCTTGTAGAGTTTCTGCTGAGAAATCAGCTGTTAACCTTATGGGAGTTCCCTTGTATGTTATTTGTCATTTTTCCCTTGTTGCTTTCAATAACTTTTCTTTGTCTTTAATTTTTGTCAGTTTGATTACTGTGTGTCTCGGCGTGTTTCTCCTTGGGTTTATCCTGTGTGGGACTGTCTGCGCTTTCTGGACTTGGGTGACTATTTCCTTTCCCCTGTTAGGGAAGTTTTCGACTATAATGTCTTCAAATATTTTCTTGGGTTCTTTCTCTCTCTCTTCGCATTCTGGGACCCCTATAATGCAAATGTTGTTGCGTTTAATGTTGTCCCAGAGGTCTCTTAGGCTGTCTTCATTTCTTTTTATTCTTTTTTCTTTATTCTGTTCTGTGGCAGTGAATTCCACCATTCTGTCTTCCACTTATCTGTTCTTCTGCCTCAGTTATTCTGCTATTGATTCCTTGAAGTGTATTTTTCATTTCAGTTATTGTATTGTTCATCTCTGTTTGTTTGTTCTTTAATTCTTCTAGGTGTTTTTTAAAAATTTATTTATTTATTTTTGGCTGCATTGGGTCTTCGTTCTGTGCATGGGCTTTCTCTAGTTGTGGCAAGTGGGGGCTACTCTTCGTTGTGGCACACGGGCTTCAGTAGTTGTAGCACGTGGGCTCAGTAGTTATGGCTCGCGTGCTCTAGAGCGCAGGCTCAGTAGTTGTGGCACACGGGCTTAGTTGCTCCGCGGCATGTGGGATCTTCCCAGACCAGGGCTCGAACCCGTGTCCCCTGCACTGGCAGGCGGATTCTTAACCACTGTGCCACCAGGGAAGCCCCTAGATGTTTGTTCTTTCATTCTTCTAGATCTTTGTTAAACATTTCTTGCATCTTCTTGATCTTTGCCTCCATTCTTTTTCTGAGGTCCTGGATCATCTTCACTATCATTATTCTGAATTCTTTTTCTGGAAGGTTGCCTGTCTTCACTTCATTTAGTTGTTTTTCTGAGGTTTTATCTTGTTCCTTCATCTGGTACAAAGTCCTCTGCCTTTTCATTTTGTCTATCTTTCTGTGAATGTGGTTTCGTTCCACAGGCTGCAGAACTGTAGTTCTTCTTGCTTCTGCTGTCTGCTCTCTGGTGGATGAGGCTATCTAAGAGGCTTGTGCAGGCTTCCTGATGGGAGGGACTGGTGGTGGGTAGAGCTGGGTGTTGCTCTGTTGTCAGAGCTCAGTAAAACTTTAATCCGCTTGTCTGCTGTTGGGTGGGCCTGGGTTCCCTCCCCTGTTGGTTGTTTGGCCTGAGGCGACCTAGCACTGGAGTCTACCTGGCTCTTTGATGGGGCTAGTGGCAGACTCTGGGAGGGCTCACACCAAGCAGTACTTCCCAGATCTTTTGCTGCGAGTGTCCTTGTCCCCATGGTGAGCCACAGACACCCCCCGCCTCTGCAGGAGACCCTCCAACACTAGCAGGTCGGTCTGGTTCAGCCTCCTATGGGGTCACTGCTCCTTCCCCTGGGTCCCAATGCGCACACTACTTTGTGTGCGCTCTCCAAGAGTGGAATCTCTGTTTCCGCTAGTCCTGTCTAAGTCCTGCAATCAAATCCCGCTAGCCTTCGAAGTATGATGCTCTAGGAATTCCTCCTCCCATTGCCGGACCCCCAGGTTGGGAAGCCTGACGTGGGGCTCAGAACCTTCACTCCAGTGGGTGGACTTCTGTGGTATAATTGTTCTCCAGTTTGTGAGTCACCCACCCAGTGGTTATGGGATTTGATTTTATTGTGATTGCGCCCCTCCTACCGTCTCATTGCGGCTTCTCCTTTGTCTTTGGATGTGGGTATCTTTTTTGGTGAGTTCCGGTGTCTTCCTGTCGATGATTGTTCAGCAGTTAGTTGTGATTCTGGTGCTGTCGCAAGAGGGAGTGAGAGCACGTCTTTCTACTCCGCCATCTTGAACCAGTCTCCTAGTTAATCTTGTTTCGCCATTTCTAGACATTTCAGTTTTAAACACTATCTCTTGACTTTCTACTATGGAAGATAAAGTTTTGTCTTTCCCCATCACCTGCGCCACCATACACATACTCCCCACATCCTCAAATTGCGAACATAATTTTGGTTCGTTCAGTAGTCTTTGTTTACATTATTATATGTAAGCTATGATTACTTTTCCTTTCCTGTACAACTTTTTGTTTTTCCCAGAGTCAACAATTGTCCTGTTGTGTCACTTGCTTAGTTTCTGTGTATTCCACCCTCCACCAGTTATCTAAATCTCTTCTCAAGAGGTTCCTACATATCAGGTGTCTCAGATTGGTGTCTCTGGAAGCAGAGGTGGAGATAAGACAGGTTTACTAGGGATCAACACCTATGAGAGGAAGTGGGCGGAAGCAGGATTGGGCAGAGGCAGAGGAACTGCACTGAGGCCTGGAAAGCCTCCGCCCACCTGGCAGGAAGCCTTGGAGCAAGTATGGCCCATCCTATGAGTGTCCTGAGCCCTGCTGAAATGGCCAGGGCTTTATACCCTGCCTGGCTCAGTCTTGCCTATGGGCTGCCCCAGGAAGGATCTGATCTTCGGCGAGGTAGCTCTCTGCATCGGAGAGCGAACCTGAAGGAGCTGACAGCTGGAGGTGGTCTGCTGGTCGAACTCCCCACAGCTGGGCCACAAGCCCTTCCTTGAAGGGGACTCTGGGAGGCAGACTCCATGACTACCACATCATGTGTTCTGTCAATTCCATCTTTTTTTTTTTTTTTAGTGTGGACCATTTTAAAAGTTTTTATTGAATTTACAATATTGCTTCTGTTTTATGTTTTGGTTTTTTGGCCGTGAGGCATGTGGGATCTTAGCTCCCTCTGCACTGGAAGGCGAAGTCCCAACCACTGGACCACCAGGGAAGACCCTGTCAATTCCATCTTCTTGAAGAAACTTTTCTTCTGCTCCAGTCTGGAGCATTTGCCCTTTATATCTGGTGAACGGCTATTATTCTGGGCAGGGAAAGATCCAGACTTTGTAGGGTTTAAAGTTTATACAATCTGGGGGCCCTTTAAAAAAAGGAATACAAAGTTAGCTGTAATTTATTTGGATTGATAAATCAATAAATTCCTGGAGCTTGAGATCCCTTAGAGACTCAGGACCTTTTCTTCTGAGCTCTCATTGAGCAATCTAGCAACAGTGCTCGCTGATTGGTTTCTCCCACCTGCCTAGAGAACCCTCTACAACTCCCAGCACTCCCAGCGGCCCCCGGAATGTGCAGGAAGCAGAAGCTTAGCCTTCTAGGTGAGTCCGCCTCTGATCCTGGGGTCTTCATGAGCATCTGTCACCTCGCTCCTGTGTTGGATTTCCCTGGGACTGCTGCTTTCTTTACTCTCTCCTTTTGGTGGAGCACCTACTCCAACATTTTCTTGGGAAAGAGGGTGTGTGAGGTGACATTTTTGAGTCCTTGCAAGTCTGCGAATACCTTCATTCTACCTTCCCCTTAATAATGTGTTTCGGTACAGGATATATGAAGACTCTTAGAACGGTGCCTGGCACGTAAGAAGTTCTATAGGTGTTTTGCCATCATTATTATAAAAAACTCTCATTGGAGGGACTTCCCTGGTGGTCCAGTGGGTAAGACTCCGTGCTCCCAATGCAGGTGGCCTGGGTTTGATCCCTGATCAGGGAACTAGATCCTGCACGCATGTCACAACGAAGGATCCCACGTGCCACAACTAAGAGCCAGCACAGCCTAAATTTTAAAAAAGACAAAAAAACAACTGTCTTTGGAGATTATTTTCTTTTAGTGTTACTATTGAGAAGTCCAAAGCATCCTGATTCCTGGTGTTTGGGTGTAGTCCCTTTTCTACTTTGGAAGCTACAGGGTCTTCTCTTTGTGTCCCCCTCCACACCTCCCTGACCACCATGGTTCTGACGTCTCACGATAGTACCTCTGGGACAGGTCTGTTGCTACCCATGGCACTGAGCACTTGGAGGTGCCTTTCAACATGGAACCGTATGTCCTTCAGTTCTGGGAATTTTCTTCCATTTTTAATTGATGACTCCTCTCTGTTCTGCTTTCTCTTTCTGTAATATCTATTATTCAGATGTTGAGTGTCCCGGACCAGTACTCTAATTTTCTTTTTTTCCTCTCTGCTTTTCTATCTCTTTTTCTCTTTGTTTTACTTTCTGGAAGATTTCCTCAAATTTATCTTCCAACCCTTCCATTGAATTTTTAATTGCAAGGGCTTTTTATTGTTGATGTTTTTTTTTTCTTCTTCTTCTTTCTTTTTTTAGCTGTGCTGGGTCTTAGTCGCGGCACACGGGATCTTTCTTGCGGCGTGCGGGATTTTTAGCTGTGGCATGCAGGCTCTTAGTTGTGGCATGCGGGATCCAGTTCCCTGACCAGGGATTGAACCCAGGCCCCCTGCATTTGGAGCGTGGAGTCTTAACCTCTGGACCACCAGGGAAGTCCCTTGTTAGTTTCTTTTTAAAATAACATCCTGTTCTTGCATCCTGGATGCACTATGTTTTCTTATCTCTCTGAAGATGTGACCTTATGTCCTTCCCCTCAGCCTGGTCAGATTAGCTTTCAGAGAAATTTTTCTGATCCTCTTGCCCAGAGAGCAAAGCCATGGGTGCCAGCTTTCTGGGAGGAAACAGGTTGGGGGGTGTCTCAGCCATCACAGTGTATATGGTCACTTCATTGCCTGATTTGGGAAAGATACCTCCGACCTCCACTGTGCCTGCAGTTTCCCATCCCAGTGATTCTGTTTAATTCTTTTTAGAGAATAAACCTCCAGTTTCCTGCCAGGATTGGGGAAGGGACGTAGGGACCTAACAATTCTGATTCCGGAACATCTTCCAACCTCTTCTCCTTATTTAATACTCCCACCCCCATTTAAACAGGTACCTGAGCCTTTTGGGGGAGTCTGTGATCTAAATTGGGTTGGCTCTCCTTCCCCACGTCCAGGTTAGGCAGTAGTTTCCTTGGGTTTGCTGTGTAGTTAGTTACCACCCAACCATCTGTTTTCCAGCTTCCCTCATTCTCCTCATCTCAGTGGGTTTGTGCTTTTTTTAAAATTTTTATTTATTTACTTTTGGCTGCGTTGGGTCTTCATTGCTGCCCGCAGGCTTTCTCTGATTGCGGCGAGCGGGGACTACTCTTCGTTGTGGTGCACAGGCTTCTCATTGTGGTGGCTTCTCTTGTTGCGGAGCACAAGCTCTAGGCGCGTGGGCTTCAGTAGTTGTGGCACATGGGCTCAGTAGTTGTGGCTCGCGGGCTCTAGAGCGCCAGCTCAGTAGTTGTGGTGCACGGGCTTAGTTGCTCCGCGACATGTGGGGTCTTCCCGGACCAGGGCTCGAACACGTGTCCCCTCCATTGGGAGGCGGACTCTTAACCACTGTGCCACCAGGGAAGCCCTCTTTCTGTAGTTTTAGTGGAGTTTGGGGAGGGACTGAAATTAGACACATGTTCAATTTGCCATAATTTTCAGAGCTTCCATTTTTACCTAAACCAGTAAACAGATTAATAATTACAGACTGTGAGAGCTACAGAGGAAACAAACATGAGGCCAAGACAAGAACAATGGCAAGATGACTCAGACTTAAGAAATGCAGAGTTGTATCTTTAAAATATGCACCTTGCCTCAGTGTAGAGGGACTTCCCTGGCAGGCAAGTGGGTAAGACTCCGTGCTCCCACTGCAGGGGGCCCAGGTTCAAACACTGGTCAGGGGACTAGATCTCGCATGCATGCCGCAACTAAGACCCATCGCAGCCAAAATAAATAATTAAATAAATAAATAAATATTAAAAAGAAAACTAAGACATATCTTGCGTCTACTTTAAAAAAATAATAAAATATGCACCTTGCTTCAGTGTAGAGAAGACACGTGAGGAACATTCGTGGAGTCGGAGACAGTGAGGAAGCCACTGGAGATCAAGGTGAATGCTGGCTGGATTGGAAAGGTGATGGCTGTAGAGCTGGAAGCAACCATGTAGAACGTAGACAGACTGTAACCTGCAAAGGGCAGGCACCATGTCCATTTTGTTGCCTGCTGTATATAAACCCAGATATGCGTATTGTATATATATGCCCAGCTGTCTGGTTACCAGAGACATTTGATAAATGTTTGTGAGTGGACATGGGTGGGTGAAGAGGGGAGAGGAAATGAGAATGACCTTTCTCCCTCTAGTGTAGACCTCGGAGGCCAACTAAGTGCCGTGGAGTGTGCGGCCAAAGGGAGCCACAGAAGGTCTGGGAGTAAGGGAATGACCAGCAGGTGAGAGCAGGTCTTCACCTGCACACAGGACCTGTATCACATGACCCCTCACCCTCCAGCCTGTCCTCCATCCATCACACTCCACTCTGGCCCCTCCAGCAGTTTCCTCTGCCTGACATGTCTTCTCCCCAGCCTCAGCCCCTCACATGGCCCCTCCACACTCCCATACTGGCCTCAGGAGGCTACAGTCTGATTCTTTTTTTTTTTGTATTAATCATGCTTTTTTATTCTATTTTTTAAATAATTTTTATTGGAGTATAGTTAATTTACAATGTTGTGTTAATTTCAGGTGTACAGCAAAGTGAATCAGTTATACATATCTCCACTCTTTTTTAGATTCTTTTCCCATACAGGCCATTACAGAGTACTGAGTAGAGTTCCCTGTGCCATACAGTAGGTCCTTATTAGTTATCTATTTTATATACAGTAGTGTGTATATGTCCATCCCAATCTTTCAGTTTATCCCTCCCCCACCCACAGTCTGAGTCTTAAACCATATTCTTTTTCTGCAGGCCTCTTACAACAGTTTGCAATTGTGTGGCCATTGAGGGGCTTCTGGATTTAACGTCAGATTCCCCCATAGAATATGAGCGTTGTGAGGGATGGAACCTGGCTGTTTTATTTGCCATTGTATCCCTAGCACCTGGGACCAAGCCTAGCCTGCAGAAGGGGGCTTGATAAATTTTAAAAAATGATTTATTTTTATTGCGATATAATCAACATATAACCTTGTATTAGTTTTATTTGATTCAATATTTGTATATATTGGCAAATCATTATCACAATAAGTTTAGTTAACATCCATCAGCACACAGTTACAATGATTTTTTTTTCCCTGTGATGGACTTTTACCATCTACCCTCTTGGCAACTTTCAAATATATAATACAGTATTGTTACCTATAGTCATTTACTGTACCAATAATTGTTGAAGGAACCAAATGAAAGTAGGTGTCATCTCGCCGAGATGGTGGGATGGAGAAGAGTTTGAAGGGGAGACCACGGAGGAGGTATGGCAGTGACTTGGGAGGGAGAGGGCACAGCCAGAGCACAGGCAAGGGGCAGAAGTCCTGAGAGAGGAAGTGACAGGTCTCAGTACCTGCTGGGCTCCAGTTGAGTGAAACCAGCCCTGAGCCTTTGTTTGGTGCTGGGCCTGGGCCTGCCCCTGGGCTCTGCAGACTCAGGTGCATGTGAATGTCTGTAACTCCAGGTTTGGTGAGATAGGCTATGAACTATGCTGGTGAGGGCATCAGGGAAGGCTTCCTGGAGGAGGATGCCCTGGAGATGGACTTTGAAAGCTGAGGGAGACATGGCCAGGAGGAGGGAAGTGATTCAAAGGTCTCTAAGGTTCTGAGCCTGGCTAAATGTCTGCAGAGTGGGGCCACAGCCAGAGGCAGGGGACTTGGGCTTTAGATACACTGATCAGTGACCAGGATCTTGCAGGATGGCTAGGGACCTGTGAGGGGGCCCAGGGTGAGGGGCGGAGTACGGCATGCGTCTCAGGCTCACTCCTGCCTCTGCAGAGCCCTCACCCAGCCCTGCCATCCCACCACTGCACACCCTAGCCTGGGTTCTAGGCCACTGAGACCAGGCTGTGCTGGCTCCATGCCTCATCTCACTCCCTGCCTTCATGCAGCCTCTCCCCAGCCGAGCCTGCCCTCCTTTTCCACTCAGGAACCTCTTTTCCTCCCTTCAGCTCCCCCAGGAAGTCCTCTAGGATTTTTTGTGCTGGGTACTTTTACAGACCTCTCCTTTACCACCTTATGTTTGGTCGTGTACCCCATATTTTAAAGATGGGAAACTGAGGCTCACAGAGGCAAAGTGCCCACAGTCATGATGAGGGAATTAAATCTGGGTCTGCCGACTCAAGCCCACTCTCCTCACTGCACCCCAAAGGCTGAGCAGGCAGGCAGAGAGCCTGGGGGATCAAGGCTGCTTCTCTTAGCCAAAGCTCTCTTCTGGGTGCCCTGGGGTTGGTCATATTGTACTAACAGGAGAGGTGCAATAGAGCACAGTGGTTAGAAGCATAGATCTAAGAGTGCTTGGGTTCAAGTCAGCTCTGCTGCCTCCTCCTATACCTAAATTTTCACTTCTGCAAAATGGGATGATAATAGTACTTACCTTATAGGGTTATTGTGCGATTAAATGATGCACATAGAAAACATTGCTACTGTTATTATATATATATCTCACATCTTTATCCATTCATCTGTCGATGGACATCTAGGTTGTTTCCATGGTTTCCATGGTTGAAACCAGCCATGGTTTCTTGGCTGTTGTGAATAGTGCTGCTATGAACATAGGGGTGCATGTATCTTTTTGAATTATAGTTTTGTCTGGATATATGTCCAGGAGTGGGATTGCTGGATCAATCCAGCAACTCTGGCAACTCTATTTTCATTTTTTTGAGGAACCTCCATACTGTTTTCCAAAGTGGCAGCACCAACTTACATTCCCACCAACAGTGTACGAGGGTTCCCTTTTCTTCGCACCCTCTCCAGGATTTGTTGTTTGTAGATTTTTAATGATGGCCATTCTGACCAGTGGGAGGTGATAGCTCATTGTAGTTTTGATTTGCATTTCTCTGATAATTAGTGATGTTGAGCATTTTTCTGAACATGTCCCTCATTGTCTCATCTCTGGCCTTGCTTATGATCTCAGACCTGAAGCTTGTCTCTTTTCAACATCTTATATTTGCCCTCACCCACAGTTTACTTGTTCACATAACATTTATTGTTTCGGTCCTTTATACAGGACAGTAGAGGCCTGGTTGGATAAATTATAATACATTAATACTGTATAATACTGGATATCTATGATTGCACAGCAGTTTCAAAATTAACCTCAATGGACTCAGAATGCTTGAATTCAAATCCCAGCTCAACCATTCATTAACTTTGTGACTTTGGGGAAATTATTTAACTTTTCTGTGCCTCAGTTTCCTCATCTATAAAATGGGCTAACAATAGTATCTACCTGGTACAGTTATTGTAAATAATTTGCAATCTAGAATGGAAGCTCTGTAAGGGCAGGATTTTGGTCTGTTTTATTCATTGCTGTATCCTCAGTGCCTAGCCTAGTGCTGGCACAAAGAAGCTATTCAATAAATATCTGTTGAACAAATCTGTGGAATAATGAGGTAATGTATATAAAGGAGCACTGTCCAACTGAAATATAATACAACCCACATATATAATTTTAAGCTTTCTAGTAGCCATGTTAAAAAAGTAAAAAGAAACAGGTAGAATTAATTTTAATAATATATATTTGAACATAATACTGTATATCCAAAGTATAATTGTAACATGAAATCAATATAAAAATTATTAATGAGATATCTTCCATTCTTTTTCTCCTACTAAGTCTTCGAAATCTGGTATTTTACACCTATAGCACATCTGAGCTATACAACAATATCTCAAGCCATATAATAAAGTAAAACATAGTTCTACCAAAAAATAAAGTTGTATTTAGCAAACAAATATTTTTAAATTTAATTAAAATTAAATAAAAATTTAAACTTAGTTCCTCAGTAGCACCAGCCACATTTCAAGAGCTGAGTAGCCACATGTGGCTAGTGGCTATCAGGTTGGGACAGCAGAGATATAAAGTGCCCAGCACAAGCTAAGTTCTTAAGAAGTTCAGCCATTATTACTGGTGATCTGGAAGATGTCTGTGCTTTAGGTTGAGTGAAACCAGCCAGTCACTGACCACTGGGTACAACATGATTTCACTTGTGCAAACAAAAAAAAAAAACCCACCTCCAAACTATATATGTTAAGTATGTAACCCAGATGTATGCAGAAGCCTCCTTATGAGAGCTCCAATCCCAGTCCACGAGAGCAGCAGGAAAAAATGAAACGTACCACCACAGATGCCTGCTGAGGAGGGTGGGCCCAGGACAATGGAAGGCCTTTGTGTTGGCTCCACGAGGAGCTGGGGAGCTGAACTGCTTGGGTAAGGGAAGGAGGAGAATTTGAATTTCCCGAGTCAGGGAAGAATGGGCGAGGGGCAAGATGGTGGGATGTATGGGGCAAAGGACCAGGCAGGGGGTATTTCTTATCGGCAGGGGTGGCTGAAAGGACTTTGAACCCATCACAGAGATGATGCTTAAAATTGGTTGCTGCATGGGGTACAATGTGAACCCTTCAAGGAACCCCCGAACCCTTTGTGAATTCTAGTTGGCTGACCGACCAATGTCCTGGGTGCATGAGTTTCAGGGTAGAATCCAGAAAGGGGTTGAGCTCCTCATCTGGGTCAGAGAAAAGAGACGGCAAGGGTAGAACCAAGGGCTGGAGACGGAGGAGACAGGAGACTGGACACATTCGGGCCCACCTCTTTCCCCCCATGCCTTTCTTGGGGCTCAAGGGGTCCACACCAACATGGTCGTGGCTGCCTCTGGGAGGACAGTGGGTTTGGGGAGGTGACGGGGATTTTCACGGTTCCTCTATGTTTCTAATCCTTGAATTGTTTCAAAGAATATTTTTATAGTGAGCAGGCAATACATTTATGTTTAGAAGGCAAAGAAAACACTCCCCTCACACCTCCCTCCCAGCCCATTCAAGGAATACACGGGCTGTGTGGAAAATTTAGAACATATGGGCAAGCAGGTAAGAATAAGAAACAAAAGTCATTGTTGACTCCGCTGCCCAGCAGTGACCACTGTGTCCTCAACTGCTAAAACTCTCTGGGGAAGCATCCAGCCTCTGGCTGGTCCCCTGCCACGCAGGCCCTGTCAGGGCCCTACCATTTCCCCCAGCTCCAGAGCAGCCAAAGGTCAGAGTAGCCAAAAAGGTTCCTTTTGGGCCCAGGGACTGAGAGGGATCTGGGCCCCTGTGCTGGGAGTGGAAATGGGGTCCTTGCTTTGGCATGGTGCCTGCTGGGCTCAACTGGGGCTATGCCAGGAGCATGGGAGCAGTGCCCACCTGTGGCACCACGGACACTGCCTTCTCCCAGCACAGAGGTCAGGAGTTTGGACAACTTACTAACTGCTCTGGGCTTCAGTGTTCTTTTTTGTAAAATACTGTTGTGAGGGTTTGAGATAATGTATGTCGTACATTTAGCACAAAGTGATCTTAGTAAGAATAAAAACATTCCGGAAACTAGTCTTTGCTCAGCTAAACCTCCAGCCCTGGTAAAGGAAGTGAGAGGGGGTAAAGTTTTTTTCTGTTAAACATAGTGGGTAAGAGATGGGGTCCCAAGGGCCAGTTTTATCTGATAGCAGCAGAAGGAGACAGAGTTACTGGCGACCCCGTGTCGGGTGGTGGCACCAGCAGGGAAGCTGGATACATTCAGAGGTTCAGTGGTAGAAAAATGGTGGGTGGTGGGGTGGGAGTTGGCAGCTTTAAGGGCTGGGGCATATCATGCAGACTAGACCAGTGAAGGCAGGTGTAGATTCTGGTCTTCACTCTGCCATCAGTGTGGCCCAGGGAGAGCTCCCGGGGACTCAGAATTAGTGTGGAGATCTCTAATGCAGCCTTCTGGCTCAGACCACCCAAGTTCAAGTCAGATTTAGTCACTTGCCAATTATGCAATTTTGGGCAAGTTACTTAACTCTCCTGTGCCTCAATTCTCCCATCCGTAAAATGGGAACAATGATGTTACTAGGTTGTAAGAATTAAATAATTCAAATAAAGAGTTTAGGAGAGTATCAGGCTTATAGAGACCTCAGTAAGGATGCAGAGTTGTTGCTATTTCCTTTATGCATCATTAAGAGTGGAAGGTGATCCTTGGGGTTCTTTCTGATTCTTTCCAGTGTTTGACCCAGACTTCTTAGAAGGTGATTTAAGATCCGTCCCTCCTGTTCAGTTCTACCTGTGGCCCTGAAGAAGATAAAGTTTTTGAATAACTGAGAAAAACGTTCTCTACTCCCTGCATTTTTGTGGGAAAACGAAGAGCACGTTTCTGCTGTGGTCAGTCAATAATGCTTCAGCCTTCCCGTCTAGAGCTCAGTCCAGGCTGACAGTTTACATTCACATTTCCAAGCTCAACTCGTTCATTCACACTGCAGATTAAATGTTGTCTGAGCCAGCTTGCAGGACAGAGCCATGGTTTGGGATACAGGGGCTCTGGAGCCAGATGGGCCTGTGCTGGACTCCTGGCTCTGCCCCTATAGCACGTGTGACCTCGTAAGGCCACAACTTCTCTGAGACCCAGTTTCTTCACCTATAAAGTCGAGAAATTAATTCCCACTTCTCATTAATGTGAGGATAAAATGAAACAATATATGGAATCAGGGCTGTTTTCAGCTGCAAGTAACAGATTACCTGACAAAAATAAAGGCGTCTCATTATCTCACAGAAGTATCTGGAGTTTAGTAGCTCTAAAATGAGCTCACCAGCTCAGTGCTGTCCCAGGCTGTCTGCTCTGTCATCCCCTGTGTATTGGCAACATTTGGCTTTATGGTCACAAACTTGTTGCTGCAACTCCGAGATTCACATGGCCACAGGCCACCACCCAAGCAGGGAGGAAGCAGGGGGAAGACAGCAACAAGTTTTTCTCCTTTAGAAACTTTCTTCCTCAAACTTTAGTGGACACGAGAATCACCTGAAGAGATTTTTAAATCACAGAGTCCTGAGCCCCTTCTCCAGCAATCTGAGTCTGTGGGTCTGGGGTAGGACTCCAGACCTGCACTGCTCACAAGTGCACAGGTATTCTGAGGCACTGCCCCAGAGAGTGTTAATAGTGGCTTGGACTGGGGTTGTGTCTTACCCTGGCATTAACCTTCTTCCTTGAGAAAGAAAAGGCTGAGGAAAGGATTAAAGTGCTGATCCTTTACTTGGGAGATGCAAGCCCAGGGTGACGAGGGTGAGGAAAAGGAAAGATGCAGAGCCATGAAATGGGATGCATTACACACTGGCTACTGCTCCCAACAAGCTGCAGAGACACAGCAGGACATTCAGAGGGTGTATCTGCTTGGCACAAGAGCCTTTCCTGGAAGAGCTTAAAGGAGGAAACTTGGAGGCAGACAGAGGTGTTTACCAGCCCAGTTCCCTCCCCTTTCATCGCCTGTTCGCTATCTTTCAACTTCTGCCTCTGGGGAGCTAATGACTCCACAGTTCTGGACCAAATCAACCAGCCACTTGGCTGCCTTTTAGGAAGCCAGATCTCATGGCCCAGGAGTGGTCTTTCATCCAAGTCTGCAAGTGGAGGGCTGGCTTGGTGCAGGTGGGATCCAAATGAGAGCTGAAGAGGCAGCTGAGGAACCTCACAGAGTCTGCGTCCACTGTAGGTAGGATGATGTAAACTGGTTGGGTCCAAAACAGATTTTAAAAATTGAGCCAACAGAATTTTATCAATGGATTGATCATGAATGGACTGGGAGAGAGAAATTAAGGTTTTGGTGGATGATGGTGCCACTTACTTAGATGGGGAAAGCCTGAGGGAAAGATTCTGTTAGGAAAATTAATAAATTTTTGTTAGACTGGTGAAGTCTGTTAAGTGGTCTAAGTCTGGATCTGAGGGGAGAGGCTCTGTCTGGAGATAAGGATTTGCGCCACTGTCACGTACATGGTACTTAAAATCAGAGCACCGGTTGCGGACACCTAAGAAAAGAGGTTGGTTGAGAGGAAAAAGGAGATAGGGGAGAATTTTTGACTCTGGCAATATGTACACCACTGTGGCCTGTTTAACAGGTGGGGGAGAGGCAAAATCCTCCTTACTGGAGTGGGTTGAGGAGAGACTGCGGGGACAGAAAGTGGTGATGGAGAAAACAGACAACTTCCTTGAGTAGTTTTGCTGTGAAGCGGAGCAGAAAAATGGGGTGGTGGCTCAAGAGGGCCAAGGGAAGATGCTTTTGAGGTTTGGTGTGTTTGCCCACAGGAATGATCCAGTAGAGGAGAAATGGATAAGGAAAGAGAAAAAGGGGACACCTGCATGGGTTTAGTCTTAGAGGAGCTGAGAGGGATGGATCTGGATGACAAGTTGAAGGCTTGGACTTAGAGAAGAGAGGTCTACCCCCATAAGAGGAGGGGATGCAGGTGGTAGGGGAGGAGGTGGGAAGATGAGGGGGCTCCTCTCGACTGCATCTTCCATGACTATGAAACTTGAGGGGAAGTCACCGATGAGGATGGAGATGGGGTGTTGCAGAGGGAAGATGAGGTAAAGGTGTGGAACAGGTTATCTGAGAGAGGAAAGGTGAATCTTTTAGGGAAATGTAACGGGGGGGGTTGGCAGTGTTTGGGGCCCATTTGAAATGTGGTCTTAACTGTGAAGTGAGTCCAGCTGCACAGCAGGGGGTGTTTTCTGCAGCGTTCAGCTGTCTGCATGCACATACTGGCTAAGTGCTGGGTGAGATGACGGAGGTGGGAGAACGCAGCTGAGTGTGGCTTCAATGCTGGGCAATGCAACCTAACTTGGGTGAGAAATGAAATGAAGACATTAAGAGAGGAGGTGACTGGTGGAGAAAAAGTGAAAAAAGTCAGTGAATTGGGAGGTTGGGTTGGAAGAGACTAAGGTTATTATATAAAGGCACCAATATAAAGTTAACCACTGAGCAAAAACACACACCTTTCTCAACAACAAAACCAAACAGCTAAAAAAAAAAACTAAAAGAGAAAAAATATATACTACATAAGAAGAACTATATACAAAAAACTTGAAATACATGTAAATATAACACAAAACAATATGATGAATGCTGCTGTAAAAGGAGTGAGGGATCTGTCACACATCTCCAGATTATACTGTTAAGTGAATAAGCAAGGTGGAGAAATGTATGCTATCTTTATATAAGAAAGGGGGAATATAACATTATTTATCTGTTAGAGGGCATAAGGCAGAGAATGATAAAGGAACAGAAACTAGACTTCTCTGACTACATCTTGTTTTGTAGATTAGACCTGGAACTATATAATTACTTCACATAAGCAAAATTAAACTAGGTAATTCCCTGGCAGTCCAGTGGTTAGGACTCCGTGCTTCCACTGCAGGGGGCATGGGTTCAATCCCTGGTCAAGAAACTGAGATCCTGTAAGCCACACGGTGCAGGAAAAAAAAAAAAAAAAAACTAAAAAATTCTTAAAGAATGTAAAAATAAAACAGGTTAATAATATAAATGTGTATCCAGTTAGGGGCAAGCCACACAGAGAGGAAGTATACTAAGTAAGTTTAAAACCAATTGCAATATGAGACCCTGTTTGGATTCTCAAACAAAAAAATTACTTAAAAAAAAAAAAAAGGGCTTCCCTGGTGGCGCAGTGGTTGAGAATCCGCCTGCCAATGCAGGGGACACAGGTTCGATCCCTGGTCCGGAAGATCCCACATGCCGCGGAGCAACTAAGCCCGTGCGCCACAATACTGAGCCTGTGCTTAGAGCCGTAGCCACAACTACTGAGCCCACATGCCACAACTACCGAAGCCCACGCACCTAGAGTCCGTGCTCCACAATGAGAGAAGCGACTGCAATGAGAAGCCCGCCCACTGCAACAAAGAGTAGCCCCTACTTGCCGCAACAAAGACCCAACACAGCCAAAAATAAATAAGTAAATTTATTTAAAAAAAAAGACACTTAGAAATTTGAGAACTTGAGTATTTCATAATATTAAGGAATTAATGTTTTTGATATGCTACTGGTATAGTATTTTAAAAAGTCCATATCCTTTAAAGATATATACTGAAGTATATATGGATGAAATATGATGTCAGGTTATAGTAAGAGTAAGCAGACAGTGGTATTAAATAAAACAAGACTGGCCACGAGTTGATAATTACTGAAGCTATGTGACAGGTACATGGGGGTTTGTTACATTATTCTAGTTTTGCACATATTTAAAATTTTCCATGACAAAAAAAAATGAAAAAAATTTTTCCCAAAGTTCACCATGATTTAGGCACTCACTGGAAATGAGTGATAATGGGGAGGGAGGTGGGCATCTGGGCTAACTTTCAGGATGATTGCTTGAGGGATGGAATGCTTTTACCAGATGTGGGACCAGCAGGGGACATCAGTTTGTGAAGAACAAGATGAGTTCCATTTTGGTCACGCTGAATTTGGGGTCCTGTGGTATGTCTAGGTGGGATCGCACAGGAAGTTGGTGGAAATACTAAACTCAAGAGATGTGGAGGCTTCCCTGGTGGCGCAGTGGTTAAGAATCCGCCTGCCAATGCAGGGGACACAGGTTCAGGCCCTGGTCGGGGAAGATCCCACATGCTGTGGAGCAACTAAGCCCGTGTGCCCCAACTACTGAGCCTGCGCTCTTAGAGCTTGTGTGTCACAACTACCGAGCCCATGTGCCACAACTACTGAAGCCCGTGCACCTAGAGAGCCCATGCTCTGCAACGAGAAGCCACCACAATGAGAAGCCTGCACAAGACCCAACGCAACCAAAAATAAAAATTAAAAAAATAAATATATATATATTTATAAATTTGGGCTTCCCTGGTGGCGCAGTGGTTGAGAGTCCACCTGCCGATGCAGGGGACACGGGTTCGTGCCCCGGTCTGGGAATATCCCGCACGCCGCGGAGCGGCTGGGCCCGTGACCCATGGCCGCTGAGCCTGCGCGTCCGGAGCCTGTGCTCCGCGAAGGGAGAGGCCACAGCAGTGAGAGGCCCACGTACCGCAAAAGAAAATTTAAAAAAAAAAAAAAGGGAATGCTTGGACCTCACACCATATACAAAAATTAACTCAAAATGGTTCAAAAACCTAAATTTAAGAGCTAAAATTACTTAAAACTCTTAGAAGACATAAGTGTAAATCTTTATGACCTTGGACTAGGCAATGGTGGATTTAGATATGACACCAAAGGACAAGCAACCAAAAATAAAATAGGCTAAGACTCCATGCTCCCAATGCAGGGGGCCCAGGTTCAATCCATGGTCAGGGAACTAGATCCAACATGCTGCAACTAAAGATCCTGCATGTTGCAACTAAGACCCGATGCAATCAAATAAATAAATTTTTTTAAATGGGCAAAGGATTTCAATAAACATTTCTCAAAAAAAAAAAAAAAAAGGAATTCCCTGGTGGTCTGGTGGTTAGGACTCCATGCTTCCACTGCAGGTTCAATCCTTGGTCAGGGAACTAGGATCCCACATGCCATGCGGCAAAAAACCCCCCACAAATAGCCAATAAGCACCTGAAAAGATGCTCAACATCCTAGTCATTAGGGAAATGCAAATCAATACCACAATGAAATATCACTTCATACCCACCAGGATGCCTATAATAAAACAGGGAAGTATGTGTTGACAAGGATGTGGGGAAATTGGAACCCTCATACATCGCTGGTAGGAACGTAAAATGGCACGGCTGCTTTGGAAAACTGTTGGTTCCTCAAAAAGTTAAGAGATGCCATATGGCCCAGCAATTCCACTCCTATGTATATACCCCAAAGAACTGGAAACATGTCCACACAGAAATTTGTACACAATACTCATAGCAGTATTCGTAATAGCCAAAAGGTGGAAACAACCTGAACGTCCAACTCATCAATGGATAAAATATGGTATATCATCCATACAATGGACATTTGGCAATAAAATGAAGTACATACTTCCCTCGTGGCGCAGTGGTTAAGAATCCGCCTGCCAAGGCAAGGGACACGGGTTCAAGCCCTGGTCTGGGAAGATCCCACATGCCGCAACTAAGTCCGTGTGCCACAACTGCTGAGCCTGCACTCTAGAGTCTGTGCTCCGCAACAAGAAGCCACCGAAATGAGAAGCCTGCGCACCGCAGTGAAGAGTAGCCCCCGCTCACCGCAACTAGAGAAAGCCCGTGCGCAGCAACGAAGACCCAACATAGCCAAAAAAAAAAAATTAAAAAAATTAAAAAGTAAAGACAATGTGGATTAGTGGTTGCCTAGGGCTGGGGGGGAGAGGGAATGGGGAACAACTGCTAATAGGTATGAGGTTTCTTTTTGGAGTGCTAAGAATATTCTGGAATTATTGGTAACTGTTGCACAACTTGTGAGTATTCTAAAAACCACTGAACTACAGGCTTTAACATGGTGAATTTCATGGTGTCTGAATTATTTCTCAACTTAAAATAAAGGTGGGAGGCTTGTGCTCAGCAGTGTCAAATACTGCACTCAAGCCACGCAAGGTGAGGCTTGGAGACATCACAGGAACCGAGTGCAGCAGTGATTGTCCACTCAACCCTTCTTCTGTCATCATCTATCCCTTCCCGATTCAATTTCAATAATTCTGGCTGAATCCGAAACAGATTCTGTGGTTTCATCCCTCTTGCCACGATTGGTTTAAGACTGGGCAGGTGACCTACTTCTGCCCAATTAGACACAAGCTACTAAGGCACTTCTGGGAAGTAATTCATTATTCTTTTTTTGACCACACCAAGCAGCATGCGGGATCTCAGTTCCCCGGCCAGGAATCACCAGGGAAGTCCTGCATAATTCACTCTTCTTAAGGAGAAAAAAAGAAACAATCTTCTGCCTCTGGACACTGGCGTCAAGTTGAGGTCTGGAGCAGCTGGCCTGGAGGCTGAGGTGGGTGGACAACATTCTGAGGGCAGCAGAGCAGCAAAGTTGGAAATAACCACCCGGGTCCTTAGACCCACTCTACCTCAGTACTTCTCTTAGGGAATAAATCCTCCTGTTTTAGCCGTTTGATTTTTTTTTAATTTAAAGAGCCAAAGCAGAGTCGCCAGTAACTCTTCCCAAATGGGCTTGGAGACAGGACTAAGGGGAAGGGAATCCATTTTTATATTCTCTGATTATTTTTAGTTCAGGTCAGGACTGCCACTGATCAAACTATTATGGCTGTCGTAAATGTCCTCACCAGGTTTTCACATTTGGTTTCTTGATTTTTAAGCCCAGGCACTCTCATGGTCCACAGCCAGTCAAATCGGCAAATATTTTCTGGGAAGGAAAAAAAAGTTCAAGTTCACTCTCCTCATTCTAATTTCTAGGTAACACAAAAAAATGGTTACTACTGAGTATAACCCAAGCCAGTCACTTCACATCTGAATGTGTTTCTTAGCTATCAAATGGGGGTAATACCTACACAGGATTGACCCTAAGATTAAAGGAGAGCATCTGGCCGAACTTCTAGCATGGTCCATGGCTCAACACGTCTCGACAACCTGAACTCTTAACAAATACTAATGAGATAACCCCAACTGTGGCTTTCCTCAAATCCTGCAACTTCTGTGCAAGTAACAAGTTGCCATACCCCCACTCCTAACAGCTGTATCAGGCTCCACTCTGGAAGATGACACCATCCCCGAATAAAAATTAACAACCTACATCCTAGAACTATTTCAGCAATAATGGAAGCAAATGCCTGGAAATTGCCCAAGTGGGCAAACGTTACTTTATCCAAAAGGCGCCCCTTAAAAGTCGAACTCAGAAACTATTTGTGACTAAAGTTGGGGGTTTGAACCAGGACTCTGCTGCTCATTAGATGTACTCATAACCGCTTCTCTTTAGATGTACACATAACCTTGAACAAGTCTCTTCATGTGAGCCGTTTCCTCATCAGTAAAAAGGGTGTTAAACACTTGCATTACACAACTATCTCAAAACTGAAGATTGCAGATAATACACAGAAAACTTATCAATGAAGAGCTTAACTGATATGAGAGCTCTACCGTTTTGACTAAAGGGATAAACAAAGCAATGTAAGATTTTTTTTTTAAATAGCCTCCAATTTACTTTATTCCTCTCAAACAACAGGTGACCCATGAAAGCAAATTCAAATTGCAAGCATCAATTTATTACAAGTTCTATTTCCTAACATAACTTCTTGCTATTTCCCTAGAGGAAAGGGGTTCTCTGCAGGGTCTCCAGGATAAGGCAATCAGCAAAGTCCCCATTAATGTCTTTGCTTTTGGAGCTAGAGCAGTTTACCAACAAGGACAAGAATTTAATCAATTCACAGAAGATTTGCAGGTCTGCTCAACAGCAGGGTGCCATCTGCCTTACACATCTTATGGCCAACCGTGTAGACACACAGGCATTTTCTTCTCGCACAAGGACTATACAGCCGTTATCTATTAACTTGCTAATTTTATAGAGATCTTAAATGTGAGTGAAGTGGAAAGGCTCCTGTACTATCAGCTGCCAGGCCCAAACCTCAGATCTACCAAACACCTGCATTTAAAAATACACTTCAGGTAGTGCTACATAACCAAGTACAGAAACCACTTCTCTGCTCCCAGCCTCTCACCACCTGTCTACTCCTGGGATCTTTCCCAAGTCCACGCAGCACTGTGTTCTACAGATGGACCACAAAGACTGACTGTACATGGAACCTCTACACCTCACACCAGAATGCATCCTGTCCCAAGAGACTTGGAGAAACCAGGCTCCCCCACTCCTGGGAAAAGA
The DNA here is from genome assembly GCF_059928025.1 of Delphinapterus leucas. NCBI lineage: Eukaryota > Metazoa > Chordata > Mammalia > Artiodactyla > Monodontidae > Delphinapterus > Delphinapterus leucas. Next base: position 170,019,365 of record NC_143129.1, read on the forward strand.
TTAGAGGCAGCATTCCAAGTCAAACTGTATCCAGCTTTATTAAAGATACTTTTCATAAACAATCATGGTATTTCAGGCAGGACATGGGCAGACAATCGTTAACAGTATACAACTTTCAAACTCCCTTTTGCAATGGACTACCAAAATCAGAAAGCCACTATAAAACCCCATGAAGTCTTCATGTGATGCTCTGAACAGGGAAAGTTTAGAGTGAGGGTTGACATTTCACATTTAGTATGTTGTTTAACAACTTTTCACAAGCCGACCCTGACTTTCAGGAAATGAAAATGGCAAAAGTATCAATCTGAAGATCCACAATCTAAAAAAGGAACCGCTGCTCTTTTGAGGGACACCATCTCAATGGTGACAATGCAAAGTCCAGATTGCCTGACATACTGGTAACCAATTTTTGGGGGTCAGGTTCCAACAGGTCTCTGGGTTTAAGGGAGTCAAGTCTATGCTGAAGGTGGAGAGGGAGAAGAGGACATAAAAACTAACTTTAGTTTCCACACCACAAGGCATTTGTGCCAAGGTGGCTACTGTGTGTCAGTATCAAGGAACCCCTCCTTCCTGGGAACCAAGAGGAAGTCTCTCAAAACCAGATGGGAAAGGTGTTTTTCTCCCATGTCAATCCAGCTTCAGAGACAATCTATTAGTGACATGTGCTCTTCCCCCAAAAAACAACAATGAAGTGTTCTGTATGCTAACAACATAGCTTAAAAAAAAAAAAGTAAAACAAAATTCTGCATTTTTATAAAACTTGATAAAAAATAGTATTTCAAACTGTACAGTCACCAGAAGTACACAGTTATCAAAAATGCACACTTCACTTGGCATCTCCAGCACCTTCAGCTTTCTGTGCCTAAAGGAAAAACAGACAGATGAATACAGTATGTAGATGTGGAAACTATCTTCATTCATATTTCATTTATAGCATTTCTTTGCTCCCAGGCCAAAGTTCAGGTTTTAGGTACTTTGACACTGAGACTCAGTACTTCTTTTGAAAATGACTTGGCAGGTAACTTTGCTAAGTCACTTCCCCTCTGGACCTTACTGTAAAACTGGGGAAGGGGGCACACCAGTATTACAAGATCTGAGGTTACTTCCAACTTGAAAACCATGGTGTAGCATGAGCGCAACACCTAACGACAGGACAAGGCTCATACCACAGCTCTCTTTACTGGACGGCAGAGCCTTCAAGAATCCAGATGAAACTCACAGAAAAAAACCACAAGCAAACTCCAGACTAAAAGGCACACTTGGAGTGACACAGATGTTAAGAAAAAGGCCATAAAAGCTTTTGGGATCATTAACTGATTGAATGGGCAGACTTAACATAAAGTGAAAATAGTTGTACCTGGTCTGTTTTGGCATCTCCATTTTCTGCAGGATTATTCCCATCCTTGCCAGCATCAGCTTTCCCCTTTTTCCCTTTGGGTACCTTCTCTCCCTTCTAAAATGGGGGGATGGGGGGAAAAAAGCTGTTTCTCCTCATTTCTATCACCAGGATACAAGTCTACAAAGCTCTGCACAAAGTAGGGCTGTTGATCAAATATAAGATACACACATAAACTACATACCCTCCCCCATTCATAAAAACAAGGCCAAACTGTGGTCTTCAATACACGGAATTCTTTATCTGAATGTAAATAATAGAATAAGACAGCTTAAACATTTGCACTTGTTTAATACCCAAGTGTACAGTTTTTTGTAAATTGAAGACAGAGTTCTTGGTTAAGGACCAGTCCTATTAACTCTGTCAAATCTCAACTCTGTGTCAACAGATAAAGTTGTTATATAGCAGGTCTCCCTGTCAGCAACATGGGAAACTGTTCAGGCTTTTATGTAAATCCTAGATGCATGTTTGTCTCACCGTCCTACTCACCTTTGCAGGGGCCTTTTTAGGCTTGGGCTCTGGCTTTGGAGGAACAGGTTTCTTTTATTTGGGGGAGAAAAGCGAAGCAGAGAACATTAGGACAATGGACCAAAGAAAACAACCCACAACCAAACCACAGCACCACTGTCATAGAAGTTTCTCCTACTTTGTAAAGTTTGTGGCGGGCTTTCCATTAGAACTTCATATCTTCAGAAACCCACTCAAGTAACACTCGGAAGTGTCCCACTTTGGCTACAGCCATCACAATTTCAGAACGAGCAAATTCCAAATGGGCAAGAGTCCATAGCAGAGTAAGTCATTCAATACCAGCCACTGACCGTAATTCATGGGAAGCAAAGGGAACCGTTTTTCAATGCTTTTTAGTTTCAGAGAATAATATGAAAATTTAAAAGCAGACACACTTACAGCAGATAACCTTGCAGATCTTCTCTGTGGCTATTTAAAAAAAATAAAGAAAATTACAAATAGGACAGTTGAACCACTTAAATACAAAAAAGTTTTGCAGCTGAATTGTTCTAGACTATAAGAAGTAAAGAGAGCTTACTGAGGCAAATTCAGGACTATGAATATGGTTAATTACCACTAAAGGAACCCAAGGCTTTGTGAGACTCCAAAAGCAGTGAGAATAAGACTTACTTCATCCTTCACCTTGGTTTTATCTCCTTTAGCATCCCCTTCAGCCTATAAAAAACAAGTAAAAGCTAAGAAAGTTGCAGCTTCTGAAGCAGTTCTTAATGATTCAGTAAACTTAACGAAGTCCTAAAGGGGGAAGAAAAAAAATCGAAGGGAATCTTGCACACAACTTTCCTAAGGCATACAAATCCTCAGTTTGTAGCATCCCCAGCTCCTATGCAAATCCCCGAAGTGCTCAGAAAGCGCTAGGAACGCTGTTATGTGTCAGCCTCACACCCGGTCTGGCTCATAACGCGCAGGGACGGCGGGGCCCCGCGAAGCGCGCGCAAAGCTGGAGCGAGGCGCGCGAAGCGCAGCCCGCGCCGCTGCGCCAGGCAGAAGCAACAGCTGTACAAGGAGCAAACAAACCCCTACGGAGGCGGGGCCTGAGCGCCGTTGCCATGGCAGCCGTCGAGGGAGGGAGACGGGAGGAGCACGCAGCCGGGGGAACTCGTGGGCGGCAGCGGCGCGCACCGGGGCGAGTCTCGTGCGCGGGGGCCGTGGGCGGCGCGCGGTGGAGGTGGGGCCACACTGCGAAGTCCCGCCCCCAGGAAAGAAGGCCCCGCCCCCTCACGGCGGCGGTTTTTTGGCGGCAGCGCGTTCCCCCGCCCGCCAACCCCGAATGCCGCCTTCCCGCCCTTTCGGGTTTGAATTGCCCGCCCGCGGGGAAGGAGGGGGGGGGGGGCTAGCGATGGGGGGGGGGGGCGCGGGGCGGGCACGTCGAGCCCAAGGGGAGCGGGATAAACAGCCGCCAACATGGCTCCTCCCGCCGCGGCCGCCGCTCCTCCAATATGGCCTCTGGCGCCCGCGGGCAGCCAAGCCGCGCAGGGTTAGCCCGGGGCGGCCTGACACCGCCTCGAGCTAACGCGCCTGGGGGCTGAGTCTGCTCCAGCTCGCCGCTGATTCGCGCTTCCCAAAGCCGGGGAAGCGGCGGCGGCTGCTGCATTGGTGGTGGTGGTGGCGGTGGTGGCGGCGGCGGCGGCCCAGCGCCTGGGGCCCTCGCGCCACGTACCTTTCTCTTGGGCATGGTGGCGACGGCGGCGGGACGTATGCGCTGGACACGGGGAGGCAGTGGCGCGCGGCTTTGGCCAGTCCAAGGGTCGCTCTCGCCTCTTCTTCACACTGCTCGGGCTCCGGGGGGTTTATAAAGTTTTTATAGCGCTGGGAGCCCCGGACCGGTTAGAACCGGATTTCACCTCCCGCCGCCGTTCATTGGCCCAGCTGGGGTCACGTGGGCGGGGTTTAAACTCACCTCCTCTGGAGGGAGTGAGGAGGGGGGTATGGGGGGGAGGGCGCGCGAGACGGCGGCGCGCCTGGGGGTGGGGGCGCAGTGGGGGAGGCGCGCGTCGAGGGCAATAAATGAGGGAGGGTGGTGCGACTCGGCGGGCTCTGGGTTTCGGCTCCCGCCAAGAGCTGGCTTTTCCAAACTACCAAGTTCCTTCCACCTTATGCAACCGAGCTACCCACTTCTCCAAGCCATGCGACACTTAGGGCGCATCTCAGCCGCTTTCCTTCCTGTTCCCGCTGGGGGCCCCAGAAGAAGGGTTTGCTAGGCCTGGCCGCACTGCCCTTCTCCGCCGGAGGCGGGAGGAAGCGCGCGGCTTGGAGGCACAGGCTGCAGTTCCCAGGGCCAAGGCTGACGCTGAAGTGGGGAAAGAGCGGGGAAGCCAGCTCGGCGCAGCCGGACGTGCATCCTTCCAGGCTGCCACTCGGAGGACGCCTCTCGGGCACCTCACCTGGAAGGCGGTCCACTCGAGGTGGGGTGGGGGTTCCAGGGGGAGACTTTACACGCAGAGGTGCCTTTCGGGTGCAGTGGGGCAGGTAGGAGCTGTCCTTTCAGCACCCGTTGCTCAGCCGCCTCCCCAAACACCAACGAAGCCCCCCCAAAGCCTGTCGGGTGGATGGCTCTCCTAGGTCCTTGTATTCCTGGACCTCAGAACCCCGCCACCGAATGACGGAGAGTGGCCGCCAAGAAGGCCTACTAGCACTCCCCTCCCTCTAACCTTTACCCGCTACGGAGACATGAAGCTCAGCTGCCCCCACCCGATGCAGCCACTAACCCTGGGCGCTGCACACGCAGCTGGCGAAATCCCTCCTTCCACACTGGCAGGCTGGCTGGCTTCCTTTCACTTGCGCGAGGGAAAAGGAGGGTGGAGGAAAGCGTCCGGGCATTAGGAAACAAGTAGAGTTACAGGGGTTGCGATGGAAAAAGGGCTCTTCCAGTGGCTCTCCCACCCCGTCCCCAAAGCTAGGGATCCTAGAGGTAGCCAAGTGCACCTGAGGGAGGTAGCCAAGTGCTGCAGCAAAACATGATCTTCTGTTGCACTGTTCGCAAACAAGTTTTACATCTAAGAATTTTAAAAATTCTATTTGACACCCGAGAGAACGCAACACGATAAATATCCTCAACTGGGGGGGGGGGTTGGCTCACAGGTGGGAGGACATTTAAATAGGTCTCACCTAATTTCCTGAGGCAAGGGTTGAGCTGGTTTGTACAAATCACACCGGTAGAAAGCAATCACTGTGAGTTCATATCAACTATTTGCAGCCCCTGTTCCTGAGCAGCAGCGATCCCTCCGCCTCTTCTCCTTTCCACCCCTTACAGGCAGCCACTCCTCACCCCTCCCCACTGTGTACCTTTCCCAGAATACAGGACCTCAGGCCAAAGATACCAGCCCCATTAATCACCTCTGCTGTACCCCAATCATAGTAGGGAAAGTCAGACCCAGAAAGGAGACAGGACTCAACAACCATGCTCACAGGGCAGATTCCATTTGCTGCCTCCAGCCCCTCATTCCCGCCTTAATTGTAGGGCTCTGCATTATAGCCGCATAATTCATGCCTCCCTAATTAAGGCTGTCAACAGCCCCCTTGTAAAGCTGGAAAATGTACAGCACCTGCTCTCTGGGAACCCCGTGCCAGGGATTGGTAGTGGGGAGTGCCAGGTGTGTGAGGGGGGACTTGCCAAAGGGTGCATTGATTGGCTTCTCAATCGCAGTGCCGGGCATTTATGTTTGATTCTGGGAGCAGGGAAGATGCCCAAAGGGTCTCTTGTGCCAGGTATCCAGGCACAGAAAAGGGAGGAGACTGGACTATAGGGAAGTTATCGGTTTTAAAGAATATGCTCTTAGCACTGCTTGCAAGATCCTACCTCTCCCCTAGAGGGAGGTGCTGGGAAACAGTTTGCAGAAAGTAAAACGGGAAGACTAAACAGAGTAGCCTTTGGTTGGTATTACCCGCTGGTGCTTGCTGCTCTGGGGCACCTGAAGCACAGAGCTGCTCAGACAACTCTTCAAAGGCACTAATCCTCTCAGCAGCTCTGCAGCGAGGCCTGGCAGGGAGAGGTAAGGAAAAGGACACGGCCCTTGACTCGGCCCTCTTCTCCCTGCTGGGCAACCTTGGCCCTCACAAGCTGAGACTCTGCCATGCTGGGAATAAATCATCTCACCGTCTACTTAGGGGGACAGGTCAAAAGCTGAGAAAAGCCTCAAAGGCTGTTGAGGTGGGAAGCAGAGTCCGAGATGCTGAGGGCAGGAGGCAGTCAGTTGGGAGAAGTGCTTGTTTCTGTGCTCTTGGTCCTGATGTCATCCAGGGAAGGTGGCCTGTGCTGGATTAGATTCACCAGGGCCTATAGGTCTTCTGTTACCCTGTAGCCATGGAGGGGACCGGTCTCAATGGGGAGTGGAGCCTGGCCCCATGCCCTGCAAGAGGAGAAAAGCTTGTGTGGGCTGAGTCGACAATAGGTAATTGGATTGTAATCACCCGCCTGGCTTCCGCGCACCATTGGGGGCGCTGCTTTCAGTGAACAGTCAGCACTGTGTGGTGGGAGGGGGTAGAGATTCAATAGCAAATCCCAGGTGGAGAGCCAAGGGGGAGGAGCAGCAGATGGGCAACTTTTCTTTCTGTCTCTCCCTCCCCTTCCTTGCCTAAATAACGCTGGCTGCCTATTAGCTATTTACCAGCAGATCCAAGGTGGGTCCACATCTTTTGTGAAGACTAAGATGGATGGGTAAAGGGCTAAGGTTTTGGGGAGAACTCTTCCCCGAAATTCTTTGTGTTGAAGGATGTGCTGGTGGAAAAAGAAAGTGCACCTAGGAGTACAGGTAGAGGTGGCAAAGATGGAAGAGCTGGGGCCCTCTGCTCTCTGAACCTATTCGTGATCAGAGTTTGACCTGGATCAGAGTTTGGGTTTAGTGTACTTGTGAGAGACTCTCACCCTCAACCCTCCTGTCCCAGGCAGCCCAAAGATGTCTATGGCCAGCAAACCTGGCCTCTGGGGCTCCCTTGCCAAGCAAAGGAAACACAATTCATCATCAGGAGGGAGGTAACTTTCACCAAGAAAAGAAAGGGGAGTGGGGCCCTGGAGGCAGAGGGCAGGGCAAAGTGGCAGGAGGCCAGCCTCACTCAGGCTGATGCAGTGCCCAGACGTGCCAGCCAGTCAGCCCGCTTGAGTTCTAAGGCCTGCAGGAAGCCTTGGACCCGCTCTTCTCGTCTGGCTGAGAGTTTGTGCAAGCGTGTCCGTCGGAGCTGGGCGTCCCCACTGGCCTGGAGCCCCTCTTGCAGCAGCTGTTCTGTCACTGCAGCCTGGTCCCTCTCCAGCTGCTGCCTCTTCCGATCCTCTGCATACATGTCTCGGGCCTTCTGCTAGAGAAAAGTGGGGATTGGGGTGGGGAGATCATTTTTAGGCGTGGGTGGAATTGGGATGGAGGAGGTAAGGGTGGGGCACAGGACGGGCCAAGTTAAGTGGAACAGTGGGAAGTCTGTAGCAGATCTGGAAAGGTTTGGGAGTAGGTGTGCAATGGGTGGTGCCCATGTTGTATAGGCAGGGCAGTGGCAGTTCTGGATCCATCTTGGTTTGTTTTGGGTGGGAGTTTCTATATTTCTTGAAATTCTTCTCAGGTTTGCACTTGGAAGGGAACAAGGCAAATGTGGGTATGACTTCTGGTTCCCCCACCACCTAGCTTTGTGGCTTTGGGCAAATCCTCTCCTAACCTCACTTCTTCATCTGTAAAGCGGGGGTTGTGCCTACCTTGAAGAGTGGTTTTAAGGATTAGAGATAATATATGCAAAACCCCTCCAGCATATTAGCAGGCTCTCAAACAGAAACAGCAATTTTACAAGTTATCACTCTGATGCAAGGAAGGTTCTATTCCTGCCTGGGGCATATGCAGTGGGTCATTTCTTTGGTTTCCCAGGTCACTCTAAGAGTGCCATCCTCCCAACTGCCTAAAGTTATCTTTCAGAGTCTGGATCCAGAACTGCCTCTCACATGGAGACCAGGCTGACTCGCCCAGCAAATGACCCTCCTGTGAACATTATGAGAAGCAGGTTCAGCTTTCTTAAGCCACTTACTTCATCCTGCCTCTAGAATAGGCATTAGTGTCCACAGTCCACATTTTCTGTTAGAAAAATGAACCCTTGAAGGCTCAGTGGAGCCCTCAGGCTCCTGGAACCAGTTCTGACACCAGGTAAGTGATTATATTCCTTGGCAGCACTTCTCATACCCTGTGTGTGTCTTCAGACAAACCCTAAAGTCCTAGAGGACAGAGACTGTGGCTTTTCCTTTCTGGCACTTGGGGCACCCTGTACATGTGAAATGCTCAGTACACTGACTGTATGATCCCAGGAGGACAAGGCGGATGCTCCTGGCACAGAAGGGGAAAACCCTTTCGGAGCAGAACCAAGGCCTTGCTGTGCCTCACTGATGCTCTCTGCTCCTGCCACTCTAACAGGCTGCAGAACCTTAGCACCAGAGTCCCTCCTGCCAAACCTATTCCATGTGTGAGAAACTCCCATTTTGCTGCCGATTTGGTATCCTATACCCTTTGTGACCCTTACCACATTCTACCTTGTACTGTGGTATCTGGGTACCTGTCTGTGTCCTACTCAGCCCGTGAACACCTGGATTGCTTTGTTTTAATCCTTTAAGGAATATCTTACATGTACACAAGCACTTCATCTGTTGTCTCACTTGACCCTCCCAAAAGAGCTACGGAGGTGCTGGAGACAGACATGGAGGTTCAGAGTAGGGAAGTGATTTGCTAGGGTCTCTCAGCAATAAAGACTTACTGCATGAATAAAGATGACAAATGAAAAATCTGGAAAATCCCCCCTCCAGGCTGTTGAATGATCCAAGGCATTCAAGGGTACTCTTCTGCTATGATAACGAACCCCCATGTGGAGGTATGAAGACTAAAACAAGCTTAAAAAGTTGATGTAAGGGTCTTCATCTTGTTAGAAGGGCTTCCTCCTGGCCTTAGTCAGGAGGAACCCTGGGTCCTACATACAAGACTTTATTGGGGGTACGGAAATGCACAGGACGTAGTCACCACGATCCATGTGCTTACAGGCTGAGGACACAGAGATGTACCCAAATACCATAACACAAGGTGGAATGTGGTAAGGATCATCATGGAGGTAAGAGAAAGGGCCATGCAGTTCAGAGGAAAGAAACTGTGGTTGATGAAGGTCAAGGGGGCAGTGAAATCTCATGGTCAGGCAGAATCTGAGCTGAGCTTTAACCAATGGGGAAGATTCAGATAAAGGTAAAGTGTATGGGGGGAGGAGAATATCAGCAGGGGAATAATGGGCTACTATACATCACTCAGGAAATCAAAGAGCGTGATCAGGCCAGTGTGAGTCTGCCTGGAATACTGGGGTTTGAGAAGTTTCTGTCCAGAGGACTCCCTCACCTCTCCAAGCCTATTTCTTCATCTGCAAAATGGGGACAATAGTGTCCATATCACTGGGTGGTTTGAGGAAAAATGAGATAATGAATGCCCAATCTGGTGCCTGGCTATTAACAGTTAGCCCTTCTTCTGTCACCACTGCTTGTGGCTAGGGCTAAGTAGGCTAAGTCCTGGCTGAACAGGAAGGATGAGGGCACCAAGCCACAGGAGGAGGAAATGCGGAGCTGGTTAAAATTGCTCCATGCGGCTCAGGCTTTTTCCAAATGGCAGCCCTAGACTGAGTGCTGAGCAGGGAGGCTGCAGCCAAGCAGACCCTGGCCCCTAATTTGCCAGGAATCAGCGATTCACTGTTAGGATGACAGAGTCAGGGGAGCTCGTAAAGACCATCAGCTCTAGCCTTCTCATTGTACAGACAAGGACACCAAGGCTGAGGTGGGGAGGGGCTTGGCCTAGGTCACAGTGGGTTGAAGTTCCCTTGGTTTCTCCACTAACTTTTTTTTTTTGCGGTACGCGGGCCTCTCACTACTGTGGCCTCTCCCATTGTGGAGCACAGGCTCCGGACGCACAGGCTCAGCGGCCATGGCTCACGGGCCCAGCCGCTCCGCGGCATGTGGGATCTTCCCGGACCGGGGCACGAACCCGCGTCCCCTGCATTGGCAGGCAGACTCTCAACCACTGTGCCACCAGGGAAGCCCTAAGATAACTTCTTGAAAGATCTTTGGGAAATGTGTTTCATGCCTCTGGATAAGCTGTACTTTCTAGGGGTGGAGTGGGGAACCAGTGGCCTGCATCTGGGCACCTCTGTGCAACCTCCACATGGTCTAGATCTACCTCCCTATCTCAAAGGTGTTGTAAGTTCTTCTCAGGTACTCAGCCTCTAAAAATCTAGGCTAATGGAAGTCCTAATAGTCAATTTCTCTCTTCCTGACCATACTGTCTACTCTCCCTGTATAATGACCAATCAGGGGAGAGGGCGTTAATAATTACCTTAGACACTTCTTATGCAGACCTTATATGGTCTTGGTGTAAGGGGTCCAAGGAGCTCCTTTTGAGAAATGGCGCCCTAACCTATTAATATAAATCTCTCCTGGGCATTAAGCCTCTCTGCTCTTGTTCTCTCCTCAGCAGAATTAGGGAACAAGACGTAATAGCCCCTCCAGTATATAAACCCTCAAGTCCTCTGACCTCACTGGGGCATGGAGAGGATGCAGGTCTTGGGTTTCAAAACATTCATTAGCTAATGACAAGTCTTCCCAAAAGTCCCCATTTGCCACAATCAATATGCCCAGGTCAGTAGCATGGGGGGGTGCCTTTCTGAGGGTTGTTAAGAGACAGTACCTCTTGCTGGAAACATGATGTTTTGATGAGCACCCAGAGTCTCCCTGCTAAGGGAACTGTACTGGTGATGGGATGAGCGGGATGCTAAGTGTCTGTGGTTTTTCTGGAGACAGATGAAGTCTGAAGAGCCCAGAGACATACATTGTGAACGATATTGGCCACCAGTCTCTGAAAATGAACTCTGTTCCAGCGCTTTTAGTGTATTAGCTTACTGAAGACTTATCACAAACCTGTGAGGCAGGTATTATTATTATCATTACTCCCCTCATTTTACAGATGAGAAAAATGATTCTCTGCCTTGGGTTAAGTAATTGCCCAGCCAGTCACACAGCTAGAAGGCTGTGCCATGACTCAAAGTCAGGAATGTCTGAGACAAGAGCTGAAGTTTTTAACTTCTCTTGAGAAGATAGTGACTACCTGAAGAACACTAGACATAAAATGGCTGATTGTTCCACCCTGGCGTTTAACCTCTGACAAATGCATTGAAGGAAGTTTAGTGGGAATATGTATATTCCCCCTCTATATCATTACAGATTAAGTGGACCGAACACTTATTCCTCATCTCTGTCAAAGATCCCCCCATGGACCTACCATCCATGCAGCTTGTAACTGAGGATCAGTGGCTCTGTACTGCTGCCCACCCCTTCCTTGCCCTAATTTTCTATCTGTCCTACTGTGTCATAGTTGAGATTTCTTCCATGTGCCAGCCCCCATTCTCTAAGACTGATGGGTGACCACCTGGAAACTGCCATGGTCCCTTCAGATACCAAGGTCTAGCCTCCAACAATTTGTAGCTGAGTCCCTGTTTCCATTAGCATCCATCAGCTGCCCTCATCCCAGTGAGCTACTATAGATCAAGAACCCAACTCCCTGCCCTGGCTTCCTGCAGGGAATGGGGACATACTGGGCTGGGCTTAGAGACAGAGCAGCTCAGAATTTAACAATGGGAATTTGGGAGATGGGTCAAGAACACAGATGTGGAGGCAGAATACCAAAGGGTATGGGAACAAGGAACTGTGAAGAGTCCAGTTTGGTGATGATACAGGATACATACAAGGGAGATATTAGAAAGATCAGCTCTCTCTGGTCTGAGGCCAAACTGGCCAGGATGTTGTCAGTCTGGATTGTACGCTTAGTGCTTCTGCTGAGGTGCTAAGATTTCTAGAAACAGAGTTTGAGGGCTCCTGGGTAGAGGAAACCTGGCCAAAACTTCTATGAGGTCTGCTGAGAAAAGGTTCAGGGCAGTCAGTATCTCTGTTATTACTTTGGTTTCCTCACTCTAAAAATGGGGGCAATTAATAATAGTAACTACCTTACAGAACTACATAGAATATAAGTAAAAGGATGCCTGACATGTAAGAACTCAATAAATGTTTGAAATTATGATTCTTAGGTACCAAATGAAACTCTTAATGGCTGTCCTCAAACACGTTCCACCCCATCCTAGGAAACAGCAGAGCCATCTACCCAGCTGCCCAGGCCAAAACCTAAATGTTTTGGTTCCTAATAACATTAACATTTTACTCATTTGTTTTATCCTACAAGATGAATAAAGGAGTTTCAGAGTTACATCATCAACATTACCACTAATAAACCTCCTAAGTAATGTTTAAGTTAGCTTTCCAGTTTGTATCATCCTTAGAATATATCCCACTAAAAATGTATAGTCAGAGAACTATGTTCAGGTAACTGGAATTAATCCCTTTCTCTGGGGGTTATATTATCAACTTAGTTTCATTTGTTTCTGCTTTAACTTTTGTTTTTCCTCCATCTCAGTCCACTCAGCCCTCCCCTTCTCTACAGCTGCAACCCCACCTTGAGGCACATTCTCCCACCTGGACTACTGTAGGAGTTTGGTCTCTGACTCCTGCCCTCTGAAAATCCTGAGTGATTTTTACAAAATATAAATCAGATCCTGTCACTCCCCTGATCAAAAGTCTTCAGATGTGTCATCATGGCCTACAAGGCCCTCAGTGATCAGAGGCCTGACTCCTACCCAGCCTCATCCCACATCCTTCTCCCTCATGTGTGCTGTCCTCTTTGTTCTTCCAAGACCTAAACTTTATAACTTTAGTATCCTTGCCCTTGCTGCTCCCTCTGCAGAGAATAATTCTTTCCCCCCGGATTTTTACCCATCTGGCTATCTCTCATCTCTAATATAATGGCTTAAAAAAGACCTCCTTAGAGAGGCCTTCCTTGACTGCTTTATTCAGCACCTCCTGCTCTCTTCATTACTTTCTAGCATATCACCCTATTTTCTTCATTGCCTTATTACAATCTGAAATTATTGTATATACTTGTTTACTTATTATCTGTCTCCTCAAGTAAAAATACAAGCTCCACGAAGGTAGGGATCTTGTCTGGCCAACTAACTGCGTGACTCTCTTGTGCCTAATACTAACATAGTGCCTGACTCAGACCAGGTACTCAGTAATAGACATTTATGAAATGAGTGAAACTTGAGGTAATTCCTCCGATAGCCATGTGGGAAAGTATCTGAGAAACCTGAAATTACTAAAAGACTTCTCAGCAGCCAACTTAGAGACAAGAATATCCATACACAAAAGCTCGTGCACCAAGATCCTCTGGGCTTCATGCAAGGCCAGTTTACTCTCACTTTACAGACATAACTCTAACAAGCTTGGTTGCCTGGTTTCCTTGCCTGTAGCTGATTTAAAACTGGAAATAGGAAGAGAAGGGAAGAAGGGATGCTGTCAAAATTAGCCATTGACCATATACAAGAAATCCCAAAGCCAAGTATTTTGGGACAATCTAGCTTAGAGAAAGAGTCCCACCCTTCAAGGCCATCCTGCACAGTGAAGTACTTCAAGAGGGCAGTTACTAACAATATTATCGTTCTCAGCACCATTAGAATGTGATTATTCTAATCATCATTATTAGCAAGTGCCTGGTACACAGAAGGTGTTAATGAATTATGCACAAGACCTGTTTCAGAAAGTTTTCTATCAAAATAGGATTAAAAAAAGTTTTAGTTCTTAAAGGGAGACTTGGTCATGTGGAAAAATCTGATATTCATTCCTCTTTGACAGTGGATAATTGAGACTTTGCTGTTTTTCCTTTTACTTGAACTTTACTTCCTTTTTCAAATTCTGAGACTAAGTGATCAAGCACATGACCAAACCTTCATGATTTGATTGACTTATTCCAGGAGTTCTGGACTTGGGATTCATGGAAAGATTTCAGGAGTTATGTGAACCCCCAGAAGTAGTTTATGTGTTAAAGGGATTAATGTAGTTCTATGCAAAATGCCATGTGTTAGAGTGATCTTTGCAATTTTTCTAGGGAGATGGTCTACGGCTTTCGTTAGCTTCTCCAAGGAGTCTGCGATGCCAAGGGGACCGAAAAGCCCTGACTTAGATCATTATTTCCTCCTGGCCATTATCTCTCCAGACTCAAGAAGCATCACCAGCTTTGGGTTTAAAATTCTGTGACCTTGGGACAGTTTCCCCGCCCCTCTGTTGCCATATCTGAAAAACAAGGACGCCAAGCCTGCTGGATTGCTGGAAGGGTTAAATAAGAAAACTTACATGAAAACACCAAAGTGCCTTAATAGGCCCTCAATACGTTAGCTGCCACCACCACACACACTGCCATTATTATTAAGAGTCCTAATCAGACGTAGGTGACTCTGCCTCCTAATGAAACCTGTTTCAAGATCTGGTGATCAAAACTGAAAGCAGAACTTCAAGTCTTGGTAGAACACAGTTTCATACAAAGACAGTGCTATTTCATTTTTAATCCCTCTGGAAGCGTCTTGGATTTTGTATACTTCCACTTCTACACTCTTTTATTAGGCCAATTCTTTCAGGGAATAATGGCCAGTCTCTCTGAGAAGCCTTTCCTGGGTTTCCATAGTAAAGAGATTAAAGATTTATAACTTGAATCCCAGTTCCATCTTTTATTGGTTATGTGTCCTTAGCTAAATAATTTTGATTTACTCATTTGCACAAATGGGGCTAATAATACCTAGCTCATTGGGTTCTTGGGAACATTGAATGAGATAGTGCATATAAACTGTTCACAGTGCCTGACACATAGTAAATACTCAGTAAGTGGTAGCTACTCATCATTAACATGATTATTAGCAAGTGCCTGACATATATAGCCGTGGGTGGTCATCAATGCTAACCTTTTCTTCCATTCCATCCAGTCAGGCCAGCCCTGAACTCTTACCTGAAGCATGCTATGGTTCATCTGGAACTGCAGGATGGCCTCACAGAGGTTCCAAAACGTGTATTCTGGCCACAGAACAGGCTGGAACACCAAGCAGGAGTGGGAGGTCTGGGAAAGGTGGGGAAGGAAGAGAGTATGGTTTAATAACATGTTACTGGAACACATCCTTGGTCAGGCTCCAAAGAAAGAGCAGGCTGATCACAGCCAGAGATGAGGCTGGACAGGCATCCTGAGCTGCAGCTGCCGCCAGCCCGGATTCCCTCACTAATAGGGGACGGGTCATCTGAGGCAGTAAAATCACCTGCCTGTAGCAAGGCAGAACTAAAGCGAGACTAGATCAACATTTCCACCAGGATTTTTCTAAGCCAATTTTAGGACTATGAAATAACATCTAGATTATGTTACTGGCTCTTGGCCCTTAGAGGTCATCTGGGAGACACAGTGTCTGATAAAAGTTAGCAATGAACAAATGGTAGCTGCCATTGTTATTTTTAAGTAGCAGAGTATAGGACAACGGTTAAGAGCATGGGCTCTGGGGCCTGACTGCCTGGCTTTGAATTCTGGCTCCACCGTTTACCATCTACTTGACCTCAGGCAAGTTACTTAACTTCTCTGGGCCTCAGTGTCCTCAACTGTAAAACTGGGTAATAAGAATAACTAGTTTTTAAGGTACTGTGAAAATTTAACAAGATAACATACATAAAGCAGAGCAAAGAGCTGGGTGAACTTTTAACAATCATCACTGATATAAGACTCCCTTTTGGAACATTCTTGACAGCCACTGCTTGACACCTTTACTGGTGAGGAATTCAGTGCCTCAAGGGGGATAACTTTAGCTGTCAGATAGCTCATTAAGTTAAACCAATGTCACCTACCAAGGTCTCAGGTCGTTTCTCTGGAACAACTTTATTTCTTCTTCAAAGTGACATTCTTTCAAATATTTGAAGGCTAGCTTAGAACTGCCTGTTATCTGTTCCCAAGGTTGTAATGACTTGTTCACTTGTCTTTTCCAACAAACTGTAAGTTTTAAGATAGTAGGGATTGGGCTTCCCTGGTGGCACAGTGGTTAAGAATCCGCCTGCCAATGCAGGAGACACGGGTTCGGGCCCTGGTCCGGGAAGATCCCACATGCTTCGGAGCAACTAAGCCCGTGCGCCACAACTACCGAGCCTGCGCTCTAGAGTTTTCGAGCCACAGCTACTGAAGCCCACGCGCCTAGAGCCCGTGCTCCACAACAAGAGAAGCCACCACAATGAGAAGCCCACGCACTGCAACAAAGAGTATCCCCCGCTCACGGCAACTAGAGAAAGCCCACGCACAGCAATGAAGACCCAACGCAGCCATAAATAAGTAAGTAAATAAATAAATAAATAAATGATAGTAGGGGTTATTTCTAACTTGGTTACTGCCGTATTTCCAGCACAAAGGAGGAACTCAATATTTTTTTCCCAAGAGAATAAACGATCACCATTCTTCTCTTTTCCAGACCATTATTCTTCACCCATTCCTTATAGCAGCGGTCCCCAACCTTTCTGGTGCCAGTGACCGGTTTCATGGAAGACAATTTTTCCATGGACAGGGTGGGGTGGGGGAATGGATGGATGGTTCAGGCAGGAGTGCGAGCGATGGGGAGTGGCAGATGAAGCTTTGCTTGCTCGCCCGCTGCTCACCTCCTGCTGTGCGGCCCAGTTCCTAACAGGCCGCAGGCTGGTAGTGGTCCGCAGCCCAGGGGTTGGGGACCCCTGCCTTATAGGACATGAGCTACAGACTCCTTGCCATCCAGGCTGGCCTCTTCTGTTAAGTCCTCTAGTTTACCAGTGCAATCTCGTAAAACCCAGTGCCCAGAAGTAAACTCTCTAGACATAATCTGACCAGCAGAATGGGCCATAAAACCACAAGCTGCACATTATACTGCTTTCAATATAGCCAAAGACTAAAGTATCTTCAGTAGCTAAATCTTGTTAGCTCACTCTTAAGACTATGGTCCATTAAAATTTCCAGAACTTTACCATGTGAATTGCTTCCAAGCTGAGTGTCTCCCTTCAGCCTCTCCTTGAACAAGATTTCCCCCAGCCAAGTGCTACCCAGGGGCCAACTTAACAGATAATGGAGATTTTCAAGCAAAGACAAACTTATTTGGATATGGGATTTTAGAGAACTACGTACACTGGGATAACTGAGCTGATAGGCAATGGCAGGCCCTGAAGAAGTCTGCATACAGTTTATATCTCCTGTGGCCTGTGCTTGTGTAGATGCAGCCCTTTATTCTAAAGGCGAGAAATCAGTAAATGCAAGGCGAGGTTCTAGCCCAGAGGTGCTGGGTGACATGGCAGGTTACCAGGGCAGAAGCTTATGCTCAGGGACCTAAGGCAGAAGTCCAGTTCCTTGAAGAGAGGTACAAGTAAAGCTTTCACCACAGCCGGATAGCCTTGATTCTTCCCCTGGGCACTTTAGACAGCAAGAACTACACAGGCTCACAAAGCCAGGGACAGATGAGGAAGGGATAGCAAAAGTTACCAGGCACAGCCTGGAGACATTTCTCTGGATTTTAGCTGACCCTCCAATCTGTTTTGTGGGTGCAGTCACAGTTTTCAGTTTCGACACAAACAGAACAATGGTTGGAAACGACCTACCTGCCAGAGGAGGAAGTCACTGAGCCTCACTTCCCCAGAAGTCCGTATCAAGATGTCAGGATGAGGAGAGTGGTTGGTATAAAGGCACTTATCCAGCAGAGACTCAGAGACATCGCTAAGGTGAGTGGGGAAGAGACAAAGATAAGTCCACATCTCTTTTTGGATTATTCTCATGGTGAACTTCCTTATATAAAGCTTCCCAGTTTACAGAATAACATCAAATACATTAGCCAATACTACCTAGTATGTAGAAGGCCCTCAGCAAATGCTTGATAAATTAATGAATGGTTTCAATCCTCACAACTACATTAGGTACTTCTATCCTCACTTTATAGATAAGGAAACTGAGGCTCAGAGAAGATGAAATGTTTGCCCAAAGCCATTTAGTTGCAGCCTAAAACCAGATGCACCCACCAGAATATGTGTTGTCCTTCACTTAAAACACTTGTTTTTAAAATGGATACACCCTATGACTCTGCAATTTGATGAAATACTATGCAACTGTTTTTTTTTTTTTTTAATAATTTATTTTTGGCTGCATTGGGTCTTCGTTGCTGCACATGGGCTTTTCTCTAGTTGCGCTGCACAGGCCTCTCATTGCGGTGGCTTCTCTTGTTGCGGAGCACAGGCTGTAGGCGCGCGGGCTTCAGTAGCTGTGGCACATGGGCTCAGTAGTTGTGGCTCGCGGGCTCTAGAATGCAGGCTCAGTAGTTGTGGCACACAGGCTTAGTTGCTCCACGGCATGTAGGATCTTCCTGGCCCAGGGCTCGAACCCTTGTCCCCTGTGTTGGCAGGCGGATTCCTAACCACTGCGCCACCAGGGAAGCCCCCTATGCAACTGTTTTTAATGGAGGTAAATCTAAATGCATGGACTTGGAAAGATGTCTAAGATGTAATATTAAATGAAAAAAAGCACATTTCAGAAAAAATACAGTGTGGAAAATACACACACACACTTACTCACACATGTGAATACATGTATATATAAACAAAGAACAAAATCTAGAAAGGCATACACCATTCTATTAATGGTGATTACCTCTGGAAGGTTGGATAAGAAGGAAATACTATCTCTTTTTACTTTATATACTTCTGTTATTGTTTGAATTTATGATAGAGAACATTTTTAAAACCTTAAATTTGGGCTTCCTTGGTGGTGCAGTGGTTGGGAGTCTGCCTGCCGATGCAGGGGACACCGGTTCGCGCCCCAGTCCAGGAAGATCCCACATGCTGCGGAGTGGCTGGGCCCGTGGGCCATGGCCACTGAGCCTGCGCGTCCGGAGCCTGTGCTCCGCAACAGGAGAGGCCACAACAGTGAGAGGCCCGCGTACCGCAAAACAAACAAAAAAACAAAAAAACTTAAATTTAAGTCATATGGACCGTGAAACACTGCAAAACATCCACTTTACTTAGGATTTGAGAAAACAGCAAAATGATGAGCCCTCTTGTGTTTGATAAGAGCTACTTTCCCAAGCAGACAGACACTCAGAAAGGAGACGGAATGAAGGAAGAATGGGGACTGGCAGCACTCATCTTAAGTTAAACTCTCCAGTCCATGGAAAGAGGGTATTTGCAAGACTGGTGTGTGGTGGTTCCAAGAATACTGTTTACCTATCCTGCCAAGTACCCAGAGGCAGGATTCAGAATCTCCAGGTGGTAACAGCTGCATCTTAGGAAGGGTCTAGAAGACAAAATTTCTGTGTAGGAACATTTTTCTGGGAGCATAGTCAAAAAAAAGCAGAGATCTGGGCTGAGTGTTCAGAACAAGGATCTACACTTACTAGCTGTGTGCCTTTGGGTAAGTTACTCCATCTCTCAGTCATCATTTTGCAAACCACAGAGGGAGCTTTATTTTCTGTACCGTCATATGGTAAATAATATTCACTTATGACTGGGCAATAGGAAGGGCTCTGGTTCAGATTTCCCCGATAATTTCCCTGAGTCTTGTCTTGACAGCATGATCTTAATTCTTTAATTAAGAATGTGAAACCTGGGAGTTCCCTGGTGGTCTAGTGGTTAGGATTTGGCACTTTCACTGCCATGGCCTGGGTTCAATCCCTGGTCGGGGAATTGAGATCCTATAGGCCACATGGAGCAGCCCGAAAAAAAAAAAAAAAAGTGAAACCCTGTGCAATCAACAATTTCTCAGCTCTCTTATTTTTGAAATGGCACATTTGTCCTATCTACTTATAGGTTATTGTGAGAGTCAAATCAGATGAAATAACAGATTTGAGTGTACCTTGGGAACTATAAAGCACTACATAAATAAGAGGAATAAAGGTTATTTCCAGACCCACTACCTTGCTGTGGGACTTTGGATCCCCACATAACTCCTCTGAATTTCAAATGTGTCTGCATTTTTTTTTTGGCCGTGCCGCGCAGCATCAGAATGACATGCAGATTTCAATTCCCCAACCAGAGATCGAACCCGCAGCCCCTGCAGTGGAAGTGTGGAGTCTTAACCACTGGAGCACCAGGGAAGCCCGTCAATGAAACTTTTTAAACCTTCGTTAACTGGTCTTATAAAATAAGACAAATAATAGTCACTACCTTATACGAAAATTAGATGAGAATATGCATGATAAACTCCTACTAGTCTCATGCCTGCCTCATAATAAGATCTGATGACTATTGTTTATTTATTTTTAGTGTATATATATATATATATACACACACACACACACACACACACACACACATATATATATATATATTTTTTTTTTTTTTTGCGGTACACGGGCCTCTCACTGTTGTGGCCTCTCCCGTTGCGGAGCACAGGCTCTGGACGTGCAGGCTCAGCAGCCATGGCTCACGGGCCTAGCCGCTCCACGGCATGTGGGATCTTCCCGGACCGGGGCACGAACCCGTGTCCCCTGCATCAGCAGGCAGACTCTCAACCACTGCGCCACCAGGGAAGTCCCTTTAGTATATTTTTTTGATGTGGACCATTTTTTTTTTAAAGTCTTTATTGAATTTGTTATAATATTGCTTCTGTTTTATGTTTTGGTTTTTTGGCCACGGGGCATGTGGGATCTTAGCTCGTGACTAGGGATCAAACCCACATCCTGTGCATTGGAAGGCGAAATCTTACCCACTGGACAGTCACGGAAGTCCCTGATAACTATTAGTTATTAATTTTTATTTTTATACTGTGTTTTTGTTTGTTTCAACCTTCCTATAAGGCAGTCAGTATGCCATAGTGAAAGAGAACACAGGCTCTGGAGCCAGGTTGGAAATCCTGGTCAACTGTGTGAACTTGGACAAGTTATTTAACCTCACAGCAAGGTTCAATTTATAAAAACAGTATCTACTTCAAAGGGTCTAAGGATTAAATGAAATAACATACGTGGAATACTTAGCAAGTGCTGGGCACAGAGTAAATGCTTAGTAAACATTAGCAATTATTATTTATTTATTTATTTATTTTGCGGTACTCGGGCCTCTCACTGCTGTGGCCTCTCCCGTTGCGGAGCACAGGCTCCGGACGCGCAGGCTCAGCGGCCATGGCTCACGGGCCCAGCTGCTCCGCGGCATGTGGATCCTCCCAGACCGGGGCACGAACCCACATCCCCTGCATCAGCAGGCGGACTCTCAACCACTGCACCACCAGGGAAGCCCGGCAATTATTATTAACACTATTGTTTTAAGAGGAAGACAGAGGCCTACAGATGGTCAAGACCTGCTCAAGAGAGTTTATTAACTATCATTTATGCTAAACCTAATTCCTTCTTTTATAATTTGAGATTCAAAAAACAATCTATTAAAATGACTGGTAGAAAAAAATATATTACCCTGGAAGAAAGGAAAATGAGGAGTTGGATGGTGGTGATGAGAGAATAGAAAAATTCCAGTTATGGGAAGGGTAGAGCCTGACTGTAATTAACTCATCGACTCTGTTATAAATATGGATTTGTCTAAAGCTGAATAATGTAAAAACCACTGCCTCAGGCCCTGATCAGTCCCGTCTGAGTTGAACACCAAGCTTCCTGAGCTGACGGGTTGAGACATCAGCCTCCTTACCCTAGTAACCCGCCCAGCCCACGCCATGTCTGCATGACTAACCCACACAGGCAAGTTACTAAACCATGCAGGGCAGAGAAAACGGATATGAGAAAACTAGCTGGGCAAGAAGCAGGGGGTCAGTGGCTACTGCAATGTGGTATCAGTATAAATCACACTGCACTAGGAGGCAAGATCAGAGTTCTAGTTCCAGGCATGAATGCATATTAAATCTGCTTGCTAAATAGCTTTTTTTCTTTTTAGCATAAACATTTGTCCCTTATTTTTTTAAATATGTTATTTAATTTATACAAAAAATTATATAAAACATTAATCGTAAAGCACTAAGAATAAAATGAACTATGAAATCATTCCCCAAGCCAAGAATCAGAAAATTATCAATAACTTTCATCTACTTATATATCCCTCATCTACTTATATCTCATCTTCCTGCCCAGACCCCATACTGCCAACTTAACCAGTATCTTAATGTTTCTCCCCCAATGGCTAATTTTCAATCCACATATTAATTGACCTCTCTACAGCATTTAACACTGTTGCTCCCACCAATGCACACCCGCCACCCCACCTGCGCTAACAAACACCCTCTTTTCTTGGCTTCTGTAATACTGGCAGCCCTTTTGTTTCTACCTTTCTGGTTGTTGATTCTTTTTTCCTTAAGGCTCATTTTCCTCTACCCAGCCAGTAAAACTTATGAGTTTCTCAAAACTCCATCCTAGGCCCTCTCTTCTCACTCTAGACTCTCCTTAGATTCCTCATGCTCTCTCTTTGCTTCAGTTACCAGACTGCTATCTCCAGTCCCCACTTCTCTCTACTGTCAACCTGATATCTGTGTTCAACATCTATAATATATCCCAAACCAAACTCCTGACTTTCTTCCTCAAACTGCAGCCTCTCAGGGTTCTCAGCACAGCGAAGGGCACCACTGTCCACTCTTTTATAAGTCAAAAACCCTGGAGTCACCCATAACACATCCTTATCCCAGAGTCAATCCATCAAGTCCTCTCGATTTTTTTTCTCTCTCACTAATATTTTTTCTTTTTTGAATTTTATTTTTTTAATACAGCAGGTTCTTCTTAGTTATCTATTTTATACATATTAGTGTATATATGTCAATCCCAATCTCCCAATTCATCCCACCACCACCCCGCAAGTCCTCTCTATTTGATCTGCTTCATAGCTCTTAATGCAGTCTGTTTGGTCTATTCCACCATCACCACCATAATCCAAGCTCCCTTCCAAGTACTCTCTACTTGAATTATTCCAACAGTATTTGTGCAACCAAAAAGCTCCTCATAATACTGCTTCTCTCCCCAGTTACTGCTTATCCTCTCACCCCCTTCTTATGTCATTTATCATTTCCTTTGGGGAGCCTTCCCTACCAGGTCCATTCCTCTTATTATAAATTCTTGTTGAACCATGCATCAAGGCCTTTATCATGCTTATCATCATTATAAATTTATGCTAATTTGTATAATATTGATAATGTTAATTTCATTCTCACTGAGAAACTTCTTCATTTTTAATTTAGTTTCCCAGGAAAATCGAATTATACCCAAGAAGGGAGTCAGAAAACCTCCTGGGTCCCACAATCCCATATATAATAAAGGTAAGGACAAAAGCTCTGGAATCAGACAGTTTTTGATAGAAGTCCCAGCTCTGGCACTTACTAGCAGAATGACCTTGGGACAGTCATTTCAATGTGAGCTCAGTTTTCTCATCTATAAAATGGAGGAAAGACTCAAATCTCTTAAACATGAGAATATTAACTTAATCAAATAAACACAGCATAACACATTGCCTGGCTTGTTTTTTGCTACTATTATTTTACTACTGCTGTTGTTAGTTTACTAATATTATTACCAAGGGTTACACTAATAATAACAGGAGAGGGACTGAGCAGATAGATGGCTTCTAAAGTCTCTCCCAGCTCTAATAATTCTACCGTGTTGCTAATGATGAACAACTTTCTTTTTGAAAAATACCTGGATCTTGCATGAAACTGTAACATGAGAGGCCTAAAGGCCAATACCCCCAACAAGCTGCATTCCTGAAAAATCATTCTTAGAAAAACTCTGCCAAAGGGCCAGCAGGGCATCATGTTTTATTGAATGCCACGGTGTTGCTACAAGCCATGCCATTTTTTCTGGAGCTTCTTGGTTTGTGTTGAACACAGAAATTCTGAAGCAGGCTATAATAAGTCATACCAAAGCTCTAAGTGCAGGGACCACCCCTCTCAAATCTTTCCACATACATTCCCGATTTGACTTCTGGCTCAAGTACATGACTTAGGAGGGATTTTATGGTTCAGTGTATGCCTGTTTTCCCTATCATGCTGAACAACTGCAATACCTGGGATCCAGCAGGCCTTGCTCCACTCCCCAGGCCATCTCTCTCACAGCATTGCTGATCTCATGACGGGATGTGTAAGCAAAACAGACGTTCAGGAAACACCTGAGAAGGGAAGAACAGAATAATTTACCAAAGGGGGACAGGGACTAAGGAGTGGAGTCACTTATTACAGAGCACCCCTTCTGTGGTAGAACAAACACACACCAAATGTTAACCATGGACACCTCTGAAAAGCGAGATTATTAATTTTTTGAGTTTTCCAAGTTTTCTTGGGAAAAAAACACATTAGTTTTGTAGTAAGAAAAATACTAACTGACCCTTATTATTCTCCTAATCTTATTCCCTTCTGTTAACCCCCAGCTTTCAGAGGATGTGAATTCACTGTGATATTAGAACAAGCAAAGAATAGGAAGGAAGTCTGATGTGAAACGAATCCACTGCCAAATATGCATTATATTCCAAAGCCACACATAATGACGTCTGGGTTATTAAACTGTTCCCCTCTGCATCTACCTGCCCTTCCAAGGTCATCCCCTCTATCGGTTAAAGCAGTGGGACAGAAAGAGAATTTCTTGAAGGATCTGTCTTCAGAGACAGGGATAAGGCCTGCTGCATTCCCACCCCATTCCCTGTCAATTAAACACACACACACACACACACACACACATATATATATAAAAATACATATGTACATGGGGGCAAGGCACATGAAGGAGGAAGATAAGAAACTGTATGTGTGAGTATACACACATAAAACAAGGTGCTGCAGAGCCACCTCTGGTCTGCCCTGCAGATGGAGGAAGAAGTCTCAAGCATCCAAAACCAACTCCTCATTACCTCTTGTACCAAATGCAGACCAAGGAAGGGCCAGGACGTCTCCCTAAAGTTAGCAGG
Organism: Delphinapterus leucas; assembly: GCF_059928025.1. Lineage (NCBI taxonomy): Eukaryota > Metazoa > Chordata > Mammalia > Artiodactyla > Monodontidae > Delphinapterus > Delphinapterus leucas. Next base: position 170,044,054 of record NC_143129.1, read on the forward strand.
GAGTCATAGATTAATACAGGTCCCTAAGGGGAAATCTGAAAACTTACTTGTTGTAGTTCTTGGTGGCCTGCACAGCCTGTGCAATCAGCTCCTGGAGATCCAAGGGCAACAAATGCAGATCACCCAGGACCCGGATACATACCCCATGCTTCTGCAGTTTCTCCCTGATCAGGGGGGAAAGGAGGCAGGTTTGGGAGGTGGGACAGAGCACCTGCTGAGCTGGAGAAAGCAAAGTGCTTAGCTGATACTCAATTACCAGTTTTTGAGTGCCTTCCTGTGTGTCAGGCACTGATCTACAAGTATTATTTCACTGAATGCCCTCAACAACTCTGAAGGGAGTTTACTACATTTCCTGTTCTACAGCGGGAAGCTGAGGCTCAGATAGAATAGTTAGATAGGGATTGCCCAAGGTCATACAGCCATCAGGTGTTGTGCTGGGACCGAATCCCAGGTTTGCCTGATTTGAGAACCCAAACCTCTTTACCACACATTACACCGCCTTGTGTGTCCTTGTCGACAAGTTGCATCTCACATGTTCTGTGCTGTTTGTCCCATTTTGATGGGTGAATAAACTCCTCAACAGCAGGAGTTGTATTATTGGTTACTTTTGTAACATCTAACATTAATTATATGTTTACTAAGTGCCAGACATTGGTCTAAGTGTTTTACATGCATTCCATCCTTACGTCAACCTTTGAGGCAGACACCATTATCATTCCCCTTTTACAGACGAAGAAACTGAGGCACAGGGAGGTTAAGTAATTTGTTCAAGATCAGACATATATATATGGAGGCAGTGTAATGTTGTGATTAAAAAGACAGGCTCTGGAACCAAACTCCCTAAGTTCGATTTCTGGCTTTCTACTCACCAGCTGTCTGATCTTGAACAAATTAACTTTGTTCAAATGTTGCTTTGAATAAGAACACCTAGATTCAGGAATTCCACGGTTCCTCCGTGGTTCTACTGCAGGGGACACGGGTTTCATCCCTGGTCGGGGAACTAAGACCTTGCATGCTGTGTGGTGTAGCCAAAAAAAAAAAGAATACCTAGATTCAAGCCCTAGTGCCTAGTGCCACCGATTACTATCTGACCTTGCATAACCACCCCTGTCATACTGTGAAAGTGCTTATTCTCAGACATCAGGCACATGACCTGAGTAAGGAGGTGTAAAAGCCCTGGCAAGGAGCCAGGAGATCTGGGCTCCCAGCCTGGCTCTGCCACTAGCTAGCTGCGTGACCATGGGCAAACCTTTCTCTTCTCTTCACCAGGATTAGTTTCCCAACTGATGAAACTGAACTAGGCCAGTGGTTTTCCAAACTTCTTTTAGCCAAACAAGTCTTTCTTCAAATCAAATCTTAAACAGAAGCCCAACATATAAAATAGATAAATGCAAACAAGCACTGTATACCCCATTCCCTCTGGGTCCTTGCATGCCCACTCCTCACAACTACGGGGTTCTGTGGCACATTGCTGGAAAACCACCACTAAGGTTTCTTCTTGCTCTGTCTAGGACTTAATAACCTAAGACCATCTTCTCTACTCGTAACTGATTAGAACAATCTCAGGAGCACCTCTACTGCCATGCATTTTGATCTTTCAAGAAGTGTTAAGACTGCTTCTTGTCTCTACAGCAGACAACAGCTCAGCTCTAGAGTCAGAAAGACCCTGTGTGTTTTGGCTCTGCCTGTCTGATAGCTGTGTGACCCAGGATACACCCCTAAACTTCTCTGGTTTTTACTTTCTTCCTCTCTACAAATGGGATAATAATATCTTTCTCACAGGATAATGTGAATTTTAAATGAGAGTACATGTTAGGCTCAGGGCCTGACACATAGTATAAACACTTAAAAAAGGTAAGATTAGTGTGAAGTACAGAAGAATTTGAACACCTGGAATGTGTCCCCGTTACCTCTGTCCCCAGCCCCTTGGGTGTGAATTCTGAGCCACAAGGGAAGGAGTAATGTCTGTGGCCCAGAGACTAATATGGATAGAGAGAAGGCTGGCTATGCTCCCCGCACCCTGACCCACACAGGGATGGAAATGACAGACCTGTCCCAGGCCCAGCTCCACTAGAGCTCTAAGCTCTCTGTTCTCTCATCTTCCTGGTCCTGGTGTGGGGAGGAGCTGGGCAGAGAATGGTTGTAATGAACACTTTGGGGCAGTCCTGGCTGAAGAGGGTTCCACACTGTGAAACAAATAATCTCCACCAAACTTCCATTTTGCCCCATTCTGGCTTTGCTCCCTAAGTTAAGCTTAAACTTAGTGATAGCAAGAACAGTACTGACTCATCCCCATAAAGGGCTTTTATGCATCATCCTGTCCCGTCCAAGGGTATATGCAGGAAAGTACAGTAACTTTTTAGGGATGACTGCACAGCAGAAAATGGCTTTTTCAAAGTCTCTCTCACTCTACTTCCCTGGTCACAGTTCACTGGTCCTGGGGTAGAAATTTGAACTAAGGTGGACCAATTAAGGGTTTTAATTCATTCTGAGCAGCTCTCTTGAAGAAGACAAAGTTAGCCTGTGGAGCAAAGGAAATAAATGTCCGAGGAGGCTCTACCCAATTGATTTCAATTCCTGGCTTCGGTTTTGCCTGAGGTTGGCTATCCGTATCCTTGAATTCTGTGAAATACCTCTATATCCTCAAATAAATGTCCAAGAAAGAAAGAAGAAAGGAATGAAGGAAGGAAGGAAGGAAAGGAAGGAAGGAAGGAAGGAAGGAAGGAAGGAAGGAAGGAAGGAAGGAAGGAAGGAAGGAAGGAAGGAAGAAAGAAAGAAAGAAAGAAAGAAAGAAAGAAAGAAAGAAAGAAAGGAAAACTAGCTTGCCATATTTGCCACTGAAGAGGTCTAACTAACAGTAGAAGGGTTTAGAGTTCCTTAACTAGCCTCAGAAAAGACAGTTGAGGGTTAGGTAAGGCTGGAGGTGGTATAAGTACACAGGCTCCCCCTCTGACAGCATCTTACTTTTCTTCCATCAAGCGGCTGAACTTCTGCCGGGCCAGATCCATTAGCCCATCTACCTCACTCTTGGAGCGTTTGAAGTTCTCAATGCTGAATGCGTAGACCGTCACCTCTAGGACGCCCAGGTTCAAACACCAACGCAGAGTCTGAGAGGGGAGAAGGCAAGGAGCTAGGGTACAAGGAAAGAGCAGGAAGGGAAACAGGAGATGCCTCAGCCCCGACTCAGTGAGAGACAGACTTTTCTCCTCCCCAAACTGGGTAAAGCTAGGATAATACCAATGCTTCTCTCAGAATAATGAACCAAATAAGCAGAAAGCCACCACCTGAGAGACTGAAAAATGTGAACTTAATGAGTACTATTATGCTGATGCTATTGTGGTTTACTGGAAAGAGCTCTTAACTGAGAGAATAAAGATCCAGGTTCTAGTCTCTCACTCCATCAAGCACTTGCTATGTGACTGCAGGCATATCATTTAACCTCTCAGGGCCTAAGTCTCCTAATCTGTAAAATAGGATCACAATCCATCCCTCACAAGGTGGCTAAAGATACATAAAAACACAAGGTATTATTACTCACAGCATAACATCATTATTCCAATAGACTGAGAGGCTGATGAGTTATAAGAATAAAAGCAACAACTGCACAGCTGTGTATCATTTAAGTCTGCAAAGGGTTTTCACATACATTATTTCATTTGATTCTTCAAGCTACCCCTTGAGAAAGGAATTATTGTTTTCATGCCTACTTTAGAGATGATAAAATTGAGGCTCAGAAAGTTGAAGACGAGTCAAAAGTCCACAGCTCTACCATATGAATCCATTATATGAGGTTCTAGAACAGCAAAAACTCATCTAGAGTGATAGAAATCAGAATGTGAGGGGGAAGGGGAGGAGAAGAGGAGGGAGGACAGGGTTTGACTGGGAAGGGGCACAAAGGAACTTGCTAGAGAGATGGAAATGTTCTATATCTTGACAGGGGTGTGGATTAGACAGATGAATGCAACTGTCAAAACCCCAAATCTGTGCATTTCCCTGTATGAAATTATACCTCAGCGAAAAAAGAAGTGAAACTCAAATTTAAACTCAGTCCTTTGGTACGGTACTGCTCTAACCCAGTGCCACTAAAGGTGGAGAACAAACTGGAGATGAGAATAACAGTGTTGAGATGGGGAGCCTGGAGGTTAAAGGTAAGGGACAGAAGACATTCAAACAGAACTGAAGAAATAAAGCTGAAGAGCTACCTTTCTAATCCCTTATCAGACATACAAACCCATTCACTGCCACCTCAGGAAAATTACCAGCACAAACCTGACACTTGAATAGGCTTGGGACCTGAAGATCTTACCAGACAGCAAACTTGGTGGGTACACCTGGGTCGGAGCCCACCACTGACCTCAGTTAATATAGGCTAATAACAACAGCTTCAATTTTTTGAGCACATCCTTTATGCCAGGTCTTGTGCCACATGCTTTTCATTGTGCCATCTTGTTTAATCCTCATGTAATCTCCCCATTTTACAGATGAAGGAACTGAGGCAAAGGGAAGCTATGTAACTTGTAGCAGGTACACAGAGCCAGGAAGTGGCAGAGCAGGGGTGCCAATGAGTTCTGAGTGACTACAGAGCTTAAGCTCCTAAGCACTAGGCAAAACCTGCCTCTTAGTCACAAAAAAGAAACTGAGGTCAACAAACCTCAAGACCTCAGTGTTGGAGAGAACCCCACAACCACTCATTCAAGGCAAAAAATATCACTGCCCTGGCTTCAGGACGTGTTCTTGTGCCAAGAAGCTGGGATCCGTGGGCTACAGAGTTTCACAAAGATCGACATATTCCATTCTTATTGATAAATTTACTGTTTCCCAATTTGCAGTGGGCATTAAAACCATAAAATGTTGATGACGTTTGGTTGGAGTGATGTCCTGGTTTGTCTGGCACTCTTCCTAGTTTAAGCACTTAAAGGCCTGTGTCCTGAGAAACACCTCAACCTCAGGATGGGTAGTCACCCTCTACCTTTGCTCTGGAAATGTCACTTCTAAGAATTTATTCTAAACTAGTACCATTTATAATGTCCAATAATAGTGGAGCAGCTAAACAAACTATGTCAGATCCTCAGGAAAAATGTTCCACAGCCATTAAAACATATAGGTAGAAAGCCATAGATCAACCTAGAAAAATACTTGCCAAAATGTCAAGAAAAGAATAAGGTTATCAAAGCTATAGATGTAATTTTATAAATGTTAAGTCATGTTGAACATATTACAAGGATTGGGATGAGGCACAGAAAAACATAAATTGTTGATTAAGGTGGTAAGAGGAGACAATTTTGTTCTTATTTCTAATATTTTGCGATGATTCACTGGATGACTTAATTTTCTGTTAATGTTGATATGAGATCTATGGCTAGCAAGCAAGCAATAAAACAGACAAACAGCTATAAAAAAGCACTCTCAAACCACAGCAAACTCAGGGCCTGGTTTTCTAGCTATAATCCAATTCTCCACAGACCATTCACCTTGGGTTCTGCAACGTGTACCCACCTCAGCCAGTTTGTTGAAGCCCTGTGAGTGACCCTCTTGCCTCTCCACTTGGCACTTCTTGGCATAGCGACGGTTCCCATCCATTATAAACGCAATGTGTTTGGGCATTGGGCCTGCCTGTGAAGTAAGAAGACAAATGAACACATCACATACTCCTCAGAGATAAAGGGAGACAATATTCCAAGCTGACAGGCTTGAGCTATATGATAAAAGCCCTGAGGAAGGGAACTGGGTATTCTGTACTTTTAGCTCAATACATAAGCATTAAGCACTTTTATTCATTTTTATTTATATGTTTATTGAGCCCTTACCACATGCCAAGTACTATGCTGAGCTTTTCACATTTCATCTTAATTTTTTGTCATACAAACATATGAAGTAAATAGTGTTATCTTCATTTTATAGGTGAAAAAACTGAGGCTCAGGGAGGTCAAGTGACTTGCATAAGTCACACAGCCAAGAAGAGACAAAGTGGGGATTCAAATTTAGGTCTATGTGCTTTCAGAGTTCATCTCCTAACCATATGCCTTTAACCACCACCTCGGTTTCGTTAGCCTTCAAGTGGAAGGTACAGCAAGGATATTGATGGGTATGGCCAAATGTAAAGGGCATCCTCCACATAAAAGAGGCATACACTTCTCAGTTGTATCCGAGTCCTGTCACACAGGAATGGGGGCCCCATATTGTTGGATCTTCTTATTTTACAAGAGAAACTAATCAAGATTTTTATAAAAATTTAAATGTCAGGAGCTATTTGAAAACAAACAAAAAAGATATTTTGGGGGCAAACAAAACTTCTTACCTGGCCTAGAGCAGACTTTTGTTGTCTATCATAGCAAAAATTCACTCCTTGGGCGATTTTTCCTCACTGGAGGGGCTCTTCATAGACCACTTCCCCTGCATCTCCCAACATATTCTACTTTTGTCCCCCATATATAGCCATAAAAAAAAAATTCCAGTAAAGTCATGCAGCTTGTTCTTCCCAACATGTGACCACAGTGTTTCCTTGAGGAGATGCTTTTCTATTTCCTGGACTGCCTGAGATCACCTGGCATTTGTGTGTGAGTGTATGTGTGGGTACAAGGCTTACTTACTCATAAATTCACTGCTACTTGCTGCTTGACAGCCTGTGGCTGAAAAATAAAACCAAGCTGACTGGCTCCAATAACAAACCTTTCATGTGAGGAGGATGTAACTGTGATTCCTAGAGAAAAAGCTGAGGGAAGATCTAGGGAGTGGAGTGTAGGAAACAGAGTGATTGTAGTCTTGAAATGATTGAAAGACAGCCCCAATAATAGTAATTAAAAACTGCTAGACACAGTGCTGAGTGTTTTCTATGTAGTTTCATTTAATCCTCAAAATCACCATATAAAGTCACATGGTTAATAAACGATAGAAGAGAACTTTCATTCATGTTTGCCTCCAGAACCCTCTTAACCATTATGCTCTACTATCACATCAAAGAACGATTAGTTATTTTATCTAAACCCAGAGGTCAGGGACTTCCCTGGTGGCGCAGTGGTTAAGAATCTGCCTGCCAATGCAAGGGACACGGGTTCAATCCCTGGTCTGGGAAGATCCCACATGCCGCGGAGCAACTAAGCCCGTGGGCCACAACTACTGAGCCTGAGCTCTAGAGCCCGCAAGCCACAACTACTGAGCCCGCGTGCCACAGCTACTGAAGCCAGCACGCCTAGAGCCCGTGTTCCACAACAAAGAGAAGCCAGCACAGTGAGAAGCCCATGCACTGCAACGAAGAGTAGCCCCCACTCACCGCAACTAGAGAAAGCCCGCACACAACAATGAAGACCCAACGCAGCCAAAAATAAATTAAAAAAACAAAACAAAAAAAGCCCAGAGGACAGTACTAGGAATAATAGATCAAAGTTCTAGGGAAACAAATTTCAGGAAGATCTAACAGTGTATGCTGCCCAATGATATTGGGAGGTCTCAGGCTTCCTGAAAATGTGAGAGTTAGGACAATAATCTGCCAGAAATGTAGACCTGGAAGTTACCTGCAGTTCTAAGGCTCTTTGATACCATTGCTAAATTCTACTACAAATCCATAAATATCATGGGTTACCCAGTTTTTATAACAGGTTTTAATATAAGATTACCCAACGAACCAAAAGGCCAACTGGTGCATTGGGCCACTGCTCACCTTTATGATGTTGGCACAGAACCGCTCCCAAAACGACAGCTCTCCTTCCTTGATCCATGACATAGTTCTTGCCTCAGCAGAAGCACAGAACAATTAGTCACCAACCAGGTAACCTTGTATAAACAAGACAGAGAATTAGAAGTCACCACACCTGCAAACAACTATGGCTGACTTGCAGGGATTCACCAAAACGGTAGAGATCAGCCAGCATTAGAATCCAAAAACACTGACCCTGGACTTCCCTGGTGGTCCAGTGGCTAAGACTCTGCGCTCCCAATGCATGGGTCCCGGGTTTGATCTCTGGTTAGGGAACTAGATCCCACATGCCATAACTAAGAGTTCGCATGCTACAACTTAAGATCCCGTGTGCCACAACTAAGACCCGGCAGAGCCAAAAAAAGAAAAAAGAAAAAGAAAAAGACACTGTCCTAAGCCTCTAGTCTTTCACTACCCAGAATTTATAAGCCAATAGGACCTTTGGGCGCAGAGGCCTTTCCTTGGGTCTATGGGCTTGGTGGACCTTGCTCCCTCCCATCCCCTTTTTTCTCAGAGTCTGCACTGCCTTTTTCTGAACATGTAAGTCTGCTTCCTGTCACATCGTAGTGCCTACATCCTGATCCTTCCCCCTTCTTCCTTCTCCATCTTCCACCAGGCTGTTTCCCACTCTCCGGGCTCCGGGTCACTATCCCCTTCAGTTGTTGCACCCGTTACCTCCTACCCCAGAGATTTCCCAATTATTTACTCCTTCACTTGTATCTTCCACTGTCCCCTTTGTCTCTCCCACAGCTGCCTCCCGCTCAGTCATCTCTCTCCTCTTCTCCTCTAATCCACCCCCTGAATCCAGCACCTTGACAGGCTCTGCCGGCACCTTTCAACAGCTCGAGGGGACCGACACTTCCTCACGACGTGGCGCTGGAAGAACACGTCATCGTTGGGCGCTGGGACACGCTTCTGCCGTCACCTAATGGGCGGGGCCCTGGCCTGCGCCTGCGCGCTCGGAGGAGGAGCGGAGCTGAGCTGGAGTTCTCGGCTGTTCGCATTCCTGGGGCGGGGCAGGTTGGGGTGAAGGGGATAACCGCGCGGGCTACCCGGCTCCGGGCCACGTGCGAGGGACCAGGCTGGGGAAGGCGGGGTTCAGACCACCTGGGAGAGCCGAGAAGTCTGTAGACAGGCGGGCTAGGTTACGGGGCAAGAATTAGGGGAGCCCCACCTCAGAAATGCTGGGACTTCTTAGCCACTGGTGGCAGTTTGGACTTTTGAGAAAAGGGGTAAGGCGGCGTCCTGCTAGCTGGAAGGCCGCTACACTGGCTTTAAAGCTCTGGTACAAGTGTTTTTTGTTTGGTTTTTTTTTGGTAGAAGTCTTAAATATCCTGTTTTTATACCGTTTTGTCTTATTTAGTGAATTTAATCGACTACCCAAAGAACTCAAAAAAGGGTTAAGGCCAGAAAGAACTCTAAGAATGACTTCTAAAGTTTAAGAAAGGCCATCAACTAACCCTGACAGAAAAATCAAGGGCATTCATTCTGTACCAAACCTTTAAAGAAAAGGGTTGCAGGAATTTGAGGCACTAACTCACAAAAGATATTGGGAGTTTAGTTTTCTTAAAATGAGAGAAGGGGAAAAAAAAACACTTTACCATTTTCAGAGAACCTTCTTGTAGTTTCTTACTTTGGGTTGCAGTGTCAAGGAAACAAGGCAAGAGATACTGTAGTCATGACTCCCGATTCATTACTTTTGTCTTCCACTCTTTCTGATGAAAGGGTTATTTTTAACAGAGTGAAATGATCAAAGAATGGCCTCCAGAGATGAGTAACCCACCCATGAATGGTCTCTTAAGCTTTTCCATCCTTCCTGCTTTGCATGTAGGTTAGTAAGTTTCTGCCTAGCTGATTACTTCAGTTTTGCAGGAAAACCATTTAGTGAAGTCCAGTAGTAGCTTGCTACTTTTATCTTCCAAGGTCAGCTTTGACTATTGGTAGGAAGTCCCTAGAGGGATATATGAAACTTCTTACCCTTGTTCTGTTAACGTTTCCGTGCACCTTGGGTGATAGTTGGTATGCCTCCAATCAAGTCTTTCTTTTCTAAACCCTCCTTCCCTTAGGGGGAGCTAGATGTTTAAAAATAGTGTTCATCAGAAGGCTAGTGAACTTGTTAACGTGTGTTTATAGCTGGTCAGTGTATCTCCTCTGGCCTCAATTTCAACAGTTTCCCCTGTATTTCCATCCCTGGGTTGCTGCAGGGGGTTAATTAATTAAGATTTGTAAAGGGCTTTAAGGAGCAAGGGACAAAGTATTATTAGGGTCTCATGCCCCAAGCCATGGCCCCATCCTTTCATCCCAGTCAGTGGCACAGTCAACCCCATTCTTATGCATGCCAAGCCCTTAATCCCCTCTTGAATGTGGCAGCTTCCAAGGAAAGGACAAGAGGCCTTAACTAGAAACAAAAATCCACTGTAATGAGGTGCTAAAAAGACTGAACTTTCAAGATTCACTCCTAACAAAATGGCTGAACAGAAAACTTAATGGTTCTTGTGACTTGAGTCCCAATCCAAGAAAGTGGAAATAATGGTAGGAAGAAAGCACTTTAAATATCAACCAAGGAGATGACAGTTTCGGTACCAATAAGTCTTTATTCATTGTATTTTCCCAAGGAAAAGAAGGGGAAGGGAAAGGGGTCAGCATGTGTGTTACAAAATGATAGCAAATGGGAAAGGAAGTACCTGGCACAGCAAAGTCAACCAACAAATAAACACTGCCCAGATGGGGTCGCCAAAGCCCAAGGGGGCTCAGTCTCCTGCAGTTCAGTAATGAGGGGAAGGGATGAAGAACAGGTACATGCTTTTCTACCCTCCCTCCCTCCCCATAAATTCAAGATTTCACACAAAGCTTTGGTTTCTAGCAGTAAACATGGAGTTACATTCGTCCGTCTCCTATTAAACAATTTTGTGGCCACTTTGACATAAGTTTCTTGCACCTGCATAAAAGTTCCTGAGTGACTTGACTATACATTCATCTTTCCTTTCGTGGTCTCCCAACCCCACTTTCTACATGGAAGGTCCCCTCGTTGCTCCTCTCTACCCTAGGATTAGAGATTAAAGTAGGTTTTAATCCATGCAAAGACAGCAGTCTGTTTGGAATGAATCAAATCAAGGAATGGTCATGACTCAGGAGATTGAGAACAAGGGATGGTGAGTTCTTAGCTTCTTCAGGATTTTTGCACAAATCATTTAATCACAGACACCCCACAAATTAAACGTATAGGTGTATGGACTATTTTGGGGGAGGGCACGAAGGGGGAAAGAAGAGGGGGTAGGAATACAGTGTTTAGGACAGAAGATCTTGTTCGAAATAGGAAACAGGGGAAGGGGAACACAAAAGAAAGTGTAGTTCAAGACCTCCCACTTCAAGAAGAGGGGCCCCCAAGTTTATGTTTCAGATATTTTTGGCTGGTGCAGACCTTTTGTCAAAGATGCTTTGGCTATTTTTCTCAATATAAAAAGAAGTTTGTAAACAATAAAACCCCAAAAGGACATGGAGAAGACCAACACATTATATTTACACAAACTAGGCCACCTAGCAATCACCAAATCAGCTACTTGTGAAGTCCTACGAAGTCCAGACAAATACAATAACTAGAGGGGGGCAGCAATTGGGGGAGACAAGAACCCAGGATCAGACACACATCACCCAATGCGTTCTATTGCATTTGCCCCGTTACAACACAGTGAGGTAGGTTTGCAGTGATCTCACAGCATGTAAACGAAACCCCCTTTTCTCCTTTAGCTACCATGACACTAATTACTGTGGCAGCAGGGCAGGACACTGGCTCTGGGAACCACCAAGAAGCCATCGCTGATGGTCTCTCTGGAAACCAAGGAGGAAAAGTCCAGAATTGTTAAAGATTAAGGATCTTTTTCTTGCTTCATATATCCATCCCTCGGCAGCTCAAGATGGGTACAGAGGTATCATTCTTAAAACCTGTCCTTACCAACTCACAGTTTTTACAAAAACACATACAATACACCCTGTTGTGTATGTTAGGCCTAGCCCAATCCACTGAAGAATGGACCTGGTATGTAAAGCGAGTCCTATGCCCTGGGATTACAGGTCTGGAACAGGTATCCTTTATCACACATACAGATGACCTCTGCCTAATCTTGGCTTCCCCTCTCTGCACCTTTTACCTGGCCCAGCCTCTCCTAACCTCTCTGTACCACCTTTTCCTGTTCAGACCAATTTCCAATCTTTCAGTAGAAGGAGACCAAGCCATGGGGCAACCCAGTTAAAACCTAGTCTCCCATGAAACATTGAAGATGGAGGGGTTTCAAGAGGACACTGTGGCAGAAAAGCCAGCTCTAATTGGCAAAAATGAGGTAGTTCAATAGGCTATACGCTCCAAATAGTTGTTCTCTCTGGTGATAGAGCAACAAAAAGTATTCCTGCTGTGCAGACCCGGAGCTGTCGCCGACTTATCCCTGAGATTGCTCACGTACCTGAGAACACAGTGCAGGAATGAGGGCCTTAGATTAAAATACACAAAAATACAAAACCAGAATATTTATATTATGAAAAAAAAAAGTTAAAATGCACAAGATACGTCATTCGCACACAGCTAGTGCAGTTGGCATCCTGAAGAAAGTGGGACCCAAGGTACAGTCATCCAAGGGAGCAAATAAATAAAATTGTATTGGCCCAGAATGGGGTGGGAGTGAGCTTAGAAGCAGCAGGTCTGCAGCTGTTCCCTCAACCCCCCTTTTGCCTGTCATCACAACCCACTGCTTGGGACAGTTCTCTCAGCACTCTCTCCCAGGAGGAGGTTGTGAGCAGACAAGATGTGGAAAGCCCTGCCTTACCCCTGAGATATTTCCTCCCACAGAATGTAGCGGCTTGTGGGTTGGGTCCATCAATCTGGTCTCATGCTTAATCTTTTCACTCTGGCACGGGAAATATTATTCCATATCCTTCTTGAAGAGTAAAACAACTTCCCTATCCAGGCCACTTTCAAAAGCTGGAGATTCTGGGGGTGGAGACTCAGATAAAGCATGCAGGAAGGGTTACCCCCCAAAGCCCTCACGTGCATTTGGATAGAGCATGATTGGAATTTCTTTGCCTCACCCCTTCCCCCCCGACCAAGAGGGAAGAGGAGGTGACGCTTTGGCCCCCGGCCTGAGATATATGGCAGTGCCAGCTGCCCCCTACCCACCCTGTCCCCACTTTCTCCACTCTGCCGATTGATGCCTGTTCCTCAAAACTTTCTGATCACAAACGGATAGCCCCCACCCACTGTGGCTCAATTCTGGGCCTCTGGGAGCATGGCAGGGCTATGGATCTCTTCTTCCTCCTCCCGAAAGTAGGCTGGCTTTCCCTGGGAGCTGGGAGCTTGCTGGGCCTTCAGTGGACACGAGGCTACCATATGGTTGATGCTCTGGCAGAAGTGGCACTTCTTGGGCTGGGGTGGCAGTTTGCATTCCTTGGCATGATGGTCTAGACCTCCACAGTTGTAGCACCTAGCACCAAGCAACATGGTAAAGTTGAGAGAAAGGAGTGAGAAGAGACTACAAGCCTTCCTCTGAGAGAGGACACCTGGGCTCTGGTTCAAGTTGTTACTATACCCACTTCCCTTCCTAGAGACCAATTTCCCCACTTACAAAAGGAGGAATATGACTAGATGACTCTGAGTCCTTTCCAGATACGTAATTGTCTAGATGATATCTTCAGATTCATGTCAACTTGAAAATACCAAGAACAGAAATTCTGGACCCCAATTGGGAACTACTATACCTTTAAAAAGAGTACCTGTCATTCATTAAAAATATAGAAATTAAAGGAGCCAGACTATGTGATCTGTTTGAGCACAGAACTAAGATGGAAGAAACCAGCCATTCGGAGACGTGGTGAAGAAACAACAGGTACAGATACACCATCTTGTCCTGACCACATACACTTTCACATACACGGTCTCTTTTAGTTCTAAAATAATCATGTGAGGTTAGTATCGTGATCCCCGTTTAGCAATCGAGGCTAGTGCTAACAGAACGTAATTACTTGTCAAGTAGAAGAGCTAGGTCATGAAGTACCCTCCTCACATACTGCCCTCTCTTCACCTCCCACATCCAGGGGCCGCAAGCTTCCTTTTACCTTTGGCAATCTGGTCCAAGAAAGGGGCAAAATGAGGAGAGTTTTCCTCGTCCTCAGCATGTCCCTCCCAACCCACACAAGCTGCCTTGCAATCCATACCTGTCTCCCTTTGATCTGCGTTTCTGCATGTTCTTCCCTTTGGGCCGCCTCTCACTCCCAATACAGAACACCCCACCAGGGCCGGTGACTCGGATAGATTCCAGGCCCTTGGCAGACTTCTTAAAGGTGAACTCTACGGCCTCACCCTCCTTCAGGCTCCGGAATCCCTCCATGTGCAGCTTACTCTGGGGGAGGGAAGCATGGTAGATTTTAATGTTAGTCTCCATTATTACACCAAAACCAAAAAAACCTGCATGCACATGTTCCTCTAAGGTTGGAAGAACACTTCCATTTTATCGGTAAAGAAACTGTGACTCAAAGAGTCATCACAATTAAGAACAAAATATCTACATCACATTAGGAACAATCATTAGATAAACAGATGCCATAGCATTTTTTGCAGCTAGTCTCAAAGTTCTAAGAAAAATAAAACAGAAGAAAAATTCTTAAACATAGCATTTATAAGAAATCAACCAATGTAAAATTGTAAAATATAAAGTAACAGACGCGGGGCTTCCCTGGTGGCGAAGTGGTTAAGAATCCGCCTGCCAATGCAGGGGACACGGGTTCAAGCCCTGGTCCGGGAAGATCCCACATGCCGCAGAGCAACTAAGCCCCTGCGCCACAACTACTGAGCCAGTGCTCTAGAGCCGGTGAGTCACAACTACTGAGCCCACATGCATAGAACCCATACTCCGCAACATGAGAAGCCACCGCAATGAGAAGCCCGAGCAACACAAGGAAGAGTAGGCCTGCTCGCTGCAACTAGAGAAAGCCCGCGTGCAGCAGTGAAGACCCAAATGCAGCCAAAATTAAATATAAATAAATAAACATAAATAAAAATAAAAAACAAAGTAACAGGCCTATACACTTAAAAAAGGTCAGTCATGAAAGACAAACCCCAGAGAAGTAAAGAAACTGAATGCAACACATGACTCTGGATTGGATCTTAGAACAAGAAAAAATATTAGAACAACTGACAAAATTTGCATATGGTAGATAAATGTTTCAGTGTTAAGTTCCCTAATTTTGATCATTGTACTGAGATTAGGTAAGAGAATGGCCCTATTTTAGAAAAAACACTGAAATATTTAAAGATGCTTGATATCTGTCTATCTGTACAAAGAAAAAGAATAAAAAAGCAAATGGGACAAAATATTAAGGACCGATAAATCTGGGTAAAGGTTATATGGGAGTTTTTAGTACTATTCTTGCAACCTTCTCCCAAGCTTGAAATTATATCAAAACAATGTTTCTGAAAGTTGAAGGGAAAAGACAGTATGACCCAAGCAGACAGATCAGTGGATTAGAAGGGAAAGTCTACTGGGAGATCCAAGATTAAGTGGAGAAATCAACAGGTGAGGAAAACAATTCCATAAATACCATTGAGAAAACAGTTATCCATTTGAAAATGAAGCCAGAAATCTACACTTTGCATCATATGTATGCAAAACATATTTCGGAAGAATTAAATATCTCAGTGTTAAGAGGAAAAAACTTTGAGACAGTTTTTTTAAAAATCAAGACAGATAACTAAACTGATAAAACTACAAAAAGCTACTGTAAGTCAGTAAGAAAAAAGAATCACAGAGCTTCTCTGGTGGCGCAGTGGTTGAAGAGTCCGCTTGCCAATGCAGGGGACACGGGTTCCTGCCCCGGTCCAGGAAGGTCCCACATGCCGCGGAGCGGCTGGGCCCGTGAGCCGTGGCCGCTGAGCCTGCGCGTCCGGAGCTTGTGCTCCGCAACGGGAGAGGCCAAACAGCGAGAGGCCCGCGTACAGCAAAAGAAAAAAAAAAAAAAAGAATGAAAAGAATCACAGAACAGAATATAAGCAGGTAATTTGCAGGAGGATTTAGCATGACACATATGTTCAGTATCTCACTCGTTCAAAAAAAACAACAGAAAACAAAAATACCATGAAGCCATTAAAAAGAATGTAAACTTGTAAATAAAGTCCCTGTTTTGTTCACTGCTGCATTTTGACACCTAAATAATGCCTAGCACATTTTGGATGAATGAACAAGGAGGTAGGTTTTAATTATTTAACTTGGGAAGATGAGCAAATTGTTAAAGGAAAGGACTTCGAATAATGTGTGGAATGATCTCACTAAAACACTGCATGTTTGAACCAAAAAAAAAAGGAGTTATTCACACAGCTAGTTGAATGGCAAAACCAGGGTCAGAAGAACCCAGGGTTTCCGATTTGAAGCTCAGTCCATTTCACCTTGCCACTTACTGTGTCAACAACACATCAGTGGAGTGACAGCCTCTCCCAGACCCTGCCCAGAATAGGCTTCATTATAGATAGCTTCCAAAACATCCAAAGAGCACGTCCAATATGTCAACAAGGTGCAGTCCTCATTGAAAATGCGGTTCAGAAGCAAAAGGGATCATCGTGCACCCGGTCCTGGCTTGAGGCATGTCATGCTGCTGGTGGTACTGATGGGGCAGGGTGGATATTTCAAACTGGGACTTAGGTGAAACATGCTCTTTGCCAGATGCAATCCCCAATTCCTCAGTCATTTACATTTTTGTTTTAATTTAGATGGTACTGCTTAAGACAAAACTTCCGTTGAGGTAATTGGTTAAGAGCATAGGCTCAGGTGCCAGACACAACCTGGTTCATGAAATGCTGTTTCTACCAATTTCCAGCATCATGTGTGACTTTGGTCAGTCACTCACCTCTGGGCCTCAGAGAACAGGATAAAAACCTACCTTAGGGGTTTTTTTTGTTTTTTTTGGTGGCACTGGGTCCTAGTTGTGGCAGGCGGGCTCCTCAGTTGTGGCCCGCCGGCTTCCCAGTTGCAGCATCGCGTGGGCTCTCCAGTCGCAGCAGGCAGGCCCCCTTAGCTACGGCTCCAGGGTTCCTTAGCTGTGGCATGCGAACTCGCAGTTGCAGCATGCATGTGGGATCTAGTTCTGAGACCAGGGATCGTCGCTGGTCCCACTGCACTGGGAGCGCAGAGTCCCATCCACTGCGCCACCAGGGAAGTCCCTACCTAAGATTTTTGGGTTTTGTTTGGTTTTTTTTTGCGGTATGCGGGCCTCTCACTGTTGTGGCCTCTCCTGTTGCGGAGCACAGGCTCCGGACGCGCAGCCTCAGCGGCCATGGCTCACGGGCCCAGCCGCTCCGTGGCATGTGGGATCTTCCCGGACCGGGGCACGAACCCGTGTACCCTGCATCGGCAGGCGGACTCTCAGCCACTGCGCCACCAGGGAAGCCCCTAAGATTTTAATGAAGATTACGCGGGCAGGGAAACATCAAGAATATATGCTCAATAAATATCAATGAAATATTCCAAAGGTTGGGGATACTTTCTTCTTTTTCCCACAGGAACAGCCAGAATTGTGATGACTCCCCCCACCAATCTTGATGTGGAGCATTAAAGCAGAAAATAAAAACATTTCAGAAAGGTGAAATCTCTTTCCCCCCTCCCCGTTGTGTAACAACCACACTGAATTTGATGTTAAATCTGACTTGTCTCTTATTGAGCTGGGACAAGCCAGTGAGTCAGGAGGTGCTGGAGGAGCCAGACCAAGAGCATTCTTGACCCAGGCAAACCCAGCTTTTCCCATTTGCCTAGTGGGCTCTTAGGCTGGAACACTCCCAGTCCTTGCTGTGATTCAGCGATAGATAAGTGACTAAGAGCCAGGGTTTAGAGTCTGACAGCCTGTCCCCGCTTTCTGTGCTACCCTACAAAATGGAGTAAATAATTTTATGGTGGTGCTGTGAGGGTTTATGCATGAAAAGTAGTTAACACATAAATCCTGAGTGGCAATTATCAACCTCTTCAGACTGGATGAGGGCGGGGTAACAGTGAGAAAGAAGTGTCAAGAGACTGGGAATTTTAACTCTAGTTTTTATCACTAACTGGCAGTGAAAACTCAGAAAAACATCCCCTCTCTGAGCTCCAGTCTACTGAGGACAACACTCTCCTCCATCCACACCTCCCAGGCTTACTATGAGAACCAGAGGATAATATAAATGGGGACATATGAAATTGACCAGCCCTCTCAGCTCACCCACTCCATCACTGGAGGATTTGAGGCCTGCTTAAGACTTTAAAAGGGTGAAAAAAAACAAAAACAAAACCAAAAAACCCCCAACCCTGCAGGCACCTCACCATAACCGGTCAAGATTTAGACTGGTGGTCTCCAAGGGTGGCTCCCGGGGGTGGGGGTGGGGGCCTACCCCGCCCCTTTCTAAAACACATAGTTTGAATTCCTCTCTTATCAGGTAGGTAATCGGCGTGCAGCCCCACGGAGCCTGCCTCACAGGGCCTGATCGGAAAGGAGCCTGAAATTCTTGCTATCACCCCACCCCACCCCCAGCCACACACAAAGCGGGGCCTGGGCCCCGCCCCTCTCTCCATCCCCTCCAAAAAGAAAAGACCTGGGGGGGAGGGGCAAGGCTTGAGCTCCCCCAATAGAGCCCAGCTCCGGGGAAACAAAGAGTTGACACTGGCTGGTTCTGGTGGTCAGATTCCTGGAGTTCCAGAGGCTGCAGATTCCCCCGACTCCCCCCACCCCACATTCACCACATTCATCAGTTCCTTCCTTCCTCTCCCCATAGGGGTTATGGTCACGGTGAGAGAAACGGATACAGAGACACCTTTCTTCCCCAGTCAAGCTTGCTGGTCTGCCAAAGTCACCATCGCCAACAGCCATCTTTCCTTCTGACCTGCCCTCCCACCCTTCCAGGGCTTTCAGTCAAACCTTTTACTCAGGGACCTAATTAGGGTTATTTATTCAGATAAATTATATTAAAGGTGGGAGGGAGGCAGGCCTCCCATCTTCCTTTCCCAATTTGTTTGAGGTAGGAGGGTGGGCAGCCTATAGTGGGGAGAGGGGAAGATGGCATTTAATCGGACAGAAAACAGTTACAGGAGGCATTTCTCTTTTTTTGGATGGCAGGGAAGGACTTGGGCCAGTTACAGTACTTAGTCTTTCCGCTCCCCTAATACCTCATCACTGCCTACTCTAAGCTTCCCCCACATCAAGTATTATGCCTTTATACGTTAGAGATAGAAGGGACCTTAGGGGTCACTCAGGACACGTGGAGTGAAAAGCTCACAGGAACCCGAGTTTCCCTCAACTTGCTCTATGAAATTTGGATAAGTAAGTTCTGGTTTCTATAATCATCTAAAAGCAGGGGATCAGACTTGATCAAAGCTTGGGTTTCTGGCTTTTCTGCAAGACCCGGGGCCCTTCCAGCTCAAGACTACCTAGTGCATGTTTATATCCTCAGTTCTAGGTGCCTAGCAGTGCACAAACATTTGTAGAAGAAACTAAGTTCTCTACTATCTAAAATGACTAAGATTTAATTTTATTACTAATATTTACTATAGGCTAAGCAGTGTTTTAAGCACCTTACATGTTGTAACACATGTGACCCTCACACCACGCCTGTGAGGTAGACCTTATCATGCCCCCTGTGTTACAGGTGAGGTCACAGAGGCAGAGGGGTGAAGCATCTTGACCAAATTTATAGTGTGAGAGCCCCGAGCTGATTGCAACTAGCCGGACTCTATACCCAGCACTATGCAATATAATGCAAGACGCACAGCCTTTTAAAAACTTTCTAACAGCCACAATGAAAAAGTAAAAAGCCGCAGGTGAAAGTAATTTTAATGACTTGATTCCAAGGTGTCCTCGCAGTTCAACCCAAGCGTCATTCCTGAAGGTAGGGTTTGGTAGGAGCTAGGAAACCAATGGGTTCTATTAGAAGCAGTTTATTTTGATGTGTGTCAGGGAGGGTGGGGGAAAGAGATCTGTCCAGAACCAAAGGCTGTGAGCATACAACCCTACACACATCGCCTCTGCTCAGACACACAGCCAGGACCACGAGCTCCAGCCTGGAGTTCTCCACCAGATGGTGGTGCTCATCAGCCAGGCGGCACAAAGGCAGCCAGAGGGCGACTGGAGCAGAAGAGAGGAAGGAGACGCGGTTCTCAACTCTGCACACAAGTGTTCACCTAGATCGATCTTCCCAGCTCCTTAGGGTGGGTGTCTTCTCCTTGGTCCTTAGGAAAATGGAGTCACAAGGAGACTGAACTCTGATGAGGACCCAACCCAGGGTGGTTCCCCAACCCCGCCCCCCCACCTACCCATGGAGTGAAGAAAGGGTCCGGGAGTTTTAAACCAGTAACCCAGTTGTTGTTCTGCTCTGTTGACAAAAGCCATTTACTCTCCTTTCCAGTCTGAATTAAGTAACTCCAAGCTGCCTCTGTACTAAGTGCGTACTATTCTTGAAAGTTTTCTCCCCCCGGCCCACCTCCTTTGACCTCCCAGATTTAACACTGATAGTAATTGCTATTCTTGCCTGCAGGAAGAAAGGAGGGGTGATTTGCCTAGGGCTGTTTCTCAAAAAAAAAAAAAAAAAAAAGCACCAGCAAATTCCAATAGGTAGTTTTGATTAGGAATGTTCCAGAAACAACCTTGCCCTGGAGAAAATCACTGACAACCACTTGTATGGCAAGCTTGTGGTGTCACCAACCACAAACTTTGCTCATGATGGTGGCACAGCCTTTACTTGGGACACTGTCTAGAAAGCAGGTCTCTTCAGAAAGAGAAGGACCCAAGAAGATCCCATAATGCTCAAACCAACTCATGTGCTTCTCTGCCAACTTCCTGAAAAAATCCACTCATTTAAAAAATAGTTTCCTATTAAGATGGAAATGAAATAACTAATGAATGACCCATCAAACCCGTGCCTCCAGTATCCTATCGGGAGCTCAACTGCAATCCACTGACATTCACTCTACAAGCTTTCATGGTGTTTCTACTGAGTGCCAGGCCCTATTCCAGGCCCTAGTCCAGAAAGAGACAGCAATTATCAGTTAACATTCCCTCCCTACCTCCAGCCTTTTGTGTCTGGAGGAAGACTTCTGCTGACAAGGATCCCCAACTGTTAGTGTACTCCTGATTCCTCAGGGGACCCATATTCATTTCTTCAGCCCACCAGGTGCGTACTAGAAAACTAACCAGACTGCTAGTCTCTCTCTTCAAAGAGTTTACAGGTTAGAAGAGGGGTTAAGACAAGTACATCAAAAAATGAAACATAAGTGGGTAATCAGAGCCACTAGTGAGGTTATAAACCAGGTGGGAAAGATCCCTTTACATTCTCCCTGCCCCCAAACCCAAGAGCCCTACTCTAGATGGGTCTGAGTTGCTCTCACTACCCCCCACTCATCCTTTTCAGAAAAAGCAGGCCACGTGGCTTCAGCAGTTTCTCGGTATTGGAAATTTCTTCTCCTAACCCAAACTTGGTCCCTAGGTCAAATTTGGGCTCTTCTTTTGCCTCCAAGCCTTGTAATACAGCATTTTAGCCAGAAAGCCATTTTAAACAGACTTGGGTTCCAAAGAGCTGTGGGAGAAAGCAGGGGACCTTTTCCTCATTTTCAAATTTCTACAAATCTAAGCGGTTTGGGAGTTGAGCCCCAGGAAAACATGAGGTAAGCCAAAACTCTTAAAATGGCCATAGAGAATTGAGAATCCTTGGTGAACACCTCAGGAAACCAGGAGACAGTAGTTAGGTCTTTCTTGTTCCACCTTGCGATGTATAACTGTTTTTCAACTGGGGGTGAGTTTGCCTCCCAGGGGGCATTTGGCAATGTCTGGAGACATTTTTGGTTGTCGCAACTGAGGGATGCCCAGCATGAGAAATTATCCTGCTCAAAACACGTCAATAGTGCTGAGGTTGAGAAACCTTGATTTAAGGGCTGGCCACCTGCCATTATTATGATTCGTAAATTCCCCCAAATTCAGGGACAGGAAGAGAGTTCTAGCATAAGACCTGTGGCTGAGTAAAAGGGTTGTTACAGAAGTCTCTTTGCTTTATGGGTTTTATTTACTCATTTTTTTAAAAAGCTAAAGGTAGGTTTTCTTTCCCACTCATCCACCCCTGTGGGGCACTGCGTGTTTGACAGGGAGTGTAAAAATAGTGAACAGCGTGTTGGGAACCAAATAGGCCCAACCTTGGAAGGGAAAAGAAAATGTTTAATTGCT
The DNA here is from genome assembly GCF_059928025.1 of Delphinapterus leucas. NCBI lineage: Eukaryota > Metazoa > Chordata > Mammalia > Artiodactyla > Monodontidae > Delphinapterus > Delphinapterus leucas. The sequence continues at coordinate 170,065,955 of NC_143129.1, forward strand.
CCCCCCTCCTCTTTCCTTAGGAAAGGGGCTCCCTGACCCCCTCCCTTAGCAGATGTTATCTTAGGACAATTATCCTGCTCACCACCCACCCTGCAATTCTAAGGTACCCACCACCAGCAGCCAAAGGAGAGGTTTTCAAATGTCTTACTCTCTCTCTCCACTTTGGGAACACTCCCCTCCCCGCAGGAGGATTTTTAAGGATTGTCCTGCATCTACCTAACTCCTCTATATTAGATCCCCAGGGAGAGATTTCAAATTTCTCAAGTGCGGGACTGGAATCACTAGTCTAACCGCTATGGTAGGGTTTGAGGATCAACCTAAGCCCCAGCAGTGCACAATCGAACGACAGAGCTACCAGGTAAGGCTCAGGGAATTTCCACCATTGTCCTCTGTGACTGTTAGTAGGGGGTGTTCGGGAGACAAATTCTTGATTCCTTATCCCAGCTCAACTCCTCCTGATAACTTATTCAACTGTGGAATGTCCCTGGACATTCCAAGACCCCAAAGTCCAGTTATCTCCCAGCAAACCCATCTGAAATAATGTGGTACGGGCTCCACTCCCCAAACCAGAAGGTCCCTGCTTTCCTTTATGCCCTCCAATATTTCCCAACTGCTTTCGATCCTAAGGGTAAGTGGGGCTGAGGCACAGATCCATTTGCTCAGGAAAACCTTCCTTGGGAGTTGGATATCACCAAAGAACCTCAGAGGGGCTACATTCCCCTCAGTCGTTCCCTATTCAACAGCCTTTGGAAGGGAGGCAAGAAAACGTTGGGTTTGACTCTTTATTCCAAGCCTTCCAAAATTGGGGAAGCTGTCCAGTCATCTCCAGACCAGGAGAGATTTTAATCTCTTTGTGATCAGATAAATGGGAGAGTGGGGGAGCTGGCCACCCCGCTGAGGAGGGCCATTCAAAGCTGGTTCCTGTAATAAAGTGATTTAATAGATCTAAAGAGGCCAATTCCCTTCTTTTTCCCACAATTACTTCCTGTGGGTTATCATTCACATATGTAAATGAGACAGGGAAGGGGGCAAAGCCACCAGCCAGAATTAGTTGTCTGATGGGGAGGGGGTAAAGTTGGGGGTGGAGGAACTGGGTGAAGCAAGGGGATAGCCAAGCATTCTGCTGCCGACCCTTCTGGAAAGATGTTCTAGTAGCCCAGTGACCCCAACATTAACTGGTGGGGCCCCTGTCTCCCCATATCCTCTACCTCCCCTGTTCCCCCCATTCTGTGTCCTCGCTGAGGGCCATGCTCAGAGACTTCCCCGCTGCCTCCAACTTCTCCACCCAGCATCTCCACCCCTCCCCCTCCAGAATCCCATCCCTCAGGCTCCAACCCTTAATCCCCACATCCTCCTTTCCCCTCCCCCACTGCTCCTAAAGCCAACCTCTCCGAAGTAACCCCTCCATGCCCGGCCTGGGTGTCAACCTGCTGTGCCTGGGATTAGCAATTTCTTCTCAGGTCCAGCCCCAAACCTCCAAAGGTGGAGGGAACACAAGCAGCAGCTTCCTTTACGTGGTTGTTATGTGTGGCTTGTGCCCAGGACCACAGAAATGCTTCTAAGATATTCAGGAAGGGGTGGCCAGGGAGAGGAGGGAAACCTGAAGTCTCTGGTTCCTTGTTTGAGGCTGGGAATGTTGGGACAGCAATCAATGGCTGTCTGAGGCCATAAATGCCAAGCTGAGGAGAATAGGTCCAGAGGCTAGCCTCCCTCCACCCTCTGCCCTGCGACACTGAATTTCACCCCCACTGTGCTGCCTTGCTTCAACTGAGAACTTGGGGTTGCAACCGAACTCCCTCCGAGCCTGGCCCAGGAATCTAAGGCCTGGGCTCCTTGGGTTTTCTTTCCTGATAGGAAATGAACAGTAAAAGCCCAGCAAGTGAACCGTGTGCCTGAGACTGTGTTCTCGAGGAACTTTCAAGCCCCCAGAGAGATCCTTCAAGGATCTGCCAAACCGACCCAGGCCCCAGAGCTTGAGTTTTGGGTGACCACCTGGGTGAGGAGACCCCACTGACTTCTCAGCTTTACCCCGTTGGGTCCCGAAGTGGTTTCCCTCCCTCTTTCCAGGCCGGGAGCTCCATTCACACCATAGTGAAAGGCGCGGGCGCTCAGGGCTCTGCTCTGACCTGGCATGTGCTTCCCTGGCCGGCCTGCTCGCCCTCCCCCCACTGGCAAGCACAATACAACCTTAGTTCTGCCACATGGGGTCATCTCCCTGCCCCCTGCCCCCTGCCCCCCGCCCAGGGGAAAGAGGTAACAGACACGTGGTAAACCAGAGGGGTTCCCGGAGGGGGGTAAGGGTGCTGATACTCGGCTCTGCCCCCAGCTCTCGTCCCGCTGGAGTTAAAGGGGACTCAGAACTGGGGTGCCACGGCAAAGATGGGAGCGCACAATGAGGGCCCTTGATCTCCCTCTACCCAACAGCCGAGGGCCGTCTGCCCACCCTTGGATCCGCGCGCCAACATCCCCTTCCCGCGGCAAAGTTAGAGGGATCGGTCTCACCTGGTGCACAAAGACATCCACCGGGGGGTCGAGTGCGACCCCGGCGCGGGCAGTCATGGACAGGAAGCCGAATCCCATGCGCACGTTGAACCACTTACAGATGCCGGCTCCGTGCAGCAGCTGCGGCTCCTCGGCCGCCCGGGCCGCGTCCTCCTGCGCCTCCTCCGGCGCCTTGGCGCCGCCACCTGGAGATTGGGAGGGCGCTCAGCTGGGGGGCCACGGAATTGGAGGACCCCACCAGAGACCCCGGCAAGAAGACCTGAGCGTGCAGCCCGCGGGTGGACACCCAGGGCGCTGCAGCTACCAAGATGCCGACGAGAAAATACCTGTCCCGGCTGCCTCCCGCGCTCCCCAAGCTTAAACTGAGGCCAGTGGTGCCCCGAAAGTTTTGCTCATCTTCCCACAACACGTTGCCCGGGGACAGACGGCCAGACAGGCCCCTCCTCTTCTCTCCCCCCGCCCCCGTAGCTTCAGCTTGCACGGCACTGGGACACCAGGGTTCCTTGCTCCAGAGATCGCCCCCTGAAACAGGAGGCCGCAGACTTGGGGTCCTTCGGCTAGCCTGGGGGACACTTCCCCCACCTCCCTTTGATGTGGCTTCTGGGCGCCCCTGCAGCCTAAGTTGTCCCCAGTAAGTCCCGAGGTCGAACCTGCAAACTGCTGGTTTGACACAGAGCCCATGGTAGTCGGCTGAGCCCGCGGCCCCGGGCCCCAGGTCGGCCGGCTGCTGGCCCCAGAGAAGTCCGGAGGCAAAGGGGTGGCTCGGAGAAGAGGCTGCTACATCTTCCCCAGCACAATAGCGGTGGGAGGGCCCACGGCTTTTCAAAGGCTCCCAAATTCTAAAAGACAATGACCCAACCCCCCGCGGGCAGCCCCCTCCCCTCCCCTCCCTCTCCTCTCCCCTCCCTTTCCCTCCGGCTCCAGCTCCGGCCCCCACCCCCCACCCCCGCCCCATCGGTCTCTGACACCTCTGGGGTGTCCCTTCTCAGAACCTTAAGGTTTGACACCCCCCGGCCCCCCCCCACATCTGGAGATTGGGGCCGTCAGCTCTAGAAGTCTTGAGTACCCGGGAATTGGGGATCCTGCACTTTAAGGACTCAGTGGGGGTCCCCCAAAGCAGCATACAGGTGGGGGGCCTGTGTGGGGGGGGTAGTTTTAAAACCACGTGACTGCTCCCACACACTCACACACCACCCCCACCCCCCTTGCAGATAATTATACATTCCAGAGAGTTGGGGGAGGGAGGTGTGAGCCTGGCAGCGCTGGCCAATCAGAGACACAAACCACCTGTCAAGGGAGAAATGGATGAGCCCTCCCCCTCCCCCAGCCCTTGAGCGCCCCTCCCCCTCCCTTCCCCGTCAGGTCTCAGAGCTGACCCGGCAGCTCAGCGCTGACCCGCTCTCACCCCCACCCCCGTGTGCTTAGATAGACCTGGAGTTCAGGACACTAGGAAGCCTAGGATGGGGAAGCAGGGGGGAGGTTGGAGACCCAACAGGGCTGATCTCCACTCCTGACCTAGGTGCAGCCTCTCAAAGTCTGTCTCTGACTATCTGAACGTCTCTGCCTCCCTGCGTTTCCGACTGAGTTTTTCTGGATCTCTCAAAGCGCTCCTAAATTGATTCTGTGTAAAGAATCCTTCCTTGTTTCCTGTGTCTAAAACTGACCCCACGTGGAGTTCCCTGAGAGAACAGGAGGAACCCAAAGAGGCTTGAAGGGTGTTCCTCCCTCCACCAGCTGCCCTCATCCTGCCCCCATTCCCATCCCATCCCTATCCGTTGCTGGGATCCCACACTCTCAGGTTCCCAGACCCTCCTCGTTTGAGCCCCATCCTGAAGTGCCCTCTCTTCCCTATCGTGAGGTTGGTGGGGGAACTGGAGTAGCGGCTTTCCTCATTTGAAGAGTTAGCCTCCCCTTCTAGAAGATAAAGAGGGTTGGCCAGGGGGGTGGCTAGTGCCCTGGTCGGAGATGGACAATGGCCCGGGGCTCAGTGCACGGCCCTGGCCCTGCCCCTTCACTTCCGGTGCTCAGTTCAAACTGGACAATGCCAGCTCCGGCCAGTTCCCCTCCCCCACTGCTACAACCCATTTAAAGGGACAGAGCCTGCTTTCGGGGGCATCCGCTCGCTCGGAATTCAGTCGTCTCCACTAAGTGTGCAGGAAGCTCTCGTGTTTCTCACCCTGCGCCCGCGCGCGTGCACGTGTGTGTGGGTGTGTGCGCACGCGCGCGCACGAGTATACTTGAGAAACAGAGAACGGGGATGAGTGGGGGTAGGGAACGGGAAGATGGGGAGGAGAGCAAGGGGCTGCGAAGAGATTATTTCTCTGTCTTTCCTGCCAGGAGTGCTCTCCAAGAGACTAAAACTTCAGTATGAGATGGGGGATAGGACTTTGGGATAAAAAGGACAACAGTGGCCCTTTGCTACTCAGCCTAAAAATATACAAATCATTAAAAAATGTCACTAACAATGCCACACTCCCATCTGAGGACCCTGATTTAGATCTTCCAAGAGTTGTGGGAGTACATCAGCCAAAGCCATTTTTTATATATATAATACTCCTCACCCAAGTCTTATCTCCTCCCGTTACTAGCCCCCTTAAAATATACTCACTCTCTGTACCCCTGTTCCTAAGAGTCAGGAGCAGGTGACTGAGGTCTCGCTGAAGAAAAGAGGGAATACGGGAATTTAGCGCTCTGCTTTCCCTTGGTCTGCCCCCAAGTCAGACTTGTTCCCGGCAGGCTCGACCAGCTTCTCTGTCCAGGGTCCTGAAGGCGCCCGGAGCTCTGTCCACGGTGCTGAATAGAGACCCGCTCTCCTGGCTCCCAGCTCCCAGCTTTGAGAATGCCTTCTTGAGTTCTCACCTCCAAGTCCTTCCCAGAAAACCTGGTTCTTCTCAACTCCCCAATTACCCTGACACATTTGAGACGAAGGAACAGACTTTTCTGAACGCTAAAGAGAGGGCATTTCCAGACGTACATGATTCTGTGAGAGCAGCGCAAGTATCTCAAGCTCCCCTTCAGAAAAATGGGTATAACTATGCAAGTAGCCATAGAGAGTGAGGAAAGAGGAAATAATATTTTTGATTCAAATAAAATGAGACTAGAAGAGAGACTAATCTTTTTTTTTTCAAATTATTTCTCTAATTATTAGCACTTTTCATGGGAACACAGACGTTGGAATCAGATTGTCTATGTTTGAATATCTATTTATAGCTCTGACACCTGGGGCAACTTCTTTATCTTTTTTATGCCTCAGTTTCCTCCTCTGCCCAATGGGGATAATGAGGATTTAACTCTCAGAGTTATTACGAGGATAAAGTTAGATCATCTAAGTAAAGCTTTTAAAATTGTGTCTGACATATAGTTAGTTCTTAACAATGAAAATTATTACTATTATTATAGCTATTGTGCACCTGATTCTGTGATCTAGAACTTGCTGAACCATTTGCCCCCTGAGGATTTGGACCATTCATGTGTTATTTCTTTCTGCATCTTCTCTCACATCCTTACCAGTATTTAGCACAGTGACTGGCCCACAGAAGACACCCAAGAAGAGTTTCCTGAATAGGTTTTTTTTTTAATTTATTTTTTATTAAAGTATAGTTGAATTACAACGTTGTGTTAATTACTGCTGTACAGCAAAGTGACTCAGTTATACATATACATACATTCTTTTTCACATTCTTTTCCATTATGGTTTATCACAGGATATTGAATATAGTTCCCTGTTCTATACAGTAGGACCTTGTTGTTTATGCATTCTATATATACCAGTCTGAATAGGTTTTGACTGAAATAATGAACGTTGTTACAACAGTCATAATACTTATTCTTCTAGGCTGCCTCTCTCAAGTCTAAGCAATACAAACCCAGGAAGGCTCAGGACTCCATAAAGTTGCACATGTGGGGGCAGAGGATGATTTAGGAAGGGACACGTGGCTCCCAACGTAACTAACTGATTCCTCATCTACATTGGGTTTTCTCCATGTGGGAGATGGAGGCTCCTGACTAAACTTTCTCCCTTTCTTGGGTCCCCATCTCAGTGAAAACTTATTAGGTAGCCACTATGATCCAGTCATTGTGCTAGCTCACACATTTGGTGGAGGAATCAGATACATAATATGCACTAAGTAGTGTAATGACCAAAAATGTACCCCCAAGAGTAAAGAAGAAACATTTCCTGCCATCCAAGAAGTTACAGTCTAGTTAGGGGGACAAGACATGACATTGCTAAGTATTGCAAATTTCTTGTGTATTGGTTTCTGGGAATAATATTATCTAGGTAAAAGGAAGAAAAGGGAGCTCTTTAGAAAAGACAAAGTTGTCTAGTATCAACACAAAGAGCATCTCCCCTTTATAGTACTTTGCTAAGTTTCTCTTGTGTAGGCTCATATCTCCATAAAAGGAAGAGTTGAAAGAGGTCTTAGTAATATTAATAACTCATCAACATTAAAAAATATTTATATGTATTGAGCACTTCCTCTGTGGCAGGCATTGTTCTAAGTGTTGGGAGTAAACAATGCAAACAAAAATCCCACCTTTGTGGAGCTTATATTCTGATAGGTAATAATAATAACAGCTATTATTTATCAAGAATACGGGCACTTTTCTTATCTAATTCAAGCCTGTCAATAACTCTAAGTAATAGGTATTAATGTTTCTACCTTACAGGGGAGGAAACAAGCCTAATGAATCAATACAGCTTGGCTAATGTAACTCAGCTAATACATGGCAGAGACATATTTGAACCCATATGTTTAACTCCAAAGCTCACATTCTTTCCACAGTCCCAGTATGTTGTTATCATGACTGGTACTGTCCCCATTTTACCAATGAAGAACAAGATATGTGCAAACAAAATGGCTGTGAGGGGAGACTATATGTTTTATATAATTAGTAAATAGGACCCAAGCTTGTGATTCCTCTTCCCTGGGCCAGAGCTCTAGTCTGCCATTTCTACTGATCACCCTCCCCCAAACTCCTTGACTTTCTAAATCAAAGAGCTGACAAGAGCCAAAACAGGTCCTCTTTTGGGCAATCATCCACATCCAGCTCACATTTCTGAAGTGTTTTGAGAACCCTGTGGTGAGGTCCAGGGTGGTTGCTTGGAATTAAAGCCTTGACCATATGCTAATATGAGTGATGGTGTGCATTTGAAAAAAGTATTTTCCACAATGTGTCCCTCAGGATACTAGTTCCATGAGATCATTAATACATCTTACCATTTTAAAAAAGTCTCTATAGTGAAATCATTTGGAAAATGGTTATGTTAAGTAGGTTTCTTATACAGGACTTTGTAAAGCCTTTAGTATGGTAACATGCTCTGTTATTCATGAGGAAGGGAATACGATGTGTGCAGTGTTTCCATTCATTCATCGGTTCATTCACTAAGTCATCTAACAAATATTTATTGAGCATCTATTATGAGTCAGGTGGCACTGTTTGCAGCACTGGGGATACATCAGTAAACAAAACAGATGAAGTTCCTGCCCTCATACAGCTTACATTCTAGAGGAGAGGGACAGATAATAAACAAATAATTAAGTAAAATGTATAATATATATAGTTCCAGCCTGTTAATTTGTCCTGTGATCTCAAGAAAGACACCTAGGTTTATGCTTTAAGGGTAAAATGAGGGAGATGGGTTAGCTCTTAGACAAATGTTTCTTCTGTTTCTGACATTCTAAAGTGATATGATGTGTGTGTTTGTGTGTGTGTGTGTGTGAGAGAGAGAGAGAGACAAAGAGAGGGAGAGAGAGACCCCATTCTTAACTGCTCTGAGAAACAATCTGTTTTCACCCCATGCTGTCATCTTCATCCCTCTCCAAGGACCAGGGCTTCCTACATCAAGCAGGATTGTGCACCTCTCACCTCTTAGGCCTGTTGAATTGGCAGAAGGAGGATGAGCCAAGGGAGTCCCCTTCCTTCTTTCAGTCCTACTCCCCATGTGGGCCTTGCTTCACAGAGCAAGACGCCAGGCACTTGCTTTCACCAATAATGGCTTCATTACTTTGAAAGGAGACTAGAGTGACCTCAGTGAAATAGACTTCCTGACCCCAGCTGACCTCTGACCCTCACCCTGACAGCCTCTAAATCTTTTCCTTCTGACATATCCCCCACAAAGTACAAGCAAGAGGAGGAAATGATGAGCCTGCTATAGCCCACTGTCCAGAGACTGTAACTCACTAGGTGTCCTCTTGCAGTGGAACTTGCCAAGCCAAACTGTAATTTCCCTCATGGCTGCTGATCGTTTCAATGTTCCTCACTGTGACTCTGCTCTGGCCTGTGAATCACAACTCAGCCAGCTGTCTTTCACCTGGTGTCCATTTGTATGTGTCCAATGATTGTCATGTACCATGGAGGCAAAAGGCAGGGTATCTCACCAAGTGCTGTCATTTCCGCAAGACAACTTGAGCCTAGTCCTTAACTTATTCTTCCCTGATGCTGCAGTTACTGTTTGAGAGCTGATTATATGCCAGGTATGAGCTGAATGCTTTGTGTATATTGTCTCTTTCTGTCCTCAACCATCCTACTATGATCCCATTTTACTGGAGAGGGAACTGAGACTCAGTGGAGTTAAGCGACTCACTCAAATATTCTTCCTCTTCTTCTTCTTTTTTTTTTTTTTAGCAGTTAAAGTAATTAATGCATGTGGTTAAAAAAATCAATTCGTATTGAAAGAATTATAATGAAAAACAACAGTACCCTGACTACCCTACCCCCTCCACTCCCACAGGTCATTTCTTCTGGAGGATATTTCCATGTCTCTAAGTAATATGCACGTACCTCTGTTCCTTGATTTATCAATTTTAGATATTATCTATTGATTTCCTGTTATGGTGGTTGAGGACTTACCTTGTGTACAGGGCCTACCGCTCCTTTCCTCTTCTTCCCAGTACAGTTAAATCACCATTTTCAACTAGATTGATGACCAGTGTTTACATTGTCATGTATGGAAATGTTCACTGCATTGCCAAGTAGTATACTAGGACAACGTTTCTTTTCTTATACTCTGTTTTATTTTCCCTGGACTCTCTAACCTCCTCTCTCTCTCCACAATATTTGTCATTGAAATATCCTCAACTTTTTTCAAGGGCTCCATCATATTATCTTTTCTACTAAGCCCTTTCCTGAAGCCCTCCCTCCTGGTTGCTCTCTGGACTTGCTTCACAGCTGTCAGCTTCACAGCCTCTCACTACAGTGGATACAACCACTCTTTCCTGGATCTTTTTTTCTTGCTTCACACTTGATGAGCATCCTCAAGCAACCACCTAAGAAAGGCTGCATGGGAGAATTCCCTGGTGAGCCAGTGTTTAGGACTCCGCTTCCACTGCCAGGGGCCCGGGTTTGATCCCTGGTCAGGGAACTAAGATCCCGCAAGCTGCACAGCGTGGCCAAAAAAAACAAAAGGAAAAAAAGAAAGGAGATACGGGAGGGGGATATTTTGGACCTTACAAGTCTGAGCCTACTGCTTTTTAACATTACTTTTTTGATTGTTTCAAAGCCATACTCTTTACCACTCTGCTCTGCTGACCCCTAGCAGGATGAAAAAAGACACTTGGCTTGCTTTGAGGTTATCGAAGTTGGAGATGTCTTATCTAGATGCTGAGGTTGTGAACCCAGAGATATCAATGGGATAAAAATTATAACCGTTAACGCTTTTCGAAGGTTCTCGATGTGCCAGGTACTGTGCTGAGTGCTTTACATAAAGTAGCTCATTTATTTCTCACACCAAATTTATGAGATAGACATGGTTGTTGTTTCCATCTTACAGATGAAGCTGAGCACAAAGGGGCTAAGTAACTCCCTGAAGGTCACAGAGTAAGTGATAGAGTCAGGATTAAAACCCTGGTAGGTTGACTCTGGAATTAGCATTCAGGTTCAATAATCTACACTTCACTTCTTCTATTAGAAGAGGCTTATAAGTTAGTATCTTCAGACTTTATCTTCTCCCAACCTATTTTGTAAATGTGGAAACAAGACCTAAAGTCCAAGTGACTTGTTCAAGTTCCATAGCTAGCTAATAATAAGAACTAGAAACTCAGGTTTCCTAGTATTCCCCTTTTCAGTCAGGGAATGGGGCTTCAAATTCGGGATTGGTTTCTGTACCTTGGCTTCCCTGTCTGTGTAGTGGGGAGAAAACTAGTGGAAAGGACATGTAAAAGATATACTGGGTTGGCCAAAAAGTTTGTTCGGAAAACCCGAATGAACTTTTTGGCCAACCCAATATATCCCATCAGATTGTGGCTGGGACATATAATAGAGACACATGTAATGCACTGTGGAAACAATGAAAGCTGGCTCCTTTTATATGTTATGGAAGGCTTCCCAGGGGGAGGTGGCATTGCACTGGACCTTGCATAGGAATTTGAAAGCCAGGGGAGGGCAGGGCATTACAGAGAAGAGGAACAGCAGAAATGAAAACAAGGAGGCTTGAAAGTGAACAGCCACGGAGTTTGGTTCCCACGTCAGCAAGTCCTCCACGTCCCTGTGAAGACATCCAGAGAGACCTGTACTCCCTTCATTCAATCTTCAGTCACACATTCATTCAACATTTTGTCAATAATAGAGATAGAATTGTATGGTAAGAAAGTTCTGGTTCTAGTCCTAGATCTATCACTAACTCACTGTGCGACCTTGAGCAAATCTCTTCTTCTCTGGGCCTCAGTTTCCCCATCTATTAAATGGGAGTACAGATTTATGATTTCTAAGGCATTTTCATACTTGCTGCATCTGTGATAATTACAGAGCAAGAATAGGACAAAAGGTGTCGTGGTATCTTTGACTCCCATCCATTAGTGGAAGGAAGGAAATAACATCTGTTAACTTCTGCTGTGTGCCGAGCATAGCCCCCTCCAACCACCCTATGAGGGAGATGTTATCTCCTCACTTAACAGAAGAGAAAAATGAAGCTCTGACTGTTTGAATAACTTCCTCAAATTCTCCCAGCAAGTAACAACAACAAAATAAGAGCTAAAATGTTTGAGTGTTTACCACATGCCAGGCACTGTGTCAAGACCCTACATTAGCTCATGTAATCCCCCAACAACCTTCTTTTTTTTTTTTTTGCGGTACGCGGGCCTCTCACTGTTGTGGCCTCGCCCGTTGCGGAGGACAGGCTCCGGACGCGCAGGCTCAGCGGCCATGGCTCACAGGCCCAGCCGCTCCGCGGCATGTGGGATCTTCCCGGACCGGGGCACGAACCCGTGTTCCCTGCATCGGCAGGCAGACTCTCAACCACTGCGCCACCAGGGAAGCCCCAACCTTCATTTTTTAAAAAAATTATTGAAGTGTAGTTGATTTACAATGTTGTGTTAATTTCTGCTGTATTGTGAAGTGATTCAGTTATATATATATTCTTTTTCATATTCTTTTCCATTATGGTTTATCAGAGGATATTGAATATAGTTCCCTGTGCTATACAGTAGGACCTTGTTTATACATCTTATAGATAATAGTCTGCATCTTCTAATCCCAAACCTTCCCTCCCCCATGCCCCACTCCCCGTTGGCAACCACAAATCTGTTCTCTGTGTCTGTGAGCCTGTTTCTGTTTCATAGATATGTTTATTTGTATCATATTTTTAGATTTCACATATAAGTGATATCATATGGTATTTGCCTTTCTCTTTCTGACTATCTTCATTTTCTTTTTCTTTTTTTTTTTTTTTTTGCGGTACACGGGCCTCTCACTGCTGCGGCCTCTCCCGCTGCGGAGCACAGGCTCCAGACGCGCAGGCCCAGTGGCCATGACCCACGTGGTCCAGCCGCTCCGCGGCATGTGGTATCCTCCCGGACCGGGGCACGAACCCGCGTCCCCTGCATTGGCAGGCGGACTCCCAACCACTGCGCCACCAGGGAAGCCCTATCTTCATTTTCAAATGGGGTAACAGGAAGTGTCTGATGCTGTAGGCTATGCTCCTAATTACTAAGCCACACTTCATCTCAGTGATGACATCTGAGACAGCGCCAGACTCCATATAAGCTACTCTGGAGTCAAAGCCTCCAGATAACAGGGGACCACCTGTTCCCTCTCCTCACCACTGGGCTCCTGTGGTTTGGCCATGGTGGAAGACGGGCGAGAGAAGGACAGACGCATGGAAGCTGTCCCTTCTTTCCTCCAGCCTCTCGTGAATGCAAGCTGCACGTTCAGGTTTCTGCAAAGAGTTGCCCTCACTGCTGTTCTGTTAAAGGATGGGGTGTGGGACAAAGAGAAAGGAGACCCAGGATCCTTGAGTCCATGTCTCTCAGAGCCAAAAGTAACCTTACAGATCGGCTGACCCCCTGCCAGATCCCACGCTTGGTATCAACCATTTTCTAGACTCAGCTTACAAACCGCCAGCAACAGAGAGCTTACTGCTTTTGGAAGCCTTCTCCATCCCCTGATAGTTAGGACTCTTAGAAAGTTCTTTCTTCCGGTGAATTGAAGCTGATGTCGATAGCCTTTACCCGCTGGGGCCTTTAGAGCAAGTCCCCTCCCTCTTGGGCAGACTCTGGGGTCAAGCTTTCTGTTCAAACCCCAGTCCCACCCCTCCACGGTTGTGTGACCTTGGGACAAATTTACTGGAGGCTCAATGCCTCAATTTTGGTTAATTTCCCACTGTTCCTGTGGAAGTTAGCCTAAAGCCAGATTTACCTAGCTTGATCCTCAGTGATCCATAGCTCCTTTCCATTGTCTGTGCATTACTTTGCACAATGCTTTTCCAACCACAAAGTGTTTTCCCATGCATTATCTCACCAGACCCTGGAAAACAGGGCTGCTGGAAAGGAAGGAGGCATGACTGGCATGTGGTTATCTCAGTTTTGCAGGTGAGGCAGGTCTCTGACCCCAATACCAGACTTACCTCCAAACTTACGCTCCTCACTCTTCTCACAGTTAGCATTCCAGGGCCTCCGAATGCCTTGCTCTCTCCTCCCTGGCGTTTCCCATGCTTACCTTCCGCCAGCAGCACCATTTCTCCTACCTCACTTTGCTGATCACTATTCATTCTTTAGGCTCCAAAGATGTCACACTTTGTCCAGGGATCTCCTTGCTTCCACCCACTCACTTACCCAACACCACTCTCATGTGTTCTTTTTTTTTTTTTTTTTTTTAAAGACCCAAACTCCCCGATGGCTTTTGGGGGAAGGGTTTTTATTTTTTATTTTATTTATTTATTTTTTGGCTGCGTTGGGCCTTTGTTGCTGCGTATGGACTTTCTCTAGTTGCGGCAAGGGGGGGCTACTCTTCCTTGTGGTGTGTGGGCTTCTCATTACGGTGGTTTCTCTTGTTGCAGAGCACGAGCTCTAGATGTGCTGGCTTCAGTAGTTGTGGCACGCAGGCTCAGTAGTTGTGGTTCGCGGGCTCAGTAGCTGTGGCTTGCGGGCTCTAGAGTGCAGGCTCAGTAGTTGTGGCACACGGGCTTAGTTGCTCCGCAGCATGTGGGATCTTCCCGGACCAGGGATCGAACCTGTGTCCCCTGCATTGGCAGGCGGATTCTTAACCACTGCGCCACCAGGGAAGTCCCTCATGTGTTCTTATAGTACCCTGCGCTTCTTTAACAGATTGTTTGCCCCCACTTTATTATATTTTTAAATTTATCTTTATCTCACACTGGCTACTAAAATGTAAACTCCATGAGGACTATGTCTGCCTTATTGTTGTGTGGCTAGCATACAGCACAAAACTTGGAATAGAGTAATTGCTTATTAAATGTTTGTTGAATGAATAAATGAATGACTTGCCCAGTATTCCATAGTTAATAATGGCCTAAATTAGAATCCAGGTTTTATTTCTAAGTCCAAGAATTCTTTATACCATCTTCTGAACCTAACCTAATTCCTACCCTAACCCCTACTGTCCCTGTTCCCACTTAATTCCTTAGAATCTTAGATTGTTTATTTGGAAGGAATGCTAGCGCTCATCTGATTAAACCCCTTCATTTTATACATCAGAAAACTAAGATCCATCCATAGAGGTTAAGTGGTTTGCCTGAGGCCACACTGCAAATTGTGGCCATCCTTCCTGACTACCAGACTGGTGCTTTCCCACTGAGTTCACCGATGCATTCATGGACTCCTAGGGCTTTGTCTTGGGGGTGGGATTAGTAGTAAATAATTCCATCCAAATCCCTGCTTTATACTCTCTAGTTATTCCAAAATCCAAACACAAAAAGTCTGAGACATCTCAGAGGCAGAAGTGTCAGACAGGACTGGATGGAGAAGGTATGAGTGTGTGTGTGTGTGTGTGTGTGTGTGTGTGTGTGTGTGTTGGGGGATCATGGGAAGCCAAGGATGCAGACATGGAAACCAGGCTGTGCAGCACAGCCCCACTGTTGCGGGGTCTCTGGAGGTTCCCACTGTGGCCACTCCACTCCCTCTGCCCCTGAAGCTGACATTTGGGGCCAGAGATCAATAACCCAAGCTTTGGCTTCAGCCCCCTTTAGCCCTCCAGTGACCACAGGATGCTTAGAAGAGCAAGTGGGACTCAGGGTCCTTAAGTAACTGTCACTCTTCCCCAGCCCCACTTGGGGCACTGCTGGGGGAGGGGCCAGGGATGGGAACCGTTATGGAGAGACACAGGTGTGGTCGGTTCTCCCCTCCCCACCAGAGGAAGAACGAGACCTCTATCTCTCCTTGACCCCCACCCTCTTCCCCTTCTTACCGTCACCCAAGATTTCCTCCTGCCCTCTCCGTCTCCTCCCATATTTTTAGCACTGAGCCCTGACTCCCCTCACTGAACCCCTAAACTCCTATCTGAGCCTCCATCTTGGTTGCTGAGCCCCATTCCTCCCTCAATGGAACCCTATATTTCTCCTAGCCCAAACTCCTTCTGTGATTCCCTCCCCGACCCCCGTGCTGTATAATCTGGAACAAGTTTTTTTCTTTTTCTTTTGTTTTTTGGCTGCGCCCCGCAGGATCTTAGTTCCCCAACCAGGGATTGAACCTATGGCTCCTGCGTTGGAGTGCGGAGTCCGAACCACTGGACAGCCAGGGAAGTCCCAATGTGGAGCAATTTTATGCTTTTTCAGTCAAGGCAGTCGATGGGAATTCCTCATTCACCATTTTCTAAATATCTCGTCCCAGGTACCTTCTCATCCCTCACACCCCTCCAAGAACAACCCCATTGTTCTGGCCATAATATTAGCAGGACCCTGTTTCGGAAGCACACTCACCCACCCACGCCCCCCATCCCACCAACTTTCCATGCTCCCTGCCCACCATTCCTTTCCCACATCCATCCACCCCAGTGCCCTAGCCAATCACTTCTGATTGATTGATTAGGGAGGAGGAGAAAAAGGGATCGATGGAAGAATCTGGGCCTATTCTATTGGAAGCTAAAGGTCCAGGAGGGAGGGATATTAATTTTGGGGAAGCTCAGGGGATGGTCCCTGTGGAGCTGTGTGGGCTGGTCTGCCGTGTCGGGGAGGATGGGTGCAGAGCTCAGACCCTGCTCTGAAGCTTGGGAGGAGAGCTGTGGTGGAGCTGATAGAAGTGAGAGGGAATAAATCTGTAGGAGTCTTCCCAAGACTACCCCACAGATAAGGAATTTACCGCCCCACTGTTCTTGCCAGTGCAGGGAGGAGTCCTGGGTCCCTGGTACTCCACGTTTCCAGTAGGGGGCGTTCCGTCACCACATTTCCCCTTTCCTCACCCATCAGAGTCAACTCCTTTCTTTCCTTCTCCCATTCAAAAATACTGTTTGAGCACCACTGTGTGCCAGGCACTGTGCACCAGACAGTACGCCATGGACTGCAAAAATACAGGCACCAACGAGACGGAAGGACAGACAAACAAGGTCCTAGGCTTCGTGGTGCTGGCAGGGTAGGATTACAGTGAATAGATAATTATTGTGATTTAATTTAAGGGAAAGGGGATCAGACAAAGCCTTCCTGAGCAACTGCCTTTTAAACTGAGACTTAACAGTTGCCTGAGTCTTGACCAGGTGACAATGTGGAAAAGAGGTGAAGGTGGGGTGTGCAGGGGTTGTGTTTCAGACAAATGGAACAATGTGCTTCAGAAACCTGGAGCAGGAAAAATCAGGGCCCCTTCAGAAGGAAGGAAAGAAGCCTGCCTTGTGGCTATATCCAGCTTTGGTCAGAGGTTTAACCTCTTCTATTGTGGAACACGCACAGCTAGAGCCCTCAACTTTCCAAGGCTCAGTTTTCTTGAGAATTGCATTTCCAGGGGAGAAGGGGAGGAGAGAGAGCCAGCAGGTCTCTGGGGCCTTTCTAGAGTAACCAAGCTTGGGAGGGAGAATTCCTGTTCATGCCCTCCCTAAGCTCAAAACTTTTTGTCCAGAAGGAGTGGAACAGAAGTCGATTTAGTTGAAAACTCAGGGCCCCTCCCAAGGCTGTGGAGGGAGCCAAGTCATATGCTGACATATTTTTATAAAATGTGAACAAATGAATTAATTTTTTTTTTGTTTTTTGGCCACACAGCTTGCAGGATCTCAGTTCCCCAACCAGGGATTGGAGACGCAAGCCTCCTGCAGTGGAAGTGCGGAGTCCTAACCACTGGACCTCTGGGGAATTCCCCACAAATGAGATATTTAATCACAGTTGGAAATCTGAAATGTGAAATACCAGCCACTAGTCTGTTAAAAAGTAGTATAGAGGAGTGCCAGACAATTAGTTAATACAAATATAATACAAATATATTTTATGATGTTAAATAAAATTTATGATTCATCATGACTTCTTTTCTCATTCTAAATAAATGTTCACTTGGGTTATATATTTTATATTTATAATCTTTTATTTCTTTTCTTAAAGCGGGCCTCCTAAACTGTAAAAGCTCCAGGCCCAATAAGACCTGCATCTGCCTGAGTGGGACTCCAGTGCCTGACTGCTGGCTCCAGACCTTAACTGGCCCCAGGATCCTTCCTCTCCCTTTGATCAGTCTCCCTGTGGTCCACATTGGGTGGATGGCTCATGGGTTATAGGAATGCCAGGGAGGGGCCCTTTGGAAAGAGGGGTGGAGAAGCATGTTGAGGGCTACAGAGCGTTGGAGCTGCCCCTCCTCAGCCCTTCCTTAGCTGGTCCCCAGAAGAGGAGCCACCTTCAACTATCCAAGGTATTTAGGCTGAAATGAAAGTCTGTGTGCATGTCAATGTCCGTTCACCCACTAGTTCATTCCTTCATTATGATGACCCATCCATCAGCTCTAAGGGCCTCAGTGGCTTTGATATCTACTTCATGGATGTGTGTTAGTCCTGAGTCAGACGTGTCTCCATGGACCCTTTCCCAGGTGGTGTTGTAGACAAAGGGTGCCCAGTCCACTTGAGTTGCTTAGGTATTTTGAGATGGGCGGGGAGAGGTGAGAATGGTTTGAATGTTGTGATTTCTTAGGATAGATAGAGCCTAAAAGAGGGGCACATCCCCATCGGTACTAGCTCATACTAATCCCTCAGACCCACATGCAAGAAGCTCTGAGGCTTAGAGATCTGGGTTCAAACTCTGATTCACCACTAATTGAACAGCCTGAGCCAGTACGCTCAGTTCTCCAAACTCTTGTTACCCACATTTGTAAAATAAGGATGTAATAAGACCTTCGCTTTTAACTTCTACATGAAAAGCCAATGAGATAATTAATGGTAAAATGTTTTCTTTTAACTTTTTATTTTGAGATTGTTTCAGATTTATAGAAAAGTTGCAAGAAGAATCAAAGAATTCCTGTATACCCTTCACGGAGATTCCCCAACTGTTAAAAAGTTACCTCATTTGTTATCATTCTCTCTCCCTTCCCCGTCTCTCTATGTATACTCAACTATTTCAGAGTAAATTGCAGACGTAATGTTCCTTCATCCCTAAACACATCAGAGAATGTTTTCTAAAAATACAAGGGGGCTTCCCTGGTGGCGCAGTGGTTGAGAGTCCGCCTGCCAATGCAGGGGACACGGGTTCGTGCCCCGGTCCGGGAAGATCCCACATGCCGTGGAGCGGCTAGGTCTGTGAGCCATGGCTGCTGAGCCTGCACGTCCGGAGCCTGTGCTCCGTAGCGGGAGATGCCACAGCAGTGAGAGACCACGTAGCGCAAAAAAAAAAATTAAAAATAAAAAAATAAAAATACAAGGACATTCTCAAACATAATCATAGCATAATTATCAAAGCCAGGATGATACACTACAATCTACAGAACTTACTCGAGTTTTTCAATTGTCCTGTTAAGGGTCTAATAATGTTATTTCTTGTCCAGAATCAATCCAGGATCATCCAGTCCATTAAATTCTCACATCTCTGTCTTTTTAATCTGGAATCATTCCTTGTGTTTTGTGACATGACATTTAAAAAAATAATAGGCCAGTTATTTTTTTTATTAATTAATTATTTATTATTTATTTTTGCCTGTGTTGGGTCCTCATTGCTGTGCACGTGCTTTCTCTAGATACGGTGAGCGGGCTTCAGTAGCTGTGGCGCACGGGCTTAGCTGCTCTGCAGCATGTGGGATCTTTCCGGACCAGGGGCCGAACCCGTGTCTCCTGCATTGGCAGGCAGATTCTTAACCACTGCACCACCAGGGAAGTCCAGTAGGCCAGTTACTTTGTAGAATATCCTTCAATTTGGGTTTGTCTGATGTTTCCTCATGATTAGATTGAAAATTTGCATTTTTGGCAGGAATATCACAGAAGTTGATATATCTTTCTCAGTATATCGTATCGGGGATAAATGATATTAATTTGAACCGTTGTATGTTGAACTTGAATCCCTTGGTTGAGGTGTCAGTTTCCTCCATTGCCAAGTTGCTATTTTTTTTTCCCTTTGTATTCAGTGAGTATCTTGTAGGGACATACATTGTGATGACATAGATCCTGTTTCTCACAAACTTTCATCCCATAGTTTTAGCATCCATTGATTAATCCTTGGCTAAACTGATTATTATTTTGAAGTCTACCAAATGTGATTTTCTAATTACGTTATCTTTCTACATTTGTTAGAAGAGCTTTTCCTTCTCCATTTATTCATTCATTTATTTATAATAGAATGGGGGACTTCCCTGGAGGTCCAGTGATTAAGACTTTGCCTTCCAATGCAGGGGGTGCGGGTTGGATCCTTGGTCAGGGGGCTAAGATCCCACATGCCTTGGGGCCAAAAAAACAAAACATAAAACAGAAGCAATATTGTAACAAAATTCAATAAAGACTTAAAAAAAATAAATTTATTTATATCAGAATGGATTCATGGACTTCTCATTTTTCAATGGGCTATAATCAATTACCATCAGTTGTTCTGATGTTTAAATTGCCCCCAGTTTGGCCAGTGGGACCCCCTTCAAACTGGTTCCCAGGTCCTTGTGTCCTCATCTTGCTTTGAGTACTTCCTTGCTTTCTGGCAAAGCAAGCTGTTCCAGGCTTACCTGTACTTCCTCAGCCCAGCACTATATCAGCCATCTCTTCAAGGAGCCAAGTGTTTTATAAACTGAAAGTGTTACGCAGAAGCCGGTTCCTATTAGTCTAGTGCTTTCAGTTTGTAAAGTCCAAAATCTCATGTTTCTTAAAAAACCTTCTGCCTTATAAAGGGCTGAGCTTGAGCGTGGAGTCTGCTTACTGGCTTTCTTATCTTAGGTAATAGAAAATGGGAGCAAGAATGCCCACCCTTAGAGTTGCTGTGAGGATGTAAACTCCAGAAGGGCAAGGATCATTGTCTGCTTTTGACTACAGTGTCTCTAGCACCTAGCAAGGGCTGGAGGACAATGGGAGCTCTGTAATAGTCTTGAAGGAAGGAATGACCTGAGATGCCAGGTGTGAAGTGTTAGCATTGTGCCTGGCAGATGCCCAGCCTGCAGTCAGGGGTGGCCACTGTTATCATTTACTGGATGCGGTCTGTTTTGTGGACAATTTGCATACGCTCAGAGTTAGAGCTAATTGTCAGGAGTACATTGGTGATGTGTTAGCTAGAGGCCTCTGCCCCTCTCAGAGGTAGGAAGGATTCTGACTGAACAGATTAAACCAAACAGACAAACAAAACAAAAAAAACAACTGGCCTATAAGTGTGCTGAGAAGGAGGTCAAAGTAAAGTCCAGTAAAGTCCAGAGGAAGTTGCAGCTGGAAATCAGTCAGTGGCTCCGGAAAGAGTGTGGGGGGGCTGGACCCCTGGGTGGAGGACGGGGCAGGGGGCAGATAAGAGGTGCGGGGCAGACTTCCGGGAGACAGGAAGAAGCTTTGTGCTAGGCTTGGGCAGACAAGTGGAAGAGGCTGCATTTCAGAGGCCCTGGCTGAGACTCCCTATCTCATGCAAGATACAGAGCCCACACTGTGGGGCCTCCTCATCTCAAGGGGAGACCAGGACACAGCCTTCAACGAACCCCTAGGCAGATGGGAGAGACAGGCCCTCCTCTTGGGGATCTCATACCCTGACCTTCTCACCACTAACCTTGCCCCCTCCTCCTAATTCTGCTCCCTGATCCCCCTCCAAATCTGGTTGGACTTCTAGATGCTTGGCTTGTCTCCCATCTGTCCAGAAAGGCTAAGGATCTTGCACCAGGCTTCATTTCTTAAAAGCCCCTCCTTTGTTCAGCTTCTGGGGGTTTCCTGGAAACAGCGTGGTGATGAGAATCTGCTTCAAAGTGGCCACCAGTCTCTCCTCGGGGGTTATTTTAGAAGGTGACACCTTCCCCCTGCCTACCACAGCTCCTCCCAGAGCCTCCCCCTTCCCAGCACCCACAGTTGCTATGACAGCTGACAGAGGGAAACCACAAGACCAGAAGTTGAGCCAGTCTGCTCAGGAGAAGCCAGGGGCAGAGGACGGCGGGGAACAAGGTCCCTGTTTGGCACGGCCATTGGGGCACAAGGTGCAGGTACATGACCAGCAGGTTTTAATGCCACAAAAGCAGCCACTTTGCTATAGAATCCTCTGTCCAGGAGTCTGTCTTTAAGGGGATCTGAACAGCAGGTTCCCAGGGACACGTAGGAGCTCCTCTTCCTTGTACCCATTTTAAGGTGTGGAAACTAATGAAGTGACTTGAAGAAGCTCCAACAGCAAGTGAGTGACAGGATCAGGCTAGAACCCAGATCTCCCAGCTCTGTCCTGTGTCCTCTTTCCGCAATCCCGATTATCCCTTGGCCAGGAATTCACGGAATCCAGAATTTTCCAAAATGTTTCCTGAGACTTCATGGAGTATTCTGAAAACACAATTAAGGCTTGTGATATTTATTTCTCTTAAAATGTACTGGAGGGCTTCCCTGGTGGCGCAGTGGTTGAGAGTCCGCCTGCCGATGCAGGGGACACGGGTTCGTGCCCCGGTCCGGGAAGATCCCACATGCCGCGGAGCGGCTGGGCCCGTGGGCCGTGGCCGCTGGAGCCTGCGTGTCCGGAGCCTGTGCTCTGCAACGGGAGAGGCCACAGCTGTGAGAGGCCCGCGTACTGCAAAAAAAAAAAAAAAAAGTACTGGAAAAATACTTGCGTAATAAAAACTAAACACGTTGCTATGATTGGTCTTGCTGTGACATACTTATCACCTTTAATAAATGGTATGCCATACCCAAGTGTCATGTGTGCCCCAACCATAATGGCCGGAATCCTTCACCACAGAATCTCTGGGGCCACACTTCCAGTGGGTGGCTCCCAGGCAGTGACTGAGTCAACAAGGACAGGAAGGTAGGGCCATCCTGGGAGGCAAGGGAGTCCTGTGATGGGTAATTTTGCATTGAGGATTCCCCATTGGCTCTGCTGAAACTTTCTTAGAATTGCACTCCAGTCTAAGACGTTTCCTGACCAGCCTTCCCTCCTTCTTCTGTCCTCCATGGGGATTTCACCTGCACTGTGGTCTGCTGGCTCTCCCAGCTTCCTCTGGTTCCTTGCACGTTTTCCCTCTTAGGTACTTTCCCCAATAAATCTCTCCCACATCTAATCCCCTCTTGACATTTGCTTCTTGGAGGACCTGAATAAACACGTCAAGAATTCCTATGAGTTTCACGAACTCATCTCCAATGCATAAATGCATTGTTTCATTTCAACAAATATTTTCACTTCCATGTGAATGTATTCACCAACCACATATTAAGTTGCAGTCAAGACATCTGATCATTTTACTATGTCTTGCAACTTGTCTCATAATTTCAGCTTGTGACTGTGATACTCAGTGCTTACTGTCTATTCAAAATAGGAATCAATTTTTGATCATTTCTTGTAGCAGTTAATTTGACACCCCTGCTGTTTTGTTAGAGACTGGGCTGTCTCCTTTAATCTGGAGGTCATGACCTCCTGGTAGTGTTCTGCTAAAATATCCTTACTTTATAAGTGTTCCATGGGAAACTTTGGGAAGAGCTGGCCAGAACCCGTCTTGAATGAGCGTAACTTCTCAGCTCCTGATGCTGCTCCGGGCAATGGGCTTTACACAGCTCCTTCTGGCTGAGGGCAGAGCAGAGTCTGGTATTGCCATAATCCACAGGGAACAGTCTTCCAGAATCTGTGCCTGCCCACCCTGTCCAGAAAGGAGGACACTCAGTTTTGTAAGCCACCTCTTGTTGACCCCTTTGGTCTCCTTTGATGTCTTAAGAGTGACCAAATCTAGAGGTGATATTATCATTGGATTCCTTGAGGGTTTTGATCAAGATGAGGAAAATATTTTCAAGTTAACTCAAATGGTGTCTTTAATTTACTACGAATGGTGTCTTTAATTTCTCTTGTATGCTTTCCAAAGTGTTTTTACAAGTTGCTCATTTAGTTTTTAAAATGACTCTGTGGTTCTTAGAGCACAGGCTCTGGGGTTGGGTCTGGGTTCAAATTCTAGCTTGCTTTGTGACCTTGAGCAAATCATTTAAAATCTCTGAGCCTCATTTCTTTTTCTGTGAAATAAAGCTGCAGGATGAAGTGAGGTCACATACACTTTGTGGTGGCCTGGGCAGGGACTGTATCAGATAAGGCCTCATAGGCTAAACTGGGGGTCTGAGGAGCCATGGAAGCATTTTGAGTCATTAGTGACACAGTGAGATTGCCTTCCCTGGTCCAGACAGGAAAAAAAAAAAGACTCCCTGCTCTGTGCTCCTGCAACAGTTTCTCTCTTTGTCTCTTAAAGGCTTTCATCATTATCACTTTTTGGAGTCTTTTCTACCCAGTCTGGGAGATTTTGTGTGGCCAGAAGCAGGTGTGGAGTCTGCTGAAGTTCAGACATTAGGGGCTGGCATGGACCCCTGAGGCCCACGGGTGCGAGGGCTGAGGAGTTCCCTGGGGAATGAAATGGCCGTGATGCTGAGCCAGAGCCACAGGGTCTGGATGATCAACAAGCCCACTTGTCAGAGTCCCAGGAGCTGCTACCATGATGGGCTCTGATGTATGGGAGAGCAAGAGGTGCCTTTTCAGCTCCCTCACCCTCTGCTGACAAAGCGGGACCTGGGGCATGAGTGGGACACCCTTCTCATCACTGAGAGCAGAACATGTCCTAAGAGTGACTTGCTGGCCCAGTGCTGGAGGAGCTCCGGAGGCAGCATCCTTGGCTTCCCATGGAGGCAGTTGCTAGTATCCCTCAGGTGGCATGATTGAGAGCCCACCAAGCCGTCCCCAGAACCTCTCAGAAAAATCCTCTCAGCAGCTCCATTCATCCTGCCCTTCCTCTGGGCGAGGTGCTGGGTTAAGTACTTTCCATGCACCGTCTGCTACAATCTTCCTAACATCCCAAGACCTCGGTCTGTTACAATTCCTATTTTGTAAGTAGGTAAGGAAACAGACTGAGGCATGTCACAGAACTTGCTCAAGGTGCAGGCTAGAGTGGCAGAGACGGGATTTGAACTTAGTCTGGTTGACTTTAGGGTCTTGGTCTGTTAACCAAAATACTCAACTGCCACAGGAGAAATAATTGAGGGCGGTTGCAAGGTTGGGTTGGAGTGAAATTTAAGTCGTTTCTATTAACATGCCCTCATTTATTCCCAAGAAATGGGGAAGCCTGGGTGTTTGGGTTACATTTACATCCCAGCTGTGCTAGGCACCTAGGCATCTGTAAGTGTCTGTTGTGTGACAACTATGGCAGCAGGAGAAGCTCTGTGTCAGAACCGTGGGCCTTCCCGGTACCGAAAGCCCTAGACTCTGCTGCGAGGAGAAAGCTGTCTGACCTTGGCAGTGCCTCCTGGCCCCCAGCATGAATACAGCATCATAGCATCACACCTGTCCTATATCCTTTGCCCTTTGTAGATGAGCAAATATGGTAAAAAGCTCAACAGACTTGGCTTATGATTCAGCTCTACCACTTATTGGCTGTATGGCCTCAAACAAGTTAATTAACCTTTCTGAGCTCAGTTTTTTATCTGTTAAATAGGGGGAAGTATATCCACGTCACAGGGTTGTGGTGAGGAATAAATGAAAGAATAGTTGTCTAGCACTGAACTTACTAAAAAAAAATGCATCATAACAATAGAAAAGTTCTACTTCTCCTCCTCCTCTTCGTCATTACTATTATTATACCGTCTCCATTCTCAGGACCATGATCTTCCTCTACTGCCTGCTGAGGTCCCCTCTCTGGGTTTGAAGGTTGAGACACCCAGCTCAGCTGAGCACCGCAGCTTGCACTGAGTCCTGCCCTCGGGGAAGCAGGTTAGAGCCAGGTTTCAGAGCCAGGAGACCTGAGTTCTCCTCTCAGCAAGGCCACCAATTTGCCATGGGACCGTGAGCCAATCACTTTTTCTCTCCAAAGATCAGTTTCCCCATCGGTGAGTAGGGAGAGTTGTATCTGCCCTGCTCATCTCACTGGGCTATTGTGAAGTGGACACAGGGACATGAGAGCCTTTGAGAGGAGCAGAGCCCTGTATGGGGTTATGGTGTCCCTTGAAAAAAGAGCAAGTGATGCAGGAGCCCAGAGGAGCCAAGCAGTCTCCTGCCTCCGAGCCTCTGAGCAAATCTCTTCTTCTTTGCCTGTTTCATGCATTCATTCACATGTACTGATCAAGCACCTGCTATGTACCAGGTAGTCTTTCAGGTGCTGGAGACACAGCAGTGAACAAAACAAAAATCTCTGCCTCCATGGTACTTCCATTCTAATGGCTGGAGAGACACAGATACTAAATGAAGTCAGACAAGGCCCCACCTCCTCCAGGAAACTTCCCCTGACAACTTTGTCCCCACCTCCCCAGGTTAGACATTCCCCACTGGATGCCCCTAGCTCAGTGATCACACTGGACTATAATATCACGCATGTCTGTTTTATCACAGCCTGTGGGCCCCTTGGGTTTTATATCCTTGGCACCAAGCACAGGGCTTGGCACCTGGTTAAGACTCAAGACACTTTTGTTCAACAAACGAATGAATGAAACAAATGGAGTGATGTAGACCATAGGCTTCTAGTTGTTGACTCATTTAACAGGTTTTGTCAGGCAACATCTGGGTGCGGGTGTGGCTGTGGGTAAAGAGATAATAAGGTCCTGCCTCTGCCCTGAAGGATGGTGTAATCTGAAAGGAAATAGCAGGAGAGGGGCCAGGAGGAAGGAACGACCATCTACTGAACAGGAGCCCCAGTACATGCTTACCTCTCTTTACCTCTCCAGCAAAGTAGGTATTAGTAACCATGTTTTACAGGTGAAGAAAGAGGTTCATAGAGGCTCAGTAACAGGCCAAGGCCACACAAGTATAGTGGGACTGATGTAGGTTTGAGGTCAGCCCAGGCCTCCTATTCTTTCCACTGTAATCATGACACAAGGCAGGATTTTTTGTGTCCCTGAGGAGCGGTCTGCCTGAAATGAGGACTGCAGACCCTCAGAGGTGGGATAGGTTGCTGAACTGGGGTCCGGTCTTAGAGGAGGAAGTTGCCCACTGAACCTTAAAGGTGAGCAGTTGGCGGGATGGGGGTTGGGGGCCCTCTCTGAAGGTGTGAAATTCCTGGGGCCTGGGAACGGTGTCCTTGGGAAGGTCTGAGGCCTGCTGATGGGTAGGCAACTAACGGTCCCTGCCTGGGCTCCCTGCTACAGCACACGTTCCCACAGCCACCGTGGCACCTCATGCATAGCACGTTTTAGGTCGACGTCATCCGAGTGACTAGATCTTTCTCTCCTGACTCCTTGGGTGAGCACTCAGAGTTGTCATCTCACCTAGATCCTAGCGAAGGACCTGCTGCCTCCTGAATGCTCTTCGTGGTACCCAAATTGCCCCAGTTTCCTGGAGTGGTGTCCTTGCCCACAGCAGGCTGTCTCTCGAGGTAATTTCTCATTGAAATGAGGTTGCCACCTCCTTTCCTCAAACAGAGTGGGGAGTGGATCACGTGCCAAAAGTAACAGGTCTGTGTAGTGTGCTGAACAAAGGCCTCACTCCGCAGTCGGACAAAAGTGCCTTCAGATCCATTCTCTGCCTCTGTGGCTTGTTGATCTTAAGCAAGTTCTTTATCTTCCCTAAATGTCAGTCTTCTCATCTGTAAAAGAGGGCTACTAGATGGTCCAATCCCCAATCTGGTGGTCTCTCCCCTGCCCTACTCTCTCATACCTGACAGAACGGGACCTACACCACTTGGCTCCGAGTTTTAAGGATGCAGAGATAGGAAATGTCGGGGTGAACTTCTGGGAGGAAGGAGGGTGTAGCCTGAGTCTGTTTGTTACCTCACAGGAGTCCAAGCTACGAGGACCCCTGAACTGAACCAGAGAGCTTCAGTTCATGAAACTGTTGTCAAGTAGTATGCTAGCTTAAAATACTTCATATTTAATCCTCAGTGGGGTATTCTTACTTCCATTCTAAAGATGAGGATACAAAGGCTCAGAATGATTACATGTCTTCATGCAAGACAACATGGGCGAAGCTGGCGTATTCCTTAAGGCTAAGCTGCAAATAAATAAACTGCTATTGGGACTTTCCTGGCGGTGCAACGGTTAAGAATCCGCCTGCCAATGCAGGGGACACAGGTTGGATCCCTGGTCCGGGAAGATTCCACAGGCCACGGAACAACTAAGCCCATGCGCCTCAACTACTGAGCCTGCCCTCTAGAGCCCACAAGCCACAACTACTGAGCCCGCATGCCGCAACTGCTGAAGCCCGTGCACCTAGAGCCTGTGCTCTGCAACAAGAGAAGCCACTGGAATGAGAAGCCCGTGCACCACAATAAAGAGTAGCCCCCGCTCGCCGCAACTAGAGAAAGCCCGCGCGCAGCAACAAAGAAGCCAAAAATAAATAAATTTATTTTTTAAAAAAAGCATATGATGGTTTAAATAAATAAATAAATAAATAAACTGCTATTGCCAATTGGAAAGGGATGTCATACAGGGCACTAAATCTTCCAAAATAACAAGAAGGGACTGGGAGCTGGTTCTAGACTAGGCCTCCAGGAGTAATTCCAAAACAACTCTACAGAACTGATCAGGCTGGGGAGCTGCTCCCTTTGCTTCACTCAGAAAGGTGGAGAATCTGTAAGGGCTGGCTCCAGACCTATGCCAGATCCACAAGGAAAAAGAAAACAAAAGATGCTCCAAACTTTGACTCTGGTCCTGCTGCTGATACTGTTGTAAAAAAGGCTGACCTAGAGCCTTTGGCCTCTTCACTTTCACCTTCCAAATCTCATCCAGATGTGTCTGGATTAGCACAACCATATTCATAATCAGTGTCCTAGCTGCAAAGGAGTTAGGGAAATGTAGTTTTTTCACGTTCCTCCTGTGCAGTACAGGAAGGCATGCTAGGAGGGAGCAAGGGATGTTGAGTGCCAAGCCACCATTTCCATCACCATTTCTGCCAAAGCAGAGCTTGTGTGTGGAAATACTCTGCTCTGGGCCTGCTCTTGTTCACATACCATTAAGCTGAAGTTGTGGGGAGCCTGACATACAGGTTCTGTTGGGGTTTTTTTTTGAGTTTTTATTGAAGTATGGTTGCTTTACAATGTTGTGTTAGCCTCCACTGCACAACAAAATGAATCAGCCATACACATACAGGTATCCCCTCCCTTTTGGACTTCCCTCCCATTTAGGCTACCGTAGTGCATTCGGTGAGTTTCCTGTGCTATACAGTATGTTCCCATCAGTTGTCTATTTTATACATAGTATCAAAAATATCAATCCCAGTCTCCCAGTTCCTCCCACCCCATCCCTTTCCCCCTTGGTATCCATACATTTGTTCTCTACGTCTGTGTCTCTATTTCTGCTTTGCATATAATATCACTATACCATTTTTCTAGATTCCGCATATATGCTATTTTAAAAAAATATTTATTTATTTATTTTTGGCTGTGTTGGGTCTTCGTTGCTGCGCGTGGGCTTTCTCTAGTTGCGGCGAGCGGGGGCTACTCTTCATTGCGGTGTGCGGGCTTCTCACTTGAGGTGGTTTCTCTTGTGGAGCATGGGCTCTAGGTGCACAGGCTTCAGTAGTTGTGGCTCATGGGCTCTAGAGCGCAAGCTCAGTAGTTGTGGCGCACGGGCTTATTTCCTCTGTGGCATGTGGGATATTCCAGGACCAGGGATCAAACCCATGTCCCCTGCATTGGCAGGCGGATTCTTAACCACTGCGCCACCAGGCAAGTCCCTAGATTCCACATATATACGTTATTATACGATATTTGCTTTTCTTTTTCTGACTTACTTCACTCTGTATGACACTCTCTAGGTCCATCCAGGTCTCTACAAATGACCCAATCTCATTCCTTTTTATGGATGAGCAATATTCCATTGTATATATGTACCACATCTTCTTTATCCATTCATCTGTTGACGGACATTGCTTCCATGGTTGCTTCCATGTCCTGGCTATTGTAAATAGTGCTGCTATGGACATTGGGGTGCATGTGTTGTTTTGAATTATGGTTTTCTCAGGGTATATGCCCAGTAGTGGGATTGCTGGGTCATAGGGTAGTTCTATTTTTTTTAGTTTTTTAAGGAACCTCCATACTGTTCTCCATAGTGGCTGTATCAATTTACATTCCCACCAACAGGGTAGGAGGGTTCCCTTTTCTCCACACCCTCTCCAGCATTTACTGTTTGTAGATTTTTTTTTTTTTTTTTTGCGGTACACGGGCCTCTCACTGCTGTGGCCTATCCCGTTGTGGAGCACAGGCTCCGGATGCGCAGGCTCAGCGGCCATGGCTCACGGGCCCAGCCGCTCTGCGGCATGTGGGATCTTCCCGGACCGGGGCACGAACCCGTGTCCCCTGCATCGGCAGGCGGACTCTTAACCACTGCACCACCAGGGAAGCCCTGTCATTGTAGTTTTGATTTGCATTTCTCTAATAATTAGTGATGTTGAGCATCTTTTCATATGTTTGTTGGCCATCTGTATGTCTTCTTTGGAGAAATGACATGTAGGTTTTGATGGATACTTCACTAGAGCCCTCATTTCATGGAGCCCCCATTCTAGCAGGAGACGTTTATGGAAACCCCAGGAAGGCATTCTAGTGTTAAGAAGGCAAGAATAGGGGCTTCCCTGGTGGCGCAGTGGTGGAGAGTCTGCCTGCCGATGCAGGGGACACGGGTTCGTGCCCCGTTCCGGGAAGACCCCACATGCCGCGCAGCGGCTGGGCCCGTGAGCCATGGCCGCTGAGCCTGTGCTCCGCAACGGGAGAGACCACAACAGTGAGAGGCCCGCATACTGCAAAACAAAAAAAAAGAGAAGAAGGCAAGAATATACTTATCTTTCTCTTTTTAAGAGCTTTAATATATAATACAGTGTATGCTGTACTATTCACCCACTTAAAGTGGGCAATTCAGTGGTTTTTAGTATATCAGAGCTGTGCGACCACCATGATCATATGTATTTTTAACCATGACCTATTTTATTTTTAAATTTTTCTAAATTTATTTATTTTATTTATTTATTTTTGACTGTGTTGGATCTTCATTGCTGCGTGCGGGCCTTCTCCAGTTGCGGCGAGCGGGGCTACTCTTCATTGCGGTGCACAGGCCCCTCATTGTGGTGGCTTCTCTTGTTGTGGAGCACCGGCTCTAGGCAGGTGGGCTTCAGTAGTTGCAGCATGCAGGCTCAGTAGTTGTGGCTCATGGACTCTAGAGCACAGGCTCAATAGTCATGGTGCATGGGCTTAGTTGCTCCACGGCATGTGGGATCTTCCAGCACCAGGGATCGAACCCATGTCCCCTGCATTGGCAGGCGGATTCTTAACCACTGTGCCGCCAGGGAAGGCCAACCATGACCCGTTTTAGAATATCTTCATCACACTAAAAGCAGACACTCCCAATTTCCCCCTCCCAACCCCCAGCTCTAGGCAACCACTAATCAAATTTCTGTCTCCATATATTTGCCTATTCTGGACATTTCATATAAATGGAATCATACAATATGTCATCTTTGTGACTGGCTTCTTTCATTTAACATAATGTTTTTAATGTTTACATTGTAGCGTGTGTTAGTACTTCATTTTTATAGATGAAGAATATCCCGTTGTATGAATATACCACATTTTGTTTATCCATTCATCAACTGATGGACATTTGGGTTGTTTCTTTTTTTTTTTAATTGAAGTATATTAGATTTATGTGTTGTTTCCACTTTTTAGCTATCGCAACTAAAGCTGTTACGAACATTCATATAAAAGTTTTTATATGAACATATGTTTTCAATTCTCTGGAGTATATATTATCTAAGAATAGAATTGCTGAGTCATACGGTAACTGCTTAAATTTTTGAAGAACCACCAAATTATTTTCCACAGTGGCTGCAGCATTTTGCTTTCCTGCCCACAACGTATAAGGGTTCCAATTTCTCCATATTGTTACCAACACTTGTCTTTTATCATATTTTTTAAAAAATTATAACCATCCTAGTGGGTGTGAAATAGTAATTCATTGTGGTTTTGATTTGCATTTCTCTAATGACTTTTAATGTTGAGCTCTTTTTGCTGTTGTTGAGAATTTTTATATGTTTATTGTCTGTTTATATGTCTTCTTTGGAGAAATGTCTGTTCGTACCCTTTGCCAATTTTTTGATTTGGTTATTTGTTCTTTATTATTGAGTTGTAAGAGCTGTTTATATATTCTGGATACAAGTTCCTTATCAGATAAATGCTTTGAAAATATTTTCTCCCATTCTGCGAGTTGCTTTTTCACTTTCTTCTTTAAAAAATAATTTATTAAGGTAAAATTCACATAACAGAAAATTAACCTTTTTTTTTTTTTTGCCGTATGCGGGCCTCTCACTGCTGTGGCCTCTCCCGTTGTGGAGCACAGGCTCCAGACGCGCAGGCCCAGCGGCCATGGCTCACAGGCTTAGCCGCTCCGCGGCATGTGGGATCTTCCCGGAACGGGGCACGAACCCGTGTCCCCTGCATCGGCAGGCAGACTCTCAACCACTGCACCACCAGGGAAGCCCAAAATTAACCATTTTAAAGTGAACAATTCACTGTCATCAGAACGCTGTACAACCACCACCTGTATCTAGTTCCAAAAGACTTCCATAACTCCCAAGTAAAATCCCTTACCCTTCAAGCAATTTCTCTTCATTCCCTCTTCCCCTCAGCCCCTGGCAATGACCAATCTGCTATCTCTATGAATTTATCTATTCTAGACATTCATATAAATGGAATCATATAATATGTGACCTTTTGTGTCTGATTTCTTTCACTTAGCATAGTGGTTTGGAGGTTCATCCACATTGTATAATATTCCATTGCATATATATATAATATATATATATATAATTTATTTATCCATTCATCTGTTGATGGACATTTGGACTATTTCTACCTTTTAGCTACCGTGAACTGTGCTACTATGAACATGCGTGTACATGTACTTGCTTGAATACCTGTTTTCAATTCTTTTGGTATATGTCTAGGAGTGGGATTCCCGGGTCATATGGTAATTCTGTAACTTTTTGAGGAATCACGGAACTGTTTTCCACAGCAGCTGAACCATTTTGTATCCCTATCAACAATGGATGAGTGTTCCAATTTCTCTACAACTTTGCCAACACTTTTTTTTTTTTTAATTACAGGCATCCTAGCCTTTTCATTTCTTGATGGAATCCTTTGAAGCACACAAGTTTTAAAGTCTAATTTACCTTTATTTCCCATTTTTTTGCCTACGTTTTTAATGTTGTATCTAAGAAGGCTTTGACTAACCAAGGTCGCGAAGATTTGTTCCTAGATTTTCTTCTAAGAATTTTATGGTTTTAGCTCTTATCTTTAGGTCTATAACTCATTCTGAGTCAGTTTTGTACACAGTGTGAGAATTTTGTGGCACACAGATATCCAGTTTTCTCAGCACCATTGGTTGATCTTGTGTCCTGCAACCTTGCTGAACTCGTTTACTAATTCCAATACGTTTTTGTGGATTCCTCAGGATTTTCTATATATAAGATCATGTCATGTGTGTATAGAAATAGTTTTACTTTTTCTTTCTAATCTGGATGACTTTTACTTCTTTTTCTTGCCTAAAATTGCCCTGGCTAGGGCCTCCAGGACAATGTTGAATAGAAGTTGTGAGAGTAGACGTCCTTGTCTTGTTCCTGATCTGAGAGGGAAAGCAACAAGGCTTTCACCATTGAGTGTAATGTCGGCCACTTGCTTTATGTAGACGTTCTTTGTTGGGATGGGGAAGTCCCTTATTCCTAGTTGAGTGAGTGTTTTTATCATGAAAGAGTGTTGGATTTTGTCAAGTGCTTTCTTTGAGTCTACTGAGATGATTGTGTAGTTTTTATCCTTTATTTTATCGATATAGTGTGTCACATTAATCAATTTTTGGATGTCAAACCACTTCTGGTATAAATCTTACTTGGTCATGGTGTATAATCATTCTCTTGTGGTGGATTCTGTTTGCTTATATTTTGTTGTGGATGTTTGCATATATATCCATAAGAGATATTTCTCTGTAGTTGTGATGTCTTTGGTTTTGGTATCAAGGTAATACTAGCCTCATACAATGAGTTGGGAAGTGTTCCCTCCTTTTCTATTTTTTAGGAGATTTTGTCAAGAATTGATATTCTTTGAAGGTTTGATGGAATGTGGGTCATATCCTTTGGAGACAGGAAAGAGCTAGGGCTCTGGGACCTTGGACAGAGGCAGCTGAATCTGACACACAGATCTGTTCTGATTGGTGGGCCCATTATTTTAAAACACTTGAACCAACTTTAAAAAAAAAAATCTAGAGATTTTACACAAGAATCCTGATTTTCAGATTCTCTAGAAAAGTCAGTGCCTTTGGCAGCACTGGCCTCTAATATGCTGAGTCATGATGAATGGCCTAAGCTCTCTGGTTTACCTCAGTCTCCACCTTTCCTTGTTAATCCTGACACCAAGGCTGTGTGTCAGGTACCATTTGCATCATACTTATTCCTGGACCACTCTTTGTTAACTGCATGGCCACTGTAGGTATTTGAGTGGATGCTACCTGGTTTACCCTTGTTGAATCTTTGTTTGCTTATCTATAAAATGGAGACATTAAGAGTTCTTACCTTGGAAGATTTCAAGGAGGATTAAATGAGATGACTATAAAGAGGTTTACCACACAGGAGGCACTTAGTAGGTTTACCCTTTGCTTTTTGCTGGCTGTGTAGTATTCCATTGCATGTATGTACATAATAGGTACAATTCTTCTAATGGTGGGCATATATGTGGACTTCAATTTTTCTCTGTTTCACACAAGGCTGGATAGGACATCCGTGTATATGGTAGGCAGTGCTATATGGTGGTTAAGGGTATATTAGCGCTACTGGATTTGAATTCCAGCTGTGTGACCTCTTTTCGTCTCCTATCCTCTTGAAATGGTTGAGATAAGGGGATGGGTGGGAAGATCTCAGATGTCATTTGAAGATATCAAATATCATTTGAAGATATATCTACAGTTTTGTCCACAGAAGGACTGGAAGTTTACGGGTGGGTGCAGGGGAAGATGCAAGAATCTCGAGGCCCTTTCTGCAAATGTGAGAGCTGGCGAGCCCTATCTCAGGATCTCCCCGCCCTGGGGTGTGAAGCCAAAGGCCAACTCGTTGCATCTGACTGACAGCTGGGCTGTCTGGGGAGATGAGATAAGTGGGTGTCAGGCAGAGGGAGGGAGGTGTCAACAACAGAGCGGGGGCAGGGCACTGTGGGCTGGGCTGAGCTCTCCACCCCCAACCCTGTCAGAGTCACAGAGCTGCTTAACCCTCTGAAGCAATGATGGTCCCAGACCCCCCCTCCTGACCTGGCTGATCTGGTGCCCCCTCAAAATTATGCATGCAACAGAGTTCCAGGACCCTGGCACTGAGCCAGCCAGGAGCTCAGCTGACTGTCCTCAAGGTGGGAGGTGGCAGTGGTTATGGATTGAAGAAGTTTTTGAGGATTTTGAAGAGGAAGTGGGGCTTTTGCTTGTGGTTCCACTGTGCTTCTCTTTGTACTGCACAAGCTAGCCCAACACTCCTGGCTCTACTTTGCTTCCCAAACCGTTTAATGATAATAAGCTTTGATAGTTGCACACAACTTTTTATTTCAGCAACATCCTGCAAGCCTTCTGATAAGTGGGCTGTAAATTGCAAGGTCTGTGTCATGTTCCTATGGGCTTTATTCCCAGCAACTAGTCCAATGCCTGATACGTAGTTGGCAATTAATAAATATGTGAATGAATATGTGAGTGAATGAATGAATGACAGGTTCTTGGGGAGCTTGCATGGTGCCAGATGCTAATTCTGCAGCACATTTCCCCAGTCCTTTACTTGGGTCTCTATCCATCTTTACTTTTCCGAGGGTCCTTTGGCCTCTGGAGGGAATCCAGACTCTACTGCACCACATTTGTGGCCCTTTTTGTCTGTTCCTAGGTGCCCCTGAATTGCCCCAGGAATTCTTCCCTGAGGTCTCCTTCTCTTCTGGGACATCGCAGCCCCAACTTGGGTCACGTGATCTTGGGCCAGTCACTTTCCTTCTCTGAGTTTCAGTTTTCTTGTCTGTAAAACAGAAATAATAGCATGCATCTTGCCATTGTGTTGATGGAGTTAGATAAAGCTGGTCAAAGTGCTTTGCAGGATTCCTGGCACATGGGGAGGGCTCGAATGCCAGGAGCTACTATTGCTGTGGTATGTGGACTGCTGTGAGGGCAAGACTGCATTGGAGGAGAGCAATGGTCTCCAACCAGGGCTTGATGAATAAAGCAATAAAACTGAATGCAGTTCATGACTCCAAGTGTGCTGCCCAAATTCTGGTCTTCCGAAGTGAGCCAGGAACATTCATCACCAGCTTTTAGGAAGCTGACTTGCAGATACTTGCCTAACTAGGCAAAGATTGATATACAATATTAACAGTAACCCACATTTGTCAAGTGCTTGCATGGGGCCCGGCACTGTCCTCAGGGCTTTACATAAATTATCTTGAGGAATCATTGAAAGAACGCTGTGAGGCAAGTGCTATTATTATCCCCATTTGACAGATGAGGAAAGAGGGACAGAGGTTAAGTGACTTGCCCTAATGTCACAGAGCTGGGATTAAATCCAGCAGAGTTAACATTCTTTTAAAAAAAATACATATATATATATATTTATTCCAATTCTTTTCCATTATAGGTTATTACAAGATATTGAAAGCAGTTCCCTGTGCTATATGGTAAATCCTTGTTTATCTATTTGATATATAGTGGTGTGTATCTTTTAATCCTATACTCCTAATTTATCCCTCCCCCTCCTCTTTCACGTTTCCTAACCATAAGTTTGTTTTCTATGTCTGTGCGTCTGTTTCTGTTTTGTAAATAAGTTCGTTTGTATTATTTTTAGATTCCACATATAAGTGATATCATATAATATTTGTTTTTCTGTGTCTGAGAGCTAATATTCTTAAACACTCTGCATATTACCTCTGCATGGAGATCCTTTCCGGCCTTGTGTGGAACAGGGAAAAATTGGAGTGCACCAGCAGAGAAATGCTGCATATTCTGTCCATCAGAGGACATGTAGGTGGCCCTCTGCAATGGAACACTATATGGTCAGGAAAAAACAGGGGGCAAATGATGTGTACATTCTGGCATGAAATGATGCCCACAGTAGGTTGTTGATAGAAAGCTTCAGAACAGTACTATCATATAATTCATTTGTGTATAAAAACAAAATTTTAAAGTCCATTTACTTGTTTGTAGGTTCATGGATAAACGTCTGGAAGGATGAACACCAAACAATTCACACTCACCACTGGGAAACCGTGAAGGAGGGGGGCTTCCATTTTTTGTCTTTATATTCTATGTTGCTTGAATCGTGGACCACTCATCTGTATTATTCTGTAATTAACAGAAAGATGAAGAAAGCAAGTGCACAGTGAGCCAGGAGCCTGAAGGCCCCTGTCCACCCCTCCCGCCCTTCTGCTCCAGACGCTGATTCTTTTCTGAGGCCTCCCTGGTGTTTTCGCTCAGCACTGAAAGCTCCTCAACCCTGCTTCCCCTCCACGATCATTTCTCAAGCCCCCTCTGGTCTTCAAGGACTTGCCTTGGCCTGGGTCTCTCATCTGGGTCCAGGCATTGGTCCAGGTTTCCCAGGAGGCCATGGTCCTGCCCCTTGTGCTACCCCTCAGGGGGATGTGGAACATGGTGACATCACAGTTAAGCTGGTGACATCACAGTGGACCTGGAGGCTGACAAGACAGAGGACCTGGCAAGGCCCAAGAGAAAGGAGCAAGGAAGGGATTGGCAGGTAGAGGCTGTTTCCAGTGGGAACTTGAGGAATTGTGTCCCCAGCCCTCCTCCTGGGACACTCCTAACCAGGTCTTTCAGGGATTGGAGATCTGGAAATCTCCAAGGCCATCTTCCTTCTTGTTCCTAACCAAGAGGTTGTACACTTTTCTGTGAGCTGGGAGCAGAGCGTGATGCCAGGAGGGGGCGGAGTTGGCAGATGGAAGCCAAAGGTGTGTGTGAATCCTCCTTCGAGATGTGGGTGGGGCCTTCCACAGGTACCCAGTGAGGCTCTTGCACCCTTAGATTCCAGGCAAGGCTGGAGGGGAGGCAGGCTGTGTCCTGGGAGGCTGGGAGGGCTCCAGCTTTGGGGAGTGGAGTTCTGGTTGACCAAGATGGCAAGGAGTGCCATGGGAAGGGCTGCCCTCTAATCTGAAGGATGCTGAGAGGGCAACTGGTATGTGCAGGGTTGGTTGGGGGAGAGGATGGGGAGGGTGGTCTGGGCCTTGGGAATGGCACTTCGGAAGAGAGTATGGGGGGCACAAATGAAGCAGTGGGGGTGGCACTGGGGGTGGGCTGACATTGCCAAGAGACAGTGGAATCTGAGGGTTGGCACTAGAGAGCTCTTGGCTATTTGCTGTGTGACTCTGAGTGAGTTGCTTACTCTCTCTGAGCTTCTGTTCCGTCATCATGGGGATAATAAAACCAACTGCACAGGCTTATTGTGAAGATTAAATAAGATAATGTTTATGAAGCCCCTAGCACAGTGCCAGGCACATAGTAACTGTAAATGTAGCTATCTACCCTAATCCTCGGAGTATTCCAACCCGAGCCTGGCGCTTCATCTATTCTGGACATGTATAGTGCAGGATTCTTGGTTGTAACCTACAGAAACCATTTCAGGAGGATTTAAGGAGAGAAGGAGGGAATTCCCTGTTGGTCCAGTAGTTAGGATTCTGTGCTCTCACTGCTGAGAGCCCAGGTTCAATCCCTGGTCAAGGAACACAAACCACGCAGTGTGAGCAAAGGACAAAAAAAAGAAGAAGAGAGAGCGAAAGGAAGAATTCACTTAAAAGATGCTGGGGGGGGCTTCCCTGGTGGTGCAGTTGTTGAGAGTCCGCCTGTCGATGCAGGGGACACGGGTTCATGCCCCGGTCTGGGAAGATCCCACATGCCGCGGAGCGGCTGGGCCCGTGAGCCATGGCCGCTGAGCCTGCGCGTCCGGAGCCTGTGCTCCGCAACAGGAGAGGCCACAGCAGTGAGAGGCACGCGTACCGCAAAAAAAAAAAAGATGCTGGGGAAGCTCAGAGAAGGTTTGGGAAGGCTGCAGAGCCAGGCTTGGAAAGCAGGGCCAGGACCACACCCCCAGTACCAGCCCTGAGAGGACTGGTGACACCCTCTGAACCCCTTTCTTCCCTCTGCTGTCCTGGAGGCTGGCATCACCATCTACGTACAGAGTGGGCTCCACCAACCTGCCACCTCAAGGCCACTGGCTTCTTTTTCTTTTTCTTTAATTTAAAAGAAAATTTTAATTTATTTAGTTTATTTTTGGCTGCATTGGGTCTTTGTTGCTGTGCGCGGGCTTTCTCTAGTTGCGGCGAGCGGGGGCTACTCTTCGTTGCGGTGCATGGGCTTCCCATTGCAGTGGCTTCTCTTGTTGCAGAGCACGGGCTCTAGGCGGGCGGGCTTCAGTAGTTGTGGCACACGGGCTCAGTAGTCGTGGCTCGCAGGCTCTAGAGCGTAGGCTCAGTAGTTGTGGTGCTCGGGCTTAGTTGCTCCACGGCATGTGGGATCTTCTCTGACCAGGGCTCGAACTCATGTCCCCTGCATTGGCAGGCGGATTCTTAACCACTGCACCAGCAGGGAAGCCCCAGGGCCACTGGCTTCTGATCACAGTCTGGATGGGCACATCTGGTCAGTCTGGTCCATGTCATGTGCCTGCATCACGTGTTGGAGCAAGGAGGTAGGAATTCAGCATGTGGCCATTTTGGCTTTTATAGTGGAATGTGCCTTCTGCCTCCCTCCAGACTCATGTGGGAGAAAGTTCCAGATGCTGGGCACCCAAAAAACCTGGCAAATATCTACATGGGAAACAAGAATAAGTAAAGAGTGGTCCCTGACCTTGAGATACACACAGACACGTAGGGGTCAGTTTTATGGGCAAATGATTATGACAGAAAGTGACGGGGGCCAGAGCGGAAGTGAATACTGACCAGGGGCTGAGCTGGTAGAGTAATATGCCCCTTGCCTACAATGGAGAGTTCGAGATGTCCCTGTGCATTCCATGCCACCTGGGTGGCATGGCCAGGTGGAGTTTGAGGCCTGGATGGGGCTGCCACACTGGGCCAGACACTGCGGACACACCAACCGGGCAGAATTTGTGTGAGGCCGGGGGGTGATGCACCTTCCCCTGCTCACAGGAACGATGAAATTGCTCAGCCTAAAGCTGTTTCTGGCCTAAAGGGTCTCCCTTTTGATATCTAGTCATGACTTACAAGCATTTTACTGTGTCTTTGAATTATCTCTTGCTGGGGGGGGGGGTCCCTCAGCATTCTATCTAAATTAGAGAAAGGATTCCCCAGAACCAAGAAATCAGAGATGGGACAAAGAGGAGGAAGATGTACTCGTTGCCTCCTAGGCGCCTGCTGTGTGAGGTCGGATTCCTGCTTTCTCCCCTGCCTCACCCTATGTTGCCTGCTCTTGTCTCTGACTGTTTCTGTCCCTGCCACCACCGTCACTGTCTTCCCTGTCAACATCATTGCCCGTCTCTGTCCCCGTTGGGCCCGCATCCCTGGAAGGACCCCAGCTCCAGCCTCTGAGCCCTGCTCTGTCCCCCTCCTGCTCAGCCATCTGAGTTCTCTGAGAACCAGAGTTAACCACACCCCACTCCATCCCAGCCCGCACACTGAAGTTTACTGTGGCCCCAAGCTCTGGCAGTGTTGTCTCAGGTAGGTAAAGGCAGGTGGGCGGCTCGCCCTTGTCAGGTCCCATAGGGCCCCCGCCTGCTTGCCTGCCCCCCCTTCCTATTTGTGGCAGCTTCAAATGTAGCGCCTTCCTGTCACCTCTCACACCCACGGGGGCCGCAAACACAGACAGAGGCTGGTGGCCCACCTGCCCACCTGCTTCCTTCCCCAGCCAGAAGGGACTTCTGCCGAGCCAGGTGAAGAGCCTCACCCAGGCCGCCTCTCCTTCTAGGGTGTTCTGAGACCTGGGGCAGGTTGGGAGGAGTCAGGGAAGAGGGAGAGGAGACCGGGTTTTGGAGGAATGAGACACCCGCGTGAGGGTGCCAGGCTCTGAGGGGCACCAGGGGTTAAGGAGGGTTACGGGGGGGAAAGGGAAGGGCCTCGGGACACTTGCCGAGCTGCGTGGTCCCTGGGCTGCGCGGGCCTCAGTGAAAGCAGCAGAGAAGTGAGGCGCTAGCCGAGCAGAGAGCTGGCACAGGGCAGCCTCCTGTCAGGCCAGTCAGGACCGGGGGACTCTGGGTCCGCTCGCTCAGACCACCCCTGCTGAGGAAGCTGAGCCCGGAAAGTCTGGGTGGCAGGACACTGGGGCTTCCTCAGAGGCCCAGAAAAGTTGTGTGGATGAGCTGGGGGACAGGGGCACCCCTCAGTGAGGAGCCTGTGGTTGGTAGAGTCTTGGAATAGCTTCTCAATTCCCTGTGGCCCTGAGGAGGTCTGGAATGTTTCCTCAGATCTCTGAGCTTACCTGGAAGTACCTCCATGAGGACCTTCCTCTCTCCTCTCTTCCCCAGGGATGGGATTCAGGCCAGCTGTGCTCTTTGCCTCTGATTGGCCAGTCTCCATTCAATCCTCTTCTTGCCCCTACCAGGAAAGCATCATTGGCTTTCATGTCATCGCTGAGACAGTCCTTTCACATCAGCCAATCCAACCCTCCCAGTTTGCAGATAGGGAAACTGAGGCCAGGAGGGGCAGTGACTGACTCAAGGTCACACAGTGGTTTCCTGGGAGAGCCAGTCCTCGAAGACAGACTCTTATTTGGAGGACCTTCACTGCTCACCTGTGACTGACCTGTCTTCCCAGCAGGTAGTGGGGTCATGAAGGGGGAACCCGCTCCAGAGTTGGGTTGTTGCCACAAGACTAAGCCCCTGGGGAGCACAGGAGACTCCCTGTCCCCCCACTCGGACTTCCAGCTCTGCCAAGGCGATCAGGTAAGATGCGGTCCCATCCCCAATTTTGAGGCCAGGCTGCTTCTGGAAGGAGGGGATGTTAGGAAGAAGTAGGGGGAAAATCTGAAGGGACCTAGATTCCCCTGGTCCTGAGCACCCGTACCCCGGCACATCATGGGAATGTGCCTTTGGAAGTGCCAGAGACCCTCTCCCGTGCCCCAGGGGCCCGACTCTCCTGTGAGGCATGAGAAGGGACAGGGCCATGCAGGAAGCTTGGCTGTGTGACCGTGGCCAGGGCCTTAGAGGGAGGAGGCTCAGGGCCCTCCTGTGGGGTACACAGTCTTTGATGAGGATTTTCTCTACGTTCACCTTGGCTCCATTCAGGTAGATAGTCTGAGGGTGGTCAGGAAGGAAGGGGAGGAGGAAGAGCAGGGCTGAGTGAGGGGTTCTGGGGCAGGGGGAGGGTAACCCTGGGGGTGGACGTGTGAGTCCCTTGGGAACGCGGATGAGGGAAGGGGAAGCCATTTGAGTGACAGACATGGTGGAGGCGGGTGTAGGTTGGGGGTTGGTCTTAGCTTCTCCTCCCCCTTTGGAAACCAAACTAGGAGTGGAACCATCCCAAGGGACTACCCCAGGGGACTCCCAGTCCCTGGCCCCCAAGCCCCTTCCCCCTGTCTTCCAGGTCTTGCCAGGCTTCAGGCCACTTCCAGACACAGTGGATGCCCATGGCCCGTCCTGTGCCAGCTGGCTGTGCCCCTTGCCACTGGCACTGGCCAGGTCTTCCCTGCTGGCCTGCCCTCAGGGCCCGGACGTATACCTGTGCACCCTGAAGTCGGCACCCCCGGGCACAGCCCCGCAGGGTCTCAGAGAGGATGCCTCGAGCACAAGTAAGCCCAGGGCATGGGGCTGCACCTTGGTGGAGGCTGGAGGTGGGAAGCACTGTTAGGTTTGGGGATGAGAGACATTGCAGACCAAGTGTCACTCATGAGGACAGTGCCTCAAGCACGTGTTACTGCCACATTCTGAGCTGGAGCTCTGCCTGGGGGTGTGAGGGGCTCTCAGGTGGTGACACGTGAGCAGAGGTGAGCAGAGGAGGTGGGCAGTGGTTTTCTCAGGCGTGGGTATGGGATCTGGTGTAGGCGCAGCTATTCCCGGCGGTTGAGAGTGGCGCTTTGTCTGCCTAGAGTGTTTGAGCTAGAGGGGCCTATTTTATAAGACAGGAGCCCTGACTGGGAGTCAGGGAGTCGTGGGTGGAGTCATGGTTCTGCCCTTTCTGGCTCTATGACATCATGGAGGCCAGTTTCTTCTTCCACAAAAGTACAATCTCACTAACCTACGTTCTATGTTTATTGCTTACGATACCCCATTTCCTTATGCAACTCGACCTGGAGGGCAGGGACCATGCTGCTGTGTCCTTTATTTCCCCAGCACAGAGTAAAGCAGCTCAGTAAAGCTGGTTGAGTGAATAAATGAGGATCCAAGCAGACAGTCTACTTTTTAATCTTTATACATATTTAATATTTTACTTTATATCACTCCCAGTTTAGCTCCTACCTCATTGGCTGTTGCACCTCAGTCTCCCTTGCTTGCTCTCCATTACGTACCTCCTAAGTCTTCCCCTGCTCAGGAACTCAGTCCAGAGCCGCCGCCTCATCCCTCCCCTCCCCTCTCCTCCCATGTTCCCATCTCCTCTCTTCTCCTCTCCTCTCTCTTCTTTCCCCCCTTCTCTCCTGTTCTCTTTATCTAGAGTAGCAGTTTGATAGAACTTCCTGCAATAATGGAAATGCTCTGTACTTGTGCTGTCTGATACCATACCTACTGAGCCTTTTAAGTGTGGCTAGTGCAAGTGTGGCTAGTGCAAGGAACTGAAGTTTTTACTGTACTTATTTTAATCAATTTAAATGTGTCTGGTGGCTACCATTTTGGACACAGCAGATCTAGGACCACCTTTTATGGGATCTCATTTGGGCCCATGGCACCCAGATTTATGTCTCCAGCTCAGGCTGCTCTGTTAATCTCCAAACCAATTCACCCAACTGCCCACTTGACTTCTCCACCTGTACGTCTAATAGGTTTCTTGAACCGCTTTCACTATCTGAAATTATTATGCGCTGCACAAATTCTAGCCTCTTTTATTGGCAAGGGCAACTGCAGACCAGGAAAGCCCAGAGAGGGGAGGTGCCGTGCAGGCTAGAGCCCTCTCTCAGCTCTGAGCCAGGCAGGTTGATGCAGAGCAGAACTTTACCCAAGTCTGTGCGGCCCTGACCGTCTTCCCTTTCCTGCTCAGGGCACCAGCCACCAGGGCGGCCTGCCGGCTCCTCCAATGGCGAGAAACTCACAGCCAAGTACCCTCTGAGCAGGGACAAGATGGGAAGCCAGCGGGAAAGAGCTGGCGAGGGGTCCCCCGGCCCATCCTTCTCTCCTCACAACAGCTCTTTCCCAAACCCTTGGCAAGATAAAAAGAGCCCCAGCCCCTTGGCTTTCTGCTCCTGGCCCCCACCCACCCCCATTTCCAAAGAACTCCCATCCCACCTCTGCCCGTTCTATCCTGTGTACCCACTTCTCCTCCCCTCACCTTACCTGGTCACCTGTGGGGGCCTACCTTCTGTGCAGTGTCCCTCCCTCTTCACGCTGCCCCAGAACACCTCCTACACCACCATGGCTGTGCCCACCTTGCTGATGAATGTCTATGAGGCCGGGCACTCCAGCACCCAGGGGGAGACCCTGCACCCCTACGCAGGGGCCTCTCAAGCCTCTGGCCAAACCCAACCCTCCCAGGCCCGGAATCCAGGCTCTGCAGCTGCCAGGACCGACTCCACAGGGCTGGAGCATGCTGGCCGGGCGGTTCCAGCAAAGTCGGCCCCGCCGGGCTCCCAGGCGGGCTCTTTGGCACTGCCTTATCCGCTGAAGAAAAAGAATGGCAAAACCCTGTATGAGTGCAACGTGTGCAGCAAGAGCTTTGGGCAGCTCTCCAACCTCAAGGTATCTGCCTCTGGGCTCCATGGCTCCCCTCAGCATCCTTCAATGACCCCCCTCCCATCCTGCTTCTAGAATCAAGGACCTTACAGCCAGAAGGAACTCCTGGGCAACCTCTAGGGCCTATGACCTTGGCTGGTTCATTTGGCCCCTCAGTTTCACATCCGTAGAGAGGGGTCCTCTCCACACTAAAAGACTGTCTATGAGATCCTCTCATTTAAGTTAAAAATAGGGAAACTGAGAAAAGATTTGCCCAAGGTTGCCTTGATTTAATGGTGCAGTCAGGTCTTGATCTCAGTCTCTCAACATCTAGGGCAAAGCCCTTTCTTGAACAACCATCCTCTCTGATTCCCAGTTAAGCCTCCTCTTGTTTACTTATTTGAAGTTCAGGTGGGGGAACGGGTAGATTTTAGTGAGTCTAGACCACAGACCTGACAACCAGCCTTTTTCATGTGGGATCCTGCACATCAGCGCTGTGCTGTAAGCATCATTATAGGCATCGTCCAGCAGGGGGCAACCATGGGCACATCTCTGTGTATCAGCAAAGACCGGAAGCTAGGCGCGAGTTGGCACCTGCTGAAGTTGAGGAAAAGTTACAGTTATTGGAGAACAGCCCTTCTGCACCCTCTAGGGCATGAATTATTAAACTTTAACGAGCCTCAAACCACCTGGAGAGCTAGTAAACATGCATATTCCTAGGCTCAGCCCCAGAGATTTTAATTCAGCTGGTCTGGGGTGGGGCCTGAGAATCTGCATTTCTAACACCCTCCCGGGTGATGCTGATGCTGCGGGTCTGTGGACCATACTTCGAGAAGCACTGCACAAGATACACACACACACACACACACACACACGCACACA
This sequence comes from Delphinapterus leucas, assembly GCF_059928025.1. Classification (NCBI taxonomy): domain Eukaryota; kingdom Metazoa; phylum Chordata; class Mammalia; order Artiodactyla; family Monodontidae; genus Delphinapterus; species Delphinapterus leucas. The sequence continues at coordinate 170,110,851 of NC_143129.1, forward strand.
CACACACACACACACACACACACGGGGTACCCCTCACCTGGCCTGCTAACCACAGCCATCTCCCCTCTTGCAGGGCAGCAGAGAGAGAGAGGGGATCCTGGGGAATGGTAGATTGGCCTTCAGGGAGGTGATACAGATGCAGGGGGATTGAGAGGCCTTGATGCCAAAAGGGGGCCCTATGGGGATGTGGGTAGAGATTTGAAGAGGATCCCCGGCTCTGCTGGAGGGCTCTGGGCAGTTGGCAGCATTTCTCCCACACCTGGCTCAGGTCCATCTGCGTGTGCACAGCGGGGAGCGCCCGTTCCAGTGTGCCCTGTGCCAGAAGAGCTTCACCCAGCTCGCCCACCTGCAGAAGCACCACCTGGTGCATACTGGGGAGCGGCCCCACAAGTGCCCGGTGAGACCATCCTCCCCCTCCCCTGTACTCCTGCAGGCTGCGGAAAAATTCTAGGCCCCTGGGGGATGGCACCCATGGCCTCCATTCCCCAACCATCCTGAGCAAGTGGAGACAGGACAGGAGGCAAGGGTTGGGGGAAAGAGGGAGGTGGAAGGGAAGGGCCAGGACGTGATATTGGAGGTCACCCCCTGGGCCTGGAGGGGAGAAAAGAGATGTATGTCTGTGGGGGGAGAAGAATGAAGTTAGGAGTCCTGGGGATACCCATTGCCTACTTCCCAGCATAGTTGGAGGAGTTAATGCTATAGTGTGTGCAAAGTATATAAACACTACTTATAACATCAGTTCAATGTTAGCTCCCTCCCTCTTTGAGCCTCACCATGTCCCTTGGGAGGTCAGAAGGGCCCAGACTCTTTCCCTGTTTTAAAGAGGCAGAAATAAAAGCAGCATAGTGGTTATAGTCCGGGCTACCTGGGTTCAAATCCTAGCTCTGCCTCCAACTTGCTGTGTGAGCTTTGGCTAGTGGCTTCACTTCTCTGAGCCTCTGCGTTTTCATTGTAATATAGGAGTAGTACTTAGTCCTGCTTCTCCAGAGTCCTGGAGAAGACTAGTACACGAGACCAGTTCCTGGCATGTAGCAGCTCCCAGTAAATGTTAATTATGCCCACTGAAGATGCAGCCCCACGCATAAGGGTTCTATGTGATTATCTCATTCAGTCCACCATACCTATGAGGTTAGGTATTAATACTCTCATGTTACCAATAAGGAGAGCAAGGATCAGAGAGGGGAAGTCACCTATACAAGGTCATGCAGGGAGTGAAAGAACCAAGATACTAACCCAGTCTGACTGGCTACAATCTGCCAGACACTGTGGGTCCCAGGGAGGAATCATGGGGGGAAAGCTTCCAGGCCTGCATTACAGGGAGGTGGTAGGGGGGTATTTTCAAGATGGGGAGGGGGAGCAGAGATCCTGGGTCAACCAGGTGGGCAGAGCTGACGCCAGTGCCCATTCCCATCAGATGTGCCACAAACGCTTCAGCAGCTCCAGCAACCTCGACTCACCTGCGCCTGCACTCAGGGGCCCGGCCCTTCCAGTGCAGTGTCTGCCCAAGTCGCTTCACGCAGCACGTCCACCTGAAGCTGCACCATCGGCTGCATGCACCACGGCCCTGCAGCCTTGCTCACACCCACCTGCCCCTGGCGTCTCTTGCCTGCCTTGCCCGATGGCACCAGGGGGCACTAGATCTTGTGGTGGCCCCATCAGAGAGGCAGATAGACTGGGACGTGGACAAGGTCAATGTGTCCTCAGCATCCCGGGGAAGGCAAGGGCAGCCAGCCTGAGCAGTGGTGCCAGGACTGCCCTGGGGAGGGGGCAGGGGCAGAGCAATTAAAGGATTTTCTCTATGATGAGTTGAGGCCTCCTGAGCTTCAATAGTGGAGGGGGAGGTCACCATGTATTTGCCAAACTTCACACCCCACTCCACCTGGCAGTTCAGGGAACACAGCCAGGAAGAGACTATGCTGCCCACCGCGTGGGGTGGGTGCCTGCAGCCATCTACTCTGGCTGGGTTTGAGTTCCACTCCGTTTGGGACCTATCTGGGACCAGCCCCACCATCTCAGCTCGCCGATGGACAGTCCAGCCTTCCAGGTTGCTACAAGGTGCAGACCGTGCTGCCAAGCACAGGACACACTGCCCTCTTTTCCAAACAGATGTTCCAGCACCTGCCCAGATGCCTGTCTGCTGCTTGTCGCAACATTCTTGTCTCACAGTTCCTACGTGCTCCCTCAGCTGGTACTCCCTGCCGTGGTCAGGTGCGGCATACTCCTCCCTCTGTACATGCCAGGATCTGAGCTCCCTGTGGGAAAGGCAGGAACACAAGGATATCAGTGTCCACTCATGACCCACAAGCAAGATGTCCCCCTGTGTGTAAGGACCAGTCATCACAGAGGACAAATGGCTAAGGAGGCACCAAGCTCGGTGAAGGGGTAGAGGTCCTACAAGGACTGCCGGCAGGGAAGAACTGGCAGAGAGCCTGGGGAACTGGGACCCTCCTGATGGTCTTTCTTCCTGCAGTCCCAGAGGATCCCCCAATGTGCAAGGTACCCCCCCGAGAGTTAAGAGAGGTAGCATCAGGTGGGAAAGGGTACTGCCCTTTGGGGGTACAAGAGGCCCAGGTTATAGTCACAACAGTAGCAGTATTAGTAAATCATAATAGTCGGCCAACTTCCAGCAGGGGTCGCCGTTCCCATCCCTGTGGGTTTCGGATAGGCTTCCCCACCAGGGGAAGATTCTCCCACAGGCGAGATTCCCGCTGTGTCATAGGGTCTCCAGGACCGAGAGAGAGAACTCTCATAAGGGCCCACCATGGCAGGGTAGGGGCAGGGTCGGCGTCGGTCCCCACCAGTATCGAGGTCTAGGTTCCAAGCCCACCCGGTCACCCTTTTGGCTCCGCCCAACATGCCAACCAATCAGGCTAGCCCCCAATCACGCCCATTCCCGCCCCTGGCTCCGCCCCTGCGTTCTAGCCCCTCCTTCTCCGGGGGGGCGGGAAAGACGCTTGGCTCAGTCCAGCCTTCTGGCCCCTTCTAGCCCCAGGACCCTCCTTTCCGCCCTACTTTGTGCAGGCCCAGCTTGAAGGCTTCCAGCACCGGGACCCGGTGGGCCCCTGGCGCTTCCGGGGGCCTAAAGAAGTAGCACAGACAGGGCCGAGAGCTGGAGCGGGGCGGGGGTGGGGTGGGGGAAGCGGGGGTTGGTGGCCCGGGTGGGGACGACCCCTGCAGAGCGCACCCCCTGCCCTGGGGCTTGGGCAGCATCTGGATCGGTCCTCACCCCGCGCCCGCACTGCGGGCCGGGCGCTGTTTGCTCAGGGGGGCGGGCCGGAGGAGGCGTTTCTCTGCAAATGAGCTGGATCCGGGAGGTCCCCGCGGCCCGGGACCGGTCAGGTGTCCTGACGCCCCGAGCCTGGAACCTTGCCCTTGCCATCGCCGAGCGGCGTGGGGTCCTGGGGGCCCGCCTGGCTCGCCGCCTGGCCGGGCTAGGGGTCCGGAGGGAGTGCAAGGGGAAGCCGATCCCGGAGGAGGCCAGATCCCGGGATAGGTGAGGGGTTTGGAGGAGGGCCGCTTGGGGCGCCCCCGGGCCCAAGGGTGTGGGTGTGCGTCTTGGAGTGTACCTGATGTTCAAATAAGCCTGTATGAGTGTCTGGGAGCATAAAAATATACCTGTCGGTGTACCACGATTTTGGTTATGTGGACTTTATATTATAAAGTTCCTGTGCTTTTATAAAACTTTACAACAAATTTGCAATTTCCTAAGTCTGGCAGGTGGCATGCCAGGGATCTCCTGATTTTTCTCTCCAGAGATAGTTGAAAGGCAAATATGGGGATAGGCAGTCCTCCTGCCCCTGTGGACTTTGATTCTCTCATCACAGGACAGTTTAGCTCTGGTCTTCACGTCCCTTTGTCATGAGTATGACAGGTTCCTGAGTTGGCTTAGACTGCACTGCATTCGCCCTTAAATGCCATGGAGAGGTTTCCCCCTGTCATCTCAGACTGTAATAACATTAAACTTTTATTTGTCACTTGCTTGGTGCTGTACCTGGATTATCCCATTTAATCCTCACAGCAGCCAGACAAGGTGGGTATTTTGTGTGAGTCAGATAAGGAAATGGAGGTCCAGAGAGGTGAAGTCACCGCCCCAGTCACACAGCTGGGAAGTGGTGGGGCTGGGACACAGGCTTAAGCAGTCTGACTCCAGGGCCTGCGTCCTGAAGCACTGGGCTGCTCTGTTGCTGGAGAGATTTCTGGAGTGCAAGCCAGGGGGCCGGAGCTCTGTCCTAACCCTAGATGCCACTGGCCACGTGACCCTGAACAAATTGCTACATCTCTCCCAGCTGGTTCACTCTTACCTGATGTCTGAGAGAAAGAGAAAAGGCTCTGTGGGTGGCCAGGCTGAATGGCTGGGAGGGGCATAGAGAAGAGGACCCCAGTAGCCCACAGGCCCTATATCTGCAAAGAACATGGCGTGTGCTCTCAGGCATGGGGTGTTTGTGTCTCTGTGCAGTGACTGGGCACTTTGTTCTGATCTTATCATGACAGGGCTGTCTCCAGCCTACCCTGGGAGGAGTGGAGGCGGTCGTGGTGGGGCCAGAGTGAGGGGAGGAGTTTGTGCTGCTCTCTCACACCAAAGAGAGAAGGGAGGGGAGGGCCTAGCCACCCTATACCTGGAAGCCTGGGTGACCGCCGGGGGTGCCCACACCCTGCCAGTGCCCTCTCTGGAAGTCACATCCCCTCCCTTTACCCTGTCTGGCAGGAACCTGCCCTATAGGCCCAGATGGCACTGCTCCTCCCTTTCTTTCCCCACTTGAGAGGAGGCAGGGCTGCGGGTGAGTCAGGGACAGGAAGGGCAGGGTAGGGACTTCACATGCTCCTGGGCCAGCGTGATGATACATCCCATGTGTGCACTTGGACTTGGTTCTCACTGGCTGTGGGAATGGGACTCTGGCCCTGAGGCACAGGCCTCCGCTCCCTGCTGATTGCCTGGGTGGGGGCAGAGTGTACGGAGGGGGCAGCCAAGGCACTTCCTCATCTTGCCCCCATTAGCGTGGTGATGCCCAACCAACCTTTGGAGTGATACCATCCTAGTGTCTTAACTCCAAGTCTCACTAGCTGTGTGACTCGAGGCAAGTCACTTTACCACTCTGGACCTCAGTTCCTTACCTGAAAAATGAGGACAATAATATCTACCTTTTAGGATTATTTGTGAGGCTTAAAGGAGAATTATGTAGGCCTGATACCTAGTGCTAAACCTGGCATAGGGTGGGCCTCAGCAAATGGCAAGCTTTTGAATTATTAGGGTACTGTCCTTTTTCTGTATTCTGGCCCTGATACAGACCTAGTCCCCATTTTGGTCCCAGGCCCATCCCATCCCTGTCTCTCTGTCTCTGGAGGTGGAGTGGACAGCTGGGGGAGGGAACAGAGAGGAGGCTGCTGCATAGACCTCCCCTGCCCCGCCCCCCCGCCCCCTAAGATTTCAGGTACTCATCCTGCCTGTGTGGGCCCTGAGAGAAGAGGGGGGAGAGCCACCAGGTCCAGTCTGGAGGTGGGAGAGGAGGAGGCTACTTCATTCCTTTCCCTGTGCTTCCTCCCCAGGCCCTGGGGTGGCCAGAGCTGCCCTGACCTGGCCCAGGGCCAGGGCAGCACCAGCAGAGTCAGCCTCAAGGTAGGAGAGAATACAAGGGTGGGGGAGTGTAGGGAAGCAGAAGCTCTGGGAGGGGCTGGACCGGCCCTGAGAACCCTGACTTACAAGTTAGGCAACTGGAGTTCTCTCATCCCTCCTCTGCCACGGATTCACTGTGTGACCCTGAGCAGGTCACTTCCCACTTCTGAACCTCAGCTTCCCCGTCTGCAAAATGGGAAGAGTAATGCCTCTTAGGGCTGTTGTGGGAAATAACGTAACAGATGTAGAACCTCCAGTGCGGGGCCTAGATGCTCAGAAAACAGCTTCCTAATGTCGGGGCCCCTGGGGGAGGCATGTAGGGGCAGTACCTGTTCTCAGGACCCCCTTTCCACACTCCCTCTTTTAGCTTGACCTTCCCCATCTTTGACCCCTTTTCCCCACCTCCAGGCACTGCCCCCAGGGGTGACGCTGGGCCAGTGGTTTAACCTTCTGCCCGCAGTTTCCCCATCATCAGTGGGGACCTGAGCCATGGATCGGACAGAGACAAGGTTCCCCACTCCCCACCCGCTGGAGGAGCAGACGGCTTCCTCTGGAGGTGGCTCAAGCAGCCATGTGTCTCTCTGTGATCCTGAATACTATCAATAATTACTAGCATTTAATTGAGCACTGCTGGTACTCTGCATGGATTATCTCATGCAATCTTCACAGCACTCCCAGGAAGCAATAGTTTTATTATCACGCCCATTTTACACATGGGGAAACTAAGATGCAAGAGGTATTGCAGGTAGAAAGTAACAGAGCTGAGAATCAAGCCCATCTTGCCTTGCTCCGGGCCCCCAGATGAATCATCCAACCCTCCTGTTTCTTGAGATGTTCAGCCTCTGGGGAGTGAGAGGCTGCATCTATTTCATAGATGAGTAAATTAAGGCGTTTGGGATCAAGGGCCCCTGCTAGGAGGAATTTGACCCCAGACTTGGCTCCTCTGTTGCCAGGGACACAAACCCATCCCTGAAAACTGGTGTTTTGGATGGCAGTGTCCATTTGGGTCTGTGGTCCTGAACCCTCTCCCCTCACACACACAGCTAGGCTGGGCCCCAGGGGAAGACAGTGGACAGAAGTCAGTGTTGCCCCACTTAGGCGAAACCTCTTTCCAGGCTCGCTCTTGTCCCAAGAACATCTCTATGCCCAAGTACCTCCTCCCAAGTGTGTTTGGGAATCTCGGGCTGGGAGGGTACTGGGGAGTTGGCTGCAGGCTCTCTGGAAGCCAGGAGCGGGCAGAGGCCACAGGCATTTGTGGCAGGCATGCCCACAAAGCCCCTAAGGCCCAGGGCAGCTGGTGCCAAAGGGCTGGAGGCCAGAGGATTCCTGGGAAATCAGCAGTTGGCCTGAGAATCAGGAGCCCTCACTGTGTGACTTAAGTCATGTCAGTGTCCACTCTGGGCCTCACTTTCCTTGTGTGTAGAATGGGAAGGGGTGAGTTAAATGCTGAAGGGCCTTTCCAGAGCTCTGCCTCTTTGTCCAGATCTTGTGGCCTAAGAGGCAGTCTCTCTTTAAGGCAGCTCTGCTCGGTGTCAGAGCTCTGCTCAGCTTCTTCTGTGACCAGGAGGGCAGCTGGGGTGTCAGGGGTACCCTGAAGGCAGGGGAGTGATGCTGTTACCCAGTCTCTGCCTCTGCTTTCCCTCAGGCCCAAGCCCAGAGCCTCTCAGAGTTGGACCTTTGGGCAGGGAGCCGTGGCTCCTGGCTTTGGAAGCGACGACACAGCTCAGGGCGGTCTGCTGAGCCACCGGGGCGCCTACAGAGGCTAGCAGTGGGCAGCGCCTCTGACCTGGCCAACTCTGCCTCTGTGGGGCCAGAGAGCCTGGCACTGGCGGTGACCTCAGCAGAGCCTGCTGGGACCAGGTGTCCCTCATGCCCACCACCAGCTCCTGGATGTTTGGAACAAGGATTTCCAGGCTGCACCTGCCTGCAACCCCCGTACAAAGCCCAGGAGATTCCTCTGAGGCCTGAGCCACCCAGCAACCCGGAAGACGTGCGGCCCCGCCCAGCATCCTCCCCCAGGGCAGAGGGGGCAAAGGGTGAGCCTACCAGCGCAGGGCCAGCCCTGCCCGAGCCAGCCCAGACTCTACATGAGTGTCCCTCTGCCAGGAGGACCTGCTACCACATCACCGGCACCCTGCAGGGGCGTGGGCAAGCACCTGGGTAGGAGACTCAGGAGCCCAAACTGGCCCAACCAGCTCCCCACGCCTGCGGCCCTGAGGAATCCAGGGGCTGGCAAGAGCCTCCCCAGGGCCCCCGCCCCATCACAGGGTGCCTGGCGGACCTGCCTCAGGAGCCCGGGCTGAGAGCCCCACCACATCAGGGGAGCACGGCCCAGCGGCAGGAGCTCCAGGCTGGCCAGATGCCTGGGTCCCCGCATAGATGGTGAGTCGACTTCGCCCCACGTGCAGCAACGCGGGGAGGGGAAACCGGCCTGGCTGCCCCCTCTTGGGTCTCTATCTTGTCTCCGGGCTTCTCCAACTCAAGGCCCATTCATTCAGTTCCCTGGGGGTGAGCTGACCCTGCCATCCCCTCCCCTTCCCAACTCTGCCCTCCTTTCCCTCCCCTCATCCAAAGGCTACATCCTGGGGCCCAGTGCTTCCCTATTCCTCTGTCCGACTGAGGAGGGGGATATCCTGTCATGGAGAGGATGGGGGAGGGATCACCTTATCCTCAGCAACACACCCTCATTCCCTCGTTCTGTTCCGGAGACCACATTCCCAGCCTGAGAAGAGGCTCTCAGCCAAAGTGCTGTATGTCCTGGGGCAAGTTGCTTAACTTCTCTGGGCCTTGAGTTGTCAGGTAGATTTGGTAGCTGGAGATGAGGAAGGAGGAGGTGGTTACAGGAAAATACTTTGAACTCTAGAGAGTTGGGCTGCTGAAATAGCACGGATGATTTTTTTTATAAATTTATTTATTTTTGGTTGCTTTGGGTCTTTGTTGCTGCACGCGGACTTTCTCTAGTTGCGGCGAGCGGGGGCTACTCTTCGTTGCGGTGCGCAGGCTTCTCATTGTCGTGGCTTCTCTTGTTGCGGAGCACGGGCTCTAGGAGCGCAGGCTTCAGTAATTGTGGCATGTGGGCTCAGTAGTTGTGGCTTGCAGGCTCTAGAGCTCAGGCTCAGTAGTGGCGCACGGGCTTAGTTGCTCCGCGGCATGTGGGATCTTCCCGGGCCAGGGCTCGAACCCGTGTCCCTTGCATTGGCAGGCAGATTCTTAACCACTGCGCCACCAGGGAAGCTCAGGGATGCTTATTAATAAAGCTTCAGTCACAGCAATAATTACCCCACATTGTTCTGTGTTGGCAGCCACGGAATCAGGCACTGAGTTTCCCAAGCCTCTGTTTTTAATTTGTGTTGAAATTACTTTCCTGAATCTGCCTGGTGGGCTCAGAGGTGGAAGGATGTGTCCCCTAAAACTCACTGAAGAGGGGATGAACATGGGATCTCTCTAGAACCACCAGGAAGGGCACTGGGCCTCAAACAGGGCTCTGAAAATTTCCTAACGATGATGGTGGTGGCTGTCACTTATGGTTCGTTTTTTAAGCATAATTCTATTTAATCCTCACAACAGCCCCATGAAGTTGGACTAATCCTGCTCTCCACCTTCCCACCCCAATTACAATAGGGAAACTAAGGCTCAGAGAGGTTTCATCACCTGCTCAAAGTCAACTAGAAAGTGAAGGGCCCAAAATTTGAACCCGGGTACTTGTTTTCTAACTACTTCTCTCTCTTGCCTCTAACGGAGGCCTCGGTGGCCCTGTGCAAGCAGTGGAGTGTTGAGTGTGGACTGCAGAGCTTTCTGTAACCTCGTGGAGCAGATTTGGCAGTACTGTGTCAGCAGAGGCAGCATCAGGGATGACCAGGCCTCTGGGCAGGAGTCAGGGTAATGATTCTGTGACAAGGAAGAGGGACATGTGCGACCCAGGCTGGCTCAGAGACCTGCTGCGGGGGGAGGTTGTGCTCCAGCTGGGGGAGAAGGGCTGCAGAGAAAGGGAGGGTGAGTGGGAGGGGCAGTCCTTGGAGAGGGGAAAGGAAGGAGCAAGGCGGTTCATCTGGGGGACTTGGGCTCCATCTTCTACTCCCTGACTATTTTGGGCACAGGTGGATAATGACAGACTCGCAGGAGGCAAGCGCTCACTTAGAAAGGAAGGAAGAGGACCTCCAGGGGTGTCATCCTTCTCTGTTCCCTTTCTGGGGGAGGGTTCTCTGGGCCAGGATTGGCAATTGTGGGGGGTGGGGAGGCACAACGCAATTGGGTCTGGAAATGTAAGATGTGTATGCATCCAAGTGTGTGCATCTGTTCAAATAAGGGTGAATTTCAAGAGGAGGAGGGCTGGGGGCTGTGAATTGACTCTGTGTGTGTGTGTGTGTGTGTACTGTTAATGTGTGGGCATGTGTCACTGTGTTTGTGTGTTTCTGTGTATGTGTGTGACTTGTGTGTCTGCTGTGTCCCTGTGTGTATATCCCCGAGTGTCTGTGACTGACTCTGTGTTTGTGTGTCTGACTGCATACGTTGGGGTAAGCATCTATGTGCGTTTTTGTGCCTGTGTGACTCTGTGCGTCTGTGCCGTGTGTGTCTGTGTGTGACGCAGCACGAGCTTGTACGCCTGTGGGCTGGTTTGACCTAGTTTGTGGGTGACTCACAGGTAAGCGGGGAGAATCCAGGACGTGTCGGGTTAGATGAGGCTCTTTCCCACACTCCCCCTGCCCCCTCCTCAGCCTCTCCCTTTCCCAGCCCCACACACCTGATTTGGAAGGCACAGGTTAACCTGTGACAAATCCACCTATGGTCCGGGGCCCTGAAGAAGAGAGGGCTCTGGAAATGGGCATCTCTGCTGGCCTGGGAGAGGCATCCTGGGTCATTGGGGTGTGTCTTCAGAGGAAGGACAATATGGGGGAGGGCTATAGGCAGGCAGATTCCTGCATAGTTTGAAGAACATTCTAGCCATCACAACTATTCAGGGATGGGACAGGTCAGCTGTCAAATTGCGACCTCCCTGTCGCTAGAGGTATGCAAGCAGAAACAAATGATCACATGCTTGTGGAATGAATGACTATCGGGGGTGTTGTCCAGGGGCTGGATTACCAATGGCTTCCTCTGAAGCTGCTCTCCTGTTGCTTTGCCAAAGCCTATGGAGGCTTTCCAAATGTGGTTCCTGTTTTTATGTCTAATTCTTTGACTTCTGGACTCCTAGGATACCACCTCCAAGAGAAAATTGGCTTTGGATGAACCTAACCAGGGCCTAGTGCATCACGTGACACGATTAGTGCTGAATGAATGAATGAATGAATAAATGACTTAGAACCCAGGCTTTGACCCTTACTGTCTGCTGTCACGGACAGGGAATCTCAGCGAATGGTAGTTGTTATTGTTATTCAGAAATGGAGATTAGACTTGGGACAGGGGCTCATCAAGGCGTGAAGCTCCATGTGCGGGGGGAGCCTCAGCAAGGAGGACAGGGGAGAGGGTCAGGCCTCAGGGAAGTGCTGCAATCCAGGGCCTCAGGTGTCTGAGTGTGTCGCTCTCAGGAATTCTGGCCCAGGGAAAGGATTACGCATCCATCTCAGTCCCTCACCTCCCCCATATACAAGGCTTTTCTGGGGCCACTCAGACCCCGTCCTGGGCCACTCAGACCCCGTCCTGGGCCAGGCCACATGTTGTCACAGCCACCAGTGGTCCCCAAGTCAGGTCAGGCTTCCCTGGGCCTCATCCCCATTCATCTCTGCCCATCATAAAACCTGAGTCACTGCTGGGGCCACAAGACAGGGCCAAAGTTCTGGGTTCTACCAGCCTCTCAGGAGGGAGGAAAATAGAGAGGGAGGAGGGAAGTTGGGGGCATGGGTCCATTTCCGGCCTTAACTGCCCTTATAATGGTCTGGGGGCTGCCTCACAGAAAGGAGGAGCTGAAGACAGGCTGGTACTGAGGCTGATGTGGAACAAGCTGACCTTTTGGGTCCTTGAGGCCTGAGAATAGGATTGCCCTGCTCAGTGCAGCCTGGAAGTCGTAGTAGCTGACTGGCCCCTCCAGGACTGTATGGCCTCCTTTAAAAGTAAACCCCCAGGGGCTTCCCCCTCCAGGGGCTTCCCTGGTGGCGCAGTGGTTGAGAGTCCGCCTGCCGATGCAGGGGACACGGGTTCGTGCCCCGGTCCGGGAGGATCCCACATGCTGCGGAGAAGCTGGGCCCGTGGGTCATGGCCGCTGAGCCTGCGCATCCAGAGCCTATGCTCCGCAATGGGAGAGGCCACAACAGTGAGAGGCCCGCGTACTGCAAAAAAAAAAAAAAAAAAAAGAGGTGAAATAAAAGTAAACCCCCAAACCACAGAGTCTAAGTTTACCAGATACATCAGGGAATTTGATTCGGTGGTTAAGCACTTAGGATTGGGTTTAACTCTTGCCTCTGCTACTGTGTGACTCTGGGCAAGTTTCCTAACCTCTCTGAGCCTCCCCCCCCTCATGTGCAAAGTGGGAACGTTTGTTTATAATTTTTTAAATTATTTATTTATTTGGCTGCGCTCTTAGTTGTGGCACGTGGGATCTTTTAGTTGCAGCATGCACATGGGATCTTGTTCCCTGACCAGGGATCAAATCCAGGCCCCTGGAATTGGGAGCACAGAGTCTTAACCACCAGACCACCAGGGAAGTCCCTTGTTTATAATTTATAAATAATTTATTGTTTTTTTAAATTGAGGTGTAGTTAATTAATAACAATTTATAATTGTTAGTTTCAGGTGTACAGCAAAGTGACTCAGTTATATGTATCTTCAGATTATTTTCCACTATAGGGTATTACAAGATATTGAATATAGTTCCCTTTGCTATACAGTAAATCTTTGTTGCTTATCTATTTTTTTTTTTTGCTTATCTATTTTATATATAGTAGTTTGTATCTGTTAATACCATACTCCTAATTTATCCCCTCCCCTTCCCCTTTGGTAACCATAAGTTTGTTTTCGATGTATGTGAGTCTGTTTCTGTTTTGCATATAGATTCATTTGTATTATTTATTTATTTATTTATGGCTGCATCGTTGCTGTGCACGGGCTTTCTCTAGTTGTGGCGAGCAGGGGCTACTCTCCATTGCGGTGTGTGGGCTTCTCATTGCGGTGGCTTCTCTTGTTGTGGAGCACAGGCTCTAGGCGCGTGGGCTTCAGTAGTTGTGGCTCATGGGCTCAGTAGTTGTGGCACACGGGCTTAGTTGCTCCACGGCATGTGGGATCTTCCCCGGCCAGGGCTTGAACCTGTGTCCCCTGCATTGGCAGGCGGATTCTTAACCCCTGTGCCACCAGGGAAGCCCCTGTATTATTTTTTAGATTTCATATTCAAGTGATATCATAAAATGTTTGTCTTTCTCTGTCTGACTTACTTCACTAAGTATAATACTCCATGTTGCTGCAAATGGCAATATTTCATTCTTTTTTACAGTTGAGTAATATTCCATTGTATTTACATACCACATCTTCTTAAGCCAGTCGTCTGTTGATGGGCAATTGGGTTGCTTCCATGTCTTGGCTATTGTTAAGAGTGCTGCTATGAACATTGGGGTGCATGTATCTTTTTGAGTTAGAGTTTTCATCTTTTCTGAATATATACCCAGGAGTGGGATTGCTGGATCATATGGTAGCTCTATTTTTAGTTTTTTAAGAAACCTCCATACTGTTTTCCATAGTGAATAATTTGTTCTTTACGAGGAAGCTTATGAGCCAGTGTTTTAGTTTATAAAGTGAGTTTTTTTCTTTTAACATCTATTTCTTTTTTTTAAATTTTAATTGGGGTATAGTTGCTTTACAATGTTGTGACAGTTTCTGCTGTACAACAAAGTGAATCAGCTATATGTATACATATATCCCCTCCTTCTTAGACCTCCGTCCCCGCCATCCCACCCATCTAGGTCACCACAGAGCACTGAGCTGAGCTCCCTGTGCTATATAGCAGTTTCCCACTAGCTAGCTATTTTACACTCAGCAGTGTTTATACGTCAATCCCAATCTCCCAATTCATCCCACTTCCCCTTCCCCCCTCCACCATGTCCACACATCCGTTCTCTGCGTCTGTGTCTCTATTCTTGCCCTGCAAATAGATTCATCTGTACCATTTTTCTAGATTCCACATATATGCGTTAATATACGATATCTGTTTTTCTCATAAGGTGAGTTTTTATTCTCTCTTACTGGATGCTGACAATAACCCTGTGAACCCAGCATATACTCTTGTTATTCCAGTTTTGTGCCTGGGGGCCCTGAAGCTTGCCAGGGAGAAGTGGCTGCCCAAGGTCATCCTGCTAGTGAGTGACAGGGCCAGGGGGAACCCAACTTTGCTGGAGGCCAAAGCTGTCTTTCCTTACCTTCCTTTATAGTGATCAGAAGCACGGTCAGAACATCACTTGCCTAATTCTCAGTTTTTCGGTTTTCTAGTTTTCAGCTCCTGGAGGACTAGCCCCAGGGCTCCTTGGGCAGAGTCCCAGCCCCATCCACAGACCAGTGGGTCAGACCCATATGCCTTTCTGCTCTCTCCCTTCTCTCTCCTTCTAGGCTTAGCCCTTAGCTTCACCCCTTGAAGGACCCTGGCAAAGAGAACACCTGAAAGTAGGGAGAGGGGTGGGAGATCTGAGAGTATCGTGCCCGGTTTACAGATGAAGGAACAAAGGCTCCAAAGCTCACATGATTTGCCTGCGGTTACTCAGCCTGACCTTGGCAGGGGGAGTGATTCTGCACTGCAGACAGCCACCCTGACCACGCCCGACCCTGTCTCTCCTCTTCCCGGCACCCTCTGCAGTGATCTGGACCACAGTGAGCCAAGGACACCTCAGGATCCGTTGCTGGGGCCCAACAAGGAGGAGGCCAGTGGGCCCCCAGCTCGGGCCAAGGCCCGAGTGATGAGTACCACACTGACATGGCGGCAGTGGCCCCCTGCCCAGGAAGAGAGCAAACACCGTTTTCACAAGGTGTCCCTGGTATCAGGGGCCCAGCTGGAAGTCCACCAGGAGGAGATGTCTGAGTATGGCCACCGTCGGGAGGAAGTCAATGGCTTTGCTGCGCTGGAAGAAGAGACTATGAGTCACCAGGGTCCCAGGGACGGGGCTGGCTCCAAAAGCCTCCAGAGCCATGGGCCCATCTTCTCCAAAAAGTACACGCTGCCCCCCAAGCAGAAAAGGCCAGTGGGAAGGCCAAAGGAGGCTGTGGACCAGGGTGATGGCAGTGCCCAGGACCCCAGGACTGAGCCACCGAGCCCAGGAGCCACGGCCAAGACTGAGTTTTTGGCGCTGGTGCATGGGCCCCATGAGCCCAAGCCCAACCCAGGTGTGAGTCTCACCGGCGGGAGCTCCCGGAGCCTCGAGGAACGGCGGGTGACACGCACTGTGCAGACTACCATGGTGGTGGGAGGGCACGTGCACCGACAGGTGAACAGCTCTGTGACGAACTCTGTGGGGCTAACACTCCCGAGCAAGGCCCTGCCCAGGGGCCGCAATGCTGCCCGCGTGGTGCAGGCAGTGGTGGTGAGCCCCCGAGCCGAGGACTCACCCAGCCGCAGCCAGGCCCTGGAGCTGCTAAGTAGCCTTGTGCCTGCTGGGTGGAGCCCACCCGCCAGCCGGCTTCCCAGGCCCCTGGCTGCTGTGACAAGGAGTCCAGGTCTGGGCAGCACAGAGGGTGCAGCCCTGGGGCAGCTGCCTGAGACGGGGACAGCAGAGCCAGAGGACGGATCTGTCCTGGCTCCCACAGGCTTCCCGGACTATGCCCACCTGCCTCAGAACCAGGATGTCCCTGCAACCCACCCGGACCGAGACCAGGACAAAGCCCCAGATGCCAGGGTCTATGAGGTCCCAAGCGTGCAGAGAGCATCCAGCCCCACCCAGCTCCCTCTCCAGACCTCTCAGGGTCACACACCAGTACCCTCCTCTCCCAGACTCCAGACCCAAACCCCATCCCTGGGCCTAGGTCACCCCCCAGAGCAGCCGGAAGTACCTACCCATGCTAGGGCCCAGCTGACTCTCGAGCCCAGGGGACCCCAGGCCTGGCCCTCCGTCGAAAGGGAAGGGCATCCAGATCCCCCTGCTGCCACCAGCCTGCCCACGGTGAAGCCTGAGGTTCTTATAGTCCCTGGACAATCTCTTGCTCCATCCTCTACAAGAAGGAAGGCTGTCACCAGCCCAGAAGGTCTTTCTGCTCCATCCTCCCCAAGGAATAATGTTGTTCAGGACTCTGAAAATGTCCCTATCTTCTCCCTTACCCAGAAAGATGTAGTGCAGAGCCCTGGGGTTCCTGCTGACTCATCCCCTAAAGCAACCAAGGTTGCCCAGGCCCCAGAAGGCAGCCATAGCACCCAAAAAGAGGTTGTCCAGAGTATTGAAGGCAGCCTTGCCCCTCCTCTCACCAAGGAGGAGGCTGGTCAAGGCCTGACAGCTCCTGCTGTCCCACCCCCCAAACAGGAAGGGGAGGTTCAGGAATCTGAGGAGAGCCCCATCTCATCTCCTACCCAAAAAGAGGTTGTCCAGGGCCCTGGTGCTTCTACTGTCCCATATTCCACCCAGAAAGTAGTTGTCCAGGGCCCTACTGCTCTCATTGCCCCCTCCTCCTCAGGGGGCAAGGTATCCCTCAGCCCAGGAGGCCCCCCTGCCCCAAGGCTGATAGGAGCAGAGGCCAGCCTGGAGTCCCAGCTTGTCCCTGACTCCACCGAGGGCAAGATGTTCCCGGAGCCATCAAGGGAGGAGGAGGAGGTGGACCTGACTGCTGACCTGGAGATTTTCCTGGACACCCTGCGGAGTATGGAGCCCCCCGAGATCCTCCGCACTCACCGGCTGCCACGATCGCCCCGCTCCTCCTCCCTGGCCATATACGCCACGCTGCCTGCCATCGAGGAGGACCAGCCTGGGCCATGGGTGCTGGGACCCAGCCCCCAGGGGGTGCCCGCACTGGAACCAAATGAAGAGGAAAAGGGAGAGGAGGAGGAGGAGGAACCACAGAACCCCTACCTGAGCGACAGTGAAAAGCTCCAGCGCAGGCAGGAGAAAGCCAGGCCCAGCCCCTCCTGGGACTCCCACCCTGCCCGACCCCCCCAGGTCTCTTGCTCTCTTCTGGAGATGATGAAGAAGCACACAGCAGGTGCCAAGGATGCCCACCCAGAAGTCGGGCCAGAGTGGCAGGCAGGCAGCCGGCCCACTTCCCGTCTTGGAGGCAGCCTTCTCTTTGGGGGCCTGGTGCCTGCCCTCAAGGAGGCCCCCACTTTGGAACCACTGGACACAAAACCACCCGCTCTACCGCCCCACAGGGCACCAGGGCTCAAGAAGGTGCCAGGACAGCTGCCCCTGCTCTACAGGGAAAGGCCACCTCCAGAGAAGCCTGCATGTGCCCAGTCCCCGGAGGGGTGGGTAAGTGAGGCCTTGGGTGGGCAATGCAGGGGGCCTGGCCTCATCTGGGCCAGGGTTTGGATGGTGTGAGGACCATGATACTGGGGGGCAGAGTCTCCAGGGGCCAGGGGCATGGGTCTGAGGTCTAGTTCAGTGTGACCACATTTCTCTGGGCCTCTGTCTCCCTATCCAAACAGCAGATTTGCACTGTAGATTCCAAAGGGCTTGATATCTTGGAAGCTGGGGAAGGGGACAGCTTCCAGGGACAGAGTGATGAAGGTACCAGGGGGTTGGGAGCAAGTGTAGCATCCTTTGTGGGCCAGCTCTTTGGGGGTGGAGGGCCATAGGGAGGATGTGGGGTTCCTGGAATGGCAGGTTGGGGGAGACAGTAAGGAGGCAACCCCATAAGATCTATCACCGCTCTCCATTCCAGAGCTCAGCGTTGAAGACCCAGGGCAAACTGAACACCAGGCCTGGAAAGGTAGGGAGTGGGGGGCAAATGGGTGGGGCAGCAGGAGGTGGGGGATCTGTGGACAGGGCCTGAGGACCCCCTCTGTGCCTTCTCCAGATGACGCTCTTCTCGGAGCCTGGCTGCCAAGGCAGCAGCAGGGAGGTTTGGGAAGACACTGCTGATGCTTCCGGCTGGGCCCGCGTGGCTTCCATACGGGTGGTACGAGGCTGGTGAGTCCGGAGTTCCTGGCGGGGTCCTGCGTGTGAACCTGGGGGATGTGAGGGCAGTGGGAAGTGCCCAGTGAGAAGTGCCTGGCAGAAACCCCCTCAGCTACCCAGAGACCCTGTCTCGTGGGTACATCGTCTCCCCACTCAGTGACCCTAGGTCTTTGTGCCCGCAGCTGGGTGCTATACGAAGAGCCGGCGTTCCGGGGCCAGAAGCTGGTCCTGCCTGAAGGAGATGTGGAACTTGGAGCTCTGGGGCCAGCATGGAGTACCCAAGGCATTGGCTCCCTGAGGAGGGTTGTCCGGGTGAGTGGCTGGGTGTGGGGGACCAGGTTTTGCCCATCTACCCTAAGCCCCAGGCCCTGAGGAGGGAGACAGCCTCAGGTACCCAGAGTTGGAATTTCTGGGAGAGATCATATGGGATCGGAGTCTGGAGAGGGTTTATCATGTTCTCACCTGTAAAGTCCTGACCTCGGAGCCAGTGGGGAAGAAAAGGATTCTGGGTGTGCTCAGCCTGGCTTGGGGAGGCAGGGGCCAGGCAGAGGCCAAGCTCCAGTAGCTCCAGTTAGTGCTGGAGAAGGATTCAGTTAGAGCAACAGAAATGGGTAGGGGTGGCTGTGAGCACTCAACTCCCCAGCCCAGGCCCAAGCTTTCAGGCCCACGGCCAGAACCAAGGTGCCATGGATGTATGTTGATTCACGTGCTCACAGATGCTCTTTCATGTCAGCTGTGTGCCCGGCACCACACCAGGCAATGAGTAGGTTGGGAGATCTGCTCTCTGCCCTGTAGGACTCATGGTCAAGCTAGGGTATGAGGGCTTGGTTTGAAGCAGAAAAGCCATATAAACAGATTAGAGATTTAGAAACATCCCTCTGGTTGCCAGGAGGAGAAAAGACAGGGACTCTGGAGACAGGAAGACCAGGAAGGGCTGTGATTTCCAGCCAAGGGGAGCCTCTGAATTTTGAGGGAGGGGTATGTGGTCTGAATTTTGAGGGAGGGGTATGTGGTCTGAATTTTGAGGGAGGGGTATGTGGTCTGAATTTTGAGGGAGGGGTATGTGGTCTGAATTTTGAGGGAGGGGTATGTGGTCTGAATTTTGAGGGAGGGGTATGTGGTCTGAATTTTGAGGGAGGGGTATGTGGTCTGAATTTTGAGGGAGGGGTATGTGGTTTGAATTTTGAGGGAGGGGTATGTGGTCTGAATTTTGAGGGAGGGGTATGTGGTTTGAATTTTGAGGGAGGGGTATGTGGTTTGAATTTTGAAGGAGGGGTATGTGGTTTGAATTTTGAGGGAGGGGTATGTGGTTTGAATTTTGAAGGAGGGGTATGTGGTCTGAATTTTGAGGGAGGGGTATGTGGTTTGAATTTTGAGGGAGGGGTATGTGGTCTGAATTTTGAGGGAGGGGTATGTGGTTTGAATTTTGAGGGAGGGGTATGTGGTTTGAAAAGACATAGTCTTATTATAGTTACACATCTGTAAAGTGGGGGAAAATAATATTGTTTTCATAACACAAATTTACAAACTGCTAAAATTAAGCTTGACAAAGCCGTCTTGGCCACTGGGGAGACCCAGATGAGAACGCAAAGATCTAAGAGCAGGGCCTAGCCGACGTTTTGGGGTTTTTTTTTTAATTTGTTTTTTTGTTGTTGTTGTTTTTAATGGAAGGACAAATAACCCTGAGTTCAGAGCTGTTGAGAGGATCAGAATCTTAACTAGGGCAGTGGCCCAGCCACGCAAAGGAAGGGACAAGAATTTTCAAAGCCTCTCCGGAAACACACAAATATTTGTGGACAATTTATTGTGGGCTTCTCACAATAAATTCATCTTCACGTGGGAGGTAATGAGGTACAAGAGAAAAACAAGGGTTTTGAAGTCCAGTGGACCTGGGTTCCTTTGATTCATTCAGCACTGATTGGGTGCCTAGTGTGTATCAGGCACCTGGGACGTGCTGGGTTGCAACGGTGAAGAAAAACTGCAGTGCTCTGTTCTTGGTCTTGCTACTTACAGGCTGTGTGCCCTGGGGCGGCCCACTTAACTTCACTGAGCCTCACTTTCCTAGCCTGCGAATGGCGCGTAATAACTCTCGTTGGGAAGACCAAATGAGAAGGGGTAGGACAGGCCCTTATATATATGCCTTGCACCCAGTAGGTGCTTCATAAACATTTGATGGAGTGAGTGAATGAAAATGGCCCTAGTGAGGAAGAAACACCCAGAATGCAGAGAGGACCTGCAGCTTCCTGGGATGAGGTGCAGCTTCCTGGGTTAAGGAGGCCAGCCTGGACAGCCATAGAGATTTGTATGCAGTCTGGAATTGTATACAAAAGAAGGGTCAAAGTGAGACCTCAGGAAGTGGCTGTCTATCCCGCCCATCCCTCCACCAGGCTGGAAATGAGGCTCCCAGAGGCAAGGCAAAGGGCATGGCACTTGGCAGGCTCCTACTGGGAATTTTGGCCTCAGGTCCCAAAGGGCCAGTGCGGGACCAGTGAGGGCTTTGGTCCCAGGCTTGTCTGGCTGACCTTCAGAGAACACTCTAGTCATTTCTGGCTTCTGGGGAGAAGTCCCCAGCTGGACAGACTTGGGGAAGAAGGTGTGGGTGTGGCTGGTCTCTGAGGGCTGTTGTTTTATACTTCACTTTTCCACCCCTTTCCTTCCGTAGGACTACATTACCCCAGAGATCAGCCTGTACTCTGAGGAGGGCCTCAAGGGGGAGCAAGTGAAGCTAACCAAGGCCTTGGAGGACCCCCAGGGCCTGGAGAGGCCTCTGCAGGTGGCATCTGCCACCGTCTCCGCGGGACTGTGAGTCTGGGCTGTTCTGGGAACCCTACATTTAACATTCACTGTGCTGGGTGCTGGGGACACAGAGGTGACAGGACATGATTCCTGCCCTCAAGAAGTGCTCAGTCTACTGGTGGGGCCAGGCAAGTAAGCAGACAGTGGCAATCCAGAGTTCCAGGATGGAGAGACACGGGGCTGTAGGAGTACAGAACAGCACCAAACCAGCCTGAGGTCAGAGAAGCCTTCCTGGAGGAGGAGACTCCTCAGCTGGGACGAGTCAGCCCCAGAAGAATCTAAGCTCCATGAGGGCAGGGACTTTGTATGTTTTGTTCACCACTGTATCTCTGATGCCTGAAACAGGGCCTGGCATGGGGTAGATGCCCCTAAATATTTGTTAATTGAATGAATGGGGAAAAGAGTATACTAGCACCTGCAAAGGCCCAGAAGTGAGAGACTGACTTTGAAAGTTCACTCTGGCCAAAGGAAGCAGCAAGTGGGTAGACGTGAGGTCCAGGAGGAAGGCAGGGGGACAGGACAAAAGGCCTCTTTGTGCAGCTGGACTGTATTGTGAGGCTAATGGGGAATTACCCGGAGTTTTTAAACAGGTCCGGCTGCTGGAAAGAACTCTCAGCCACTGTGTGCAATTAGAGAGGGCCAGGTCGGAGGAGGGGAGATCAATGGAGTGGCTGCTGCAGGAAATTATGGGGGCCTGAAATGTCCTCCAGAGTCCCCTTGATGGGGGCCTCTCCCCCAAAACTTCTTTCCCCCCTCTACCCCTTCCACCCCATCCACTAATCTGTGTTCCCAGGAGTCTGGGGTGCAGCTGCCTCTCTGCCTCCCCTCAGGTGGCTTCTATACCCCAAGCCCTTCTTTGAAGACACTCCCTGCATCCTGGAGCCTGGAGAGTACCCCACCCCAGAGGCCTGGGGTGCATCAGATCCCAGTGTGGGCTCCCTGAAGCCCATGAGATTGGTAAGGAGCAGGTGGTCCCAAACAGGCTTGTCCTGTAGTCTGGGTGAAGAGGCTGGGCCTGGGAGCTCCTATTGGGAATGGGATTGGAGGAGAGGGAGGATTAGTCCAAGGGTTGGGGGAGAGGGAGGACATGGGGTTGGCCATTTTTAGGGGCCCCAGGAACAAGTAAACCCCAGGTCACCAGCCCCATCTGTCTTCCCGCACCTCTGGGCTGGTGTCTCAGCTCTGTCTCCTCTGCAGGGATGCCCAAGTGTGGAGAAGCCAGGGGAGCCCAAGGTAGGCATCTGGGCCTCAGGGTCAAAGAGGACCTTTGGGTGGGGTGTTTGTATGTGTGTGGCTATCACGGCCTGGACTAGAAGGTGGGAGAGGTGGGAGCTGGGGGCTAGAGGCTGGGCTGGGGAGGGGCGGGGTGGAAACCCGATGGGCTAACTGGGAACTGGCTTTTGATGTGTAAGGACCAGGTCAGAGGTCAGAGAAGAGACAGGAGTTAGGTAAGGGCTTGGGGCTCAGTGAGGGAGTGGGAGGGCTTAGCTCTGGGTTGATGCTGGGTAGAGTCATCCTGGGGTGGCTGGGTGGGTCTGGGTCCAGATCACTCCCCACCAACCTCACACAGCCCCTCTCCCCTGCAGGCTGTAGTGTATGAGGCCCCAGGCTTTCAGGGCCAGAGCTGGGAAGTGAGCCGAGACATCTACAACCTGCAGCAGCCAGAGGACGGCCAGAGCCCCAGCTTGGCCTCTGTGGGGTCCCTGCAAGTTCTTGGGGGCTGGTGAGGACTCAGGACCCTTCCTTCTACCTCATTCTCCCCACTAGCCTCTACCCTCCGGGATGGGAAGTGACCTGGTCTGCCTAGGGGTGGGGGCAGCTCTCTTACACATCCATGGGCTTCCTGTGACTGAGTCTGTTTGTCTGCCTCCCCCTTCCCCCAGCTGGGTGGGCTACGAGAAGGAGGGTTTCCGGGGTCACCAGTATCTGCTGGAGGAGGGAAAATACGCTGATTGGTCACATTGGGGAGGCTATAACAAGGCGCTGACCTCCCTGCGAATCATCCGGACGGTAAGCAAGAGCAACTGGGACATCCCTCTGCCTCTGGCCGCAGCCATACTTACCCCAGCACAATCTGTTGAGGGAAGAATTTGCGCCTCCTCTCCCTGTTCTCTAGAGCACCTGGAAGTGTTCCCTGAGGTCTAGCCTCTCTCCCTCCTAATGCCTTTCCCCAGCCCACACTGATCACCTCACCGCAAAGTCCCTTGGTGGACTGCGTCCTTGGGGTCTGGGCACCCCCAGGGGTTTCCGTCGGTGGGCGGGAGAAACCTGACTGTCCCTGGGGCCCAGGACTTCGGGGATCCGGAGGTGGTGCTGTTTGAGGCCGTGGACTTTGAGGGGCATAGCGTGGAGGTGAGCGAGGCATTGCCGGATGTGGAGCTGGCGGGACACGGCCCCAGAACGCAGGCCATCCACGTGCTCAGCGGCGTGTGAGTGACGGAAGCTCCGGGAGCTGGGCCGGCCGGGGGCGGTTCCGCAGAGGTACTGGCTCCTCCACGCTGACCCGCGCTCCGCCCTTCCTGCAGGTGGGTGGCCTATGAGGAAGTGGGTTTCTCCGGGGAGCAGTACGTGCTGGAGAAGGGCGTGTACCGCAACTGCGACGACTGGGGCGCGAGTAACAGCGCCCTCGCCTCTCTGCAGCCGGTCCTGCAGGTGTGTGCCCGCCGCAGGAACGGGGCCTCTTAGAGGGGAGGGGCTTGGCATCCCCCAGCAGTGGTGGGCGGGACTGGAACAACCGGGCTTGGAGCTCCTGGGGGCGGGGCCTCCTGGAAGGGGCGGGGCTAATACGGACCTGGGGGGTGAGGGACCTGCGAAAAGGGTCGGGAATACTGAAACCAGAGGAATTGAGGCGGGGGGCTAGCACACCCCTTAAATCTCGAAACTTCGGTCCCTCCCTTCAGGTCGGGGAGCACAATCTGCACTTTGTCTCAAAGGTAAGGAGCTGGTGGGGGGCCTATGTCTCCTCTTCCCTCATTTCAAATCTCTCCCCCACTTCCGCATTCTCTCTGTCCCACTCCATCACCCTCCTTCACTCTCATCTCTTCCCGTGTCTGCCGCCAGATTCAGCTTTTCTCCGGTCCGGACTTCCTGGGCGACCACATCTCCTTTGAGGATGACCAGACCTCTCTTCCCCCTTCCTTCCAGCCCCAATCTTGCCGGGTCCACGGCGGCAGGTGAGGAAGTGGGGAAGGGGAGACGGGGGCGGGAGGGGGGCGGGGGGCACCTGCACAGAAGCACTTAGCTCAGCTTGGAAATCGAGGCTGTAATTAGCGGTCTTTGTTGCAAATGATTTCCTTCCTTTGGCTTCCTTGAGATTAGCTATTCTATCCCAAATCATTCAACCTTAAAGCAAACAAAGCAAAATAAAGTTTTAGTAGAAAATGTAAAAACTGTAGACAGTATAGTGTAAATTAACAATAATTTATTATTACCTAATACCCAGTCCATGTTCGAATTCCTCCTGTTATCTCAAAAAATGCCTTTGTGAAATTGGTTCGTTTTTCTCAGGATCCAGACAAGGTCCACACATTGCATGTGGTCCATTTGATCTATAATGTATAACAGTACCTTTCCCTTCTTTTTATTTTATACCATTTACTCGTTTAAAGAACCCAATAATTTGCCCTGTAAGTTTCCCATCTTCTGTATTTACCTGATTGCTTCCTGGTGGTGTTTTAATTTTGTCCCTCTGTGCCCCATACTTCCTGTAAACTGGTAGTTAGATCTAGAGGCTTGATGAGATCCAGGGTGTTTTGTTTTGTTTTGCTGGCAAGAAGACTATTAGAGGTGGTATGTATACTTCCCACTGCATCACATCAGGAGGCACATGTCTAGCTGTCCCATTTTTAATGATATTAAGATCCCTACATTATAAGATTCCTCTCTGACCTTTCACCTAAAGATTTTTAGCATCCATTGATGATAATTGCCTAGACCCATTATTTCTTTAGAGGTTACAAAATGATTTCTAAGTTTTGTTATTCCCTATACGTATATTGGCTGGAATGCTTCTATAAAGAAGAACTTTCCCTTTTCAACTATTTGTTTACCTGAAATAGTTTATACAAAAAAGGCAGTTTGATCTTTTCCCAAGAATCAGTGTTTGCCCCTTTCTATCAATTTTCAGAATAATTTCTGAATTGGGGCCCTAGCAACCTCCAGAGCTGACCAATGAAGATTTTTTAAAGTATTGTTATGAACTCACGGGTTTTTTATGTATATGAAATGCTCCAGGCCCTTGGAGTCACTTGTTCTTTTGTGTACTCAAATTGTTTCATCTTTGGCAAATGGGAGCACCTCCAAATTGCTCCCTGGGTATTTTTTATATGACCCCAATAGTTTTTTTTATAACTTCCTTGTTTTTCTGGTACAGTAAGATGTCCCAGGATCATTTTGTACATTTTTTGCCTCAAACCAGGAATCATTTCCCAAAGAATCCTGGTTGCTTTTAATGCATAATGCTCTTT
Organism: Delphinapterus leucas; assembly: GCF_059928025.1. NCBI lineage: Eukaryota > Metazoa > Chordata > Mammalia > Artiodactyla > Monodontidae > Delphinapterus > Delphinapterus leucas. The sequence goes on from NC_143129.1 coordinate 170,135,732, forward strand.
GGAGACCAAAATCTGCACGCTAGGTGTTTCAAAATTATAATACTGATATTACTACTAACAGTAAAAACCAGTGAATGCTGTTTGAGGTCTCTCTGTTGTTCTTTTTGTCCTCAGAACATTCACCTACATCCCATTAGGTATGTACAGTTCAAACTATTGTGTTTTTAAGACATTTGAAATAATACTTTTTTCTGTGCAGTTATGCCACCAACCTGATATACAGTTAGGTTCATTTATTTTGTTTATTTTAATTTTTATGAATACTTCTCATTTTTACTTAATTCTGTTTTCTAATTACATAAAATATTTGTAGTGTTCCTGTCTTAGTCAGCTTGAGCTACTATAACAAAATACCATACATTGGGTGGCTTAAACAACAGGAATTTATTTTCTCACAGATCTGGAGGCTGGAAGTCCAAGATCAAGGTGCTGGTTGATTTGGTTCCCTGGTGAGGGCTCTCTTCCTGGCTGGCAGATGGCTGCCTTCTTGCTGTGTCCTCACATGGCTGAGAAAGAGAGCTCCTATCTCTTCCTCTTCCTATAAGGACACTAATCCCATCATGGGGTCTCTAACCTTTTGATCTCATCTAAACCTAATTACCTCCCAAAGACCATCACATTGGAGGTTAGGACTTCAACATTGGAATTCTGGGGAGATACAAACATTCAGTCCATAATATTTCCAAAGTTAAGACTTAAAAAAAAATAGCTTTCATCTCTGTCCCTGCTACCTTTTCCACTCCCTCCCCCTATAGGTAATCTTTTGTGTGTGTGTGTGTGTGTGTTTAGTTTATTCATCCATTGTTTCTTTTTGAAGATATAAGCAAATATGCACTCATAAATTTACATATAATTATAGAAACCAAATATGTTTGGTTTTCCTCCTCCTCCATTTTCTTACACAAAAAGAAGCATACTACAATCTGGTAAATATACTAAAGACCACTGAATTGTACACTTTAAAAGAGTGAATTTTATGGTTTGTGAATTATATCTCAATTTTTTTAAAAGGAAGCATACTGTAAACACTGTTATGCACCTTGATTTTTTTTTTTTTTTTGCGGTATGCGGGCCTCTCACCACTGTGGCCCTTCCCGCTGCGGAGCACAGGCTCCGGATGCACAAGCTCAGCGGCCACGACCCACGGGCCCAGCCGCTCCGCGGCACGTGGGATCCTCCCGGACTGGGGCACGAACCCGCGTCCCCCACACTGGCAGGCAGACCCTCACCCACTGCGCCACCAGGGAAGCCCCACCTTGATTTTTTTTTTTTTTTTTGCGGTACGTGGGCCTCTCACTGTTGTGGCCTCTCCCATTGCGGAGCACAGGCTCCGGACGCGCAGGCTCAGCGGCCATGGCTCACGGGCCCAGCCGCTCCGCGGCATGTGGGATCCTCCCGGACCGGGGCACGAACCCATGTCCCCTGCATCGGCAGGTGGACTCTCAACCACTGCGCCACCAGGGAAGCCCTACCTTGATTTTTTTACTTAACAGTTTGGATATCACTTTATATCCCTTTAAGAACTCTTCCTCATTCTTTTTGACTGCTATGTTACACTCCAGATTCTTAGTTTATTCAACTAATCCCCAATTGATGGACATGTGGCGGCTCCCACTCTGCCACTGCAAACAGTGTGTAATCAATAGCCTTATGTATGTGTCATTTCATGTTTTTGAAGGGTGTCCTTGGGATAGATTCTGAGAAATGGGATTGCCGAGTAATTGTGCATGGAGTTTTGCTTGATGTTGCCGAATTTCCCCTGAAGGGCGGTATGATTTCATTCAGTCCTTTCTTAAGTCTGACCTTAGTCCCTGCTGCTGCAATGCCCATTTATCCTTGGCCTCCCCTGGACCGGGGGATCCCCGTCAAGTCTGCATCTACTCTGCTGTATCTCAGGGGGGCCTGGGCAGGCCAAGGAGAGGGTGGGCTCAAATATCTACTGACATCCCCCCACTCTTCCCCTTCCTTCCCCAGCTGGATCCTGTTTGATGAGAAGAACTTTGAGGGTGAGCAGCACATTCTCTCTGAGGGCGAGTTCCCCACTCTCACAGCCATGGGCTGCCTGGCCTCCACGGTCCTGGGCTCTCTCCAGAAGGTGCCCCTGGTAAGTGCCCCGCTCCAGTTTCAGGCACCCCTGAGGCAGGGGTTGCTGCTGGGGGAGCCCACACACAGAGCCTCTTCTCCCTGCTGAGTGGGCTTTGGGGCTTAAACCCAGTCTTCAAAACCACCCCAGGTCCCCTTGACCCCAGGGCTTCAAAGCCAGGTCAGCTTACTAGGGATTTATTGAGCCCCTGCTGAGATAGGTCCTAGAGCCCTGCAATATATCAGACATAGCCCTGCCTTCAAGGAACCCAGAAAGATTATAGCTCAGAGTGCTGTGTCCTGAAACTGAGGTGGGACAGGGCCAGGAGGGGCTAGCACTCAGGGGTGGGCTGGGAGCAGGGGCGACCAATGAGGTGGTGATTCTGGGCAGGGAGGAGTGGAACGGCAAGGTGGCTTTGCTGCATGGGGGGAACGGTGGGCGGGAGGAGGGCAGTGGGGCTGCTGCTACAGTGATCCAGGACAAATGATGATGTCCTGGACTAGGAAGATGTGGAGAGAAGTGACATGGGCTGATGAAGGACCTGGAGTCGGTAGGACTTGGTTATGAACTGGGTGGCCAGTGGGAGTGGCACAAGCAGAACAGCTGGTGTTTACTGTACCATGCTCTGGGCAGTGTTTAAAAGGCTTCCCATGCACTAAGGCATTTAATCCTCACCACAGCCCTATGAGCCATATAACTATTATCTTCTCCCTTTTTCTGACGTGAAAGCTGAGGCACAGAGAGGTCACGTGACTTGCTTCAGGTCACGCAGCTGATAATAGACAGAGCCAGGTTCTGTACAGCTACATGCTGGGCTCTGAAGACAAACAGACCTGGCTCTGAAGCCTGGCCTTAGGGCCTTGAGCAAGTGATTTACCTTCTCTAGCCTCAGTTTCCCTCTAAGTGGGGATAATAATAGCACCTGTTTATAGGGCTGTTGAGAAGTTATAATAAGATCAGGTAAAGCACTTGGCACAGAACCTGGCATGTAGTAAGCCCTGAATACATGAGAACTGCTATAATGACCAGTATTATTCTTGTCACTCATCTTAGAAGTGCCATTTACTGGGGAGGAGGTTTGAGGGGCAATGGGGGTTCTATCTGGCACATGCTACATCTGAGAACCTGGGGGACACCCAGCTGGCGGTGTCCAGGAGTCAGGGGCCCTGTGGGGTGGAGCTCAGGAGGGAAGAGAACCTGAAAGACCATTCTGGGAGTCGGGGTGTCTGGAACTAGAGGGACTGAGTTGGGGACTCTCGTGGCCTCACCCCTTCTCTGTGCCCCCGGCCGCAGCACTTTTCAGAGCCATCCATTTTCCTGTATGGCCTGGAGTGCTTCGAGGGGAAGGAGATCGAGCTCAGTGGGGAGCTGCGGAGCCTGCAAGCCGAGGGCTTCAACAACCACGTGCTGTCTGTGCGGATCAAGGGGGGCTTGTGAGTGTGCCGCGGGGATGCGGGGGCTGCGAGGGAGGGAGGGAGGTCAGGGGCCTCCAGGTCTTCCCGCCACTTCTACTGCACTCCCCTCCACGCCAGGAGGGAGAGGGGGGAAGGGTCACTGGCCCTCAGGGCTTGGACCCCAGCCCGAGGTGCTCTCCAGGACCCTCCTCTACCCTGCAAACCCCAGAGCTCCCTCCCAGCCTCCCTCTCTACCCGCTTCCGGGACCTGAACCCCAGGCAGAGGAGTCGGGGCATGAGAGAGGAGGAGGTGGAGAATGTTCTGACGGCTGCTCCTCCTCTTCTACCTGCCTACCTGTCTGTCTTCCTCGCTGTGTCTGTGGCACTTGCTGGGCCCAGCTGGGTGCTGTGCCAGCACAGCGACTTCCGGGGCCGCCAGTGGCTGGTGGGCAGCTGCGAGATCACCAACTGGCTGACGTACAGTGGGACCCAGAGGGTGGGCTCCCTCTACCCCATCAGGCAGGTAGGTAGCATGTCGGGTTGAGCACGTCTGGGCCAGTCTGTCTGGCTGTTTGTCTGTCTGTGCGTTTCCCATGTTTCTCAAACTCAGCCTTTGTGTACTTTTGTCACAATTTTTGTCACACCATCATTCCTTTTGAACCATTGTCTCCTTAATATTTTCCTCTAAACCAACTCACTTTTTTTTTTTTTACTTTATCCTATCCTAAGGAGTAATGTCCATAAGATCATGGGTTTGATGTGTATGATTTTTCCTTAATAGACATTGTGATAAATTCATTACCATTAAATTTTTAACAATAAGGCTTATCCACATAAGCCTGAAAATTATCTCCTGTACCACCCACCAGTGGTAAGCACACTTCACTTTGAAACACTGTGTCTGTACTTGTGTTTCCGTATGTCTGTGAGTGCATGTCTGGACATGTGTCTCATTTATGTGCATGTGCATTTATGTGGAGGCATGGCCACAGAGGGGTGTGTGTGTGTGTGTGTGCGCGCACACGCGTGCCCATCTGAGGGCGTTTCTGTGTCTGTGATATCACTTGTATGCATGTGTCCTCTGGAGGTGATCTGTGGGGGGATGTTTGTCATCCCCTCACCCTGTACATCTGTGAGAGTGTATTTATGACTGCACGTGCCTGTACTTGTGACACCATTGAAAGTGTGTATCTTTGTGTGAGGAAACTTGTGTGGTCCCTATTTCAGACTCTTATAACATCATTGCTAGAAGGAATCTTGGAGATTATCTCCAACCTTCACATTTTACAGATGGGGAAATAAAGGCCCAGAGAAGTGGACAAGAATTTGCTCTGCAATCTTCACGAGTATTTTACCTCCATGGGCCTCAGTTTCCTCATCTTTAAACTGGGGGTGCTATGTATGATAGAGTTGTTTAGAGGATTGAAGATAATAATGATGTAAAGCCGTTAGAACAGTGCTTGAATGGTTAGGCACTCAACAAACGTTAGCCGTGATTATTATTATTACGATTATTACTGTCACCACCATCCGAGACCCCCAGGTGATTTGTGGCCGAGCCAGGTCTGATGTCTGACAGCCCAGTGTCCGCCCTGCTGTGGTACCTCTTCAGCATGGGTAGTGCGTGCATTTCTCTCTGTAAGTGTGTGTGCACATCTATATTCCTATACACATCCAAACTTTTGGCAAACATAAGTGCCTGGCATGGAGTCGGCTGGGGGAGCAAATAATGTGAGCGTACATGTCGATGTGTATCCATGTGTTTGTGTCTGCGGCACTCCTGTACAACCATGTGGATCTTGGGTGTATCTGCCAGTGTTTCTGTGTGTATCTCTACAGATGTGGAACTGTGTGCGTGTGCACTATGTATGTGCCCCCGGCATATGTGTGAGAAAGAAGGGGTGACTTAGAAGCAGGGTCGAGGATGGTTTGGGGCAGGAGGGAGAGCTTGGGAGCTTGGGATACTGGAGGGTCCAGAGTTGAGGGCATTGGGGGCCCAAGTGGGAGCATCCCTGCCCAGAGACCCCTGACTCTCAGCTCCCCCCACTCACCAGCGCCGGGCTTATTTCCACCTCTGGAATGTGGCACTGGGGGGATTCCTGGCAGTGCCGGACCACGTGGAGGACATGAAGGCGGGCCGCGTGGTGGTCTCTGAGCCCCAAGCTGGAGGCAGCTGTATCTGGTACTACGAGGATGGGCTGCTGAAGAACCAGGTACCAGTTTAGGGACTGGGACAGGGTCACCAGGGCCCCAGACCCTCACAAGCCTACCTTTGGGACTCCCAGCCTGTTCCCAGTCAGGAACAGGACCCAGCCTTTGGCCAGAGAGACAGAGAGATACACAAACACCAGGACCCTGGTGGAGGTGGAGAATGCAGGCTGTGTACCCCTGGGCACTTTGGGCTCTTCTCTGGGCCTGTCTCCCGTCTGCAAAACAAGAGCATTGAACCAGATGCTTCTAAGGGACCACTCAGCTCTGATATCCTGTGACAGATTTGGATCCTATTAATAATGATAGATCTACTCCACAAACATTTCCTGAGCACCTGCTATGTGCCAGGCCCTGTTCTAGGTGCTGGGAATATAACAGTGAGAAGACAGAAACAACTCCTGCCCTCCTGAAGCTTGCATCCTAGTGGGGAGAGAAAGAAACAAATGAGTAAAATATCTTAGTACCTTAGGTGTTAAAAAGTGCAATAGAGGAAAAATACAATAAGAAAGGAAAATAGGAAGTATCAGTAGCTCTGACAAGGGGAGCCCTTCCTGAGAAGGTGGCATTGGAGGGAGGCACCTTGCAGGTTTCTTCATGTGAATGCCTCATGTAATCCCTAGAGGGCACTAGGGAGCAAGTTCTATTATACTTCCCATTTTATAGGTGAGGAAACGAGCACAGAGAAGTTAAGTAACTGGCTGAAAGTCACATAGCCAGTAAGTATGTGGAAGCTTGTCTGCTGCTAAAGCCTGTGCTTCAGGAGTCAGTCATGGAAGGCTTCCTGGAGGAGCTCGTATTTTTCCAGCCCTTTTATGGTTTCTCACATTAAACCCTCACAACAGCCGTCCCCAAGGAAACCAGAGCTCAGAAGGATTAGGAGATTTGCCCAGAGTCACAGTCCATACAAGCCAGGGTTCAAAGCTGGGTGTGTCAATGGTGTCTTGGGTTTGGTGGAGTCTCTGTGGGGAAGGCCAGTGCCTGACGACCTCCTGGGGCCTCAGGTGGCCCCCACCATGAGCCTGCAGGTGATTGGCACCCCCAGCACCGGCTCCAAGGTAGTGCTGTGGGCTGAGAGCCGCCTGCCCCGCCAGACGTGGAGCATCAGTGAATCAGGCCATATCTGCAGCCAGATGTTTGAAGGCCGGATCCTAGATGTGAAGGGTAAGTTGGGCATGTGTGTGGGAGAAGGCCCCTGCAGGCAGCAGAGTCCCCAGCTCCCTCTGACCATCTCCCCATCTCTTACCCCCTCCCCCAGGTGGCCAGGGCTACGACCGGGACCACGCAGTGCTGTGGGAGCTGGCCAAGGACAGGGCGTCCCAGATCTGGACTGTCCATGTGCTTTGAACCTCCCCCCACCCCCCAGCCCTGGAGGCTCTCCCTGGGATGAAATGTTTTTATAGGGTTTTTTGTTGTAACATAAACTTTTATAATATGCTCCCAGGTATCCTCACCTCTGTGCACCTTGGTATTTGGGGGTGGGAGTGAGGATTTGTTCACCTGCCTTCTTACTTGCCTGCACTCAGGTGGGCTTCTTCCCTCCCAGCTCCAGTTCTGGGGCCCAGCTAAGGCCCCCGTCTGCCACAGAGGGAACAGTGGGACCAGGCTAACCGCTGAGTGTGGTCTTGTATGCAGTCACCCCAAATGATGTGTTCTCAGGTCCTGCTCTGAGCCAGGTTTGGCACTGGGCTGTGGGGACACAAATATGAACCAAGCCCCTTGGTCCCCGCCCTCAAGCCACTCACAGTCCAGTGGAGGATCCCGATGGGAACGGTGATACACTCAGTGACTGGGTGAGAATGGAAGTGGAGGGATGCACAGGGGAGGAACCTAAACCTTTTAGGGGCACAGGGCAGGGAACACTGCTCGAAGGAGGGAACCCTCAGCTAAGATGTGGAGGATGAGAAGGAGTCAGCCAGGCTAAAGGGTGGCAGAGGGATGCAGACAAGTCCAGGGGCGGAAACTGGGAAGTGCAGTGCGGTGGGGACTCAGTGGGCGGGGTGGGAAAGGCAAGTGGGAGCCACACCTCAAAGGGCCTTGCCCACCCGGGCTCCTCTCAATTTCCCCCAACTCTGGTCTCAAGTCCTAAAGGTTTGGCCCCCTAGAAGCCAGAACAGGGGGTCTTGGTCCTTAACCCAGCTCAGAGAGGGCAGGACATAGTCTTTCAATCTGGTAGACACTTGTCCCCTTGGCCAACGCCCTCCAGGAAGAGGCAGATGGTCGAGGCCCTTGGTGCTTCTCCAGAGTTCCCTTCCTACTCTTCAGCTCTCAGTTCCACCAGCCCACACCCAGGAGGGTTGTCCTTCCTGCCTTCCCAGCCCATGGGTAGGCAGGGAAGAAATGGACAGTGGCCTCTTCGTCTTTTTCAGTCCCCAGTGGTTGGGGACTTGAAGACAGGAGGATGGCTGTGAGGCTGGGAACCCCTATAGGCTGGTGGGGGGTGGGTGCTTCTCTCTGAATCTGTCATTCTGAGGACACCGAGGCAGTGGAGTGGGGGGCTCTCTGAGCCTCCGCAACTGGGGATGTCCAGGGTCTGGGAGGGGGTGGGGGTGGGGTCCTCTGGGACCATCATTCCCAAACTCGCAGGGACAGGTAAGCAAATGCAACTAAAGGGAGGGTGAAGATGGCAGGTTCTGCGTCGTGTCCCTGCAAGGGGATTCGAAGGGGAAGGGCCTCCGCATTTGGACTTTGGCGCAAGGCAGGTGAGGTGCGAGCTCGCTGGTGCCACCTCGCCTGCTGATGGGGCTATAGGTAGCCCCTTGGTGCTGCTGCAGACCTGGCTCTTTGGGCCTGGTGACGTCCAGTGACCACACATGGGACCCCACTCCAAGTACATGACAACTTTATTGAGCCCCGGCTGGGTGGTGCTTGCCCCTCCATGTCAGTATCTCGCTGTGTCGGCCATGGCCCCCCAGGCTCTACGTGTCAATTCCCACAACCTGCTCATCTCTAGTACCAGCCCCTCCCAAGGATGGGGCAGGGAGGGGCTTCTCTTGCTAGTGATGGTGGCAGCTGTCCTTGGGGCACGGGGCTAGGGCTGGGCTGGGGCGTGTCACCTCATCTGAGGTGGAAGAGCTGGATGAGGATGTTAGTCAAGAAGACAAGGGTGCTGCCGCCGCCCAGGCTGCCGAGGGCTGGGGCCCCATTCCTGGGTTTCTGGGTGGTGGTCTGGTTTCCCAAGACTCCAGTTTGTATCTGCAAGAGAAGTGCGGCAAGTTCATGGGGGGTTGAAGTTCGTGTTTGTTGTTTAGAGACAGTTCCCCCACCCCAAGTAGTTCTCAGTTCCCTGCCCCAGTGACCACAACTTCTACCACAAGGTCCTGTGGGGATGGTTGGCTGCTTCCTGCCTCAACACAGGCAGGGTCAGAGGCAGTTACCGGTCCACGTCCCACAGAACCTTCCTTTCACGTCCACCAGACCACCAGCTCCTCCAGCATGTAGGAGATAGGGGAGCCTGTGGCCCCAGCCCTTGACCATCCAGGGCCTGAGCCTCCCTGAACCTCAGTTTCTTCATCTTGTGAATGGGGAGAAGAGCCCGTCACAGTCATGGGGGTCACATGAGACAGGGCTGGCGAGAAGGCACCTGGCAAAGTGTAGGTGGGTGGGGAGGGTGTGACTTCTCCCCTGAGGGGATAGCAGATGCAGATCAAGCTGTTCTCGATGCTTGATCAGGCTGCAACTAGAACTGCCCCTCATGGAGATTAAGCTGTTCTCGATGCTTGATCAGGCTGTTCCTGATCGAAAACTGGACGGTTCCCATGTCCCACACCGACTAACACGTGAGATGCCGCCAAAGCTGCCTCTTGGAATAGCAGTTGATCTCGAGACTCTACCTGTTTCCGGAGTGGGAGATTTCTATCTTAGCATTGCCGAACGCGCGGGCTCCTCTCCCGGGGGGTTTCCTGCCACCTCCAGAACCGGATCAGGCTCCATTTGAACATTTCCCGGCCCCCTCCCATAGGACCGTTTCCCCAGGTTCCCTGTGGGTTGATGCCATCCTCTCTCAGGGCTGTCTTCCCAAGCCTCTTAATCCCCTGTTATTCCATAGCACCCCTTGGGTGCCTCAGTATGCCTGGCACCCTGTAAGTGCTCCCCAGCCTCGGGTACAGGAGACAGTCCTGCTCAGGGGCAGCCCTCAAACAGGCTGATCCCAACCAGAAGGACTGGAAGGCTGGGAGTCAGGCCCCCTGAGCCCATGGTTCCCCTGCTGGAGCCTCTGCTCCCATGGAAGAAGGCTGGGTGCCCAGGAGCCTACATGCCCTCTCCCCCATGCCGGGCAGATCTGGGGAGTCCTGGGTGATGGTGCTGGGGGCTCTGGGGTGCTGCTCTTACCTGAATCATAATCAAGAGGCTGATGGTGAATAGGAGGAAGAGGAAGCCTTTCATCTTGGGAGCCTCTCAATGGCCCTCTTTGTAGCAGCTTTTGGAGATGAACGCAGGGCTGTCTGCAGGCCTCTTTTGGCTTGGCTGCTTTTGAACGAGAAGGAGGCAGGGAGGCGGGGTGGAGGGAGAGGAAGGAGGGCCTACAGGGTGGGGTGGGGTGCTACTGCTTTTCTACAGACCTTGGGGTGGAGCGTGCCAGGCCCTAGGTTCTACAGCCCTGGCAGATGGCGGGTTCTGGAGAGGGACTGAGGCACATCCCAGGGGATGGGAGGTAGGCATCCACGAGGCACCTGTGGGGCAGTAAATAGAACCCTGGGCTTGGAGTCATGCATAGTGGGGATTGAATCTTGGTTTAATCACATATCAACTCCGAGACCCTGGGCCAGAAACTGTCCGTCTCTGAGCCCTTAACAAAAGAGCTGCCAGAGAATTAAATACAGTATAATTAAAAGGAGATTGGGGCAGGGGATAGGTGCTGAAAGAGAAAAGGCTGGGATAAATTTAGGTTTCAGGATAAGGTTGTAGACTGTTCCACAGGTTCAGAATGAAGGCTTGGGGAGCATGAAAATTTGGGGTGGTGGGGGAGGAGATTCCTGTGAAAACAAAGGAGCACTGTGTTAGGAATCCAGAAACCTAGCTTCTAGGTAAGCCCATTCCCCCTGGGCCTCAGGTTTCTCATTTCAAGTGAGAAGACTGAAGCGGATTATTTCTGAAGTTTATTAAGACCTAGCATCTTGTGATTTGGATGAAGAAAATAACAGATTGTGTATGTCAATCTCAGATGGATAGGAGGAGGGCTAGTGGAGGGTCGAGAAGTTAATAAACTGCTGGGGAAGGGGTTTGGGGTGGGGTGGCTGTGAAGTTCTAGCCAGGGGTGGGGGATGAGGTGAATCACAAAGGTGCCTGGACAGTGCTCCATTCTTTATACATTTTATTCTCTCAGTGGGGTTCTGCAGTAGGTTTCATAATTATCCCCATTTTCCTGATGAAGAAACTGAGGCTTGGATATTAAGTGACTTGTCCAAGGTAATAAAAGGTGGAGCCAGTTTCATGTGTAATTGAATCCAGGTATGTCTGAAGCCGCAGCCATGTATGTAACCTCTGGGGCTTTCCTAGAAGTCACCAATTAAGTCTTGGTTCCCTGACTGGCTCCCTCCTGGAGGACCCAGGGATTGGCTCTACAGCCCAGCTCCAGCCCCACTTACTCTCCCTTCCTTAGTCTATTCTATGTCTCATTTGCATGCCAGATAGTGAAAAAAATAAAGCCTCTCACTTCCCTTCTATGCTTTTGTGTCTCAAGTATCAAGCCTCAGAAAAACCTGCGTGGGCCTTTAGGGCCTCCAGCCCTGGCTAAAAAGAAACAGAAAAGAACTGAAAGTCAAGGCTGGAGAGAGAAAGCCAGGAAATGGTGAGAGAGGGGTAGGAATCTCGCCCCGGGGATGTGGGTAGGGAAGGAAGTGGGTGGAGCCCTCAACTACCTGTCACTGCCCACCCCCATCAGCTCCTTCACCAGAGGCCTTTCCTGACCCTCTTGTTCAAGTCTCAGCTGCCTTTGGTGCACCTGTCGGGGTGGGTGATTCTGGGGGTTCATGAGAGTCTGTGAGGCAGGGATACCAGAAGGGCACTGGCCCAGGAGACAAGAGGCCCATGTTGAAGTCCAAGATTGCTCTGCTGAAAATTGGCACCATCATACTGGGCAGTCTTCTCCCTTCTTACAAAGAGGCAGCTAAGGTGGGCTAAACCCTGGGGCCAGCCAGGATGCCCTTTCTCCATGCGTGGATTCTTGTGAGGATACTTAAATGCCAAGCTCATATTTGCAAAAATATTCTTAGAAACCTGAGAAATTTCTTTTCCACGTCCTGGGTCTCTGCTGTCATTTGAGCTTGAGCTGCTAGTGGTGGGGGGATCTGGGTGCTGGAAGGGTTTTTAGGGTCATCAGGACTTGGGGCATGAAGGGATATCTGGAGTCTGTCAGTACCTGAGAGAAGTGGGGCTTCAAACCTTTTCCTCTCCTGCCCTCTGAGCAGTTTGATTCTGTCTTGACACCATCTGGATAGACAGAACCCTGGTCGCAAAGCTTAAAGAGCTTAGAGAGACCCCCATTTTACAGATGGGAAAGTTGAGGGCCCAAGAAGGGCAGGTTAATGGCAGAGCTGGAGATAGAACCTAGTCTATTTCTTGACTTCCCTGTCCTACTGTACACCTTCTCCAAACCTGACTTGATGGGAAATCTCAATCCACACCGCCTACAACTCCTTCAAAGAGAGGGAGTTCCTCAGTGTTCCAAGAGCTCCTTCTCTTGGTCACTGCACTAAAGGTTGTGCCTGCTAAGAATATGGTCTAGTAGTTTGACCCAACACCAGGTCCCTCTAGGTCTCATCACCTCTTTAACTCAGCAGAAAACAGAATATGGGACTTCCCTGGTGGCGCGGTGGTTAAGGATCCGCCCGCCAATGCAGGGAACACGGGTTCGAGCCCTGGTCTGGGAAGATCCCACATGCCGCCGAGCAACTAAGCCCGTGCGCCACAACTACTGAGCCTGCACTCTAGAGCCCACGAGCCACAACTACTGAACCCGCATGGCACAGCTACTGAAGCCCGTGCGCCTAGAGCCCATGCTCGGCAAGAAAGAGAAGCCACCACAATGAGAAGCCCGTGCACCTCAACGAAGAGTAGCCCCCACTCACTGCAACTAAAGGAAGTCCAACACAGCCAAAAATAGATAAATAAATGAATAAAACAAAACAAAAAAACAGAATATGGCAGTTAGGCTAGCTGAATGAATGGGTGAATATAAGGTGATCGCTCCCACCTCCAAGCCGTGCATACCTGTATTCATGCAGTCAATAAATGCTTATTATGGGGCAATAGCAGACTAAGTACTGGGGAGTTACCAACGAAGAAAAGAATTAAGGGGAACAAAGAGGTGAGCCCTTTGGGGCTGCTTTTCCCCTAAAAGTATTTGCCACTTCCAGAAGAGACAGCTGAGAAACTGAGCAGAGCTTTCTACAGATTTATGGGGCTGGGGGAGAAAAACTGTAGTTCAAGACCTACTAAGAAATGGGGGCCCTGGTAAACTCCCCCACCCTCCACTAGGCTTTGGGTTGGGACCATGAAAGGTTACACCTGAGGAGTAAGAGTAAACAGGAAACAACAGACCAGCCCGTCATAGAAACTGAAGACAACGTGATCAAAAAACAAAAAACACCCCGAAAAAAACAAAGAGGAACAACAGATAATAGAAACAATTACACAGAAGATCCAGATAATGGCATTATCAACTAAACTTTTAAATAACAATGCTTAGTGTATTCAAAGACATATAAGACAAGACCACAAACTAGAAATTATAGAAAAGAACCAAATGGAGGGGCTTCCCTGGTGGCGCAGTGGTTGAGAATCCGCCTGCCAATGCAGGGGACACGGGTTCAATCCCTGGTTGGGGAAGATCCCACATGCCACGGAGCAACTAAGCCCGTGCACCTCAACTATTGAGCCTGTGCTCTAGAGCCCGTGAGCCACAACTACTGAGCCCGCGTGCCACAACTACTGAGCCTGCGTGCCACAACTACTGAAGCCCACACACCTAGACCCCGTGCTCCACAATGAGAAGCCACAGCAATGAGAAGCCTGTGCACTGCAACGAAGAGTAGCCCCCGCTCACCGCAACTAGAGAAAGCCCACACGCAGCAATGAAGACCCAACACAGCCAAAAATAAATAAAATAAATTTATTTTAAAAAAAAAGAACCAAATGGAAATTCTAGAACTTAAAAATACAATAATAGAGGGCTTCCCTGGTGGCGCAGTGGTTGAGAATCTGCCTGCTAATGCAGGGGAAACGGGTTCGAGTCCTGGTCTGGGAGGATCCCACATGCCACGGAGCGGCTGGGCCCATGAGCCACAACTACTGAGCCTGCGCATCTGGAGCCTGTGCTCCGCAACAAGAGAGGCTGCGATAGTGAGAGGCCCGCGCACCGCGATGAAGAGTGGCCCCCGTTTGCCACAACTAGAGAAAGCCCTCGTGCAGAAACGAAGACCCAACACAGCCAAAAATAAATTAATAAATTTAAAAAGATACAATAATATAAATTAAGGACTCAGTGGATAGTTTTAACATCAGATTAGACACAAACGAAGCGAGAATTAGAGAAGTAGAAAATGATACTAAAATATTACAGCATAATATAGTTGTTAAGTACCTGCTGTGTGCCAGGTACTGCACACACTGGGGCTACAGAAGTGAAAAAAAAGGACATAGTCCCTGTTATTATGGAACTGACATTTGAATGGGGGAAAACATTAAAAATTATGGTAATTTAAGATTTCAGTAAATGCTGTGAGGAAGTCAAAAGTGTGGTGTGAGAAAAGAGAAATGGGAAGAGGACATATTATAGGTTAGTGTTCAGGGAAGACCACTCAAAGGGAATGTTTGTGCAGAACGAGAGGGACCTGGGTGAGCAAAACACCTCAGACCACTCCCTGTCCCAGTTTCACAGTGTTCTTTAATGACTGTTCCCAGGGCCTTGCACAGTCTCACACTGGGCAAGCGCTCAATATGTACTTGAGCTCAGTGACAGAATGGAACACAGCAAGGATGGGAAGAAAGGAAGGGGGTTGCAGCACATATTACAGTATGATCTGCCCTGCAGCTTTCATCCCCACTGAGAGAGGGCTGTGATCCAACAGCGCCACAGAACATTCCAAGGGAAATCTTCATCTGTTTGTTCATCCATCCATCCATCCATCCATTCATTTCAGACAATTTATTGACACCTACTGTGTATCAGGTAAGATGAATGAGTAAAGATCCCTTCCCTTGAGGAGTTCATAGTCCAAGAAGGAGACACATACAGAAAAAAATCACAAAAAGGAATAAGGAATGTTATAATGGCAGCAGGCCTACTAGAATGTAGAGTGTAATTCTATCTGGGGGGAGTGGGGGTATTCATGGAGGAGGGGACATTTGAACTAGTTCTTGAAGGATGGAGGGGGATTTTCCCAGGGGGAAAAGGCAAAGGAGGATGTTCCCATTGGAAGGAGAAGCCTCAACATAGGAGAGAACATGATAGTTTCTGGAACACTGAGAAGGGTGAAGGGCAGGACACATAATATGAAGGTCCTAAATGTCAACAGGATATAGGGAGGGCTTGACCCAAGGCGCCTGTGATGTGGCTGGAGAAAAGGGGAAGGTGGGAGAGATAGCCAGGTTTTTATTCTGAAGGAATGCTTGGACTGAGAGGACCTCTTTCTCCATTATTATTTACCTCTCCCTCCTGAGCTGCTAGGAGTTGATAAACTCTTTAGCCCCAAAGGGGTCATAACTGATAAGGGTTTTTCAGGAAATGACCTAGAAGCAAAGTGGACTCTATTCTCAAGAACAGAGGCCTCCAGAACCCTCTAACACTCTAACCCTGTAACCCTCTACTTCCTCATCCCACAGGTGGGGAGCAGACCCAGAAAGAGCCTCCCTCCTCCCATTCCAGGGCTTTTGCACCATTGTCAGGCAATGAGCATCCACCCCAGGATGGAATCAAGAAGAGGCCAAGTGGCCCCCACCCCAGAAGTCCAGAGGGAGTCCTGGGTGAGCTTGGAAGCTGGACAAATTTTCCTCCAATGTCCTTCTAACACTTAAATCTTTTTTTTTTTTTTGGCTGCACTGGGCAGCACGCGGGATCTTAGTTCCCTGACCAGGGATCAAACCCGTGGCCCCTCTAGTACAAGCGCAAAGTCTTAACCACTGGACGGCCAGGGAAGTCCCTAACACTCAAATCTTATGTAAGTCTGGAGACCTTGGAAAGATTTCCAGAACCATCTAAGATGGGAGATAGAAAAATATAAGTCAGAAAAATAACTATTAGGCGAGCTTAGACTCTTGTTTCATTTTCATAACTTTGTTTTTGGAAAACATCTTTTTAAAAACAATATGACAATATTATGAGAAATTTAATTTGCATGATAAGGGTTATCATGCAATGTGGGTTCTATTAGAATCTCTATTTTCCAGATATGGAAACTGAGGCTCAGTGGAGTAGCTGGAGCAGAAACAGCCAGCTAGTAAGTGACAGAGCCCAGTCCCGTAGACTTGTTAAGTATTGGTGGCCCATAATATTTCCTCAATAAATGATGGCCATCACTATTTTCCAAGTTTCTATGATGAAAATGTATACTTTTATAATAAGGCCCTGACTTCCCCCAATAAATGTGTTTTAAAAAATAATAAACTGGGGACTTCCCTGGTAGTGCAGTGGTTAAGAATGTGCCTGCCAATGCAGGGGACGCAGGTTCGATCCCTTGTCCGGGAATATCCCACATGCCGTGGAGCAACTAAGCCCGTGCGCCACAACTATTGAGCCCACGTGCCGCCACTAACAAAGCCCGTGTGCTCTGGGATCCGTGTGCCGCAACTACTGAGCCTGCGTGCTGCAACTGCCGAAGCCCAGGCACCTAGATCCCGTGCTCCACAGCAAGAGAAGCCACTGCAATGAGAAGCCCACGCACCGCAACGAAGAGTAGCCCCCGTTCGCCGCAACTAGAGAAAGCCCGTGCTCAGCAATGAAGACCCAACGCAGCCCCCCCCCAAAAAATATATATATATATAATAATAATAAACTGCCCGCCAGGTTAGAGGGCTCCCACCTCCCTCACAGGAACGAGATATTTGCTGAATGTCTGCCTACTGCAGAGTCTCAGGCCATGCTTCCGGCCCTGGGTAGGAGGGAGGTATGTTGTAAACTCTGATGCTTGGGTAAATGCCAGTTCACTCCCCAGTCTTGCTGAGGTGGGAGGCAGCGGGCACACCAGGACCCATGAGGCCAGAGCCCCCTGCCTCCCATTGCTGTTGGTCCTTGCTTATCTTTAAGAGCAGAAGGAACATGAGCAAGGTGACAGTAAAAGGTTGCTAGTCCCCTGACTATGGCTCCAACCCCCCAAAACACTTGGCCCCAGCATGACCTCGAACTTTCTCATCTATCTCAAGCCTCTGAGAACTTTCTGGGAGCAGCTTAGTGGCAAGAGAGCTCTCCCACCTCCAACTTCCAGTCACACTTTCCACCTGAACCCTTCCCTTCGCCGTGGACCTGTACCACCTGCACCTTGGCTTACCTTTGCCTGCCTGTTTTACTAAAGGGGGAGCTTCTGGAAAGAGCACAGATTCTGGAGGCAGACAGTTCTGGGTTTGAATCCACTTTTCTGCTTTCTACCTGCATAGTCTTGAGTAAGTCACTTTACTTCTCTGAGCTTCAGTTTTCTCATCTGTAAAGCTCATAATTTTGGCATCTGGCACTTGCAAGACACTCATTAATTGGTAGCTTCCTTCAGTCTTCAATTGGTGTGTAAAGAATGCCTCAAGGAGCCTGCCCTCCCCTAAATGCAGTAGACGAGAAGGTCAAATGGAAAATATTAGTAAGTGCAGTTTGAGACACACAGAGAAAGGGCTTTGGTGGTTAAGCCAAGGCATAAGGAAGTGGGTGCCAGAAATCATAGACACCCACATCATAGCTGGAAGACTGAGATGATAATGCTAGTTAAAAGCAGGAAATGTTTTGAAAACTTATTCTGTATGGGTATTGTGACAGGTACTCTGTATGCATTATCTCATTTAATTCTCATGGCAACTCTGTGGGGATGGGTATTATCCCCATTTTACAGAAGAAATTAAGGTGAGGAACTTGCCCAAGGACACACAAGTCAGGATCCACGACTCCAGAGGCCTAAGTCCATGCTCTTAACTAAACTGTCTCTAGTTTTTTGTTTTTTTCGGTACGCGGGCCTCTCACTGTTGTGGCCTCTCCCGTTGCGGCGCAGAGGCTCCGAACGCACAGGCTCAACGGCCATGGCTCACGGGCCCAGCCGCTCCGCGGCATGTGGGATCTTCCCGGACCGGGGCATGAACCCGTGTACCCTGCATCGGCAGGCGGACCCTCAACCGCTGCGCCACCAGGGAAGCCCTCTCTAGTTGCTTTAATCCAACACTTTCTTTTTTTTCATGTGAGGCTCAGGAGGGGAAGTGTTTCACCCAAAATCACACAAAGTGTCTTATCCAAAGGCAGGGGGAGTCTCACCCAAATTTTCACACAAAGGAAACAGAATATGAGCGTCCCTTCAGGGCGCCGTTTGGTCAAGAAGTTAGCAGAGAAATTCAGATTTAAGAAACATTTATTAAGTACTTGCATCATTTCCATTCATGCTTAAAAGAACTGCCCCCTTAGTACTGTACTGATCAGATGAAAAAACAGGCTCAGAGGGATAAATGTAATTTCTCCCAAAATCAATCTAGCAAAACAGTGGCATTGTCAGGATTACACGTTCAGGTCCAGAAGCTTCCAGCAGCTTCGTGAATCTTATCCCAGGTTCTCCGCTTTCTGTGCCTTGGGTTGACGTGAACGGGCCCTCCCTTTCTCCAGTCCCCGAGTCCGCTCAGAGCGGTGGATTCTGGGATTTGCAGTATCCAGCGATGAATTGAGACTCCGTGGGCCAATAGAATTCGAGCACAGACGGCTGTACCCGCCTCCGCTGCCTGCTGGTTGCTCAGGGACACCCCTCGAATTAGCCAATGAGAAGCGCACGGGTCCTGGTCGCCTGGGAAACCGTGTAACAACAAGATGGCGGCGCCGCGGGCGGCTCTGCAGCCTTGCGTGGTGAGTCACGGCCCTAGACCTTTCTGCCCATGGAGCCACACACACAGTCTGGGGTCCTCACCCCGAGAACCTCGAGGACACGCGAGACCCGCGGCCCGGCTCCCCCAGAAGACCCCCCCCGCGCCCTGGGAGCAGATTCGGGCCCCCGCCTACCATGGCTACGCGTGGAGGCAGGGAGGCGGTGACGCGGCTCCTAGGGCGGGACTGGTGGTAGAAGTCACGTGGTGAGCGCTTCCAGCTGGGGATTTAGGGGTTGAAGGTGTACAGCCTGCTGGTCCTTGTCGGCGCTGGCGAGCACTGGGACCTGTGGGGGGATAAATTTGACTCCCAAAGATGTAGAGGCATAAGACAGAACTTTCCTCTCAAAACTTGAGTCTGAAGGGGCAGACAGCCTAACCTTTAGCCGCCTCCGGCTTGAGGGGGAAGACACAGTCCTCCCAGGAGGACCCCAAAGTGAAGGGAGTAGACGTGGCTTTGTCCTCAGGGTCCCCGGTCTGAGGGAGGAGACACAGCCCTGCGCTCAGGAGTCCCCAGGCTGATAGGAAGATACAATCGTCGTCCTTACGGGTCTCCTATAATCCATGGGAAAATGGATCTGAAGACAGTGTGTTGGATTGGCCTGGAGTGAGACTGGAATGGGGAAGTCAGTTTGGGGCCATTGTGACAGCCCCAAAGAAGGGCAGTGAGAGTCCCACTAGGATGGCCAACAGTGGTCATGGAGAGGAGGAGCTATGTGTGAGAGACTTGCAGAGTTTAACCTGCAGGATTTGGTAACTGATGGGATTAAGAGGGAAAGAAGGAGGGAAAATTTTTGTGTTTGGATGATGGGGTCCCATTAAGAAGGGGGAAGTGGGAGGAGCTTATTTTGAGGGAAGATGTTGGTTTTGGTTTGGAGACCAGGTCCTTTTCTTTCTTGTGATAGCTTTATTGAGATAAAATTCACACACTATATACTTCACCCCTTTAAAATGTAAATTTCAATTGTTTTTAGTATATTCATAGAGTTGTCCAGCCCTCACCACAATCAGTTTTAGAACATTTTCATCAGCCCAAAAGGAAACCTTATACCCTTTAGCAGTCCACCCACACCCTCCCCGTCTCCCTTTAGCACCTCCTACCCTAGGCAACCACTAACCTACTTTGTCTCTATGGATTTGCCCATTCTGGACATTTTATATAAATGGAATCATAACAATTGGTGGTCTTTTGTGACTGACTTCTTTCCCTTGGCATAATGTTTTCAAGGTCCATTCACATTGTAGTATGTATTTCATTCCTTTTTTGTTGCCAAATAATATTCCATTGTAAGGGTATACCACATTTGTTTACCCATTCACTGGTTGATGAACATTTGGGTTGTTTCCATTTTTTGGCTATTATGAGTAATGCTGCTTATGAACAGATATACAAATTTTTGTGTGGATGTAAGTTTTCGTTTCTCTTGGGTATATAACTAGGCATGGAGGCCATAAGATAACTCTGTTTAACCTTTAGAGGTACTGCTAGACTGTTTTCTACAGCAGCAGCACCATTTTACATTCCAGCAAAGGTTCCAGTTTCCCCTCATCCTTGCCAATGCTTATTAATTTCTGTCTTTTTGACCAGTTTCTTTTGAGGGGTCATTATGGTGATGAGAATTTGGAGAAAGGAGGAATAATCAGGTCTGGTGGGAGTTCATGCAGGGTCGTTTTCGCTACTAAAGGCACAGTGCCTGGGGCTTTTTAGTGTGATGAAAATGTTCCAAAACTGATTGTGATGGTGGTTTCATAACTCTGAATTTATGAATATACTAAGAACCAGTGAATTGTGTACTTTTAAAAGAGTTAAGTGTGTGAATTATACTTCAATAAAGCTGTTGTTGTTTTTTTAAAAAAGGTCACATGCTATTTGATTCCATTTATATAACATTCTTGAAGTAAGAAAATTATAGAGATGGGAAGCAGAGTAGTGGTTGCCAGGGGTTAGGAACAGTGGTGAGGAAGAGGATGAGTGTGATGCTAAAGGAGTAGCACAAGGGAGATCTTTGTGGTGATGGAATAGTTCTGTACATATCGTTTTTTAATATAAATTTATTTATTTTTGGCTGCGTTGGGTCTTTGTTGCTGTGTGTGGGCTTTCTCTAGTTGCGGCGAGTGGGGGCTACTCTTTGTTGCGGCGCGTGGGCTTCTCATTGCCGTGGCTTCTCTTTGTTGCGGAGCACGGGCTCTAGGCACGCAGGCTTCAGTAGTTGTGGCACGTGGGCTCAGTAGTTGTAGCTCACGGGCTCTAGAGCACAGGCTCAGTAGTTGTGGCGCATGGGCTTATTTGCTTCACAGCATGTGGGATCTTCCCGGACCAGGGCTTGAACCTGTGTCGCCTGCATTAGCAGGCAGATTCTTAACCACTGCACCACCAGGGAAGTCCTCTGTACATATATTGATTGCAGTGGTGGTTACACAGAGTCTATACAGGGGATGAAATGGCATAGAATGACACACACAGATTATACAATGTCAATTTCCTGATTTTGATACTGTGTACAATAGTCATGTAAAATGTGACTATTGGGGAAAACTGTGAAGGATACACCAGACCTCTCTACTATTGTCCTAATTACCTGTGAATCTATAATAATTTTAAAGTAAAAAGTTAAAATATAACTAAATAAAAGCAAAAAAAAAAAAAAAAAAGGAGTTAGCCAGCCAAGGGAAGGGTGTGGGTAGGAGTAGGGAGACCATTTTGGGGGATCGGGTTCCAGGCCTGAGGAGCCATGTGTGCAAAGAAAGCCCTGGTGCATTTCAGGGCCGACAGTTCAGAGTGGCTCAAGTGGAGGGTGGGATGCGGGAGGACCGTGGGTGATGATGGATGAGGTCCAGAGACACAGGCAGCGACCAGATCATCCATGTTAAGGAATTTTGATTTTTTTTTCTGTGGGTGAGAAGGAGCCACTGGGAGTATTGAGCAGGGAAGTGACATGTCAGCTTTGGGTTTAAGAAGATTCCTCTGGCAGTGTGTGGAGACTGGTGAAGGGAGCCACAGGGGCCGTCACACTTGGCCACACATACCCTGAGGATGCCTGGACAAGACGGCAGGAACCAGGCAGGCTGGGGGCAGGTTTGGGAGGCTGGATGCCGGATGATGGAGATCAGGAAACTCTGGACCTTGTCCTTGGAGGGCACCTCTGAGAAAGGGGCGGGGCATGAGTCCCAAACTCCAGAATTAAGACCAAGGGAGCTGCCTCCTGGTGATGCAGGTCCCCTTGCTGGGCAGATTCACGGGCTGGTGGAGGCCAGTGCCACACATCTCCAAAGTGGAACGGAAGACTTGATTCAGGCCCTGATGGAGGTCGTTTGATTCTTCGATTTCTAGACATTAGCCACGTGATATTTAATTCACTGAGTAGAGTAGTGACCGTTAATTGCATCCCTGATGTTCATTCATCTTTCCAGAAGGAAGAGGAAAGGAAGGGAAATCAGCATTTATGAGGGCCTTCTATGTGCCAATAACAGCAGCAGCCACAATTCACATTTTTGAGTAATTCCTTTGAGCGTTTCACTGGGCTAGGTGCTTTACGTGTGTTACCCCTACCTGGCTGGTACTATTACCATCCCCACTTCACGCTAAAGGAAACTGAGGCCCAGGCTATACTGGAATGGCAGAACCTATCCAGGGTCTGGGCTCTTGACCTCCCTGCCATGCAGGTGGTGTCTTGGTAGAATCCTGCCTTGGGGTTGCCCCTCTCTGGCTCTGAGAAGTTGGAGGTGGCCCCTGGTTCTGGTAGGAGGGAAGGGGACACCTGGGCGTGGTGACCAGCTCCTTGGTAGATAGACAGAAGCCCCAGGCCTGCTGGGTAGTCTTGTGCCAGGGCTTGAAGTTTGGGGAAGTCCCAGGCTTCCGGCCCACCTCTGCACCCCATCCTACCCCCATCGCCCTTTCCCAAGCACTGCTAGGCCAGAGACCTCCAAGAGCAGAGCAGAGAGCTGGATAGCCAGTGGAGCAGGTGGACATCAAGCATAGGGATCCTGAGGCCAGGCCGCCTCCAGAAACTTCTGCAGAGGCAGTAGGAAGAAGTGAGGGGTGCCACTCCCTGGACAGTGCTCCCTCCTGGGAAAAGTAGCCAGGGCAGAGGAAGTTTCAGGCCGCTCCCTGGTCCTGAGTGACTGTCCCCAAGGGCTGACTTCTTTCTTCTCAGGGAGTTCCTGACAGCTAGAGACTAGAAGTAGAATTATGAGCTCACCTTTGGCCTCCCTTGGCAAGACCCGGCGAGTGCCTCTGCATTCGGAGCCTGTGAATCCGGGGTAAGGAGCTGGCCTCGTGGGATCTTTGTGTCCATGCCCCTGCCTCCTCCCGGCCCCTCCCATGGACTAGGAGATTGACTCCTAGTGTCCTGAGGAAAACGATAAGAAGTTATGTATCTCTCTCTGATCACCTTATCTTTCTCGAACCTTCTTCTGGGAGGCTCTCCATGTGTCTAAGCACACACTGGGCTGTGCCATTTAGTGGGGTGGCTCGGCATCCATCTGTTTATTCATTGGTCATGAATTAGTTCTTCAAACACTGATGGCCCACCTGTTCCAGGCCCGGCCACATGCTGGGCTCTCAGTGAAGAGAATCCTATTTGTTCATCTATCAGTTTCATCTTTTCAAAGCATTTTTTACCTCTCTCCTTGCTCTTCTGAAGCCCACTTTGAGTCATTTGCATCATGGCCAAGGAAGTCCAGAGAGGTTAAGTGACAGGCCTGGGGTCCTGCAGCCATTTCAGGGCAGAGCTGGGGCTGGGCTCCTGGGCTTGGGGACTCTTGTAATCTTTTCTCCAAGGCTCTGCCCTTCAGCTCTTCACCATCCTTCTTTGTTGGGAGGAGTCGGACACCCTGAAGCCTGCCCCTTGGCTCACCCCTGGGCCGGGATGGGATTTGGGGGTGGATGTCCTCAGGAGACACTTTCTTTAGGATTGATGGGGGACCTGGTGCCAGAGCCTCCCCCGAAGGCAATCCAGGGCGTCCTAACTTGTCTGTCTTCCTTCTTCTTCCTGCCCCATTCCCAGGAGGCGAGGGATAAAAATGTACGGAAATGGTAAGTGTGGGCTCTGCCCTCGTGTCCTCCTTATGTCCTTGCAGTTGGGCGGATGGAAAGAAAGAGCGTGATGAACTCCCGTCAGCCAGAGTGGCTGGCCAACTGCAGTGCTGTCTGCAGCTCTCGGATTTGGACACCCCACACCCTTAGTGGAGATGTCATCACTAACATTTGAACCCCTCCACTCACCGTGGGGTGGGCCATGAGGGGGGCAGACCCCAGCCCTCCTTCTCCGACAGCCACCTGCAGCCCATTACAGCCTTTTCTCCCTGAAGCCCAGTCCTCATGTTGCTGCCCTGCCTCCCGCAGGCTCAGACCTTTGCATCCCAGCCCTCCTTTAGCCCCCACCGCGGTGCTGGCATTGGCCACCCAGGTCCCCCCAGGGAGCCAGGTTGGGAGAACTCCAAGAAGAGGCCTGTTCTGGCTGGATCCTTGCTCTCCAGCGTCCCAAGTTTTCTATCCTCATATGCTGGGGGGACAGAGAACAGGCTGCTTCATCTTGACCAGGGCCCAGGGCCCCCGTTTCGCCTGGGCTTCAGCCCCAGAGCAGTGACCTGGGCATCCCTGTCTGCAGAAGATGAGGTGGACGTGCTGAATGACGCGCACGGCTCAGAAGAAAGGATCTCTGTTCCTTCCTGCTATGGTGGCATAGGTGCCCCTGTGACTAGGCAAGGTGAGTGCAGAGGCCCGAAGGGGTCTGTGTCCCTGGCAGCAGGAGAGGCCCCGGGGAAAGGGAGGCCCTGAGAGGCATGGCACCTTCTCCCACCTGCTGGGTCAGAGGCAACTGCTTCTACTCCTGGCTGACTGTGGCCCTGGGCCTGCACCCCAGACCTGTTCAGAGCCTGGCTTGGCGTGAAGCCACACACAGGTCCGGCCGTTAGCTCAGGAGGTCTGGCAAAGCCCCAGGGCGGGCTGTGGCTGGCACCTCTGGAGTACACCTGGCTGGAATCCCCATCAAGAGTGATGTCAGTGGCTCTAGGATTCAGGGTCCAAGGGGAATGAAGGGGGAAGCTCAGCCTCCGGGCATCTACTTCCTGCTTCCGCAGGGCTCTGGACAAGGCCAAAGTCCCCTAGACAGTCCCCCTAGCCTGACCCACACCATCCGCAAAGGGCTGTGACAACACTGCAATCGTGGAGGTGCCCAAAGTAGGATGGGGCTCACTGGGGCGGCTTCCCAGAGGAGGTAGGACTGAGCAGTCCTGGGCACAGGGGACTCATGGTCTGGCAGGGTGAGCTGTGTGGTGCACTGGGCAGGGGCAGGGTCTGAGCTGGGAGTCTGGGGGAGCTGGGGATGAGGTGAGAGTTTTCCACTAGCTGTGATATCTTGGGTAAGCAGCTTCCTGTCTCTCTGTCTCCGTTTCTGTCTCTCGGTCTCTGATCCTCCACCGAATGCCCCCTCTCCTGTACAGGTAGGGAGGGGTTGAGGTGGAAAAGGAGACCGGAAGAGCCCGGCCCCACAGCCATTCGGCCACAAAGCCAGGATCTCCATCACCCCAGGGGGGATGCTTTCAACAGCAACCACAGAAACTGGCTGTTCCCCAGGTCTCTCTGCCTCTCCCCCGCCACCACCCCTCAGCCCACTCTCAGCCAGGGGCTTCCCCTGCCAAGCTCACAGTCAAGGGCTCGCCTGTCCTGTCTCACTTCTCTGCAGGGAAACATTCCACACAGTTCCCTGATCCCTCTTCTCAGGACACCCCGGGCTCTTGGCCTCCATAACACGGCCTCCCTGCCATCCTCCTGCCTCCTAGGCTCTCCCCTCTCGGCTCCCTGCGAGCTCCAGCTTTTCCATGTGATGTTCCTCCTGCCTGGGATCTCCTCTCTCTCTCCACTCTGCCTCAAACACGTGCTGTCATCCGTGTGCTGACAGTTGCCAAATGTCTATATATCAGTTAAGAAGCTTTTGACTAAAGTCAACGAAAACCCTGATTCAACCAAGGAACATCAGGGGGCTTTGTTATCCCACATACCAAGAAGTCCTAGGGAGACAACAGCTCAAAGACATTGTCAGAAGTTCAGGTTTCTCCAGCTTTGCACTGAACCATCCTTGGGCCTGTCAGCTCCGCATGGTCACGTGGTTACAGCAATACTTCCGGCTTCACACAGAGAGAGACAACATCTAGGGGAAGAAGGGGGCCTGTTTCTTCCCATGTGTCTCTCTTGTTTTCTTTCACAAATGTTTTAGTTTGAAAATTTGTCAGCAAACAGAAAAGTTGAAATAATAGTACAGCAAACACCCATACGTCCTCAGCCTAGGTTCAACAGTTAGTGACATCTTGCCATATTTGCTTTCTATCCATATACACATATGTTATGAACACAAATGTATTTTTTGGATGAGCCATTTAGAAATCAGTTGCAGATATCATGACATTTCAGCTCTAAATACTTCCCTTTGCATCTTCTAGGAGTAAGGAAGTACATAACCACGATGCTGTGATCTCACCTAAGAATATGAACAATCCAGTAACTCTCTCTAACATCCCAGTGTTCCAAAATATCTCTCATAGCTTCCCCCCCCCCCCGATTTAGGTTCTAATTGAGGGTCATGCACTGCATTTGATGGTTATACTTCTTTAGAGCAGAATCCCTGCCTCTTTAAAAAAATGACACTTTTTGAAGCATCCGGGCTACTTGTCCCGCAGGATGTCCCCCATAGTGATTTGTCCGGTGCTGTTTAACTTGCTCCTCTATCCACCGTATTTCCTGTGAATTAGGGGCGAGATTAGAGGAGTGATTCAACTGAGAGTGAACTTTTTTTTTTTTAATATTTATTGGAGTATAGTTGTTCTAAGGGTGAACAACTTTTTGACAGCGTTTCAAGGTGATGGAACCCGTATGTTGTACCACTCCCTCATATATACATCTTCGGTGCATTACAGAATCTCTGTGCCTCATTTCCCAAAACAGTTCATTTCCTCAGAAGAGCTGGCATATGAAGAGTGTGTAGAACCATCCCCATTATCTTGGTGGCGGCAGTTGTTACCACCCTTATTTCCGCTGCTGGGGAGCCCGCTACCTCTCCCCTCCCCTGGACCCCCATACCTCAGCCTCAGCTCAAGGCCCAGGCTCTAGGACTTTGTCTGGTTGGCAGTCCCTGTGTACCACGACTCGGAGTTGATGGCCACCATGGCGAGGAAAGTGCGGGATCTGGAGCGGCAGGTGAAGGCCCAGGCGGATGAGATGCTCTCCAAGGTGGGGCCCCAGGGGGGAGAGGGCCAGGGTCTGGTCTGAGGGGTGGAAGGGCCTGGGCTGGGGAGGCCAGTGAGGCTACTATTGCAATAGACCATGGTGGATGGGTTCTAGAACCATCTCCCTGACCAAACCGCCCAACTCGAGGGCCAGGTCTGGCCCGGGACTGACCTGGGTCCCTGTGACCTGAGCAGAGAGGCTAGGGGTCTTCTCCACATCTGAGCGAGGCCCGTAGGCCTCAGATTGGGTGGCAGCAGTGGCTGCTGAGTGCTGGGCACTTGGGGGTGCCCACCCCCTGCCCCCACCTCAGTGGGACCACAAGGGCCATCTGAGCACCGGAGCAGTGCCAGAGCGGGGCAGGGGCTTTAAGCCGGGTCTTCCCATCTGGAAGGGGCTCCCTTGGGCTCTGGGAACCACCAGGTCTGCTCCCCTCCTGTCTCGTTGCTGCAGGATCAGAAGATACGGGCCTTGGAGGAGCTGGTGGAGACCCTCCAGGAGCACCAGGGTAAGAGGCCCTCTGTGGGCTGGTCAGCCCCCCTTTGTACCCCCTGGGCCAGCGACCTCTGGGTATCAGGGCTCCGAGAGCATCAAGCTGAGTCCTGTGGTGGAGTCTGGGCAATGGAGCCCAGAGAGGAGCAGTGACACCCAGGGCGGTGCCCTTCTGTGTGGGACTGAGTCCCCCGAGCGCAGCCCTAGCCCAGCCCTGAGCACAGGGCCTGCCAGCCAAAGCCTGGAGGAAAGGCAGCCCCGTCAGGAGCCTCGCTCGGTGGGCTGGCAGCCTCCCGAGAGTCAGGGCGTCCGCTCTCAAGGTCAGGGCGAGAGGCCAAGAGGTGCTTCTCCGGGGATCCCTCGAGTTCTCGTGGAGCAGCTTCTCCAGATGACCCTCAGGCCAAAGCTCTTGTCATGGCCAGAAGTGGCCTGGCAGCCTCCGTGCGGGGGGCACAGGAACCCCTCCCCGTCTTTTCCTGAAGGCACGGTGACCCTGCAGCGGCAGGAGGAGCTGGAGACCACATGCGCGCAGCTGCAGCGGCAGGTCGGGGAGATGGAGGTGAGGGAGGTGCCGGCCCAGGGCTGTCTGCCCCCAGGGACTGGGTCAGAGCCCACCTCTCTGGGGTCTCCTCACCGCACATCCCACACAGGGGCCCGGGGCACCCCCCATCCCATTTCAGGCTTGGGCTAGCCCTTCCCCCTTCCTCAGTGTCGGCTTGAACTACTCTCCCCTCCAGCCACGGGGACCTGCTTCTGCTGCTTTGACCACATCAAGCTCTTTCCCACCTCAGGACCTTGGTCCGTGTTGTTCCTTCCACCTGAAATTTTTTTCTACCTTCCCCTGGCGAGTTTTCACTGATCCTCAGTCTCAAGTAAAGGTGGGAGCCCTTTCCCAGGGGACCCCCTTCACCTGTGACCAGGGCAGGTGCTCCACTCTCTCTTCCTCTGGGGACCGTGGACCCCCCGAGGGAACGAGGGAGGGAGCACTTTTCTCCTGCTCGTTGCTGCGCGCCCAGGACCTGGCAGGGGCCTGGCTGTGCGTGTTTACTGCGTTTATCATGGCCATTCCCTGCCTCTGGACGTGGCATCTCACTCACCCAGTGTCACCTTTGTTGCCATCGTTCACACAGCAAGGCTTGAGCTGGAGGGACCCCCAGGCTCAAGGGAGGGTCCTAGGCATGCATACATCCTCAGGGCCCCCCACTGCCTCACCGGCCCCACCAGAAGCTCCTTCTGGGGTTCTAGCCTCTCCCTCTCCACACCGAGTTTTTTCCAAAGCCCCAACCTAAGACCACAGACGCAAAGCCCCAAGCAGCAGCTGCAGCTGAGGGCCCTTCCCACCCAGGCCCGTGCTCACCCCGGGGCTGTGGGTAAGCAGCCGCCCCCGAGCGGCCTGCTGGGACTGCCGGCAGCCCGTGGGGCTTCTCTGAGCAGCTGCCACAGGAGTCAGGGCTGCCCCCTCAGGGCAGAGGGCATTGGGGCTCCCCCGTTCACGTTGTTCACACGTTGATTGCTTCGTTAATTTAGCAAACTCAGACAAAGTATCTCCTGTGTGCCCAGCACCCTGCCAGGCACTGGGATGCAGAGAGGGTCCCTGCCCTCATGGCACTGACAGTCTAGAGGGGACACACATAAACAAGTACACAGGAAGAGACACAAGTACGGAGTATGGTGAAATATTTAAAAGGGTAACACATTAGAGACTAGCTGGGACGTGGGCCACTCCCCGCCTTGGGAGGTGGGAGCAGGGAGGCATGACTGTTTGGGCCAAGTTCATTTTGAGGTGCCTGTTGGACATCTAAGTGTAGATGGCTAGAAATTTGAAACTGAAAAAGAAGAACATATGTTGCAAGAGATGAAGGCAGAAGTGTGCCCGCTGGGTTAGGCAGCAGGCAGGTTGCAGGTGGCTGCTTGTTAGCAGTTGCAGTCAGTTGTGGAGATGGAAGCCGGGCTGGAGTGGGTTGAGGGAAGGAGTGGAGGTGAGGAAGCAGCAACAGGAAGCATAGACAACTCAGAAGTTTTCCTGTGGCACAGGCGCTGGGCGGCCAGCCCTAGAGAGGCCACATGTGGGACATGTGGGGGGACATGTCCTCTCAGACCTGCAGAGCAGGTGTCCCTTCCTCTCCTCCCACTCGGGCCAGACCCACATGGCTCCCCGCCGCCATAATGGCTGACTTACACGAGTTCCTACTTGTGCCAGGCCCTGTGCTAAGGACATTATGTGAATTACCTTAGTGAGTCCTCACAAGCTTCATTTTACAAGGAGAAGCCTGAGGCTCTGGGAGGTGAGGTGGCTTCCCAAGGCCACAGCCAGGAAGTGGCCAAGACCCCCGGGCCCATCGCCCCATCCAGTGGGCTGGGAGCGGAGGCCTGAGGCTGGGGGCTGGGCTGATGCCGCCTTTTCCCCTGGAAGGGGCTGAGCTGACAGTGCCCCCGACATCTCCCTCTTCTCTCCCCACAGCGGTTCCTCGGTGACTACGGCCTGCAGTGGGTGGGTGAGCCCATGCATGAGGAGGACTCAGAGGATGGCGAAAGGGACTGGATGACAGCCAAGAAGTTCTGGAAGCCAGGTAAAGTCGGGGTCCACCCCGGGCCCTCCTGCAAAGGGAATTCCCCTACAGCTACCGATGGCCCACAGCTGTCCAGAGGCCAGCTCATTCATGCCCCTTCTCCCAGCACAAGGTGCCCCACAGCCTCCCACAGCTTGCCACTGACACAGGAGCAGGAGAGAAAGGCTTCAGCCTCCATCCCTGACCACCTAACCCTGGACTCTGCTTGCTCATCTTTCTAAGGCTCCAGGGACCCAGGGATACAAAACGTAACAAGACCTCATTTGTCTCAGGCACCATAGTTTACAAAATGTCACCCATTTAAAAGCTGTGGCCTTTAGAAGCAATCCCCCTGCTTTGGAAGCTGGCCCTCAGGCCAGGGGCTTGGTCCCCTCTGTGGACTCCCTTTCCAGGTTCATTTGTAGCAAACTATTGAAATCTACCTGCATCTCTGGGCCTCCACCACGTTTTATTTTTAACTCAACTGCTAATATCCCGAGGGATGCACTCCAGAGATTTGGGGCCATAGAACTGGCTACTTCCTTTATATATATACTTTTTTTTTGGCTGCATTGGGTCTTCGTTGCTGTGTGCGGGCTTTCTCTAGTTGCGTTGTGGCGAGCAGGGGCTACTCTTCGATGCGGTGCGTGGGCTTCTGATTGTGGTGGCTTCTCTTGTTGCAGAGCACGGGCTCTGTGGCGGGCGGGCTTCAGTAGTGGCTCGCGGGCTCAGTAGTTGTGGCTCGCAGATTTTAGAGCGCAGACTCAGTTGTGGCACATGGGCTTAGTTGCTCCGCAGCACGTGGGATCTTCCCAGACCGGGGATCGAACCTGTGTCCTCTGCATTGGCAGGCAGATTCTTAACCACTGCGCCACCAGGGAAGTCCCAGAACTGGCCACTTCTGAAAGCTGGGTCCATTCTCTTCAAAGAATGGAGGTCATTGCCTGGAAGGTAGTTCTCCAGGCTCTGTTGGTCACACCTGGGTCCTCATCACCACCGCCTAACCCAGGTGTGACTTGGGTACTCGAGTTCCGTTCTCTGAGCCTTCAGTTCCTCGTCAGTAGATGGGTGTGTATTCTTTCCCATAGAGTTACTACGAGTCAGTGGGTTGGACGCAACACCTAGCACTGACCTCGCATGTCATCAGCCCCACAAGTGGGAACTCTCATTGTTTTCCACGGTCAGAAGGCAGTGGCAGTCTCATGGGAACATGAGCTTGGCTCCCAGGGGACTGTTTGGAAGACAACTGTACTTTCTTAATTTCATAAGTTTCCTGCTGGGTAAAAACCCAGACTGAAAACGTGAGAGTCCCACCTGCTGCACATTGGCTAGATCCCCCTAAATCTCAGGGGAAAACCCCCTCACCCTTGTTTCAAAAACATCACTTCCCATTTGCACCATATTTGCCACTTTTAAAGCATTTTCACAAATAGCCTTGGCACAGGCCAGGGGTTATTCCATTTTACAGATGGGGAAACTGAGGCACTTAAGCAGTCTGTTGAGTGAAGGGGGCAAGACTTAAGGCTGGGAGCCCACTGGGAGACGGTTACAGTCATCCAGGCCAAAGATGAGATGATGCCCAGCATAAGGGTGATACTGGTGGGGCTGGTGAGAAGGGGCAGAGCAGAGAGATTTAGGAGGGGAATCCATGGCCTTGGCGATTGCTCGAACATTAGGGAGGGGGTGGGAGGAACCTGGGATGACCCTGGGGAGCACGGCTGTCGGGGAAGATGTCCCATTTAGGACACGGCAAAGCTGGGGAGCTGTATGGCAGCTGGGCCATGCCAGGAGCTGAACCCTGGGCTGAGTGCTATGGGAAGTTCTCCCTGGGTGAGAGGCGAGACCCTGATAGGCAACAGCCAGAAGCTGTAAGGATGTCCCTTCCTGGGGTCCAGGGCCAGAGGCCTGCCGGCACTACGGACACACACACGCACGCACGCACGCACTCACACACACACACTGCCCCTGTGTGGTGAGCTGGGCTCAGGCCTCATGTGGCCTTGCTGACTAGTTGGAGGGCAGACTTCCTTCTGGCCAGTGGGGCCCTCCCTGCTCCTTTGGGGAAGGGGTGAGACCAGACAGCTGGTTTCTGGACCTGGTTCTGTGGATTCCACCCTCTCCTCCCAAAAAGAGAGCAGCCCCCAACTGCTCTGTGTTGTTGTTTTTTGCTCAGAGTATGGCTGTTCTCAAGCCACTTGTTCTAAAGCCTGGCCACAAGTTCCTGATTTGTGTCTTTTTCTTCTTTTGCCTTTTGATTCTTCAACATGGAGGGTGCTCAGTTTAGCTCTTCTGACAGATGAACAACATGTTTTTCATTTCTAGCAGCTTTTCCTCCTGGGACTGCCCACCCCCCTTTCCTGGCTTTTTCCCTTCCTCTCCCTATGGCCTTGTCCCCATGTGCCAACCTGCCCCTGCCCCAAGGGCCCTTGGGTCCATGAAGCCAGCCTCTGGCTGACCCTGATGCTCTGGCTTGTTTCTCTGGATCTCCCTCTGTTGGGTACCACTCCCCACAGGCCCTGGGGCAGCAGGCCAGTGGATTGGTGAGCTGGGGCATCTGTATTAGGCAGACTGGGGCTGATTCAAACATTCTAGAGCCTGGGACTCTTAGGGAGGAGGGTCAGTTGGGCCCATGAAGGGGCTCAGGGGAGAGGAAGCCTTGCAAGGGCTTGGCCTCAGGCCAGATCATTCACCCCTTCCCACCAGTACGTTGAGTAGCAAACAGGATGCCGTGCCAGGTGCTTCAGGGTATGCGGAGACATGAAAGGGACAGTTCCCGCTCTGGTCCTACCACCTTCGGGTCAGGTGTTGAGCCTCAGGGCTGAGAGCTCCAGCCAACTCTGAGCTCCCCCCACCCTTCACCTCTGAGCTCCTCACCACCCCCCATCAAGTCCCTGCCCTCTCTCTACATCTCCCCTTCCCACTCCCAGCGCCCACCTCCCCAACCCTTTTCCCCAAGCCCAGGCTCTGGCATCTGTGTGGGAGCCTCTTCCCTCCCCTGCTCAGGAAGCCAGCCTGACTCCTCAATGGGCTGTCCCTGGGCTGCCCTTGGGCCCCTGGAACTGGCCTGGCCTAGACCCCAGGCAGGCTGGACTCCTGCCACCCACCCTCCCACTAGCTCGGTCCTGTGCTGTGTCCCCCAAGTGCCTTGCCCCCTTTTCTCCCCTCCTGTGAAGCTCAGCTCAAACCCCACCTGCTCTAGCACATGTGCGTGGAGTGCCTGTTCGGTGCCAGGCGCTGTGCCGCCCTGCAGCTGCCCCGGGCGCGTAGTTAGGGGCTCTGCGTTGCAGTGAAAGCCTTAAAGGCTCTGGCTGAAGAGGGGGGCCTGGGTCAGATCGTACCCTGTGTGGGGAACCTGCCTCACCTCTGAGTCCACATCCTCATCTGTGAGGTGAGGAGATGGTACGATTGACCCCTAGGCCCTGAACTGAGAGCACTGAATACCACAGTGTGGAGTACGTGGAGTGTTCTCTCAGGCGGACATGCGGTCAGTGAATGATGACCATGGCCATCTACTGCTCCGCCCCTGCTGTGCTCCAGAGTGCCAGCACAGGGCTCGACCCGAAGGCCAGGGCACGTGCACAGGCAGGTGATTCGCAGGCATTGCCTGGGTGCCCTTGGCTTGGATGGTCAGAGCCCGCCGGGACGATCCTCTGTACAGGATGAGGTGGGGAAAAGCAGCGTGATGATCAAAGCGAGGGCCAGAGAAGTCAGCTCCTGCCGAGTCACAGGCAGAAGTCAGCTCCTGCCGAGTCACAAGGCCCCCCTTGGTCACCCTGGCGGTGACCAGACTCTCGGAGCCCGTTTTCTCCCCGCCGGCTCCTCTGAAGAGCAGAGTGAATGTAGGTGAAGTCCCCAGAGCAGGGCCCGGCGTGCAGGTGGGTGGAAATAGCGGGTCTGTTTCCTTTCAACAGCCTTCGCATGCGGTGCTGGGACGGGCCTGCTGGCGCACGTCGGACACTGCCGGGATTTCACAGCA
Source organism: Delphinapterus leucas (assembly GCF_059928025.1). Taxonomy (NCBI): domain Eukaryota; kingdom Metazoa; phylum Chordata; class Mammalia; order Artiodactyla; family Monodontidae; genus Delphinapterus; species Delphinapterus leucas. The sequence continues at coordinate 170,169,693 of NC_143129.1, forward strand.
GCAGGTTGTCCTCCTGGTGAGGGTGCGAGGGGCCAGCCCAGGGCAGGCCCACCACTCAGCTGCGCTAGGGGCAGGGTCTGGCCCTCCTCTGGGCCCTGCGACCCCACAGTGGCACTTAACACATGCCACTGTCACTCTTTGTCACCCTGTCTCCTTCATTCAAGTATGAGCCTGAGGAGGGCAGGACTCTGGGCATGGGCGTGGCCATGCTGCTCAGAGCCTGGCAGGGCACGGGCGCTGCGGACGTACTTGCTGGATGGCGGGGTGGTGGGGTGGAGGGACGGATCCAGTGCGTCTTGAGCACCCATTGTGGGCCAGGCCCAGGGCTGGCTGCTCTTGCCTGTGTTCAACTTGACCGGTGTAGCTGGAAAGACCAATAAGCAAACAAAATGACAGCAGCCTGTGATGAGGGCCAGGAGTGGGCCCAAGGGCTCCAGAAACCCAGGAGGAACAGAGGCCCAGGCTCAGGGGCAGGGGCTCCGGGCAAGGCTTCTCCACTTAGGTGGTGAGAGGGCACCTGAGCCCTGTGATGATCAAGAGGGTGGGGTGTTAGTGACAACAACAGCTCTGTCTGCCAGGCACTTCCTGTGAGCCTCACAGCAACCCTGTAAAGTGGGGCTGTTATTGTCTTCATTTTATAGAAGAGGAAGCTGAGGCCCAGAGATGTTGGCCCATGTGCCCGGGGTCACACAGCTTGGAAGTGGTAGCCCGGGCTGTACGGCTTCAGAGTGTGAGTGGGGGAGCTTGTTGAGGGCAGGCTGGGGAGCCAGGGCTCTGAGGGTCTTGGGAGTTGGGCCAAGGAGCTTGGACTTGATCTCCATGCCTGTTCACTCCCCTTTTAAATAAAATCATGGGCTCTCAAAAGTTGGATGAGGCCTCAGAGATGATCTCCCTGCACTGTACCCCTCCTTGGAAAGGAACCCCAGTGAGCAGTACCTGAAGAACCAACACTGAGAGGCAAGCCTGCGTGGTCACTGAGGACAGAGGCTTAGAGTCACCTGGGCCCTGCAAGCTGCGTGACCCGGGGCATGTCACCTTACAAGGCCCAGTTTCCTCATCTGTAAAATGGGAGAAGGAAGACCTGCCTCTTGATGCTTGGCATAGTAAATGCTGAGTCATCATCACAGTCAGTTCACCCCTGGATCTTGCGGGCAGGATGAAGATTTCTATTATCTACCCGTTCCCTGGAAAAGAAAGCTGCGGCTCAGAGAGGAAATGCCTCACTTGACCTCTGACCTGCCTCATCCCACGTGACGTGGCTGCACGGGGCCAGGCTTCTGTTGAGCACTCCTGGCTGTGAGGTGGCGATGCCAGGCTCTTCCTGCCTTATTCTCTTAGCCCTGGTTTGTCCAGAGCGGCGGTTCCTTCTCCCGGGCCCCTTATGTCACCTCCATTCTGCTGCATCTGATACCTGCCAGGCCCACCCTGCTTTCACTTCTCCACCCCCGAGCCCTGGCTGAGAGCCTTCCGGGCTGATTTTCTCCGCCAACTTTTCTTTTCTCTTTCATTGCTTCTTGGCATCCTCCCCTGGGTTTCCACCTGCCCCTTCCCCTGTCGACACCTCAGCTCCCTGAAAAAGCCCAGGCCCCAGGAGGCAGCTGGATTAGCAGTCCGCGCGCATCTGAGTCGTCCTGTTGGCCGTGCTGTGTGGCCTGCCTTGGCCAAGTCATGTGACTTTCTAGGCTTCACTTTCCATCTGTAAGAATATAGGGTGGGGGCAGATGTTGGCAGTGATGAGCTTTTCTGCTGTTATTTTCGGGTTTACCTGGGTGTTCTGAAAGTACTTAGTTAGCTGTTAAAGGAAAATGGTGTCTCGATATTGTTCTGGCTCATACCAGGGATATCCAGGATGTTCTGTGAGTTTTTCTTGGGACTCTCAGGGACTCCAGGGGACCCCAGGAAGAGGGGGGCGCAGGTGCAGCCCCTGCAGCAGTAGGAGATGTAGGGGAGAAGGGAAGGCCAGCTGGGGCCTACCGTTTCAGCAGCCACAAAGGCAACAGGAAACAGGGCCGCCCACATCTGTACTTCCCCGGTACAGCCACTGCACCACTGTGGGGAAAGGAATTGGGTCCCCAGAGTCCTGACCCACATCCTGCCTCAGCCTGGCTGTCCTGGTGAAAAACAGCTTCCAAGAAGGCCCAGAAAGTCACCAGTGTTTTATAGGGTTACACCCTAGTAGATGACTTAGTTCGGGGCAAGATCCCTTCAAGACTGAGAACAAGCTCCTGGCCTGTCCCCCAGCAGCACCCCACCTGCCCTGTATCCTTTCTGCTCTGGCATCTGTCTTGGCTGCCTCATCACCCCACCTGCACCCCGTGAACCTTATGAACAGCTCTATGGACAACACATTTGTCAGAAGAGGAGGCCAAATACATGTGCAACCCAAGGTCTCCCATGTCCTGTCCAGCAGGTGTCCCGACCCTCACCTCTCTCTCCTGATGGTGCAGATGGGTGGAAAGAACAGACTCCAGGGTCAACCCCCTCTTCTAACTTGCCAAGTGGCCTGAGGCAAATCATTTTTCATCTCTGTGGGCCTGTTTCCTCATGTGTAAAATGGAGATAAATAACCCTGCTGCGTGGCCTCTGGGTTGGCCTGAGGTCCATTTGTGCACGGTAGAGCTGGCAACAATAACTAACACAGACAGATGCTTGCTGGAATTCTTACGTGGTCATCTTGGACCCTCACAGCCATCCTGGTCCTATCATCGTCACCTTCTAGAAGAGAATGCTGTGGTGCGGAGCGTTAAATGACTTGACCAAAGTCACACAGGTAGAAGTGGAGGAGCTGGAATTTGAGCCCAGACAGCTGGGAACTGCACTGTGCCTTTCAGCTGCTAACACAGTGCCTGGCACATCTGATCTGGGATCTGATCCCGCTCTTGCCACTTACTGTGTGTGTCCCTAGGCCAGCCATTAACCTCTAACCCTTAGTTTCCTAATATGGAAAATGGGGATGTTTATAGTCCCTACAGCATAGGGTTGGTATGAAGAAAGAATGGGATAATAGATGTTAAACCCCTAGCACAAAGTAAATGCTCACTAAAGGACAGCTATTATTATTATCTAGTGTTAGCTGTCCTTCCTCCTCCCCAGGTGGTCACTTAAAGAGATGCTAAGGCCCCTGCCCAGCATAGGAGGGGGCTGTGGAAGCCAGGGATCTGGAGCACACAGCAGCCATGAAGAGAGGCTCATGGGTGTCAATCCTCTTTGCCAGGAGACTCACTGGTACCCCCCGAGGTAGACTTTGACAGGCTGCTGGCTAGCCTGAAGGATCTCAGTGAGCTGGCGGTAGACAGTGACACCCAGCTGACACCAATGCCCAGCAGAGTGCCACACTGTGTCCTTGAGCCCATCCCACTGAAGCTCTACCGGAATGGCATCGTGATGTTCGATGGGCCCTTCCGGCCCTTCCACGATCCCTCCACACAGGTAGGAGTGACGGGGAGGGGAGACAGGCCTGTGCACCCTCAAGCCACTGTGGTGGCCCACCCCCTGCTCACCATTAGTTGGAGATGATGGGCCCAGCTCACCCCCAGCACCCAGGCTCATGCAGAAGCTCCAGAACCACCCCCCCCCCAACCATGTCCTGGGACTCTGTTTCCAGAGTCTGATCCAGAGAGTAACTGGCCCCATGATCCCGGGGCCCAGAGCCTGCCATCTAGACAGGAAGCAGGGTGTAGGGCACTGCACAGGTCCAGCCGGGCCTCACCCTACCTCTCCCCCTGCAGCGCTGTCTCCGAGACATATTGGATGGCTTCTTCCCGTCAGAGCTCCAGCGGCTGTACCCTGACGGGGTCCCCTTTAAGGTGATGGGCTCTCCTTAAACCACTCACTCCCAGTGTGGGGATTTTGGAGGGGGTGGGAATGCTTCCTCAGGCATCACCTAGGGGCACTGCCCCACCTCAGAGACCCCAGTCTGATGACCTCCAGAAGGAGGGTGAGCCTGAAACGGGCTGGGAAGGGAGCAGGAAGGCTGCCGTGGCCATACTTGCCGCATCAGCAGTGGGGAAGGCATGTAGCTGAACAGCAGGCAGCGCCCCCTTCTGGCATCCTGAGAGCAGAGCCCTCAGCTGCGTGGCACCACTGCCCCTCCTCCCCAGCATTCAGGACACCTGGACAGCCTGGGGAACGTGAGGAGCCCACGCAAAACTGTCCTGGCTCCCCCCAGAGGCTCCTGGAGCCTCCTGGTTGGGGTGGAAGGTAGTGCCATTGGGGGGCAAACGTTGGGACTAAAGGACTTGAGATGGAGCCGGCCCCCTGCTGTGGGGGCAGTCGGCAGTGAGATGAGGGTGCTGTGATGGGAGCACATGAGGTTGTGTCCCAGAGGGTGGTGCGTTAGTTCCACAGTGAGAGCATGTGAGGGGGTGTGTGCCACCATGGCTTGGAAAATAGCGTGAGTCACGACCAGGGGTGTTTGAGGTAGTTCATGCCAAGCAGGGCTTTGCCCTCTCCTAACATCCTCATCCCTCCCCTCCTGGTCTGCTCCCGAGAGGGACTCTGTGAAGAGGATGTCAGTACTGTGGCTCCAGCTGGAGTGATGAGGGGAGCTTGCAGGAAGAGCAGGGCTCAGGTGGGTGGGAGCAGCATGAACTGCAGCTCTCCTGCTCTTTCCCAGGGCCTTGGTTTCCTCATCTGTAAAATGGGGATTGCATCAGACCATCCCTTGGGCCTATTCCTGGGGCCTCTGTTTGGGCAAGTAGGGGTGCGCATGGAGCTCAGGGCTGAAGAGATGTGCCAGCCGCTGTTTCCCTTCCTTCTTGACAGGTGAGTGACCTGCGCAATCAGGTCTACCCAGAGAATGGGCTGGACCCGTTCCCAGGCGAGGGCCGAGTGGTAGGCTGGCAGAGGATTCGAAAGCCCTTGGACAGGATGGAGCACCCAGGTGAGCTCGGCCCTGAGGCTGAGCCAGGTGGTGGGGGCACTGTGCAGGACAAGCTCCAGGTAGCCTCCTCCACCATCACACACAGTCTCTGCCCCGGCCAAGGCTCCCAATGCCCTCTCTGCAGGCTCCAGGATGATCGCCGAGAAGTTTCTGAACAGGCTGCCCAAATTAGTGATCCGACAAGGCGAGGTGATTGACATTCGAGGCCCCATCCAGGGCACCCTGAAGGTGAGGCCAGCCCTGGCTCCCCCAGCCTTATTGGTGGGGGAGGGGGGTGGGGGGGGCGGCTTTACCATCAACCCTGGCCCAGCCTACCGGAGCAGCGGCTTACCTGGAGGCTCAGGCTTGAGGGCCCCTGAGGATGGCCTGGATGGAGAGATGAGTTCCTCAGAGCTGTTCCCCTGTCTCCTGGAAACGATGGAGCTGGTGAGCTCTCAGGACTGTCTCCTGGTCTCTCTGAGCTGGGACCAGAGAGCAACTGGCCAACGCAGGAGTGTGGCTCTAAGAGTGGGAAAGTCAGGGGAGTCTAGGTTGGGGGTGAGCCCAAGTTCAGGCCACCCTCTTGAGGTCCAGACCGAAATACACCTTCCTGGCCTTCACAGGACTCATCACCCTGCTACCCCTCCCTCGCCCCGCCTGGGTCCCGGGACTCTGCCTTCACCACACGTGGCCAAGTCCCGTCAGATCTGTCTATCCCCAGAACTGCTCCCAAATCCATCTCTTCTCTCCATTCCCCCCCGCCCACCATCCTAGCCTAGGCTCCAGAGTGTCTCCCAGACAACTGCAGTGGCCCCTCACTGGCCTCCCACTTCCACTCCCGCCCTGCCAGCCATCCTCCCCCAGCAGCCTCTGTGCTCTTTTAAAAATGCAAATTGGATCTTGGCTCTTCCCTTTTGAAACCCTCCAGTGGTTCTTAGGTAAGGCCTGTCATTCCTTTCTGGTCCTTTTCCCACCTCTAACCTTTTCTTTTTTCCAGTCCAACCTGATTCCCAGCTTCAGCCACATGAATGCTGACACTTTCTCAAATATATCACCTCTTCTCAGAAGTCTTCCCTGACCTATGCTCTCTGGAATATCCTTGCCCCCCATCCCATTTCTAAGGACTCCTCTTCATCCTTCAGTCACAGCTCAGGTGTCATTTCCCCAGGGGAGCCTTCCCAGACCCATGCTAGGTTAGGCACCCAGCCTGGTCACTGTGTGGGGTTCTGTCTCCCCCACTAGAATGAGGGAAGGGAACGATGGGGCTACCTCCCAAAGCTTCCCTTCTATTTCCTCTCCTTGGGCCCCCATTTACACAGAATACCCCCTCCCGCTTTGGCTCACTGGTCTCATCCATCCCTGGTCAGGAGAAGTCCCCTGTAGGGGTTGGGGGGAGAGTGTGACTGGCAGGGCCCAGGGCTCTGTCCACTCCATCGATGCCTTCCGGAACTGCTGCCCATTGCGTGTCCAGATCCAGGAGATCGTGGTGGAGACGCCTGCCTTGGCTGCTGAGCGTGAGAGGTGAGGGCAGAGTGGAGAGGTGAGGACCCTGGGACTGGGCTACCAGGGGGTATTGACGGCCTCTGGGTCCGCAGGAGCCAGGAGTCTCCGGAGTCACCCGTGCCCGCGCTCTCCACGCTGCGCATCAAGTCTGAGAATGGCGAGCAGGCCTTCCTGCTGCTGATGCGGCCGGAGGACACAGTCGGTGATGTGCGCACCCTGCTTGCACAGGCCAGGTGGGCGCGGGGCTCAGCTGGCGGCCGCAGCGGGGCTCTGGCCCCACGACCCGGCCTGATTCGTTCTTCCCTGTCCCCAGGGCCGTGGAGGCCACCACCTTCGAGATCTTCAGTACGTTCCCGCCCACAGTCTACCACAATGACGCTCTCACACTGCAGGCCGTGGGCCTGGTGCCCAACGCCACGCTGCTGCTTCGGGCGCGCCGGGCTCCGCTGCCCGCCCCCGGCCCCGAATAAAGCGCCCACCCCAACACCGGCTGCTCTGCGAGGCTCTCTTGGCAGGGCAGCCCAGCAGCACTAGCTCCGCTGAGGAGGGGGCGGCGCCGAGCCACCCCTCTGTAACTTGAGCCCCAGCTGGCGGGCCTGGCCGCTGGGTCTTTGTCCTCTAGGTTCCTCTTTCTGCTCAGAAGGGCTAAGCTGCTCCAGGGGAGAGAGGGCCCACCCCAGCCCAGCGCCTCTTGTGCCAGTGTGCAGATCCCTGCGCACAGACACGCGCAGGGCCACAAGCACGTGGGGACACTTCAACACTATGCATCAAAGCCACTGCCCCAACACTGACAGAACTGCATCTGGGCACCCACTTCCATGACACACCCACACCTAGCCGAGCTGTTGGGACACAGGCAGGTGGCCACGAGGCACAGCCGCGTTACTGACTGGCATGCAAACGTGCAGTATACACCAAGGTAATGGACACCATCACGTGCATGTGCACTGGAGGGTGACCCACCCACACGCTCTAGAAACCGTTGGTCCACACAGGTATGTGTGTGCTGGACATATATCCAAACACACGCACTGTCAATCGCACACAGAGGTGCCACACGGGAGCACAGCCTCAGCACAATCACATCTACCAGACTTGCTCAGAGCAGGGACCCAGGATGTCCACGCCACACCAGACAAAGACACGATGCCAATGGAATGGAACATTTAATTGTTTCTGCGGTGCTCCCGGATGGGGATTGCGGGGCCTTTGGCAGAGCCCTGGCTAATGGAACCAACAAAGGTGCCTATCAGCCAGTGCCAGGCAGGGTGGCAGCCTCAGGGCCAGGCTGAGGACAACCAGCACTTGGGCTGTTGCTTAAGACAATTTCTGAGACTAGTGGGTAAGGAATGTTGCCTTTGAATAGAGGAGAGGGAGCTACAGTTAGAGAGGGGAGGCGGTAGGTCTTGGGTTGGGGGGAGGGGCTCCAAGGTCGTAAGGTTAGGAATAACGGAGTTGTCACAAGGTCCTTCATGGGTGATGGCTGGGGGGAACGTGGTGACGGAGTCCAGGGGGCTGACTCGGCTCAGGCCAGTTTCAGGAACTCCTGCAGTGTGTTTTGCTCCACAGCCTCCACGAAGAGCTCATAGTCCTGGGGGAGGGGACAAGAGGTGGTCACCTGAGTGCTGGTGCTTTGTCTCAGGTCTGACTCTGGCTGGTATCCTCCTACAACACTCCCTCCATCCCCAACCCCCAGGCCCATACCCCACAGTACTGGTCCCCGTTGACAATCTGGGGTGGGGTGGCCTTGGGGTTGCCCGCCAGGGCTCGCATCTCATCCCGCAGGGCGTTGTCTTGGGAGATGTCCACTAGCTGGTACTGGATGCGCTTCCCATCCAGGATGCGGGTCACCTCGCTCTGCTGGGACTTGATCTGGGGGCAAAGGGCGGGCAGGGGTTAGTGAGCAGACTGGAGGGTTTATGGGAGGAACCCTGGGCAGAAAAAAAGGGAGTGTGGCCAGGAGCTTTTGTCCCCCTGTCCCGCTCCACGCCCTAGGGGAGGGTTCTGGCCACTAGGAGTTGGGAGGAGGAGTCAGGATTGTGGTGGTGTGGAAGGAGAGAGGGACCACCAACCATGAGGAGGGGAGTTAGAGTGAACGTAAGTGAGATAAATTAAGGGTGGGGAGAGCCAGGAGCTCGGCAAAGAGAAAGCAGGGCAGGCCTGGGTGGAGACGGGTAAGGCGCCACCTCCGCCCCCAGGTACACACACACACACACACACACACACACACGGAGAGGAAGGGCAAGATAAGGACATGGTCAAGGCTCAGCCTGGTAGTGGGTGTTCAGACGACCCAGGATGCCCGAAGGAGGTGTTTAGGATGGGGCCAAGAAGCCTGCCCCCACCCAACTCAGGAGGCCGTGTCCAGCACCTCGCCGCCCCCGCCCTGGGGGCGGGTCCCAGGCGCCGGGTCCAGAGCAACAGGACCACCACCAGCGCTCTACCCCAGGGCGCGCACTCACTTCGCGGGAGCCGGTGACCGACGTGCTGTAAACGCGCAGGCCGCTCATGCTGCGGATGGGCCGACGGGCCGACGGGCAGACGGGGTAGCGGTGGCAGCAGCTGCACGGCCTGGAGACGAGGCCGCCGCGCTCGGGAGCGGTTTCCTTCCTGCTCAGCCCGCGAGTCATAGCTCTCGGGACCAATGGGCGGCACGGACAGGCGCGCGGCCGGGGCGGGGCCTGCGCGACCCCGCCCCACGCAGCGCCGGGCCCCCTCCCGCCCCCCTTGGGGACCGGGCGCACCGAGGACCCCTGTCCCACGCAGGGCCGCCCTTTTCAGCCTTCCGAGCTGGGGCTGACAGTGTGAGGCTGGGGAGCGAGCTGACGGCAGGAAGGGCCGGGGAGGGCGTGGGTGAGGGTTTGGCAGAGGCCTCCCCTTCAGCCTCGCGCGGGTTTGCTGCACCCAACTAACTACCCACCCCCGGTGCCACGACAGCGCTGCTCCGCTCCGGGCTTTGAAGTCTTGGGCTGTTTTCAAACCTAAAGTTCCCCCGCTAGGGAGCTTCGCTTCACGGGATGCCCCCCGACCACAACACGCACACACTGCCTCTGATTAGAGATTTCCCCAGAGTTCATCTCCGCTCAGATCGGCAGGTTTAGACAAGTGAGGGTGGTGGCAGGAGACGGGGCCACACCCTCACAGAGCCATTTGGAGGCCAAGGTATGAAAGAGGTTTCTAGTTCTGGACTGGGTGGAGGTAGAGGTTGGTGTCAGGACTCCTGAGAGTCTGGGCCCTTGTTAAAGATACACTGCTGGTCTTGGGGTGGCCCCAGCCCCACCCCAACTCCTCGCAGAAGAGGGCACAGGGTGCAGAGGAAGCAACCAGCCCAACATTGGACCCCCAGCCATCTGTCTGGGGTTGGACATGACACCCCTCATTAGTCCTCCCAGGTCCAGGGCTCCGAGAACAGCCCAGGAAGACAACCCTAGCTCCTGGAGGCAAACACAGAGTCCTGCTTTGCCCTGGGGAAGCCACTTCCTTATAGCAACCCACAGGCAAAGACTTCCTCCTCAGAGGATTACTGAAACTCAATGACAAACTTGCTCTGTGACTCAGGGCAGCTTCACCCAACAGAAAGTGCTGTGGGAAGAGATCTTATCTGTCCCCACAGAAAGACAGAGGAGCAGAAGTGGTAGAAATAGACTTGAGGCTGGACCTGCCAAAGTTCCCTCCTTGCTGCTGTTTGGAGAACTTGGCTAAACACCCAGGCTTTGGCTCCAACAAGCCAAAGTGAGGGGTGGAGTACGAGCGGATGGTGATGGAAAGCAATGGTAAACCGAGGAGTCTGTTAAATTTTTATTTTGTAATCAAAATAGGCAATACAAACCAGTTGACATAACAAGGATTCATATAAATAACTGCTTATAAACTTTATGAGGAAAAATACCCGTGAGCATGGTGGCTGGGCTGCCAATACAGGGTGGAGACCAACCAGGCAGCTCTGCCTTTAGGAGGCAGGAGCCCAGAGGCTGAGGGGATGGCTGGGTGGGGCTGCTCTGAATGGAAGGGATAAGTCACTCCATAAATAAAACACAAACTTGTAAAAACGCTTATGAAGGAGTCTCATTCAGGCCAGGAGTGAGGTCCAGGATGCTGCCCTGCCAGCCCAAAGCTTAGCAAGAATCTCCCAATGGCTGCCTCTGGACTCCTGAACTACTCAGTGCTCCCCCTTCCCCACACACAGCCTGGCTTGGCCTGGCTCCAGATCTAGAGGAGGCCCGGGGCTGGCCCAACAACCAGATACAAACAACTACGAGATGCTCCCTCAACAAGGAGGCAAGAGAAACCAGAGGGTCCAAAGGCCCCGGAGAAACAACAAAAAACACTGAAAGTTGTACCTTAAAGCTGACCTGTACTGGGTACTCTGAACTCTCAAGGAGCCCAGAGCAGGAAAGGGAAAGGACCCCCAATCCCAAACACAAGAGAGGCACAAATCAGAAGGCCAAGCACTGGCCCCAGCCCCAGGGGGAAGGGGTGAGCAGCTTGATAGTTGCCCTGCGTTATCCTGGGGGAAAATCCTGCCCAAACCCAGAACCATAGAGGAGTGAGTTTGCACTCAAGGGGGCTACCTGGCCAGCCTGAGAACAAAGGAGAAAGGGCTGTGCTAACCACACGACCAGGGCCCCAAGGGCACAGGGCAACTAGAGTGGGGTCTCCTGTAAACGGGCATGGTAGCACAGATGAAGAAGCCCTGGTTATAATCCCTGGGCTCCCAATTCTAGTTAGTACTTTGCTAAGGAATAGATCACCCTGAGGCATCTATGAGAACAAGAGCCCTGAGGAAGAAGCAGTGGGACTGGGCCTAGGAAAACCCAGAGCCAGATCAGGTCCCAGGAAGGCTGGCACATGGGGCCTGAGAATTCTCAAATGGCCATTGTTACTGGTACTCAGCCTTTCCTGGCCCCTCTAAGGAACTCTGGGCATCAGCACGACCAAGGTATGGAGTGGGAATGAATGTGGAGCCATCCCAAAGGATGGAGAAAGGAGGTAAGCAGCCTGCTTGCCTTTGACGTCAGCCTGCAACTGGGAACAGTCTGTGAGGACTTCCCAGTCTACCTGCAAAAGTTAATTATTAACTCACCCTCAAAGGGTGAATCAGGATGACAGGACAAATGCAATCCAACAAGGCAAAGCCAAAGTGGGGCAGGGCAAACAAAATTCTCTAATCAGCCCTTGGCCCCAGATGCAGCTCATACCTCCCCTCCATCCCTTCTCTCTGGGAATAGCAGCAGACAGGAGGCAAGAGATTGTCAGGGCAGGACCTGCTGGACCGGGCTCTCAGCAGACCAGATTCTCCCTTGGGGAATACAGCCTGTCCCACCCCCAGCATTCCTCACTGTGTGACACAGTTTTCTCCCATGTCCTGGGCGTATCTGTCTGACATGGTGGTCCTTAAGTCCTCGATGTCACGGCGTAGCTGTTGAACCTCTTCTAGTTTCCTCCTGATCACATCCGGCTTCTGAAAATCTAGCTGAGTCCCTGCGTGCTGTGTAGCTGGGGAGGAGAGCATTTCGAGAGATTATTAGTAAATCACTCAGGAGACACTTTCCTGTGGAAAGCGCAGTATGGATATGCAGTGCCATAAGGCCTGTGGTCTTGGAACATGGCACTTTTTAAAAAACACCTAGGAATAATGGGCTGAAATCTTGCTGCCTAAGCGCCACATTTGTGTTTGTCCTTCACCCAGGTACCCCATAAGGATGCCTGTTTCCAAAACAGATTTACTGAACGTCTACTTTGCAAAACACATAAGCTCCCAGAGGGTGGTGACCAGGTCTACGGAGCCCAGTTCACACATTACCAGTAATGATGGGAAAGGTGGATAGGGGTGAGAGGAGAATGAAAGCCACTCTCTCCTGGGTCCCAGACTGGCCTGAGGACTCACAGTGAATGCCCAGGAGCAGGGAGAGACTGGGGTCATGACCCTGGGCCCTCTGGGTCACAATGCTACAGACAGCCTGCAGATCTTGAAGGCAACGGGCCAACTCCTGATGCAGCTCAAATGCCAGCTGGGCCGTGTCTGATGAAGATGGGGACCCTGATTGGGCCTCGCGCAGGTGTTCTTGGAGCGTCAGATTCTTCTCAATGAGGTCCTGGTTCTGTACTGAAAGCTGAGCAGACAGAGAAGCGAGCACATTAACCCAGGCCCAGGGAAAAGCAGAGTATCTGTGCATGAGTGTGGATATATGTATATATGTGTGTGGAGGGGAAGCTATGAGTCAAAGGCGATGTCCCCCCTCCTTGCACTCCCCTCTTCCCCCTCAATATCAGGCCTAGTTTCTCCTGCAGGTAGGTTGGGCCCACAGGGCTGCAGCATTGGAGGGGAAACTGCACCCCACCAGACTGAGTCAGCAGCCTCCAGGTTTCTGTTCAGGAACCAGAGAAGATACTCCCGCCCCTCGGAACTCTATCTGAAGCCAGTCCCTCAGCCAACTCTGTTAGCCAGGCTATCAGAGAAGGTTTAACGTGAACTGTGAAATCTGAGGAGACACTGGTTTCAATCTCTCCCTGCCACCCTGACAAAAGTGGCCACCAGCCAGCCGGATCAGAGTGTGTCAGAGGAATAAAGCAGGCAAGAAAGACAACAAGACAGCTAGTGGCCACTGGGTGGGTAGGGACGAGGGGGGGCTGAAGAAGCTGGGTACCTGGAGGACATAGTGCTGAAACGTGTCCTGCCTTTTCAATCCTTCACCTCAGTGGAGTCAGGCTTCACTACAGAGACCAGCTATTCACGTCTGTGTCTCTTTCCCTCCCTTTCCCAGAACAGCTTAATGCACACTCCTTCCCTTCCTACCTCTATTCTGTTTTAAAGACACTGAATAGACTTTCTCCTCCAGTCCCCACCCTTCACCCACACTGGGCCATGTGACAATCCTAGTTCTGGGAGACTCCTTCCTCAGCACTTGGACAGTGACCTTGGCCGCACCCTGCCGACAACTCTGTTTACTCCATGAGGATCACCATACCTTCAATCTTCTTGAACCCTTCATCCCCAACCCCACAAACCTGTGGCTGTGGGAATACAAAATAAGAGAGAGTGATCGTCCATATCCAAAAAGCATTCCTGGGTAATTACGGCCACTCAAAGGCTTAGGACCTTTAATATAAAGGATGATGCAATGTCCCTTCTTACTCCTCTGCCAAAAAAGCTTAGCAGGGACCTCCCAAACGTGGGGGCTCCTGTGGGAGAAGGGATCGGGAGGATACAGAGAAATCAGGTTTGTAAAGACAGTACCGAGAGGCCTAGCTGTTGCTGCTCACCTCTTTCACAGCTGTGCGCAGCTGCTGCAGGGCTGTCTCCCTCCTTTGGGCCTCCTCTTTCAGGGCCTGGCTTGTTCCTTCTTCTTGAGCCACTTCCTGCTCTAGGCTCTGCATCCCATGGCAAGGAGGGTGGGAGAACACATCAGGGGTAACAAGTCTACTTCAGACCATATCACCTCTGGTCTGGACTATATACATAGTTAAGCTCCACCCTGCCCACACACTGCTGCTAAGAGATTATTTTACAACAGCCCTGATCTGTGACTTCGCATCAAAACCCTTCTCTAGCCCTTGACCATGTAGCAATAGAGGCCAGCTCCTCAGCAGGGCATTCTAGGCCAGTCTGGCCCTTACTTACTTTTCTATCCTTATCTCTTTCTACCCTCCACACAGCCTCTACTCCAGTCACACTGAACGACTAACTGGCCTTCATCCCCAAAGGTTTACAGTTCCAATACTGTTGCTCACTCCTCTTTCCCCTTTGCCCAGAATGCCCCTCTGCTCTGCCAGAACCTTCCTTAATCTGCAAATTAGATCCAATTAATCCTAATATTGCCCTGCTACTCATATACCTCCATCATGGCTCATGAGTACATTTGTTGGCTGTGCACACGATTCCTCCCTCCACTAGACCATAACTTTCTTCAGGGCGAGGAATGTCCATTGAGTTGAGTTCAATTATTTATCGAGCAATTACTGTTGACAGGCACTGGGGATACTAAAAAGAATACCAAACAATCCCTGTCTTTGAGGAGCTCACAGCCAAATGCCCTTGACAGTATTGTATATTAAATGTTTTTGACAGAGATGAGAAGGGGTAGAGAGAGCCCTCTCTCGGGCACCTCATCTAGTTATAATGCGTGCATGCGTGCGTTTGTGTGTAGGGGTAGTCAGGGTCAAGAGAGGGAGGTATTTATATTTGTTATCTTCTGCCTCTCATTCTGGTTCATTCCAATTTCCCCCCAGTTTTGAAACTGACTTGAACAAATAAAGTATAAATAATATTTCTGAACTTTTCCATTTTGCATTAATAAAAAATTTAGCAGCCAAGGAAAACGTCTCACCACTATGAAACACCCAAGGTGACCATTTTGAATCCACCTAATTCCACCAAAGTCTCATCATGGGTAAATATGCTATTTTAAATGCTGTGGAACCTCAGAGTTCCAAGAAACATACTTTGAGATCCACTAAAAACTACTAAAATCCTGGGATTTTAAATGGATGTAGGGAATTCCCCGGCAGTCCAGTGGTTAGGACTCTTCACTTTCACTGCCGAGGGCCTGGGTTCAATCCCTGATCGGGGAACTAAGATCCCGCAAGCCGAGCAGCGCAGCTGATCATCATCATCATAATAATAAATGGATGTAAACACTCACTAGGCTTGACTATCTCCTTACAGGACTTGAAGTATGTGAACTAAATAGACCCACATAATGGCAAGGGTAGGACTGCAGCTTTCAGTTCTTCCTCAGTGGACGTGCATCTCTCCTGTTTGGTGTGAAAACCTCTGTTAGAGTCCAAAGAGAATCTGTACCTAGGATTTCTTGGAGAACCCAATTAAGGACACTCCTACTCTGGCCCAAAATAGAAACCAGGAGTTGTCTTTGATTTTTCCTTATTCTTCAACCTCCTACATTCTATCAGTCACTGATTCCTCTCAATTTTACCTCCTAAAATTCATTTAAATTTGTCCCCTCACAACTCCATCTTGCAATGCTGCCTTATGCATCATCCTTCATCATCTCTCACTAGGATTTCTGCTACAGTCCACTGGCCTCCAGCCTTGTAACTCTCCAAGTACCAATATTCTTCCACACTCAAGCCTGAGTTGCAAACCTGACCACATCACGCCCCAATTAAATACTACAGTAGATTCCCATCACCTACCTAAAGAACAAAAGCTAACTGAGTTGAACAGTCCCAGCCCTCCCATAGCCCAGTTCTCCATTTACCGCCTTACTTCAACAATACCAAACTGCTTGCAGCTCCATGTGCAAACCCTGCTGTTTCATGCCTTGATGTTCCTACCCATGCTGTTCCTTCTATCAGGAAATACCATCCTATCCTGTGCCTCCTCATCGACTGGCTAACCCTTCCTCCTCCAAGAAGGCTCACGAGGGCTTCCCTGGTGGTGCAGTGGTTAAGAATCCACCTGCCAATGCAGGGGACATGGGTTCAAGCCATGGGCCGGGAAGATCCCACATGCCGCTGAGCAACTAAGTCCGTGCGCCACAACTACTGAGCCTGCGCTCCAGAGCCCGCGAGCCACGACTGTGCCCACGTGCCACAATTACTAAGCCTGTGTGCTGCAACTACTGAAGCCCGCGTGCCTAGAGCCTGTGCTCCGCAACAAGAGAAGTCACTGCAATGAGAAGCCTGCACACTGCAACGAAGAGTAGCCCCCGCTTGCCCCAAGTAGAGAAAGCCCGTGTGCAGCAACGAAGACCCAATGCAACCAAAAATTAATTACTTAATTAAAAAAAAAAAAGAAGGCTCATGATCTCCAGAAACCCTTCCTTGACCTCCCTACTTCCACTGACTCTTCTATGCTCCCCCAGGATAATATGGATGCTCTAACAGTACTGTGCTAAAATCCCTTCCCAACAAGAATGTAGGCTAAAAGCACTGACTGGGTCTCATTCTTGTGCTCCTAACACCGAGTAAATTGCATGGCAGAGAATAGTGTTGGTTGAATTCTAGAAATTCCATCATTAAGTCCCGCCCACCATGTCCCAAGGACTCCAGCTCACCTGTACTTGTGAACGCAACTGATCAATCTTCTGCTGTTGCTTCTCCACAATCTGAAAGGCAGAGTTATCGAGGAAGGCTGTAAGCACATGCTGATAGGGAGGTCAGAGGGCAAGAGGCTGTACTAGGATCTGTGGTCTGGCTCTTAGCCCAACTGGCTACAGCCAGTCAATAGTGAGAACAGAGTGAAGACAAGTTAGCTCTACCTACAGAAAAATAACCCAGACTCCCTATCCTGGATAACTAGCTTCACACTCCTGTGCTCTAGTCACAAAGAGACTTAAACAAAGAGGAATGTAGTGTGGACCTATGACCACCATGGGGAAGTCGGGTGGAGAGAGACACCCTCACCCTGATGATTGTAGGCCAGTAGAATCAACTTCATATACAGCCAGTGTATATTCTGGTTCTTTGGTAAAGGACATGACTGAAAATTCAGTTTAATGAAGCTTGTCCTATCCAGGGCTATGACAGTTATCATTACTTATAGCTTTGGTCACACTGACTGTTCGAGGAGAGAACCTAAACAGGCCTAGTTTCCTGTCCTTTGAGACCTCAGGTACTCTCTGAACCATTTCTGGGTCTTCTTTTTTGCTGACCTTCAACCAGTCTCACTGCTAGGCCCCGAGCTCCTTCTTCTCTGCTGAATTAGAGGCCCCTCACTGGGTAGAA
Organism: Delphinapterus leucas; assembly: GCF_059928025.1. Taxonomy (NCBI): domain Eukaryota; kingdom Metazoa; phylum Chordata; class Mammalia; order Artiodactyla; family Monodontidae; genus Delphinapterus; species Delphinapterus leucas. Next base: position 170,186,743 of record NC_143129.1, read on the forward strand.
CTTTGCCCAATGCAAGAGGTTCTGAATAGGGCCTGAGCCATGAATGAAGTGCACCAAGCTTCAGTGTACTATTTTGGAGCATATAAATTTGGATATTCAGAGGCATGTCCTTCCCTAACGTTGCTTGCCAGTCATAAGGATGAATATCTAAAATGTAAATTTATTATGCAGGGATGACTTCTCAGAAAGAGAGAAAAACTCTGGGCAGCAGATCCTAGAGGGTTCAGGGTCAGAAATTCATGGTTCCCTACCAATACCCAATCTTTTCTTTCCTAAGCCTACCCCGTTACAGCCTGGACACCCTCAGTCACCTTTCGAAGGGAATCACATTCCTTCTGCCAGGACTCCATTTCCACTTGGGGACCTTCTCCCCATTGAGCTGTATCTTCTCCACTGGCCGCCTCCACACACTGCTTATCTTGCAGGCTGAAAAACAGTGGCCTCTTAAAGAACTCTGAAGTTAGAGGGATGTGGCTTTGATTCCTGATTCCGCTATTTACTGTATGTTTTGGGGCAAGACATTTACACCCTTCCAAGCCATAGGTGGGGATAATGTCTTAGGTTTGTATAACGTAGGGAGTGCCACACAGAAGCTGCTTGCTCAATCTATGCTAGTTCCATTCCCTAGAGGTCAGCATCTATACAATGTGCTACCAATTCTCTACCTGCCCAAGGTTTTTTTATTCTTTGTTTTGGTATTTAAAAGTAAACATTCATCACATGTATTTAAATTATAAAAGTCACACGTATACAACGCAGAAATTTTAGAAAATACCAAAAAAATCTTTTTTCTTTGCACATACAGTCTGGGGCAGACCCAGCTATGTCCCCTAACCTCGCTTCTGACTCCAACCAGTGGTCTCCTCCCATGGATCCCCACAATCACTTTCATCATGGCCCATCTGCTGAAATAAACAACAGGGTCACTGTGGCTGAATATGGGATGAGAAATCCAATCCATCCCATTAGCAGCTGGATTTGGTCCAAGAGGCTGCTGAGACACAGCCACTACATTTTCAGAAACTTCTATTAACATGGAGGAGGCTCCCAAGACATCCTGAGAGTACATTATGGCATCCTGTTTTGTTCTCAGAACCTGCTGTGGCAATCGAGAGCAATCCCTAGGGCTAAGGAGAAGAAACAGATGCTCCTGGTAGGCTTTACCTTGCAAGATTCAAAATGTGGATAACCTCCAGTCCTCAGCACCAGGATCTACTTTTGCAAATATAGAGATACTCATTTTCCAGTTTATGAAGTGCTCCCGTTCATTCAACACATACATATTCAAGGATTATTATCTAGTAGTATTATGCCAGGTACTGGATTGGAGCCTTCCAAAGGATACAGTGACAAATCCCACCCCACTGCACCACTATACCCCCCACATTCCATCTCAAAGACATAGTCCTTGTCCATAAACAGCTTTCCTATTACTTACAATCCAAAGAAAATGAAGCTCAGAGAAGTGATTTGCCCAAAGTCACACAGGTAATGAGTGGGGTAGCCAGGACCAGAACATAGCTCTCCACTCCTTTCCTCAACCCCACAGGGGTATTTACCTATGTCTAGTGGAGGAGAATTCTGCTTCCCTCTGTCTCAGGCTTTCCAGTTGAACCTCCTTCTCTCTGCAGGCTGCCTGGGTCTCCTCCAGCAAACTCTCCAGCTCAGTCACTCTCTCCTGCAGCTCTGTGCTCTTCAACTCAGAATCCTTAAGCTGAAAGACAGGATTCCATGATTAGGTCAACAGGCCAAGGAAGACTCTGTCTGGGTATCTCAAAAAAGTTGCAGTTCAGTTGTGATATGAGTGTGGACATGACTCCTTTGGGATCTTCCTTTCAGGAAGCCACAAGGTAACTGCATGCAGCAGAAGCTGAGAAAGCCCCCCTGCTTGGCCACTCCCTTCTTGCCCCAGGTATGCCCAGACATTGCTGCTACCTGCTGGCTCTGCTTCTGATGGTCTTCCAAGGTGGGCAGGTCAGCCAGGTAGCGTTCCAAGGTCTCAATACGCTGCTGCTTCTCCCGGTTCTGCTCTGATTCCTTCTGACATTTCTTTTTCAAATTATTGATATGTTTATCACGACCCTTGACCTATTGGGAAGAAATGTCGAGAATCTGTCTCCATTGACTCCTCTACAACCCTAAACATCAACTTTTTTTGAAGTGATGTCTTTGCCCTTAGGGCTATAAATGTTTTCCACTACAATGAATGCAGGAAGCTGATAAAATTTTGCCATTTGAGATTAGGGCATAAAATGCAGAGTTAACACACAAGAACTTTCTAATCAAGGGCAAGGAAGGGGGGCTCCTTTGGCAGTTTTCAAAAATTGGTAGCTCTACCGTATAATAAGGAATCTGGGACTTCCCTGATAGGCCAGTGGTTAAGACTCTGTACTTCCACTGCAGGGGGCTTGGGTTCAATCCCTGGATCCCTGGTTGGAAAAATTCCACATGCTGCACAGTGCAGCCAAAAAAAATTTGTCTGGTCTTTGTCCAGCTTCCTGGGAGGTAACTTCTAAACTCTTAGAATATCCCAAATAATAGAAAAGGAGTATCTTTGTTTTTCTTAGTGGACCAGAGCCCACCATAAATGCATTTATGCTAATGAGATGACCCAGAATGCAGACTGGTCACTATAAAGACCGATGGAGTTGAGCCCAACTCCCTGTGAAGAGGGGACAAAGACAGGAGATTGAGTTCAATCATGCCTACATAATAAAACCCCAATTAAAAATTCTGGACACCGAAGCTCAGTGGAGCTTCCTGGCTGGTGAACACATGGATGTGCTAGGAGGATGACATGCTCTGATTCCGAGGGAGAAAAGGTATAGAAGCCCTGCTTTGAGGACTTTCCCAGACCTCATCCTATTTGTCTCTTTATTTGGCTTGTCCTGATTTGTATTTTTATAACAAAACTGTAATCCTAAGTAATCCTGAGTTCTGAGTTGCTCTGGTGAATTACTGAACCTGAAAGGGTCATGGGAACCCCTGGATTTATAGCCAGTTGGTCAGAAGTATATAGGCAGTCTAGGGAACCCAAAACTTGCAGCTGGCATCAGAAGTAACAAATAAGCATAGTCTTTTGGGGGACCATGCCCTTAAACCTGTGGAATCTGATGCTAACTCTAAGTGGTCTGCATCAGAACTGAACTGCAAAAGTAAATATAACTGTATATACAGTAGACATACAGCCGGTCTGTTCTGTTCTGTTGAGATAGGTAATGCATTATTCCCTAAGCACCACATAGGATATAAAGCTAAGCAATCATCTGGAAGGGCTAATGAGACTCTAAACTCCTTGAGAGGAGGGGCTGTGTCCATTTTGCTTACTATCATATCCCCAACACACAGCACAATGCTTGGCACTGAGCAGGCAATCAATTAAGATTTGATGAATGGGGCTTCCCTCGTGGCGCAGTAGTTAAGAATCCGCCTGCCAATGCAGGGGACACAGGTTCGAGCCCTGGTCTGGGAAGATCTCACATGCCGTGGAGCAACTACGCCCATGTGCCACAACTACTGAGCCCGCGTGCCACAACTACTGAAGCCCACACGCCTAGAGCCCATGCTCTGCAACAAAAAAAGCCACTGCAATGAGAAGCCCGTGTACTGCAACGAAGAGTAGCCCCCCTTTCACCGCAACTAGAGAAAGCCCACACGCAGCAACGAAGACCCAACACAGCCAAAAATTAATAAATTAAAAAAAGAAAAGATTTGTTGAATGAATTTGTTGAAACTTTTTCTTCACTATTATGGCTTTTTCTTTGGCTCATGAAAAAGGAAGCTGGAGGAAGTAAGAGAAAGCAGAGAAAAGGTAAGGCAGATCTACTGATGCCAAAGAGGCACAGGCCTAATTTAATCCAAAGATAACACAGTACTAAGAGGGATCCCTGAAAATCAGTCAAAACCTTTACCCCAGGTACAATCTTTAAGCTCCATGTGATTCTCCAGATTCTCACATTTTAATATGCATCAGAATCACCTGAGAAGCTTATTAAAAATGCTGATAACCAACTGTGAATTAAAAAAATGGTAGACTGGCCAGAGATGTTTATCTTTTCTCTCTTCCAAAACATCTAAACAACAGGAGAAAAATAAAGTACTGATTTTTAAAAGTCAAAAGAGGAGACAAAAGTATACAAGATATTTCAACATGTTTTCAGAAGATAAAAGTAAATGGGGGGATAAATGACTTGGAGCAAAGGAGTTATAATCTGCAGTAGGAGTTACAGACAACTTGGAAAACAATGTGCCCTTCACAACCAGCAAGAACCCCTGTACTTGAAGCACCAGATACCTGAGGGAGGTATGTATCAGCCACAGACCTGAAAAATAGGGGGATTCACTAGAAGTCTATATTCAGGTTAGCTGGATACCATTCTCACCCTAGGTTTCCCCAAAAGGAGACTGGAGATTTATTTTCCGGAGAAAGCAACTGAGAGAGAGTCAAGCTCAGGGATATCAGTCACAGCAGAGAGAGAGAGACAGAGACAGAGAGAGAGAGTGTGTGAAGCACTGTGTTGAAAATAAGTATAAGTAAAAATCTATGTATAGAACTGTGGGACTTTAAACCTAATCTCCTTCTCAGTGTTGAGAACCCAAAGGCCAAAATCATTCCTGTCCCCAGTCTCCCCACCAGGCAGCAGGCTGAAGATTCTTTCCTAGACAGAGTGAGATGAGACATTCAGATACTGATATTTGAGGGTTCCCAAGTGCAAAGGGCAGACTAAGTCTGATCATCCCACAGGGAAGCCCACCGGGCAACTACCATGAACCCAGAGCTTCCACGCAGCTTTAAAATACCACTGATACGTTGTGTGGGGTTTTTTGTTTTTTTCTTTTCTGGCTGCAGCGCACGGCATGTGAGATCTTAGTTCCCCAACCAGGGATTGAACCTGTACCCCCTGTAGTGGAAGCGTGGAGTCTTAAGCACTGGACCGCCAGGGAAGTCCCTAAAATACTACATTCTTAAATATGAGCACTCTTTCATTCAAGGATCACCAAGCCTCTAACATGAAAGACACCAAAATAAAAAGACCTGAAGGAAACAAGAAACAACACTATGAGCAGATGCAGATATCCCAAAAGGTATAATCAATATCATCAGAGAAAAGATATTGCATTCATGAAACAAAAACAGCAAAAAATTCAATAAAAGAATACTATTCAGGGCTTCCCTGGTGGCGCAGTGGTTGAGAGTCCTCCTGCCGATGCAGGGGACACGGGTTCGTGCCCTGGTCCGAGAAGATCTCACATGCCGCGGAGCGGCTGGGCCCGTAAGCCATGGCCGCTGAGCCTGCGTGCCGCAACGGGAGAGGCCACAACAGTGAGAGGCCCGCGTACCGCAAAAAAAAAAAAAAAAAAAGAATACTATTCAGAAATATAGAGGTATGTATCAGGAGAAAGAAAGAAAAGAGTTGAGGACAGATAATTCTGTGGAGTGGGGCTGGGCACAGAACCACTAATTTTTACTATAAATATCTTGATATTTGATAACATGTTGGTTATTTAACTTAGATACATGTATTATTTTGATTAAAAGTTTCTTTTTTAATAAGCCTCTAAGTCTATGCTGTACCAATGGCACCAACATCACCTGGGAGCTTGTTAGAAATGCAGGATCTCAGGGCCCCCTTCCCTCCCACAACTACTGAATCTGTATCTGTATTTTTATCATGATCTCCAAATGATTCTTAAGCACATTAAAGTTTAAGAAACACTGCTTTAGCTGACTTTGATGCAAGTGGTCCAGAACTAAACATTATTTAACTGGTCCCCCAAGAACGTCTGCATTAGTGCAACCTGTGAACAGGACCAAAAGATTTAGCTCCTTCTATGATAACCAATCTCACCCTAAGCAATTCTAAGAGCACTGGCAAAAATGTTAAAACTCCCAAAATATCTGCATATATGGGATTCTTCACCTACTCTTTAGGTAGAGTGAGGAGAAACCAGGCTGAATGATGTGCCACAGGTACATCTTGCCACAGCACAATCTCGTATGACTGCCCAGGCTGATTTTCCACCCAGGCCAGCTGGTAGCCCATCACAACCTGGGACAGTGAGGGATTATACGGCTTTCCCTCTCTGTGGTAGTTTTGTGCAGATGAAGCAGAAAGGAGGGGTTCCATTTCTAACAGACCAATCCTGCATAAGAAGTCAATGTAGGGGGTTTCACCCAATTGGCTCCTCCAGGTTCCAAGAATAGGGGCCAGAAACAGCTTAGGGTCTGGCAGGAGAGGGCTGACTGCCAACTCCTTTGTGAATTAGAAAGCTATAAGCTCCTTAGCTCACCCTTTCTTCCTGTTTCTTCCCCTCCTCTGAATGCTTCTGCAATGCCACTTTGAGTGACTCTCTGATGAGCTGGACTTCAACTTCTGAAGCAGAGAGTTTCTTTTCAAGCTCCATCTTTTCTTTGCTCAAGGCTTCTGTCTTCTGTGCAAACTGTGCACGTAAGAAAGTGTTCTCTCGCTGCAATTCCTGCAGAGAGATTCTCAATATATAACTGTTCATTACCCTGACAGTCCCATACACGTTACTTATACCTAGTATACTTTGTGGTCAAATATCACCTTTCTCTAAGAATTTCTTTAAGCAGTGCTTCTCAAAGTGTGGTCCTAGAACTAACAGCTTCAGCATCACCTGGGAATTTGTTAGAAATGCAAATTCTTAAGCCCAACTCCCAGGCCCAGTGAATCAGAAACTCTGGGGATGGGTCTCAATAATCTGTGTTTTAACAAGCCCTCCAGGTGATTCAGATGCATACTCAAATTTCAGAACCACTAGCTTAAAGCAATACTTGATGAGTTGTAGTATAACAAAGGAATACAGGACACTGTATCAGAAGACCTTGGCTCAAGGCCTGGTTCTCCTCCACTCATTCTCTGTATGACTTCAGGCAAATTCTTCCTCCTTCTCGGGCCTCAATTTTCTCATCAGTAAATTAGAGGACCGAACTAGATTTTATCTAACGGCCCTTCTCACACTAACATTCTGATTCTACAAGATGGAACACTATCTTAACAGGCCCACTAGGTGGCAAAGCCAGTATAGTACTATAATCTGTCTAACAGACATCACTCAAAAGCCCAAATTACAGAAGAAGCTTGGCCAACTTCTTTTAGGGCTACTGACCTAAGTGAGAGCATGGTTTCCTTCAGTTGCTCCTAGACATGGAAGAATAAAAGTGGGAATGGCTCTAAATCCTGCATTACCTCTGCTTCCCCCTCCATTTGGCCAGGGCTGGTATATTAAGACTTCTCAAAGCATCACTCAGTTCTAGGGTCTTACTACGTACCTTGCTCTGCCTTCCTTTTCTCCCAAGTATGTCCTGATACCAAGGCACCTGGACTTCCACTTGATCTACCCTCAAGCCTTTTCTGCCCCCACAAGGGCAGAACAGGAGATGCTTTATAATTAAGATGTTTACTCTTTGAGGGCAGGGACACCTTATATCACTTGGTTCATTTTCTATCTCCTGGATGCCTAACAGTGCCAAGCACAGGGAAGATACTGGGTTATGACAAGCAGAATGCCATCCTGGCTGCCAAGGCTTACCTGCAGCCTCAGCAAGCAGACATCCCCAAAGGGGGCAGGGCGGCCCAAAAGAGCACTGTGGACTTGTAGTTCGCTCTCTCGCACTTTCTGCTCCAGCTGAGAGATATGTTTCCTCTGCCTGCAAAAGCCGGAATAGAATGAGGTCCAGGGTCCTGACACAAATCCACTTGCAATATGAGCCCCCACTTTCCTTAGGTACAAACCACACTTTGTAAGCAAAGACCTTGGATTCTGGTCAGTGCTGTTTCCTGAAGGAGGAAGAGCAAATGAGAAAACTGACAGGGGAAATGAAGAAAGATCAGCTGCGAAGAGTCAGCTGCCTCCTTTAGGCACTCCCCACAGCCCCTGCAGAGATATGCAACTGGCCTATCACATTACTCACATACTGGACTAGGCTGCTTACTGACCTAGCTCTACCATGAGGCAAGGCAGGGTCCTAAACAGAGGAAGATGCACTGCCCTTGGGAAGACCTCCTTAGTGGGGGCTGGGACAGCAGAGGCTAGCCCTATGACACCCCTTGCCCCCTTACTTGTCAATAAGGAGCTCCTTTTCCTTCAGAAGGTTTTCATTACTGTTCAAGATGCTGATCCACTGTGCTGGGTCTAATGTGGGCAATGAAGGAGAAAAAGCAGCAGGATGGTGGCAGATGGCTCCATTCTGAAGCTGAAAGACAAGCAGGCCCAGAGCAGCTTAATCTTGACCTATAGGCACCTGAAAACACCTGAGCTACAGCTGGGTCTGCAGTCAAGGCTTACTTTGGCTCAGTCTGAGAAGGCCCACTGTTTATGAAATAATTTTAGCTCTGATGTATGACTGGAAAGAACCTGCTAGGAAGACTTCTGCCAGCTGGACACTCCCTGCTCAGAAAGGCTCCAGTTTCTAAGAAAAGGTCAGTTGTCTTTCATTATCTGGCAACAGAAGCTAAACAGGAGCTAAGATGTCCTCACCAACCAGGAAAGGAGAATGTATCCTGCTTCCTTTCTTCCCATTCTTAAGCAGCACAAGGACTTTTTTTTTTTTTTTTTAAACCCAAAAGTGTTATAGTGGAAAGAACCTGGGATTCAAAGATAGTTTTTGAACCCTAGAACTCTGCCACTCACCAGCTCTGTGACCCTGGACAGATTACTTATTCTAAGAAACTGGTAAATCTCTCCATTTACCTCATCAGAGTGCTATAAGGATTAAATAAGACTCTGTATGTTAAAGTACCTAGCCTAGTGACTGGTACATAAATACATACACACACAGTCAGTGTTGGTGTCCTAACTCTGGGTCTCCCTTTATAACCCTCTGCTTTGGAGAAACTATCTGGTGTTTAATTAGACCACCAACAGATTTGATGACACTCACAAGACTTCATTTCCTAACTACAAACATCTTTCCTCCTTTTTACAAATGCTTTCTTTGGAGTCAAAACTTATAGGACAAAACCTATACAGTTCTATGATCAGCACAGAAACTGCAAAATCCAAGGGAAGAAGGGTCTCTACCTGCATTTGTTCCATCTGTAAACGGATCAAATCCAGCTGCTGCTGACAAGTGCTGAGCTCACAAGATCGCTCACGGGGATGCCAAGGGTCAGGATTCAGTTGCCACACCTGAGAAGGTAGAGGCTTGGCGAGCCCAGGAGCAGGCTGGAGTCCCAAAGGAAGAACCCCGCTGCCACTAGGGTGTGGTCCATTCCGCTCACATACCGCCCCACTGCCTGGTGCCTTCTTGGTCTCAGGCAACACTCTGTATAACTCCTTGTTTGTGTCGGTTCTTGGGTTGTGGAAGGAGGCTCGGTAGTGGGGATCTGAATAAAGCGTCTCCATCACTGCCGACTGATTGAGGGTAGACTCCATATTTGGAATATCAAACTTCCTTGCCTCTTCTTCTCTTTCATGGCCCACTGCTGGAAACCAGGACTGCTCAACTCCATTCTCTCCAGCAGCACCACAAAGATACATGAAATCTCTAGATAGGCCTGGAGAACGTTTCATTGCACCGAGGTCTCCATTTCTTGTCATCCCCACACTTTCAGTCAACCCTGACAAAGGAAGTTTGGAAGAAGAGGGTCCGGCAGGAGAATTTGGCTTGGCAGGAGAGGTCCCCAAAGTAGAAGGCATCACATGGGCTGTTGGAATGGTTACGTGGCTTTTGATGGGCTGGAAAGAAGGACTGCTACTTGAGCTGCAAAAATCTGCGGAGAGAACAGTCTTCCGTAAGTCAAAATAGAGGCAGCAAGCTTTCTTGACTTTGGCTGCTATGCCAGACATTCTCTGCTTGTCCTAAGACCACGCAGAAAGGGCACTGTCATCACAAGTATCAGGCAAAAAACACAGCAGCCTAAACAGGAGATGTGTGTTCTAGGACCTCAAATGCCATTCACAAGGCAAACCAACAAAAGGCAACACTGGCTTCGCTTTTAACTTATACGCTGTCCTTTGTATTTGAATAAAAAATCCTGCCAGTCAACAAAGCTGAAAATGGAACTTAAAAAAAAAAATCACTTACTTAAGGGAAATGGATTAGATCCTACTCTTCTAAGAGCTGGGTAACTCTAAGCTATAATCCAATCTAATAAAAATGTCTTTTCCAAGGGCTGCCAGAATCCTCTGTGATCTCCAAAAGCTCCCCTGTGAAGGTGAGCAATGAATCTAAACTATCCGAAAAATAAGGCGAACTGGATAGTGCTGCTTTGTATCTAGGGCAGGGAGCACAGCATCTGAATCAGGATTCTGTTCTCTCTCCCACACACCAGACCTGACTGCCAGGATATGTGAAGTTATTCTTAGTAACTCTCAGGTTTCATTCTAGCACAGTGAGCACTCTCAAGTGGTAAACAGTGAAATCCTCTTTTTTATATTTTGCCTTTTATTTACCCACTTGTTTGTATACAACTGTGATTTTTCACTTTCCTTCAGACTGGACTTATGTTTCCTTTAGCTCCTGCCTAGTCTTGGGAAACAACTCGCTGATTGGCCCTGCTGTAGAAGGTTCACATTTCTACATATTTCCAACTTTCAAGTGCTACTCTGAAGAGGACTACAAGGTCACAGAATTAACACAGGACAGTGGGCTGCAAGTGAAGAACAATACAGGAATATGAGGAAACACACACGTTACCTTCAGCAGGCAGAAAACTGAGTGAGGGGGACAAGGAATATAAACGTCTTCCTTTTTCAACTATGTCTAGTATTCTTTTCCAAACTAAGCATGTCTACCACGGAGAAGAGTAGACCTCCGATTTGTTTCTTTTCATTTTCCATCAACCAACACAGAACACACTCAGCTAATGAGGACAGACACTAACCTTTTCCAGAATTATATGAGTATAGATCACCTATCATCTTCTCATATGGGTTTGTAAACAGCTCTTTAAAAACACAGGCAAGAGCTTCCCTGGTAGCGCAGTGGCTGAGAGTCCACCTGCCGATGCAGGGGACACAGGTTCGTGCCCCGGTCCGGGAGGATCCCACACGCCGCGGAGCGGGTGGGCCCGTGAGCCATGGCCGCTGAGCCTGCGCATCCGGAGCCTGTGCTCCGCGACAGGAGAGGCCCGCGTACCGCAAAAAAAAAAAAAAAAAAAAAAAAATAGACAGGCAAGCCAAATTATCCCTTATAATATATGCATAGTCTCTAATTTCCTCTACTCAGATGATCGTGGGATATATAAAATGCCATACTAAGAACAAACAAGAAACAAAACAACCAGTAATTTTTGATGACATGCATCAGTTTCTCAGGACCAAGAAAGGACACTTCAGAGTCAAAGGACACAGTTTTTGATGTCCCAAAACTTAAATACAGAACTAGTCAACAGGGTTAAGGTAGACTGGTGGTGATGAAGACTTCTAAGACTAGTAAGGTCTCTATTTGAAATCTTCCATAATGGCACCATAATATCCACTCTCACCAAGTGTCCCCACTCCCAAAATATAATTATGGAACAGAGGACAGTAAGACTGTGGTTGTGAGGGCTGCTACTATGCTGAACTCAGCAACACCTCCTTCCATTCTCCATCCACAGCACCACTCTCTCTAAAGACTCACCAAATTGTTTTGAGCCCATAATGCCTAGCAGTAATGGCAAAAACAAAGCCAAGAAGAAAGGTACCAGCTGCCCAAGAGAATATGGTTTTTCTAATTTTCTGGTGAGTGTGGTCCACCTACGGATGATGAAGTGAGGTCTTTGGCAGCATTTGTCACTTTTCTACTGGGTTTATCTATTCATATTAAGGAAACTGTAATCCTCAGAAAGTGCTATAAAATGTCAAGTTACATCACACTTGCTAAGTCTGGTTTGTGTTTTAGAGCATTCTGAAACGAAATGGCAACACATTTTCAAAAGGGTCACTATCATCTACAATTTTCAAAGGCTTTCCAAATTTAGTGTATGGGATACATGATTTTTATGAGAAGTTTACAATTCCCCAAATCACTGGGTTTTTGCCACTTCAAGGATATATTTCTAAATCTCTCCTTTCCTCAAACACACTCCCTGCCCCTCAACCCCCATCCCCGCCAAAAGCAATTTGTTCTTTCTAGCAACCTCCCTTTCTTGGTAAGGGGTAGACTTAGCTATTGCTAAATTTTGATCACTTCTGCCTACATCACTTACTGGTTTATGAAGTATGGTAGTCTGAATTAAGCCAGTGACAATTTCAGTCTTTATCAAAAAACTGAAAGCCTTCTGAGCTCTCCAGTACCCACCTCTATCCTGTCCCTTGAGAATCTTCAAGGTAAAACACCTTAGAGAAGGGTAGAATCAAAAGCCTAAATGGGGAATTCCCTGGTGGTCTAGTGGCTAGGACTTTGCACTTTCACTACCGTGGACTGGGTTCAATCCCTTGTCAGGGAACTAAGATCCCACAAGCTGCACAGCGAAGCCAGAAAAAAAATAAACCCCTAAATGTCCATTGACAAATGAATGGATAAAGAAGATGTGGTACCTATATACAATGGATTATTACTCATCCATAAAAAGAATGCAATAATGCCATTTGCAGCAACATGGATGGACCTAGAGATTATAATACTAAGCGAAGTAAGTCAGACAGAGAAAGACAAATATCACGTGATATCACTTATATGTGGAATCTAAAAAAATGTTACAAGTGAACTTATTTACGAAACAGAAAACAGACTCACAGACTTAGAAAACAAACTTATGGTTACCAAAAGGGAAAGGTGTGATGGGGAAGGGAAATTAGGAGTTTGGCATTAACATATACACACTACTATAGATAATTAATGGGCTTCCCTGGTGGCACAGTGGTTGAGAGTCCGCCTGCCGATGCAGGGGACGCGAGTTCGTGTCCCGGTCCGGGAAGATCCCACATGCCACGGAGCGGCTGGGCCTGTAAGCCATGGCCGCTGAGCCTGCGCGTCCGGAGCCTGTGCTCCGCAACGGGAGAGGCCACAACAGTGAGAGGCCCGCGTACCGCAAAAAAAAAAAAAAAAAAAAAAAGATAATTAATAAGAACCTACTATATAGCACAGGGAACCCTACTCAATATTCTGTAATAACCTAAATGGGAAAGAATTTGAAAAAGAATAGATATATGTATAACTGAATCACTTTGCTGTACACCTGAAACTAACAGTAAATCAAATATATTCCAATATAAAAAAATTTAAAAAAAAAGAAAAAAAAACCCAACGAACTATATTTTATACCAGTCATAGGTGTTCTTGTCAACTGCACTCCAAATAAACCAAGCTACATTCATGAACAAAGTGAGCAAGAAATAAGATTAAGATAAAGATCACGGTATATATCAAACACGGCAGAAAAGACACCTTACACTCTTTTAAAAGAAACTTCTAGACCGATGGCTTTGGCCACTACGTCAAGGCTACTACAATTTAAAAAGAACACACTACCAGGAATTCCCTGGCGGTCCAGTGGTTAGGACCAGGCACTTTCACTGCCAGGGGCCCAGGTTCAATCCCTGGTTGGGGAACTAAGATCCTGCAAGCCGTGTCACACGGCCAAAAAAAAAAGATGGGCTTCCCTGGTGGTGCAGTGGTTAAGAATCCACCTGCTAATGCAGGGGACACAGGTTCCAGCCCTGGTCTGGGAAGATCCCACATGCCGCAGAGCAACTAAGCCCATGCACCCCAACTACTGAGCCTGTGCTCTAGAACCCACAAGCCACAACTACTGAGCCGGCGTGCCACAACTACTGAAGCCCATGTGCCTAGAGCCCGTGCTCCGCAACAAGAGAAGCCACTGCAACGAGAAGCCCACACACCAAGTGAAGAGTAGCCCCCACTCTCTAGAGAAAGTCCCTGCACAGCAGTGAAGACACAACACAGACAAAAATGAAAATAAATAAATTTATTTAAAAAAAAAAAGATGGCTTCCCTGGTGGCGCAGTGGTTGAGGGTCTGCCTGCCGATGCAGGGGACGCGGGTTCGTGCCCCGGTCCGGGAGGATTCCACATGCCATGGAGCGGCTGGGCCCATGAGCCATGGCCGCTGAACCTGCGCATCCGGAGCCTGTGCTCCGCAGCGGGAGAGGCCACAGCAGTGAGAGGCCCGCGTACCGTAAAAAAAAAAAAAAAAAAAAAAAAAAGAATGTACTATGCAATTAATATATATATTTCCCCAAAGGAATAAAAAGCACACATCGAGTCACACACAATCTGTGTAACAATTTGACTGAATGAGATATAGCCAGTCAATTCAATGGGGGGAAAAAATCTAGACCATTGTTTGATTTTTGTAAGTCCTATTATTTAGTCAGAATGAAAAAGGTCCCATGACTGCACATGTAGACAAAACCTTAACAAGTCACAGCTACATTGACAGTTAACACTTTTGATTACACAAGTGATGGAAAGAACAATACAGGTGGGAGATCTGAATCTGATAACTAGCTGTGTGACATCAGGCAAGTTACTTAACCCCTCAGGGAATTTTTGCTACTCACCTGCAAAAAACTGGATTAAGTGATTTTTAAAGTTCTGTCTACCTTAAAGTCTATGATTCCATTAACTCAATATTTATTGACACTGGGCCCATATACACACAGCTGTCAAACTATTAAAATTAAATCCCAGGGACTTCCCTGGTGGTCCAGTGGTTAAGACTCCCCACTTCCACGGCAGGGGGCGTGGGTTCCATCCCTGGTCAGGGAACTAAGATCCCGCATGCCACGTGGTATGGCAAAAAAAAAAAAAAAAAAATTAAATGCCAGGTGTCCAGGAGTCAGTACTAGTAGTAGATGTAGTTGATATGTTTGTTTTTCTCCTTTTCATTCTTCTTTTATTTTTTCCAAACATTTCTTTTTTTTTTAAATGCTTTACTGAGATACAGTTCACATACTGTACAACTTTCACCCACTTGAAACATACAATTCAATGGTTTTTAGTAATTCACAGAATTATGTACCCATCACTACAATCAATTTTAGAACATTTTCATCACCCCCCAAAGAAACCTTTTTACCCTTTAGCAGTCATGCTGCATTTACTCTAACTTCCCTAACCTTAGGCAACCACTAAATCTATTTTCTATCTCCCTACAGATTGGCCTATTATGGATATTTCACACAATATGTGGTCTTTCGCGCCTGGCTTTTTTACTTAGCATAGATGTTTTTAAAGTTAATCCAGTTTGTGGGGGGTATTGGTACTTCATTTCTTTTTACGGCTGAATAATATTCTATCATATGGATATACCACATTTTACTCATCTGTTTGTCAACTGATAGACATGGGGTTGTTTCCAATTTTTGGCTATGAAGAATAACACTGCTATGAACATTTGTGTACAAGTTTTTGTGTGGATGTATGCTTTCATCAATTCTCTCGCGTATATATACCTAGACTTGCTGAGTCATAAGGCAACTCCATGTTTAATAAGGAACTGCCAAACTGCTTTACAAAGCAGCTACAACATTTTACATTCTCACCAGCAATGTACAAAGGTTCCAGTTTCTCTACATTCTCACCAACGATTGTTATTATCTTTTTGATTATAGCCATCCTAGTGGGTGTGACATCAGATGCACCAAGTACCAAGGTAATTAGTTTTGTGACTTTAATCAACTCATTTAATCATTTTGAAATTCAGCTCTCTCATTTGTAGATTGGAAATAAAATATTTCATAGTTTTTAAAGGTATTAATGAAAAAATGTAGAAAAAAATTTAGCACAGTATGCATCATAAAGTATTTGATAAACAGTAATTAATTATTATCATTAGGTTTTCTGCCCTCCTAGGAACCCACCATCTAAATGAAGAAACAAAATACTCTTGTAAAGTACAGCCTGACAGTTAATACTTAAGTGCAAAAACAAGTGACAGAAAAAAATAAAGATATAAAATTGCAAAAAGGAAGATCAGTAATGGGAGGAAGAAATTGGAAAAGCTTTTTCAGACGTGTCATTAAATCATAAGATAAGATAAGCATAGCTGGGAGGGGCAAGAGGAGATGAGAACAGCACAAAGGGGCCCAGATTAAAGAAGGAAAGAGCTCAAGTAACAACAACAAAAAAAGGTTCTGCACGTAGCATAGTTAAGACAACATACCTGGTGACAGTAAGAAATATGTTTGAATGGGATAGGGCCATATCACAGAATTGGGGACTCTGACCTTTATCCTCCAAGTAAAAGAAACAACTGAGGATTTGCAGGAAAGGGAAACTATGAAATCAGGCTTTTAGAAAGATTAATCTGGTAGGAGAGGGAAAGACCTGATGCCAAGAAACCTATTAGAAAGTTGTTTCAGACAGGACAAACAGTAGAAGTTGAGAGAAAGGGACCGGCTGTGAGGAGCATAGGATAAGAAGAATCAAGAAGACTCCTTGACTGAATGGATTGACTTATGAATACTCTGGAAATGACAATATATGTGGAATACAATTTGAAATTGACAACACATTTTGGTAATCAAATCATTAATCCAAACTTACCCTCCGCAATGTCTGAGCATGATGTGCCAATGGCTGTGTCCCCACTGTCGGCTATACTTGAACAGCGGCTGAAGCGGCTCCGAAAGGCCTCCGAGATAACTGGGGTCTGCCATTCAGTCCCCAGGGAACCACCCCTCTGAATCACATTGGAACCTGAAACAAGTGGCATTTCCCACCTTTAGTGTGAACCTGCTCAGGTAACCCCACAAGACTTTTTAAAAAATCGCTTAAACCTATTAGAGAGTAGTGGCACCCCACACCTTTCTTTCTCCTGTGCCTATTTCAGCTACTCTGAATTAGTTAATTTTAGGGAGTTTTTTTTTTTTTAATAAGTTTATTTATTTATGGCTGCATTGAGTCTTCGTTGCTGCGCACGGGCTTTTCTCTAGTTGCGGCAAGCAGGGACTACTCTTCACTGCAGTGCGTGGGCTTCTCATTGCAGTGGCTTCTCTTCTTGCAGAGCATGGGCTCTAGGTGCACGGGCTTCCGTAGTTGTGGCAGGCAGGCTCAGTAGTTGTGGCTTGCAGCCTCTAGAGCGCAGGCTCAGTAGTTGTGGCGCACGGCCTTAATTGCTCTGCGGCATGTGAGATCTTCCTGGACCAAGGCTCGAACCCGTGTCCCCTGCATTGGCAGGCAGATTCTTAACTACTGTGCCACCAGGGAAGCCCAGTTAATTTTAAATGGAAATAGCATAAGAGGTGAGAATGTTCAAAGACAGAAATAAAAACTACCAAGAATCCAGGGGTACTGGGACAGTAATAGTTAATAGCAGCTCCATTCTTTGCAATCTAGAAGCCACAGCACTTTACAAACATGATCTCATCTACCTACTCACTGAAAAGTATTATAACCCCTAGTTGGCAGAGGATAGAGCTGAGATTTGAACGGAGGTTGTTCTGATTCCAATACCCACATTCTTTCCTACAGGATTTCCTACAGGTGCTTTTGGCATTCTGGGCCTGACAATTCTTCAATGTATAGTCTACATATTACAGGATGGTTAAGCATTCCTAGTCCCTCCCCGTCAACTAAATGCCAGCAGCAGCTCTCACTCCATCCCATCATCACTATAAAACCTGAAAACATCCCATATGTTCCCAAATGCTCTGCAAGGTAACAGGCAATCCAGTCCCCTGCTGAAAACCACTGCTTTGACTGCATCAGTGTACCCTTGTGGTTAAGGTAAATCCAGATCAAGATGAGTCTTATAAGTTAATCTGAAGAGTTTGTGGGGCGGGGGCAATGCAAAGAAACTACTAAAGTTTCTGAGCAGATAAGATGAAACAAGACTGATGAGATTTATTTGACTTTATCAGCTTGCTGTTTGAGGGCTGGGAGATACGAAGTGTTCAATAAATACTTGGTTTACTAATATACTAGCAAAGAATTAAATTCAAATTATTTTTTAAAAACCACTGTAATTTTTCTAAACTTTACCTGATGATCCATGTAAACAAACAAACAGGTAATGGTAGCTTCTTATCCATTTAAAGCGTCAGAGTTTGAGCTGAAATCAGAAAATGTGGTTCTACAGACTCTATGGTTTAGCGGGAAGCAAATGATATTTGAATTTAGTGCTTCTCTCATCTTTTTTTTTTTGTGTGTGGTACGCGAGCCTCTCACTGTTGTGGCCTCTCCCATTGCGGAGCACAGGCTCCGGATGCGCAGGCTCAGCGGCCACGGCTCACGGGCCCAGCCGCTCCGCGGCATGTGGGATCTTCCCAGACCGGGGCACGAACCTGCGTCCCCTGTATCGGCAGGCAGACTCTCAACCACTGCGCCACCAGGGAAGCCCTTCTCCCATCTTTTGAACCTACTTTCTTCTACAGTTGCTCCTTTTTTTTGCTACCCTTACTTCTGCTTTCTACTGAAGACAACCTCACTTTCCCCAAGAACTCCTTTTATTCTTTGGGTCTCAGTGGACTGCCTGATTTGAAAGAATCTATATACACACAGTAATTGGTAACAATTTCTTTTTTTTATTAAATTTTTTGGCTGTGCCGCGTGACATGTGGGATCACAGTTTCCCCACCAGGGATCGAACCCGCATCCCCTCCATTGGAAACCCAGAGTCTTAACAGATGGACTGCCACGGAAGTCCCTGTAACAATCTTTAATAGAAAACACAGCCAAAAATCAGAGCATCTGATCAGCATAAGATTAGCCAGTGTTACTATACTAAATTAACATAATTCTAGCCAGAAGCAAAGAAATTTGACCTCGTGGTGAGTCTATATGGCATTATCTCTCTAGTCAGTGTACAATTTGTCAGGTCTTTTGAAATAGTGAAAATCAATGGAGGGTCTCGATTACCATGTTCCTGGCCTCCTACTGGAAATCACTCCCTGTTACTACTACTAATCTTCTTCACCACTACCACTTTTCTGTTCACCCACTCCATACATCAATTCTAAAAGTGATATTTGCTAAAATAAAAATATGTTTTGGTGTAGTTATAGAGACTATGATTATTTCAAAATTCAAGTCTGAAAGCTGGTATCACGTCATATCAGCAGCATCCTTATCAAATATTAAGACCATTATCAATCAAATGAGAGGCTACTGGGCTTCCCTGGTGGTGCAGTGGTTGAGAGTCCGCCTGCCGATGCAGAGGACACGGGTTCGTGCCCGGTCCGGGAAGATCCCACATGCCGTGGAGTGGCTCGGCCCCTGAGCCATGGCCGCTGAGCCTGCGCGTCCGGAGCCTGTGCTCCGCAATGGGAGGGTCCACAACAGTGAGAGGCCCGCGTACCAAAAAAAAAAAAGTACGAAATGAGAGACTACTGAAAACAAAGCCATCAGAAAAGCAGTGAGCTTTGTTAGGAATTTCTACATTCCAAGAAGGTGCACTATACACATAAGTGTCATAAGAAATTGTATAATTCAATCCTAAGACAGTGCGTGGCACATAGCAATGTTCAATAAATATTTGCTGAATGAACCTTGAATTGATTCAACAAATGCTTTTAGAAGTGCTTATTATATGCAAGGCAGTATGCCTAGGAGAACATATCTACCAAATGTCTGCTATAAGGCACTGTGAGATTTTTCAAGTTAAAGAAAACATACCATTAGTTCCATCAAATGTACTCTTTCTTCATAAATCCCCCCAAATTCAAAAGTTATTTTTCTAAAATGCTACTTCCTATTTGAATATACCATATCTACTTAATATTGTCTATTGAGTATATGTATATATTTACATGTTTTAATATATATATTAAATACATACACAAACTTTTAACATATCAACTTAGGATATCTACTGAGCTTTCAAAACCCTGTAAATCCATTCTAGAGATAAATTCCTGAGTCTCTAGTGACAACACAAGTGAGACTGTTGGCATCCAAGAAGAATTCCAATCTTTGTGGGCTAACAGATGACTGACCCACCCACAGGACTACAAAGACAACATAGAACACAGTAATTTATGCTGTGTTTTTCTGATTTCAAATGGAACTATCTTCCAAAGTCACTTTGTTCCAATCCTTTATGTGTCCTCCTCTCCCAATCAATCACGTGGTCTTGCTGGAAGCTACACAAGACCAGAGATAAATAGTTGTTCTCTCAGAGAGACCTATTTTTCTATTCAATGTAGCCCCATGTCATTTTTGTTCTTTAAGCGTCAGCCTTTCAGTGAATGCTTGTTTGTTCAGTATTTCCTTTTAAGGAAATTTCTGTTATAAAATAATAGATCAAAGGTCATAATTTAACCCAGAAAACTTTGACTACTCACCTGGTGATGTGGCATGAGAGAACCGCTCACTTGGGTATTTCTCCTGCATGGCCATCAAGAGTTATTTGAGCCAGCTGTAGAATGAAGGAACCAGTCAGACTCGCCACTATCTTTTAATTCCCTGTAACTTGTTCTCATTCAGCTGAAACTGTCAAAAACACACAGAGTATTCAAGTATTCTTCCACATGTTTTACTCCTGAGGATGTTTTTTTAAGGCAAAGCAACTCCCAATATTCCACTCTACTTCTCCTGAAGCAAGAAGAAAAAACCTAGAACCAAACAGAGATTCCCAATACTGATCCTATTAGGTCTAGAGCCCATCCAATCGTTGCAAAAATTTAAAATAATGTTACTTTTAATTAACAAACATTGCCATGGATCTACTTACCCATGGGAACAGGATGGAAGAGTGAGGTGGGAAAAAAACTAAATAACCAAACCAACAGTGAAGTATTATAACTTCAATTATGATTAACGTAAAATGAATTCCCCGATTCCTTCCAGTATTGAAAGTTAGTCATATGATGTACAAAGATAGATTTTTTGGTCATAAGCAGAACCTCAATACTCAGCTGGGAACATGAGGTTTTCTTCCCATTACCCCATTCCTTAAAACATTTATATTTATTCTAATGGTAGGTTCTGAGAATTCAGCATAAGTCTGATTACTATCTATGTAAATAAAAGCTTTAATTAACTGTAACTAATAATAGCAAATAATAATAATATCTTGTAAATGCACAGTAACTGAGAGGCAGTACAGAGTAAGAGAAGTGGTTCAGAGTATTGACTTTTTTTTTATTATAAATTTATTTATTTATTTATTGGCTGCTTTGGGTCTTCATTGCCGTGCGCGAGCTTTCTCTAGTTGCGGCGAGCAGGGGCTACTCTTTGTTGCAGTGCGTAGTCTTCTCATTGTGGTGGCTTCTCTTTGTTGTGGAGCACAGGCTGTAGGCATGCAGGCTGCAGCAGCTGTGGCATGCGGGCTCAGAAGTTGTGGCACGCGGGCTGTAGAGCGCAGGCTCAGTAGTTGTGGCACAATGGCTTAGTTCCTCCGCGGCGTGTGGGATCTTCCCGGACCAGGGCTTGAGCCCGTGTCCCCTGTGTTGGCAGGCGGATTCCTAACCACTGTGCCACCAGGGAAGTCCCCAGAGTATCGACTCTTGATCAGACAGTTCGGGTTTGAAGCCCGACACGAGCAACATATTAGCTGTGTAACCTTGGGCAAATTTCTTAATATCTTTGTGCCTCAGTTCCTTCATATAAAAATGAGGATAAAGCCAGGACCTAATTCATTCTAATTCATTTATAATTAACTTACAATGGTGCCTGACACATATTAAGTGCTTAATTAATGTTTTTGTTATACTTGGCATATTAACAGTTTATGTTAATAAAAAGTGACACAGTACAGTCCTCAGAAGATAAAGTACGAATTTAGAAACTCTGAATTTATAAGAGCCCCAGAAGAGTTTGGGATAAACCCTGTCAACAGAACACAATTCTGACAGGTGAAATTTAACTTTGGAGAGGGGGGGCGGAAAAAAAAAGCTATATGGTACTATTTCTCTGATGTGCTTTACTGACCTCTATAGTCTCCTCTTAGTAACAACACCACAAACCCTCACTAATTCACTGTATCTGCAACAGAAATTGTACCATCCCCTGAAATCCCAGGTCTCTACATACTGGGTAAGAGAAACTTTGTTCAGTTAAAAAAAGATTCCAGGGGCTTCCCTGGTGGCGCAGTGGTTGAGAGTCCGCCTGCCGATGCAGGGGACACGGGTTCGTGCCCCGGTCCGGGAAGATCCCACATGCCGCGGAGGGGCTAGGCCCGTGAGCTATGGCCGCCGCGCCTGCGCGTCCAGAGCCTGTGCTCCGCAACAGGAGAGGCCACAACAGTGAGAGGCCCGCGTACCGCAAAAAAAAAAAAAAGATTCCATTTATGGCTAGTATTATTCAGTGTTTTATTCGTGACACAGAAGGATGCCCTACCTGCTAGTCATACCGAATCGTCAATATCAAAATGCTGTTTTTAATCCCTTTCTGTTTTTTCTAAAGGGTTTTTTCCTCCAGATGTGATTAAATTAAGGATCTTTTATTTTATTTTGGTCTGGCTGCACCATGCAGCATGTGGGATCTTAGTTCCCCCACCAGGGATCGAACCCATGTCCCCTTCATTGGGAGAGCGGAGTCTTAACCACTGGACTACCAGGGAAGTCCCCCTTTCTTTAAAATATAACAAAATGGTAGGCCCATTGGATTCTGAGACCTTTCCAAGTTCAGAGGGGTTGAAAATGGGATGACAAAAGAACTCTCAGTTAAAGATGGAGCTATCCTATGACTCTAGTTCCACTCCTGGGTATATATTCAAGAGAAATAAAAACATATGTCAACACAAAATCTTGTACATGAATCTTCATAGTAGCATTATTTATAATAGCCAAAAAATAGAAAGAACTCAAATGTCCATTAGCTGATGGATAAATAAAATGTGGTACATCCACACAATGGAATATTATTAGGCAGCAAAAAGGAACGAAGTACTTAGGCAACAAAAAGGAATGAAGCACTGATACCTGCTACTGAAAACATTATAGTAAGTGAAGGAGAACAAACACCAAAGGCTACATGTTGTATAATTCCATTCATATGAAATGTCCAGAATTGGCATATTCATAGTGACAGCAGATTAGTGGTTCTCAGGGACTAAGAGGAGGGCAGGGAGAGGGGGAAATGGGGAGCAATTGCTAATGGTATGGGGTTTCTTACTAGGGTGATCAAAATGTTCTGAGATTAGATAGTGATGATGGCTTGTGAATATACTAAAACCTCTGAATTGGACATACATAAAATTGAATTTTATGGTATGTGAATTATACCTTAATTAAAAAAAAAAGAACTCCAAGGAGTAAAACAGTACAGAATAAATAATTTTAAACTTCTTCCTCCTTAAGTTCAGAAGTAGATGGCCTACTGGTGGAAATTTTTAGGACCATTTGAAGAAGACAGACTTCTGGAGATAAAAGTGAGAGAAATGAATGTATAAGAAGTAACACAGGGACTTCCCTGGAGGTCCAGTGGTTAACAATCCGCCTTCCAATGCAGGGGATGTAGGTTTGCTCCCTGGGTGGGGGAACTAAGATTCCACATGCCGCGGGGCAACTAAGCCCACGTGCCACAACTAGAGAGCCCAAGTCACAACAAAATACCCCACAGGCCACAACGAAGATCCTGCATGCCCCAACTAATACCCGATGCAGCCACATAAATAAATTAATTAAAAATAAATAAATAAATAGCAGTAACACAAATAACCAATTATACAGCCAAGAAAGGTAAGAATGAATGGAGGCAGACAGAAGAAAAGCACCCAACATTGATAGTTTCCATTTTCAAAGCTGTTTAAACTACAGAACTATGCATTCAACAAATTTAACATGTATTAAGTCCAAGCATACAACTTTTTATTGAACTTCACTTTACTGAGCTTCACAGATTGCATTTTTTACAAACTGAAAATGTGCAGCAACCCTGTGTTAAGCAAGTCTATGGGTGCCATTTTTTCCTACAGCATTTGGTCGCTTTGTCTCTGTGTCACGTTTTGGTAATTCTCGCAGTATTCCAAGCTTTTTCAACGTTATTACATCTGTCATGGTGATCTGTGATCTTTGATGTTACTACTGTAACTGCAGATGTGGTGGAAATAGCAAGAGGACTAAAATTAGAAGTGGAGCCTGAAGATGTGACTGAATGCTGCAATCTCATGATACAACTTTTAACAGATGAGGAGTTCCTTGTTATGGATGAGCAAGGGAAGTGGTTTCTTGAGATGGAACTACTTCCAGTGAAGATGCTGTCAAGACTGTCAAAATGACAACAGAGGATTTAGAATATTAAGTAACTCTGTTGATAAAGCAGCAGTAGGGTTTGAGAAGACTGACTCCAATTTTGAAAGAAGTTCCACTGTGGGGAAAATAGTATCAAACAGCATTGCATGTTATAGAAAAATCGTCTGTGAAAAGAAAAGTCAATCAGGGCTTCCCTGGTGGCGCAGTGGTTGGGAGTCTGCCTGCCGATGCAGGGGACATGGGTTCGTGCCCTGGTCCGGGAGGATCCCACATGCCGCGGAGCGGCTGAGCCCGTGGGCCATGGCCACTGGGCCTGCGCATCCGGAGCCTGTGCTCCGCAACGGGGGAGGCCACAGCGGTGAGAGGCCCGCGTGCCGCAAAAAAAAAAAAAAAAAAAAAGAAAAAAAGAAAAGTCAATCAATGTAGCACACTTCACTGCTGTCTTGTTTGAAGACATTGCCACAGCCACCCCAGCCTTCAGAGGCCACCACCCCGTTCAGTCAGCAGCCGTCAGCATTGAGGCAGAATCCTCCACTAGCAAACTAGCAAAAAGATTACGAATCACTGAAGGCTCAGATGATGGTTAGCAATTTTTAGCAATAAAGTATTTTTTTAATAAAGTATTTTTTAATTAAGGTACGTAGATTTTTAAAAGACATAATGCTATTGTATACTTAACAAACTACAATATAGTGTAAACATAACTTACATATACACTGGGAAACCAAAAAAATTTGTGTCTCACTTTATTACAGTGGTCTGGAATCCTATCCACAATATCTCTGAGGTATGCCTGTCCTTACTACCCATCAAGCATTGTGCTAAAGACTCTAAAGTATCATGTGTTATGTTGAATGCTCATATCAAACCTATGAGGTAGTTACTACTATTACCTCATTTTATGGATGAGAAAATAAAGGATTAGAAAGGTGAAGATTGTACAGTTAGGAAGAGGTTTCAAAGCCAGGACTGTGCTCTAATGCTACAGAAGTCTAGTCAGCATTCTGTCTGTGACAAAAAGAAATAAAGGAAGTTACCAAGGCACCACAAGTTGGAGTTTCTATGCCTCAGACACAGCCAGAGCTGCAAGCCCTAAAGCAGTTAGGAGCAGGGGCAGCTCATGTAATTTCTTCACTCTGCCCCTGGTCACCACCCAGGCTCTATTTCCCAAGCTGCTACCCAAGAATTAGATTTTGGCTGTTATAAGTAGTTCTCCCCTTGAAGAATTATAATCTTAATTGTGTGGAACACACATGGCAGCTGTTGACAGAACCACATCAAGACAGGAGAGGATTTGAAGGGAAACACAGACAGCTGACACAGACACACTAAGAACCTCACACCATCACACTATTTTCATCGCCTTGATCATTCATTAAACCAAACCTAAAGAAAGAGAAGCCAAATCCTTGCCAAGATGCTGCCTTTACGAAGAACAAGTCCTGACCACCACCACATAATAAAACACACAAGGCCTAAGGGCAAGTAATGAAACATGGTTCTCTTAATCGTCCTTGTATCACTACTCCTCCCTTCCTAGCACACAGTACTCAATTCATCAACCAAAATTTACTGAGTGCCTGTTTGCCTGGCTCTGTGCCATATCGTGGAAGTAGACTGGTGTAAAAGACAAACAAGGCTCCGATCCTCCCGGTTTAATGTGATGAAGTAAGTTCTGAACAGCTTCTATTGCATAAATAAGCTCTAACACACTTTCTGTTCATCCAGAGAACCAGCTCCTCCCTGGCTATAGCAGGGTGCCTCATGCTCGGTACTAACGACATTGGAAGTCGGGTAAGTCTTTGATGTGCGGTTGTCCTGTACACTGCAGGCTGTATAGCAGCACCCCTGACTTCTACCCAACAGATGTCAGGAGTAATCCCCGAGTTGTGAGAACCGAAAATGTCTCCAGACACTGTCAAATATCCCGTGGGGGGCAAAATCGCGCCGGCTGAGAAACTCCAGCCTAGCGCCTTCACACGGGCTCTCTGTCCCCCGACCTTCCTCCTCTATCTTTCTCCAAATCTCGGCTCAAACTTCACTTCCTCGGGGAGGGCTCCCCGCCCCCTCAGACTCCGTCGGCGCGTTGGGTTCCGCGCTCCCATACTTCTCCACCCTGCACTACTGAGTGCTGGCCGAGCAACCATCCGCGGGATGTCTACTCCCCTCCCGGGGCTGCGAGCTCCTGAAGGGCAAGAACTTCCCTCCCGCCGTGCCCTGGCGACCGGCACTGGGCCCGTCCATCGGAAAGGTCCCGCAACTGCTGCGGAGTGAGTGACGGGGAGAGAGCGAGGCGATGAGGACGGGAGGCCACTGAAGAAGGCGAGCGGGGGACATTATTTCAGAAAGCCGGGGCGTCAGAGACCCAAGGCGAACGGCTCTGTCGCTCTGCGCATGCTCTTCGCTCTCCCGCGGCCCTCCCCACCACGGAGGACGGTCGAGAGTGTCTGAGGCTCCGCCAAGGCTCTCTAGGCAGGGGACAGGGTCTGTCAGTCCGACGGGGTCCCCGAAGGGAGGAGGACTTACGTGAGCTTGAAAGCGGGCAGCGAAATCCCTCACCCAGGGACACCAACCACTGCGACCACGTCGGCTGCGGACGGCGATTCAGCGCCTCAGCTCGCCTAACGGCCGTTACACACCCGCCAGGCCGCGCGCCTCAGAGCGCGCACCGCCCTGGTCCCGCCCCTTTCTGCCCTCCTACGACCAATCAGAAGTCGGGCCGCGCGGGTGTCCCGCCCCTGCACGCCGCCCTCGGCGCAGAGAACCGACGGATCTCTCTGCGCATGAGCCCGCCGCCGCTCTCTGCCGTTGCCTCTACCCCTTGGCGGGTCTCGCCTCTGGGCGGAGCCCTGTTCACCCCGGCCTGAAGTGGCCTGCTTGGCCTGTGCAGATTGAGAAGCTGGCAGCCAGCGCAACTCATTCCGGGATCCCTCCTAACCTGCCCACCCTCCTCCCATTCCTCACCATCTCTAGTACTCCCACTTGAAGCAGGGGGTGACGTTGTGACCAGGAGTTAGGGTGTGGCCAGAGTCACTGTCTTATCAGGGTCAGGGCTTGGTCTGGATTAGAGTCAGTGGTCAATCTGTGATCAGGACACAGGTTGAAGGGTAAGGGATCAATCTTGCCTCCCTACTCAAACTCGCTCCCTAGGAAAAGGAACTAAGTTTATTTGCATTAATATATACTTGAAAAATCAGACTGAAATTGTTTAAAAGGAGGAACAAAGCCATCAGCCAAAGTACAGTAAAATTCCATGTATCTGGAAACTCGACTTGGGAGGGAGAGAGGCATTAAAAAGTTGTGTGATACAACATGATAAATATAATTAACGGTGCTGTATTTTATATATGAAAGAGTAAATTCTGAGTTCTCATCACAAGGAAAAAATATTCTTTTTTATTTCTTTTGCATCTGTATGAGATGATGGATGTTCACTAAACTTAATGTGATAATCATTTCATGATGTATAAGTCGTCATTATGCTGTACACTTTAAGCTTATACAGTGCTGTATGCCAACTATAACTCAACAAAACAAAAGAAAAATAAAAGTTGTGTGATTTCTTAACTTTGAAGAACCAGACATAAAGAGTTAATTACCGGACCAAATTCACTCTGAAGGAAGGGCTCTGGGGTTCTATCACTTGCCCTCTCTTATAGTGTTTTAAGGTAAGAATATAGATGGCAGAAAATAAGATTTAATTGATAATGAATCTGGGTATGATATGATAGATGAATTTAGGGAGTATTCTCTGAAATTAAGACCAGAAGTCTTTTATTAAAATATAAATGGTAAGGATAGGTGTGTAAATGAGTAAATTTGTGGGCTGGTGGGTGGTGGGAACACCCACTTGATGGCTTCTATTTCTTTGGTGAAAAGCAACTGTAAGGAGGGAGGGAACAGAGGCATGTAGAGGGCTGAGAAGAATGGGGAAGATTTGAAAAGCTGATGCAGAGAATGGAAGAGAAACCAGACTGGGAACAGTGGAACTGCTGAGATTTAAATTTACAATTGGCAAACAGTACATTTGTACAGTTTTCTCCAATGGGTATCTATATTTTAAAAGTAACTCCAGGGCTTCCCTGGTGGCGCAGTGGTGGAGAGTCTGCCTGCCGATGCAGGGGACACAGGTTCGTGCCCCGGTCCGGGAAGATCCCACATGTCGCGGAGCGGCTAGGCCCGTAAGCCATGGCCGCTGAGCCTGTGCGTCCAGAGCCTGTGCTCCCCAAGGGGAGGCTGCAACGGTGAGAGGCCCGCGTACCACAAAAAAAAAAAAAAGTAACTCCATTATTATAATACCAATTTTCAAATGTGAATGACTCCTCATTTATATTTTAACGAAAAATTTTGGCACTAATTTCAGAGAACATTCGCAATTTTTAGTTATGACATAGTAAATCTTCAGTTACTTTATTATTTTAAAACACTTGCTGCACACTATTTACAGTAGCCAGGTCATGAAAGCAACCTAAATGCCTATCGACAGACGAGTGGATACAGAAGATGTGGTACATATATACAATGGAATATTAGCCATAAAAAGGAACGAAATTGGGTCATTTGTAGAGACGTGCATGGATCTAGAGACTGTCATACAGAGTGAAGTAAGAAAGAGAAAAACAAATATCGTATATTAACACATATATGTGGAACCTAGAAAAATCGTACAGATGAACCAGTTTGCAGGGCAGAAATAGAGACACATATGTAGAGAACAAACATATGGACACCAAGGGGGGAAAGTGGCAGCGGGGGGTGGGGGGTGATGAATTGGGAGATTGGGATTGACATATACACACTAATATGTATAAAATGGATAACTAATAAGAACCTGCTGTATAAAAAATAAATAAAATAAAATTCAAAAAAGAAAAAACACTTGCATATTTCAGTAAGATATATGAATGGAACTATCACCTGACATGACTGAAAAAAGACTAGAGTTGGCCAGTTATGTCCCACCCTAATTTAACCAAGAAAAGTGAGAAAATTAACTGCATCTTCGTAATCATGTAATTAGAGCTACTTTCACATGCATTAAGTGTTGTCTGGTGGATTATTTTATAAGCATCTATTGTTACACAGCACAGAGGCTTCTTTAACATGGTCAACTAAATATAATTTAAGTTCAATAGCTTCCTTGTTAACTTCATTTTGTTTCATTCTATTTTCTTTTTGAGATATTTAAGCATAATATAGTAAATGATATGTTTCCCTTATCCTTTAGGATCTATTTTAAATACAGGCAAGGGTTAATGCCTTTGTCAAGAGGGATATTTAAACAGTTTCTACTCCAGACTTATAAAGTGAATATGAATTCCCAATGAAATGTAATTAATTGTACTGATTTAATAAGTGTGATTTTTATGTACATGAAAAAATAATACGGATTAATCATTTGACTTAATTTTTTCCGGAGCTATTAAACCATTAAATGACAAGAAGAGATTTTGTAAATTAAATGTTGAGACTGTTAAATTTAATATTTATTTTGTTGCTTGGAACAACATATTTTCCCAAGAAATTAATTTCTAAATGATCATAGATATCAATA
Organism: Delphinapterus leucas; assembly: GCF_059928025.1. NCBI lineage: Eukaryota > Metazoa > Chordata > Mammalia > Artiodactyla > Monodontidae > Delphinapterus > Delphinapterus leucas. The sequence goes on from NC_143129.1 coordinate 170,216,347, forward strand.
AAAGTAGTATTTCAAAAATGAAACAACAAAAAGAGGCACAGGGCCTTCTTGTGATTTTGTGAAAGTGCCACCTCTGTCAACTTCTAAAGCCTGTCCTGCTTCCCAATCCACACCACCTGCTTCCTGAACTCAACTGTCCTCTCTGTAAGGTCCAAGCCTGTGTCTTGTGTAATATTGAATCTCCAGGGCCTAACATAGTAGATTCCAACCTGTTTCTGAATGAATAAATGATAGCATACTGTTGCCTGTATCCACCCTTTATTAGGAAACAGGAGTTAATGAAGTTGGAAATAATTAATGGTCAGAACAATATTATATGGACACATTTAATCCTAATTCTGAAATTAAATAGCTCTTACCCATTCTGCAGAAGAAAGGAGATTTGGAACCAGCTGGCCAAGGCCCAACAACTTACCCTAAAATGAGAGTCATGGAGTCCCCATGTTGAAGCAGAGATCATCTGGTCAAATTCTTTCATTTTACAAATGGGGGAACTGAGACCCATAGAGAACAAAGTGACTTCTCACATGCACACACGCACACACACACACACACACACCATTTCTCATAAAGCCTTGAAGCTTTGTGGTCTGATAACACAGAAAAGGAGTCAGACAAAGTAGGAAAGTTCCCTGCTGTTTATTGGCCATACCCTCTGCCCTGCCCCTTATCATATTGAGCTGCCCAATCCCACCATTGGAAGAGTTCCAGAGATGGGAAGGGAAGGTGGGATGAGGAAGCACTGCCCAAGGCTCAGTGGTCCCACTCCTAACCAGACAGTAGTTGGGTCACACATGGATTCCATCTTCACCCTCAACTTCTCTGGTCCCTAACAAGAGGACAGACTACTTACCTCTCCCTAAATCTTCCTCCACCCTACCCTTGCCTCAGGCAACTAAACTAAAGGCTAAGGACTAGAGTTGGGGGAGGTGTCTGGGCAGGATTTTATCTTAGCATCCAGCCTATTGCCATCAGAAGAAAGATGGTCATCCAGGATCCTGCAGGAAAGAAAGAAATGATTATAAAGCAGAATTAGGTGGCTTTGAGAGCCTGGGAAACTTTTTAGGCTTAGATACTCCACTTTGGGGATTGTTTTGTAAGTCATTCATGCATTCTTTCAACAAAGCCTTCCTGGGACTCACCATGTGCCAGTTCCTCTGTTAGACTGGGGGGGGAGGCGGTTGGAGACACAGAGATGAACTCTCTATCTCAGTGTGGACCCCACTCAACCCCTCTCACTTGTTGTTATCTTCATGGCCCTGTATCTTGAAATTTCAACCCCTACCCTAAATCATTTCTGGAAAGCCTCAGGTTCTGATGAGGGATAAAAGTCTAACTATGACTATGAACAACCTCACAATGACAACTCTACCATGTACAGCTGAGGAAGCTGAGACTTAGGGTAACTGACCTCTCCCAAGTCACATACTGTTAAGCAGGGACGAGATCCAAGACCAGCACCCTCCAGAAGCCAGTGTGTACCCCTAGACCCTGGCGCAGTCATCAGAACTTTATCACAGCAATCGCTGTGTACCAACCTGCCAAAGTCCTGCTACTGGAGGCATTGGGCTCTGAAACCACAAAGGAAGAAAGATTAAGCTTAAGGAGGCATCCTGATAGTACCAGGTCAGCACACTCCCATCACTGAAAGATTGGGCAAAAAGAACCCTTTGTTGAAGCAGGGACTCAGAAGGGTGTGATGATGAATCTTCTGCCTCCAAAGAATGGAGTTACTAAGAAGATAGGCTTTCCCGCAAGGGTCAGAGCTTTGGAAGGTTGTCAGGGAATAGAGAGAAAGGAGAGATGGTTTCAGACCAGCAAGGAGGATTTACAAAGAGCATACTGGCACAAGGGACAAACAGACGCAGTCCGGCTCCTCAGCTAGCCACCCGGAGCTGCGGCCGGCGGAGGCTGCAGCGACTGCCGGGAGCCTCTAGGGCTGTTTGTCTACTCACCGGCGGACACGGGCGTCCCGCCCGCTTGTCACACAGGGTCACTTGGCTCTGCAGGTAGAGCGTATCGCTAGTCGAGAAGCGGAACAGGTTGAAGGCCAGCGTCACCTCCAGGGAGGCCCCGTTGGCCCGCAAGCCCCACGAGCAGCCTGTTGCTGACTGGGCAAATGTGGGGAGAGGCAGCGTCACCCACTGCTAGGAGCCCCGGCAAACACTGATTTCCCATTTTTTGCTTGTCCTGTGGGTGAAGATGCTGGGTCTCATAATGAAAATTTGCATGCATTATTTCATTTCATCCTCACATCAGTGCTAGCAGGAAGACAGTTTTGCCCCCGTCCTCTTTCTTCTTTTCTTCCTCCCTCCCTCCCTCTCTCTCCCTTCCTTCCTTCCTTCCTTTCTTTCTCTCCCTTCCTTCCCTCTTTCCCTCTTTCCTTCCCTCTCTCTCCCCCTCCCTCCCTTTTTTCTTTTTCTTTCCTTCCTTCCTTCCTCTCTCCTTTCCTTCCCTCTTTCCCTCTTTCCTTCCCTCTCTCTCCCTCTCTCCCTCCCTTTTTTCTTTCTTTCTCTTTCCTTCCTTCCTTTTTTTTTCCCTAACACATTTTCTCTCCCTCTGTCTTTTCCTTTCTTCTCCTTCCCCTCTTCTATTATTATTTTGATGGTGTGGTGGTAGTAAATCATGACAAGATGACCTTTAATTTTCTTGTTTGTTTGTTTTTCTAAGGCTCTCCCCTTGGATAAAGTTTGCTTCTTGACTGGGCATAGCTTATCAGTGATCACTTATTAGCAGTAACTTCACATTAAAAAAGGAAACTTTAGTTACTGGTGGCAAACTCTGGTAGACATAGAAAATTCTGAGCTAAGAGATTCGGAGGTAGGCTTGAACTGTTCACGTTATTGTCATGGTGACTTTTTTTGAGGTAACAATAACCTAGATGTAACCCTTTCACTATAACTGGTAGTATTTGGATAGACCTGTGGTGTAGAGTCCATGGGCAGAAAGAAAGTCTTATTATACATAGGCCCTGTTCTAGGTGCTTGGGAGAATTAGAAAACTGAGTGAACAAAACAGACCAAACCTCCTATTCTCTTGTGGGTGAGGGGAGACAGACAATAAATAACTTAATAAAAAAAAAATGATCTCATGTAATGTAGTATGATAGGAGGTGATAAGTAGATAGAAGAAAGAAATAGGGATCTAGACTGGATGAGTGCAGGGTAGTTGCAATTTTACATAGCATGGACAGGGTAGGTTTCATTGAAATGGTACCATTTTAGCAAAGACTAAGGAGATGAGAATTTGCCATATGGGTATCAGGGAGTTGAGGGTTCCAGGAAGAGAAAACATCCAATGCAAAAGCCTGAGGGACAGCAAATTATCTTCCCACTGAGTTACCAGCCACACAGACGCTACCTCCTGTGGGCATTAGGGAGTCACCTCTGAACTCTGTCTCTTGTGCTTCCTGAAGCCCATTTAGTCTTTTTTACCCTGTGATCTTTATTCCAGGAATCAAACTCACCATCAATAAGTCCATTCTAGTTTCCCCCCTTGATGGTCTTTTTATTTTTTAAAGATGAGGAAACTGAGGCTCAGAGAAGTTAAGTAGGTTGTCCAAGTTTCTTCAGGTAGCAACCTGGCTGCAGTGCCCTCCCATACCCTTAATCACTAGGTTCTCTTTCCTCCTGACAAAGGAAGAATTGCACGCTAGGACTGTTTTTGAGGTATTTCAGAACCGGGACTCTGGAGCATGAGTAGACAAGCATTATGTCCTTGGTCTAGTCATTAAACTCTGTACCCTCTCTAATCCCCTCATCTTTAAAGTGGGGGAAATAATACTTCACAGTGTTGTTTACAGGTATAGATGAGGTAATGAATGATTCACTGTGTTCTGCGAAGACTTGTTAATATTAATGAAATACAACCAGAAGACAGGAGACACAGCTCCTTCCCTAGACCATGAGCTGTTGAGGGTAAGGACTTGGCCCAGAACTTAGCAAGATCTCCTACTTCGAGTTGTGTGAACTGAGCCTAAGTTTCTCTATCTATAGAATGGGAACAAAAATATACCTATCTCATAGAGTGTGTTGTGAGGCTTAAGTGGGTTAATATATGTGAAGTGATTTGAACAGGGTCAGGCATGGAGTAAATATCAAATATATTACATAGTGTATAGCACCCTGAAATGTTAGTTTTGTTTTTGTTTTTTTACTTTTATCACTGTAGGTCCTCAGTAATTGTTTGAGGAAAGAATACAAGGAATGAGTGTCATTAATTGGCTGTAATGTTGGACAGACCTTAATCTCCCAACGCCTTAATTTACTCATCTGAGAAATGGGAATGGTAATAATACTTGAATATTTTTCAACAAACATTCACCCAGCACTTAACTTTCTCCCACTGTCTATATACCAGTGATACAGAGAAGAGTGACAGGATCTGTGCTCATAGGTACAAAACCATCCAGCACAAGCTACAGTCCAAGAGCTAGTGTGGCACTGAAAAGCGGTTACCAGAGTCCAACAGGTACTTACCCCTCCTTCACAAAGTAGTAGGTGGCCTTAACAGCACCTGTCCTGGAGATGTTGCTGCTGGTAAAGACCTCATTGGCCACCAGGGCAAATCTGACTGGGTCACTGCTTGTGGCTCTGAGGACCACGTAGAGAGGCTTGCCTAGGGGAACTGGTCTGTTCTCAAGTGGAGATGAGAGCTGAGGGTCTGTGAAGATGACCAGGATGACAATGGTGTTCCCAGTGCCCATAATACGGATAGTGATATATCTGGAGAGGGACGGGAATGAGACCCTCACCACAAAACCCTAGAGGTAGGGGCATCACTCGCATTCTACCTTGCACCCTAGGTCACTGAGCACTGGTAGCCATAGAGAACTAGGGGAGGGAAGGAGCAAATCTTCCAACTTTCCTCCTGGACCTCCTAAAAAGTGAGGGGCCACATCACAGATCCCCAGACCCCAGGACCCTTGAAGCCATCTGAGCCATCCTACCTCAAGGTAATTTACATAAACAACCCATAGTGCATTACTTCACAGAACATCTTTTTCTTCCAGTAACACTCCGAGTCTCAATCTAAGAGGTACCTATGATGGGTGGGCATGGCGGGCCAACATCCTGAGGGTGTTGACTCCTTTTGCCTGGATTATAGGTAGCAGTGGGAACTCGAGAGCCTCCACAGGGCCCAGCCCAAGAGGCAGCTGACAGAAAAGAACTCACAGGAAGAAGACCACCGGGTAGGGGTGGGTCTGGCTGACATTTACCACCAGAGGGTACGTGCAGCTGAAGTTGAGCATTGTGGAACCAGTTATTGGTATAGTCAGGGTGAACCTGCAGAAGCTGCGCCTCCAGAGGCTAAAGGGCATGGCTGTTGTTGGTCTAGAAGACACAGGGAGGCAGCCATTACTCTCGGATCTCCAGGGGAATCACTTTCTTCCATCATGATTTGCTTCAAGTTGTTGATTTAAATCAGAGTAATGACTAAAGTTTACTGAGCGTCGGTTGTATTCCAGGCACTGTGGCCTGACCACTACTCTCTGAGGAGGGTTCTGTTATTAGTCCCATTTTACAGAAGGGTAAACTGAAGTTTTTTTTTTTTTTTTTTGGCCGTGCCGTGCGGCTTGCAGGATCTTAGTTCCCCGACCAGGGATTGAACCCGGGCCCTCAGCAGTGAAAGCGCAGAGTCCTAACCACTGGACCGCCATGGAATTCCCTGAACAGTAAACTGAGGCTTAGAAAGTTAAAAGATTTGCCCAAAGCAACTAACAAAGCCAGAATTCAACATCTCTGATCCCAGAGCCCATGTTCTTAAACTCCGTGCCAGTGGTTCTCAAATTTCAAGGTGCATTTTAGAATCTCTTGGAAAAAAAATAAATCACTGTGGGGCTTGTTAAAATTGCCAAGTCCTGGTCCTTATCCCAAGATTCAGATATCTTTTTGGTATTTCATTGTTTCCATAGGATTTTAAAAGAGGAATCAAAATGATTTGTTTTATTGCTATAAATCAAGCAGTTTATTAAAAAAAGAACACTGATAGAGAATTCTAGGGGCAGAGCCAAGGACTTAGCTATTACATGTTGAAACTACCGATTCTGTTCTATGACTTAGGCAGGAGAAACCATGACCCTGTGGGTGGCAGAACAAGACACTGGAGGAACTAAATCACCCACTCCACCCTGCCGTTAGAATGAACTCTAGTTTTCAAAGTGAGCCTGGGGAGCTCCAGAGCCTCTTTGAAGGGGCATTAAAGCCCACCTATGTGCTAGGGGGAAGCTGACCCAGCAGGGCACTCTTCCTCCCACTCCATTCAGTCAGACCTGCCCTGCTTTTATATATTTATTTTTATATTTGGCTTTTATGTAAGATCCCTTCCAAGGAAAGGAGGTGACAACACAGTGAGCAGTTAGGAGCACAAACCAGCTCTGTTAATAACTAGCTGTGTGACTTGGGAAAATCCCTCAACTTCTCTGAGCCTTAGATTGCTCATCTGTAAAATGGGAACCTCATAGGATTATTGTGAAGATTTAGTAAGATAGTGCACGTAAAAAAGAATTTGACCCACAGCACATGGTACACGGTAAGAAATTTATAAATATTGGTTGTGGTTGTGGTAGTTATTATTTTAAAGGATTCTGTGGCTGACAAGTTTGGAAACCGATTTCCCAGTCCATCAATCATGGCACCATTTTTAAAAGCATTCCCAATCTGATGGGGGACAACGTGGTCTCTTCCCCAAAAAGACTGGTCTGACTGCTAAGACTGGACTCCATTCCAGATAATTATTCTTCGGTTAAATGGAAATAAAGTCACAACTGGTGCCCAATCATTCATTTCCCAGTCCCTCCCCCAAAACACACATACAGCCCAACTTCCTATCAGAGAGCCCCTCCCAGATTGCTCACAGAGAGGCGAAGTCCACAGGTACCCTCCTTCTTCTCCATTGTGAAGACCTGGACACTAAGACCCTCCTCTGTCTTACTGACACTGGAGCATCCTGAAAAGGCACCTTCTTCCAGGATCCAGTGGCGAGTCTTCAGGAAGCAGCTGCTCAGGACCACCTCAATTTCCTGCAGCTGGCAATGCAGGGCCACCAACACCCTGGATAGTTCTGCAGGAGGACAAGAGCCAGGGCAGAGGCCTCCTGAGGCTCCTGGGATGACGCCATGGGCAAGGGTATGCATTCTAATCTCGGTGGAGGAAACACTGTGGGGATTTTAGCCCAACCCATAACAACTCGCTTAAACGAAGACTCTCCCCAGCGGGAGGTGAGACCCCTCTGCCATGATTGCACTGGGGGACCCTGATTCCTGGACTTAGCTGATCCACTCAGAACCACTTTCCCAGGAACTGAGCCTGAAAGGAGGCAGTATAAAGCTTGAGAGTTGTGAGGCAGCCCTCTTCTGCCACGTGGGCCGAGAGGCAGGACAAGCCAGTGTGTGGAGAAGGGAACAAAGCAGGTACAGGTGCAGAAGGGGAGAAGCAAGATTGAGAGAAGAGAGAGGCAACGCCCTGGGTTCCACCACATGCATGGTTGCAAGTCCCTGGAGACCCTGGTTGGAGGCTACTCTTGGGCTCCATGAGATGCCCTTGTAATAAGTTCTCCTGTTTCCCCTTCTCCAGCCCCGTTGGTTTCTGTTACTTGCCTGGCAGATTATTTTTGGAGATATTAATTTGTTTTGTTCTTTGATTTCCTTCTCATTCCAGCAGGTAACCTGGGCCTTAGGGGTTTTTGAGGGACCTAAACTGTCTGAAATCAATGGCTCTTTCTGTCTTATAAAAGCCTAAACTCCCAAAGAGACATTACTGACGGAGGAGAGGGAGGGAGTGCCTTTGAGAGCCATGAGGGAGAGTCTTCAAGTCCTTTTTAGGATTTCTTAGTTTCATGAGGCAACAAATTTTGTTTTATTTTGTTTAATGTTTTCAATTTTTAAAATTAATTAATTAATTAATTTTCCTCAAGCCAGTTAGTGTTGATTTTCTGCCCCTGGCACCACATGGTGCCCTGATACATGTCAGGCACCAGTGGTTTCGGGTGATGAAGGAGAAGCTAATATCAATATTTAACCCTTCCCTCTTTCTATGTCTGCTCTTTCCACACTTGCTGTTGAATTTGGGATGAACTGCTTGTAGTTAGTCATTAAAAAGTAAAATGTTATGGAAATACTAAATATTTCTGGACTTGTTTTATTACTTTGAATTTAAAGATTTTGTTTTCCTTTCCTTTTTTTTAAAAGCTCACTGATTCTATCTTGGAAGGCATGTTTGGTCAGAGGGATGGGCTGCAATATAAGAGCAGGTGCTTTGGGAGTTCCCTGGTGGCCTAGTGGTTAGGATTCCAGGCTTTCACTGCTGTGGCCCAGGTTCAGTCCCTGGTGGGGGAAGTTTCTCCACCCAAAAAAAAAAGAGCAGATGTTTTGTACCAACCTGAGTTGGTGGAAGGGGAGCAGTATAAGTCAGTCACATAACTTTCTGCTATTGCAATCAATAGTATATTGTGATATGGAATGCCAAATAGTAATATCAGTAATAGCTAACACTCAAAATCTGATGCCCGGAAGTTAATGTGATCATATTATCTCCAGCAGAAGAAAATGAGTCATGATTCAAACCCAGACAGTCTATCTTGCAGAGTCCATGTTCTTACTCACAGGGAAGAAAGTTAACACGAAAAGAAAAGGTGTCTCATTCTCAGTGTGTGAAAACACAATGATATACTTCCTATATTCTGTGGAGGGACACATGTTGCATTGTACAAGTGGGTACATAACCCTGGTCTCCCCAGGAGAGTTTGTTGAGATGGGGACAAACCTCTAATGAGCCAGAGTTTGACTAAAGCCCCCCTGGGTCAGACTTGTCATCCTGGTCACTTCTACCTTGCCCAGCCTGCTCAACTCTCATCTGAACTCCCTCGTTGGCAACAGGGTATATTCCAAGGTACTGCTTAAATGTTCCTAAGAATGAGGTTTCTGGGGACACTCTTGGAAAATGCATGCCATAATCTGTTTTAAAAATCTGACTTTGAAAGGAGTCACAGTGAACAGTGGAATACTAAATATTAAAGGCTCTGAAAAGTCCTGCAGTCAAAAAACAGTTTTGTTTAATCCAGTATTTCCAAAATATACTTGACAATACAACCCTTTTGTTTTAGTGTAATGTCTATTGAAATCCCATAGCATTGGTGTCCCACAAAATACATTTTGGAAAATACTGGCCCATAAGTTAAGCACTGCCTAGTTTTAAATGTAATAGGAGCTTCATCCTAAGGATGGATTATCCAAAAGACCAAAGCAGGAATGCCAAGGAAATATTTTTTGAAGAAATTTGATATTTTAAAAAGCAGGGTAGGACTTCCCTAGTGGTGCAGTGGTTAAGAATCCGCCTGCCAATGCAGGGGAGATAGGTTCGATCCCTGGTCCAGGAAGATCCCACATGCCACAGAGCAACTAAGCCCATGCGCCACAACTACTGAGCCCGTGCTCTAGAGCCCACGAGCCACAAGTAGTGAAGCCTGTGCTCCGCAACAAGAGAAGCTACTGCATTGAGAAGCCTGCACACAGCAACGAAGAGTAGCCCCCGCTCGCTGCAACTAGAGAAAGCCCATGCAGCAACAAAGACCCAACACAGCCAAAAGAAGAAAAAACAAAACAAAACAGGCTAGTCATTTTAGGAAAATCAGAATTTTGCTAACTTGAAATTTTAGGGGGGTTAGATTTATTTCAACTGTAGGAGGCATATGTTTGGGGGACACCATCATCTTTTTTGGTTCCCAGGACCCAGCTTCTGCCCTGCCAGAGGGTGAGCCTGGGAGTTAGTTGTACTGCTACTAACACAGGGAGACCCTGTGAACCCAGCCACACTGGTCTTGCCTCAACAAGATTTTTGCCTCCGTTTCCCTGTCTAGCCCTCCAGGCCTGTGTTGGGGCTACAGCCTTTTTCTTTGGTGGATCATCATCTACTCCCCCCAGGAAGGCTTAATCTCTAGTCAGTAATTAGAATCCTGGGGGCTGGGGGTTGATGAATTGTCCATTCTACCTCTGCTATATACTGAATATTTGCACACACCCCCACCCCAAATCCATATGTTAAATCCTAATGTCCAATGTGACAGTATTAGGAGGTGGGGCCTTTGGGAGGTGATTAGGTCATGAGGGTGGAGCCCTTATGAATGGGATTAGTGCCCTTATAAAAGAGACCCCAGAGAGCTCCCTTGGCCCTTCCATCATGTGAGGACACAGCAAGAGGACAGCTCTCTATGAACCAGGACGTGGGCCCTCACCTAATAGCAAACCTACCGGTGCCTTGATCTTGAACTTCCAGCCTCCAGAAATGTGAGAAATGTTTCTGCTGTTCATAAGCCACCCAGTGCATGGTATTTTGTTATAGCAGCCTGAATTGACTAAGACAAATTCATACGCTCAGCTACCTTTCCTCTCACTAGAAATCACCTCTGCCCAGATAGACTCTTTAGATGTCAACGTCTGACCAAACCTCACTGGCCCTCCCACACCCTTTGGACATGTGTTCATCTGGGCCTTCAGATGTGAAGAGAGTTGTGAAGAGTTCTTCGCCGTACTGACATGAGTTCCTCAGACTTACCTGATGGGCATAGTAGCTGTTATTGTACATACAAGCTCACCTGTCCGCCGGGTATTCATCTGAAGTACAGACTCCTGCTCCAGGACTACTGTTCTTGGTGTGTTTAGGGGAAGCTTGACTGGCTCCAGTGCTGGCAGCAGATTTTGTCATCCCCGAGGAGCTGGGAATAAGGGTTGTTGAATGAGCAGCTGTTGTCTCAGGTGACTGGGCCATTGCAGTGCCAGCACTGGGGGCTGATTCCACTGGATGGGAAGGTGCTTGTGTGATGGTGTTGTGATGTCTTCTGGACAGCATGCTCATCGTGGGGGCTGTTATTGGGGTTGGGGGTGCAGTGGTAGTTACCCCTGCCTGAGTGCCAGGCATGTCTGTCCCCAGGTGGTCATGGTTAGCGAAGCGGTATAACTGCACTGCTTGTCACAGGTAAAGATTCTTTCACATCAGTGATTTCGTCCAATGTTGCGGGGGATAGCGTTGTAGCTGACTTCTCAGAGACAGTGGTTCTCATGGACCCCGATGATGTGACGTCATTGCCTGGTGTGTTTAAGGCCGTTGGAGCTGTGATCGTGGCTGACCTTTGGAGAGTCAGCGACCACTGATGACTCCAATCCATTGGCTCCGGAGCTTGATGCGAATGGGGTTGCAGCTGGAGCACACTGGTTCTGTTTTGAGGGGTTTGCTGAGGTGGCCATGCTGGATGAGGCTGTGCTTCTGGTTGTCCCTCCCTGGTCCTTCAATGTAGAAGTCACCATGGAATTTGGCAGCGTTGTGCCCTCAGAGGTTGTGGTGATAACTGTTTTTAATCTCTCCTCTTGAGTCTCATGTGCTGGGGTTGTCTGCTCAGTGGACCCAGCAGAGCTGCTGGCTGGTAGTGAAACTGGAGGAGCAGCTGACGTGATATGCTGCTGGGACTCAGACGGTTCTGTCCTGCCAGCTGTTGGTGAGGTGTTAGGTGGAACTGCAGGGCCATTGTCTCTCCCATTGTTGGATGGAGATGAAATTGTGGAGGAACACTCTATAGTTCCCACAGTTCCAGAGTCTTTAGTGGAAGATGTTGTAGCTGACCCCAGGTTGTCATAATGCCTGTAAAACAAACAAAAAGAAACCTATATACCCATTCCCTCCACCAATCCAGAGTTCTTCTCAGATGTTCTCACTTTATCAAATATCCTTATTGGAAGGTTAAAAAAAAAATGATATCAACACCAACTACATGGGACTTCCCTGGTGACGCAGAGGTTAAGAAACCACCTGCCAATGCAGGGGATACGGGTTTGAGCCCTGGTCTGGGAAGATCCCACATGATGTGGAGCAACTAAGCCTGTGAGCCACAACTACTGAGCTTGCACTCTAGAGCCTGCGAGCCACAACTACTGAATCCACGTGCCACAACTGCTGAAGCCTGCGCGTCTAGAGCCCGTGCTCCACAAGAGAAGCCACTGCAATGAGAAGCCCGTGCACCGCAATGAAGAGTAGCCCCCATTCACTGCAATCAGAGACAGCCTGCGTACAGCAACAAAGACCCAACGCAGCCAAAAACAAAAACAAAAAACAAAACACCAACTACATTATTACTGGCGCGCATTCATTTATATGCCAGCTCTGTGCTAATAGATCTCAGCTGATGCATGCCAGGGAGAGCGAATTTAACTAATTCAGGCAACTATGTCTCATTCCACTCAAGAATTATTACAGAGACAGAGTCAGAAAAGGATGGAAATCTATTATCACACTTGATCTTTGATTTCTCGATGGCTTTTTTGATGTGTTTCCTACTGCATTGAATACGATTCTAATATTTAAAGATACACAATTTTTTTTTTTTACAACGTGACCCCAATCAAAAGCCAAGTGCTTCATTTAGTGCAATAGCAGTCAAAGATAATTTTGACAACCTTTGGTTTTTCACCTTGTCTGAGTAAGGTGCTGTTCCAATGTGCAAGTGTTGGTGCACTGAATCCTCACATCCACTCTGAAGTAAGGAAAATTATTTCTATTTATCAGATGAAGAAACTGAGGCTCAGACAGGTGAAGGCATCTGTTCAAGGTCACACAGCCAGGAAGTGGCGGCACTGGATTTGAAATCAGATCCATCAGATCCCAGAGCCCAATGTCTTCCCTACCACGCTGCACTGCCTCACAAAGACATTGCTTCATTCTCATGTCCGAGCCAGCCACTCTCTCTAGAGAAAAAGGCCCAAATCAGCTACACTGAGCTGGATCCCTTGAAAACCTTCCTCTTCCCCCTGGGCAATGGGCAGAAATAGGCGCATCACCTGATGCCCTGTCATTGCAACCTTGGTCTTTGTCAAAGGACTAATTCAGAAAACTGGAGGTGATGGGCTTGTCCTTCCTACAACCTAGCTCCAAAGAGGCACTGATCCTTCTCCCTGACCCCGCCCCCATCTGGCATCTGCTCCTTCCACCTCCCACTTTCTTCTAGCCCTGAATAGAGCTAAGGGGTCACAATAGGGCAGGAGTGCTGGCCAGGATGCACGGAAAGAGTGGGGGATCTAGGCTCTAGACCTGGCTCTATTACTGACTTGCTGTGTAGTCTTGGGGAAGACCCCCACCACTCTCAGTGCTTCTACATCCCCCTCAGCACAGTGAGGGACTTGGGCTTAATATCGCAAGAGTCCTCTAAACTCTAGTGATCCGTGGGTCTGTCTGCAACAAAATTCCAGGCTGAAATGAACAGATGTCTTGCTACGGGAGTCTTGAGTTTTTATGTGCAGGAAGAGATGTTTCCACTGGATCTGATTTTATGTTTTTTCCATGTGGTTAACCAGTTGTCCCTGCCCCCTTATGGAAAAATCCATCCTTTTCCCACTGATCAATTTGTCATGCTACCTGTTATTACGCATCCAGACTGATTTCCCTGCTCTTTTATTCCATTGGTTTGCTTGTCTATTGTTGCAACACCACCACATGATCTTACTTTAATGTAAGTCTTAGTATCTGGTAGAGTGAGTCTCCCATCTTGCTCTTCAAAGTTATCTTGGCTATTGCTGGCCTTTTGTTCTCCCTTATGTGTATTAGAATCCGAGTATCAACTTCTACAAAAAACCCTGTTAGGATTTTGATTGGAAGTGTGTCACAATTAAAGATTTGGTAAGAACTGACATTTATATGATATTGAAGTTTCCTGCCGACAGCAGCTCCTTTGAGAAGCAATGGAATGTGGCCTGAACTCTAAAGTCAGACCTGGGACAGACTCCCAGCTCTGATGAGGGGACAAATCACTTTATGTCTCTGAGTCTCGGTTTCCTTAACTGTAAGACAGCAGTGAAAACAATACCTACCTCACTGGTGGTCATGAGGATTAAATGAGATAATGCATGTGAAGCACTTAGCACAGTGCTTAGCATACAGTAGGTGCTCAATAAGTAGAAACTGCTATTGAAAATAATTATCCCCTTCTGTGCCTCTCACCAAAACTGCTATCTGCTTCCTGGGTGTTTTGCCAAGGATACTCCTGGCCTTGGAAAAAGTCATGACTCATGGGATTGCTAAGACATGCAATTTCCTGCCACCTCCCAATATCTTCCCCTATATTGTCCTAGGAGCTCAGGATCCAGGGCTGCACTCCTCCATCGGGCTCAGTGAGGCATTGGGGGTGGCGGCTGATCTTTGATGGAGTAGGGCAGGGGAGGGCAGCAGGGGTCCAAGCCCCTGGGCCCTCAGTTCTGGGCCAGATTGAGAGGGAACTAGCCTACTGAAGCCCCAAGCTATTGGCCCAGCCCAGATGGAAAGGAAAGACAGAAAAGGGGAGACAGCTGAGATGACAGACAGAATGGAGGGAATAGACAGACAAATATAGCATCCTGGATGAGGATGGATGGGCAAAGCCAGAAGCTCTTTGGTCATCCCATCATGTTCCTTCCCCCGAGCTCATTGGTGCCCCAAGCCTTTCAGACAATTTAGGGGTGGGTTGGGGAATGGCTGTGCTCACATGAGATCTTCCTGGGGATACTACTTGATCTTCCACCACCTTCTTCCCCTCCCTGGTGAGCCAGAAGGCGGCTGTGAGAGCCCCCAGAGAAGGATGGCTGGAAAGGGTGTATGTGGCTACTCACCACGCAGATTGAGGGCTCCATTCCCAATAAATAGCAGCAGAAGCAGCAAAAGCCACTGGCTGCCCATCGTTCTGCTGGTTGATGGTCCTGGAGTCTTGGCCCAAACAGGGGAGCAGATAGCACTCCAAGGCAGAGAAGCACTGCTGGGGTGCCACCTCTCACCTGCCTGCTCAGTGTACCACCCCTGCCCCAGTTGTCCAGACTCCTTCCCAGCAGGCCCCAGGGGGCTTTTCAGGGCTGGAAGCAATGCCAGTGGGAGGGGATGAAGGGTAGAGTTTCCCATCACCTGCAATCAGTGGGCCTCTGGGGATTCCCATTCCAACTGGTGAATATCCCCAAGGCCCCTAGTTGTCAGTCTTTGCTGAACAGCTGGGCAGAGCTCTCACACAACATCTCTTCCAGCCTTCCCTTCACACAACATCAGGGAACCTGAGTCTCAGCCGTACAGCTGACCTCATCAGTCCCCCAGCTCTGGGGCTGAGTGCTGGCCGTTTGATTTTAGAGCTGGTGCTCAATCTTATCCTCTCCCGATTGCACAGATGGGGAAGATGAGGCCCAGTGATTTGCCCAAGGATGAGAATCCACCGAGGCAGCTCTTCATAGTGCCCACGACTGCCACAGCTTTCTCAGACTCTGCATTGCCTGGCTCAGGACCTGCTGTGGCTCTCGATGGTCTTTGGTATGAAGCTCCCAAAGAGGTCTCACAGGTCCCAAGTTCTCCACCGGACTTCATTCACCTGACCCTCAAATTCCTCCTGATGCCTTCCAGGAAGCTTCAGTGCTCTTCTTCCCCAGAGAGCCTGCCAGGACCCACACTTTGCCCAGCCATTCTCCATTGATCCCGGATAGAGCTTCCTGTACCTGCATGACTTGGTCGATGGTGACCCCATCAGACTAGAACTCCCCAGAATGAGGACCAGTCTCCTACACCTTCAGACACAGAGAGAGGGTAGGGAGTCTCCTTCATAAGAGAGGCACTCCCAACTGTGAGGAACTGTGAGGACCAGATTTTCACCCCCAGAATTTAGGACCCTAAGGGCAGGGATTATATCTCTACCATTAAGTCAAAAATTTTCAGGGTGTGGATTTTCTCTCCCATTAGACTGGAAGCTCTGGAGGACAGTCAGTGACTCTCCCATTGGACAAACAGGCTTTTGAGGGGCAAGGCTGCCTCAAGGGTTTGGAGATCCACCAGTCAGACACATTGGTCCCAACACAAAAGTTTATTGCTGATACAGATACCTGGCCCCACTGGCCTCACCTTTCTTCTCTTGGTGCTTGGGCCCACTTAGACTCCATCTAGTTCTGGTCTAGCAGGATACCAGGGATGCCCATCCTTAGGGCAAATCCTGGCTGCCTTGGCCAGCACCCCCTTCTGTGCTCATCCTTGTGGTAGGGCTCCCACTCTCATCCAGCATCCTTCTCCATCCCGGCTCCTCTGGACCTGGGGCTCACAGGCGCAAGCCCTAGAGATGCTGCCCCCTTCCATCCCCAGGCATCTGTCCGGGGGGTAAGGGAGAGGATGGGTTCAGGCCAGGATGTGCCAAGTCATGCTAGTGATGCCAAAGATGCAGTGGCTGGGTGTGTGTGCTCATGCCCGTTGGCTCCCGTCCTGCCCTCTCAGCGGCTGGACTTGTGTTTGTTAAGGAGTACATTTGTGTTGGATTCCTGAACCTGCAAACCAAGAGGTCTTCTTGTCAATGCCCCCACGCTGACATGGCAGATGCCCCCTTACTCCCCTCCTTCAGCTCAAGAGCTGTTCATCCAGGCCTGGCAGGAAGTCCTTCACGTCTAACTCTAGCCTGCCGAGTCTGGTCTCCGACTGTGGGAGCCCAGGCCGTGGACATTCACAAGGTTCCCAGTCTGATGGTGCGGGAAGCAGAAAGAAACTATATAATGTGGAAGTGTGACTTTTTCTCCATAGAATCTTCCTCCCTCAGGAGGCTGCTCCTCTTATGCACCCTAGACAGGACCTGGGGGTCCTATGCCCCCAGTGGGCCTGAGTATCTGCCACTAAGCAGGAACTGAACCGCTCAAGTCTCACTAAGAAAAGGGTAGGTTTGACGGTGCTGAAGACCAAGATGGCTCAGTGGTTGGAGCCCTAGGGGAGGGGCGGGGCCTCCCGAAGAAGGAAAAGTTGGAACCTAACCAGATTGGCGGTGACTGCTGGGGTGCTTGGGAGTCTTGGCGGCGGACCAGATCTTGGAATAGACAGAGACCTTGACTGATGGGGTTGAGGCTGAGCTGGGTGGCGTGGCGAGCTGAGTACCCATTGGGTGGGAGAGGGAAGCTGCACCTTTTCCCTGTTGACGAGCGCAGTGATCAAGTCTTGCTGGCAAGTCATCTCACGGGTGGCTATGGAGGACCCGCTCGCCCTCGACGGGCTCCGCGACAAGTGCCTGTGCATCAGCTCCTCCTCCTGTTCCTGGTTGAAGCGGATGGAGCGTACTTCGTCCACGATCCTGAGGGCGGAGAGGTGAGTGCGTTCCGAGGGAGGGGGTTGGAAGGCTGCCCTCCCATCTTTTCCCTGGTGTCCAGCCCCCTTCGCCCTCTCCCTTTACTCTGAGAGAGACCCAGGCCGAGGCTTAAGGCTCTTGTGAGATGCGAGGAACCGGGAGGTCTGGATTCCAGTTCCCTCACCGACAGGCTGGGGAAACCTGGACAATTCACTTAACCTCTCTGGGCCCCAGGGTCCGCATGATAAAATGGTGAGGGCGTGGGCTTCCCTGGTGGCGCAGTGGTTGAGAGTCCGCCTGCCGATGCAGGGGACGCGGGTTCGTGCCCCGGTCCGGGAAGATCCCACATGCCGCGGAGCGGCTGGGCCCATGAGCCATGCCGCTGAACCTGCGCGTCCCGGAGCCTGTGCTCCGCAACGGGAGGCCGCAACAGTGAGAGGCCCGCGTACCGCAAAGGAAAAAAAACGGTGAGGGCGTGAGGCCAGAAGAATCTGAGGCTCCACTCAGCCCTGACTCACGAGACTCGAGGGTACCCCCAGTACCCGCCCTACGTGTTGAGCTCATCTCGGATCTCCTTGTACTGCATCAGGTTCTCCTGTATTGCCTCGAGCACCAAGCAGAAGTTGTCGAATGTGTTTTCTGAGAGGTTCGTCGGGAGGCCCCCCATAAACGGCTCCTGGGGGACGCCAGATGTCTCCAAACGGGCGACCACACAGTGCACCAGCGGCAGCTCGTTATTCCCATTTCCCTCCTCGCTGCCTGTCTGGGGAGGGGGAAATGGAGAGGGAAGGACAGCTCAGCCGGCACCCCCTCCCCTTGCCCCTTCCTGCTTGGCTTCAGGGAGGATGAGTCTCAGGACACCAGGGTTCTAATGCCCCTTGTTTCAGCTCTAACCAATCTTAGGCTCTCTCCTTTGCTGTGGGAGCTTAACTTGAAATGCGCGAGCCCATCCCTCACCTTTTTGGAAATTCTCACCCCTTTTCAAAACCTAGTGCTTCCCCCACCATTTCACTCCTGATAAATCCTACCCAGCAAACTTCTGAAACCCTATCTATTCTCAAGTCACAGCCCACAGCCCTCAACACTTTAGGCAATACTCCACCCTACACTCTCCAGCCTTTCGGAAGCTCTGCCCCTGAATGAATAACACTATAGCTAATATTTATTGAGTTCTTAGTATGTGCCAAGTACTGTTCGTTTACCCATGAAATTATCATAATAGCCCTATGAAGTACTATAATTATTTTCATTTTACAGGAGAAGAAATTGAGGCTTAGATTGGTTAAACGCCCTAAGGTCACTCAGCTGCTTAGGTTTTAGTTGCCATAGAACAAGACACCTAGGAACTCCACACTCCTCAGACGCCCCCGTTGGTGAGTTGGCCGTGGGCAATGCTGCCTCCGCATCTCAGGCTTGGCTTTCTTCAGGCCCTCGAGTGTGCGCGCGCGCACAAACACACATGCTCAATTCCAGCACTCATATACACTCTGCCTCACCCCCCTCTGCCCTCCCCATCTCACTCACCTCACTGAAGGCTATTTGATGCTGTTGCCCCTGTTCGCCTGCCTTTATCATTTGCTCCAGATTGGTGGTGACCACGACGACCAACAGGTTGATGCCAATGAAGGCACTGACGGTGATGAAGATGGCAAAGTAGATGGCGCCCCCAATCTCCACTGCGTACTCCCTTGTCTCCATCCTGGAGATGGCAGTCAGGGGCCCTATCACCTCCCTGGCCCTTTGGGCCTCAGTTTCCTCATCTATGAGATGGGGAAATTATCTCAAGGCCCACTGGGACTTCCGCTGCCTCACTGCTGTTGTGGAGCTCTAATGCCTTACTCCTAATTGTTCCCGCAGCTGCTCTTTACTGAGCGCCAGCTGTACTGCCAGACAGTGGGCGGTCCTCAAGCCAGCCCTGCAAGGTGGGGATTTGTACGTCAGCATTATCGAGTTTAATCTATTGGTTATATTCTTTAGTCGTGTCGTTCTTATTATAAAAAGTAATTCAAGCTCATTATAGAAAGATCAGAAGGAAAATATACAGGAAAAAAATCCCACCCACTGTTAATACCTATTATAAATCTCCCATAAAATATTTTCCCAAATAATAGTTTTCTCTCTCTTGCTATGCGTGTGTGTGCACACAGTGCCAGTCTCTACTAATTCGCACAGCAATCCATGACATGGTTAATAATGTATTATAATCCCCAGTTGACAGATGAGGAAACGGAGGCTCAGACGGCTGCATGGCTAGGGCAGTGGAGCAGACTCAGAACCCCAGGCCACCTTTATTGCACACTCCCATGATTTTTCTACTGCCTACATCATAATGGGTAATGAGTGCAGAAGCCCCTTTACCAACTGGGCTTCTACTCTCACACGAAGGAGATAAAAAGAAAATCAGTCAGGGGGACCCACTCCCTGGAGGGGACTGGAAACAAATAGAGTTTAGGCTTAATGGGAAAGAGGTAAAGAACAGAACCCAGGCAGCCATCTGTGGCCAATAATGACCCTGGGCAGTGGGTCTCAGAATGAATAAATGAGACCCTAAGTTCTCAGGAGTCCAGGCAGTTTGGTGGGCTCCAGTGTGGGCTGGGAGGCTGCCTTGGAACGCTAGATGCAACCACAGACCTGCTCCCTTGCCCAAGGCCTAGCTGCCCAGCTGCTGAGCATAATGGGAGAAATCTCCCTGAATAGCCTGCAGTGGGACCTTGAATGGGTGGAGTTTCATTGGGATGACTCTTCAAGTAGACTACAAACCCAGAGCCCTCAGCTCCAGGGAGTCTGCTTTTCTCCAGTTTAAAGCCCCAGGCATCCCCCTCCTGCTGTGCCATCCTTATCCCAAGCCCTGGAGCCGCACTCCCACCCAAGAGCCTGTCTCCCTCCCCAGTCAGTTTTTTGCCCCTGGGAGCCCAGCCCCTCCCTGCCTAGCTTGCCTGGACTGGGCCCCACCCACCTCCCCTGGAAGCCCCATGGGCACTCACTGAAAGTTACTGTAGATGTCCACCCAGCCATCCTGGGTGATGCAGATGAAGAGGGTATACAGGGCAACCTGCATGTTCTGGAAATGCATGGGCACGAATGCACCAAAGAGAGTGACCCCGAACACTGAGAACACCTGCCAGAGAGACCAGAGACCCGCCCGGACTTCATCAGAGGGCCTTAGGGACAGGCCATGCAAATGAGCTGCCAGGGGAGTCACAGGGCTTCAGGCCCATAGCCTCTCCTCTTCTCCAGACACCCTGTATCCCCAGGGACCTAGGGGCCTGTTCAGGGAAGGGGAGTAGCCGGGGGCAGGGGAGGGCACTGACCAGCATGAAGAAGAGGATGAGCGCCATGATGTTGGCCATGTCGGGCACTGACTGCAGGATGACACGGATGATCCGGGCCAGGGGCTCCACTGCCATGCACACGTGCACCAGACGAAGTGCCCTGTGGCAGAGCCTCTCAGGGGTGCCCCTCGGCCCTTCCCAGACCCCTCCTCCTCACCGTTCCCCCACCTGCCCAGAAAGGCAGAGCTGATCCCCACCTGGTAACAACCCCTTCCTCTCTTTCCCAGGGTCCAGACAGGTCCCTCCTTTTCTCAGAGTTCCCAGCTTACCTGAGGGTGTAGGTGATAGAGATGGCACTGAGTTCATTAACGAAGAACCCCAGGAGCAAGATAAAGATGATAAGGAAGTTGAGGATGTTCCAGCCGTCCTGGGGGGTGGGCCAGCCCCAGCAGGGTCTGTCAGGCCCAGCCCATGGGTTCATCCTGGGTCTGCCCTCCGTACACCCCAAGGATGGGGGACTCAGTGGTCCTCTCGAAGCAGGGCCAGTCATCTGCCACCCACTGCTGTTACTCATCCTGCTGTCGCCCCAAACACGCCACAAAACATGCATGCGCTCGCTGTCTCATACACGTGTCAATAGCCAAGTGCAGTGTCTGAAGCACACAGTGGAGTCTCTCATATATACACAGCCAGTTCCTAAGCTGAGCATCCACCTTGGCTACTGCGCTGCTGACAATGGCCTTGCCCTGCAGTTAGGTGACCTGAGAGTGTTTGGATGCTCCAGCTTTGTGTGACACACACTACAATTAATAATAAAATTAAAATAAATACTGATTAAAACATTAAGGAACAGTGCTTTAATAGCCAGGTCAGAGGTGAACTAACTTTCACTGCAGAAGAAAGGCACATTTTGCAAAAGCCCTTTGTCCATATGGCACAAACTCTTTTAGAATGGGGATGGAGGGAGGAAGCTCATGTGTATGATAAATTTGAGCACAACCACTACAGAGGAGAATTTGC
The DNA here is from genome assembly GCF_059928025.1 of Delphinapterus leucas. Taxonomy (NCBI): domain Eukaryota; kingdom Metazoa; phylum Chordata; class Mammalia; order Artiodactyla; family Monodontidae; genus Delphinapterus; species Delphinapterus leucas. The sequence goes on from NC_143129.1 coordinate 170,237,718, forward strand.
TCTAATAAACAATCCGCATTTACCTCTGACCAGTGATCCCACTTCTCGAAATCCGACCCACACAAACTCTAGTACAAGTACAAAATGGCATTCGTAGAAGGCTGAAAATAACCGAAGTGTTCAGCAATTGGGACACTGGTTGAATAAACTACTGCACATTCAGTGGAGTATAGGATAATGAGAAAGGTCTCCATGTACTGATACAGAAAGATCCACTAAGCGACAAAAAGGAAAGTGCAGAACAGTGTTTACAGTATGCTACTCTTAGGAAAGGGAAGACTAAAAATATGTACATATTTGCTTATGATTGCAAAATAAACACTAGGAGGATAAACAAGAGATTATAAATAACGAAGATTATCTGAAGAGGGTGGGGGTGAGGGAAAGGGAAGAAGGGTCAGGAGTGGGAACAAGAATTCTGTGTGTGCCTTTCAGTACAGTCTTTTTTTTTTTTAATTGTAGTATAGTCGCTTTACAGTATTGTGTTGGTTTCTGCTGTACAGCAAAGTGAATCAGCCACACGTACACATATATCCCCTCTTCCTTGGATTTCCTTCACATTTAGGTCACCACAGAGCACCGAGTAGAGTTCCCTGTGCCATACAGTCTGTTCTCATTAGTTATCTGTTTTATACATAGTAGTATATATATGTCAATCCCAATCTCCCAATCCATCCCACCCCCCCTTCCCCCCTGGTATCCATTCGTTTGTTCTCTACATCCGTGTCTCTATTTCTGCTTTGCAAATAAGTTCATTTATACCATTTTTCTAGATTCCACATATATGTGTTAATATATGATATTTGTTTTTTTCTTTCTGACTTACTTCATTCTATATGACAGTCTCTCAATACAGTTTTGACCAATATGTAGCTGCATTAAGAGAACTTTTTTTTGTTTTTAATTTTATTTATTTATTTATGGCTGTGTTGGGTCTTTGTTTCTGTGCGAGGGCTTTCTCTAGTTGTGGCAAGCGAGGGCCACTCTTCACCACGGTGCGCGGGCCTCTCACTATCGCGGCCTCTCTTGTTGCGGAGCACAAGCTCCAGACGCGCAGGCTCAGTAGTTGTGGCTCACGGGCCTAGTTGCTCCGCGGCATGTGGGATCTTCCCAGACCAGGGCTCGAACCCATGTCCCCTGCATTGGCAGGCAGACTCTCAACCACTGCGCCACCAGGGAAGCCCTATGTAGCTGCATTAAATATTCAAAAAGAAAATGATTTTTAATGGAGAAAAAGTTCTTAAATTTATTAGGCAGTCCAATAAACACAAGCCCTCCTTGTGTTTCGCATTCAAAGTGTCGGTGCCTAAACATACACAAGGAGACACAAGTCTGCCTGTCTACAGAGCCATCCCTCTATCTATTCAGTATTAAGCTCCTACTATATGCCACACCTCAAATCAGATCCTGAAGATACAGGATTTCGCCCTGCTTGGCTCACAGACTATTTTGAGGGAGGTGGATAGACAGTAATTTTTTTTTTTGCGGTACGCGGGCCTCTCACTGTTGGGGCCCCTCCCGTTGCGGAGCACAGGCTCTGGACACGCAGGCCCAGCCGCCATGGCTCACGGGCCCAGCCGCTCCGCGGCATGTGGGATCTTCCCGGACTGGGGCACGAACCCCTGTCCCCTGCATCGGCAGGTGGACTCTCAACCACTGCGCCACCAGGGAAGCCCCAGACAGTAAGTTTTAACTCCAGGTGAGAGGTGAGTACAAAGCATTAGGGAGACAGAGCAACAACTAACCTAGCCTGGGAGAGACAGGAAGACTTCCTGGAAGAGAAGACATCTGCAAGAGTCTTGAGCTGTAAGTAGGAGGAAAGCAAGTGAGTAAGTGGCAAAGAGATTTTATAGACCAGGGGTCAGCATGGGCATGAGGTGAGAAACAGCAGTGTGTATGTGTGTGTGTGTGCATGCACTTGAAAGTGTGTGTTGGGGAATGCCACTACAAGCAGCTTGATGTAACTGGAATACCCAAGGGTAAAGCCAGGAGTGATGAGGCTGCAAAAGCAAGCAAGAGCCACATCATGGAAGGCCTTAAGCACAGTGAGGCATTTAGCCCTGATCCTATAAACAACAGGGAGCCACTGGAGTAGTTTAAGGGTACTTTGTCTTGGGCCTTCAGAAAATTACTTTGATGGCAGGTGGGGTACACAGGAAGCCATAGCAACATCCTAGTGAGAGAAGACAGGGTAAGAGCTAGAACAGGGATAGCAGAGATGCAGAGGCAGCAAGAAATCTGAGAAATATTTAGGTGGTGAAATAGTAATTAATAGGCTACGGAGGTAAGGAGAGGGAGGAGCCACACAAGGGCCACAGAAAAGGGGGCACTAGGGGCAAAACTCTGGGGATCCCCACGTGCCTGGGTAATATTTGAGATATTAACTTGCAGACTTTCCTCCCTCCCCTGCATTCTCCCTTTCCATCTACCCATTCAACAGGGAGCAGTTCTTGTACACTGGGACCAGGGGAGGGGCTGGGGGTGGGGAAGGAGACAGCAGAGGGCCTCTAACAAGCCCTGGCTTTTGGCCCTGGGAGGCTAGCCCCAGATGAAGGTTAGGGTTTGGGACATTAGTTCTCAGCCATTAGTTCTGGAGGGTGGTTTTGCCTTCCAGAGGACATCTGGCAATGTCTGGGGACATCTTTGATTGTCACAGGTAGGAGGGTGCTAATGGCATCTAATGGGTAGAGGCCAGGAATGCTGCTAAACAATGCACAGGACAGTCCCCCGACAACAAAGAATTATCCAGGCCAACATGTCAACTGTGCCGAGGCTGAGAAATCTTGCCCTTGAGAGGACAAGCAGAGTGGCTTGGAAGAACAGAAGATTCTCAGGCTTGCTCCAGTTCTCTTGTGCTAATGAAACGGAGCTTAGCTTTGAAAGTGCAGGCCCCTTGAAAGTGCAGGCCTTCCTAACTGCTGCTAAAAGTGAGACAGGCTGGGACCTGGGACCCTTGGCTGCAGTGCCTGCACCTGATACAAGACTCCTGGAGCAACAAAATACAAAGAAACTATAAGGGACTAAAAATAACTGCAGGCATGAGCAGCTGGGGCAAATTATGGACAAAAAGATACAAAAGGTCCAAATGCCACTTCTGAAGAGCAGGGAGCAAAGGCAGGGGGTTGGAATCAAAAGCAGGGTACTGTGCATGCCCCTTGCACACATCACCAAAGGGGTGGGCAAACCACCCAAGCCACAAGCTCATCCCCCCTCTGAAGAGAGTGGGCAAGGGAACTTGTTACTTGTTCTCTCTCCCCCCTGCTGCAGCAGGGGCCCCAATAAAGCCTTGCCTGAATTTCTTGTCTGGCCTCTGATCAGTTTCTATTAATTAAGGAGGCCAAGAACCCTGGCCGGTAGCAAAAGAAATCTCACATCTACAGGAAGGAAGAAATGTTCTCTCTCATGCAACAGATGTCTGCCTGTAACCTACAGCTAGTTCTGAAAAAGTGGTGCATTGAAATGTTCACAAAAAGCATGGTATCTATTCTCCTCTCCAGTGTGGAGACATGTACATATGCACCATCCTATTCTATTTTCTGTTAATAAACATCCTCCCAACTGTTGTTTTCACAAAGCATTCTTTAAGACATCTGGGGTTTCCCTGGTGGCACAGTGGTTAAGAATCCGCCTGCCAATGCAGGGGACACGGGTTCGAGCCCTGGTCCGGGAAGATCCCACATGCCGCAGAGCAATGAAGCCTGTTCACCACAACTACTGAGCCTGTGCTCTAGAGCCCGTGCTCTGCAACAAGAGGAGCCACCGCAATGAGAAGCCTGTGCACCGCAACGAAGAGTAGCCCCTGCTCGCCGCAACTAGAGAAAGCCCGTGTGCAGCAATGAAGACCCAACACAGCCAATAAATAAATAAATAAATGTATTAAAAAAGAAAAAAGATCTGGACTTCAGAAATATTGTTCTAGGTTCTACATTCTGTGTTCTATGAAGTGACACCTCTAACCCCTGGAAAGCTTGTAATTCTAATTGGTGGTAAAGGTATTTAAATGATGATTCCTTTTTATGAAAGGTATAAAAATCTGATAGGTGTTTCATTTTAAAGCCTCTTCTTGCACATGCCCAAAGGCAAGATAAATCCCTTGACTCCAGAAATCCCTTAACTCTATAAGTCCTATTGAAACAAAGAATTTGAGTCTTTGTCTCATTTTATGTAATGTTAAGATCTGTTCCCACACAGACAGCTTTTTGATACCCTCCAGAAGAGGGGTAGGCAAACTATAGCCCAAGGGCCAAATTGACCAGCAGCCCCTCTTTTTAAAGACCCTCAGGTTTAGAATGGTTTATATATATATATATATATATATATATATATATATATTTTGGTTTTATGTTTTGTGACATGTGAAAATTACGTAAAGTTCAAATTTTAGTATTCACAAATAAAACTGATTTGGAACATAGCCATGCTCATTTGTCTATGTACTGTCTATGGCTGCTTTTGTGCTCTCACAGCAGAAGTGAGTGTTTGCAACAGAGACTGTATGGTCCACAAAGCTTAAAATATTTATCTGGCCCTTGTGAAAATTAATAAAGGGAAACCTCACTACAACGGAATTGGGAGGCCAAAAGGGGGAGCTCTCACGCAGTATCACTAGATGTCAATTACAGGAAGAATTGTCAATTACAGACTGGAACAGAAAAATCCCAAAGGGGAAAGAATCATCAATTACAGGCCCCAACAGGAAAAGATGTACATTGCATCTCCTGCAAGAAATCAACTATTCCAGCAACTCCACCATCACCCTGAACTCTCACTTTTCGCCAGTAGATTTTGGTTCAAAACAACCCTTCCCAACTTCCTCCTTTTTCTCTGTAAAATAACGTTCCTCTCCATTGTTTGTTGGACTAGTCTATGGCTTTTGCTGTAGTTTGCTAGTCCTGATTTGCGATTCCTCTGCTATCCCCAGATAAATCCTTTTTTGCTGGTAAAATAACTTTTATTTTTAAGGTCAACACCCTTTACAGAAAATGTTTACTGACCCCTGTTCTTGAATCCTGTAAATTAAGGTGGATACTCTCAACTGTATTTCTCTGATAAGGAAATCAAGGTTTGCCCAAGATTGCAGAACTAGGGAAGGCTGGGTCAGTAACTGGAACCCCAGGAGGCTGCACTTCTAGTACAAATTACTTTCTGCCACATCACAGACATCTCAGAAGTAGTTTCTCCTTCTGCATGACCACACATGCACACACACCCCTCCCCCTGTGCACCTTGCAGGGCCAGGTGCACAGGGATGGGGATGGGGATGGGGTGGGGTGCTGTCCCTAAGGAGGAATAGATGTGATGGCAGGGAGGGCCCAGGATCTCACCTTCCAGAAAATCCAGAAGCCATTTAACCAGCTGAGGAGAAGTTCACAGATAAGGATAGTCAGCACAATGTCATCTATGGTAGAGAACAACTCATAGTGTTTCTACATGGAAGACAGAGAAAAGGAAGGGCAGAGAGGTGAGTAGGGGGTGGCAAGAGCAGGGAGAGAGCATGTCTTCAGGGGAGGGGAAGCCCAGATTCTTACTGCTCTTCATCCAGCATCTTTGTAGCTCCCTTTAGAGCACCCCTTCCATGTACGTGCTAGGCACCGTGCTAAGACCACAAATGTATTATTTCATGTTACCATCACCATCGTCCTATGAAGTAGGTTTAATTTCCATCTTGCACTTGATGGGAACCTCAGAGAGGTGCCCAAGGTCAGACAGTTAATGATAAAGACTGTTGTCTGACTACAAACCCTTGTTCTTAACCTCTAGAGTAGGAAAAGGGAGGTGGAGAAAGGCAGAACAGACTCCAGGATTGGGAGGAAAAGACCTGGCCCTTGAGATGGAGGACACCAAGCCCCATCCTTGCTTCTCTGATTGTCCCAACCACTCCTGCTGCTCCAGCTCCCAAATCCCCCCAGCCAGGCCTGACCAAACTTCTGGGTATCCCCCTACTCACGGGTCCAAGACATGTTCCTGGGTGGATGGATTGATGGATGGATCCATGACTTTGAGTTCTGTTTAAAACCCAACTCATGTTCACGCAATCTCCTGTTAAGCTGTGACTCTGCTATAGTTTGGGACATGAACAGCTCCCAGCCCCCAACTCCACCCTGGCAGTTACCAAAGTCACCTGGACTCCTCCCTTTCTTCACCTCCATGACCCACAGACTCAGTGCTTCAAGCCTCTTGCTCCCCACACCTTGCCACCAACTCCATCCACCAGCCAATGCGAGGCTGGGCAGAGTTTCTTCTTTTTTTTTTTTGGCCACGCCATGCAGCATGCGGGATCTTAGTTCCCTGACCAGGGATCGAACCCAGGCCCCCTGCAGTGGAAGCACGGAGTCCTAACCACTGGACCACCAGGGAATTGTCTGGGCAGAGCTTCTGAAACTCAGATGGGAGCTAAAGTTTATGGGCTTCCAGCCTGTTCCAAATTCCCAAAGGGCATCATGGGCCAGGGACATCTGCCTACAAAAAGGAAGGGCTTTCTTTCCCTTCATCTTTCCCTTCAGCTCTACCCCACTGGCCACTGGTGGCAATAGGCTCTCCTTACTATTTATTCAAAGAGCTTCCTAAACAGTCCCCCTGCCTTCTCCAAGTCATGCACATCTGTGGCTAAATCAGAGTTGCCTTCTCCACCCACAAAGCTTCCATGGCCCCCTATGGCCTGCAGGGTGAGGTTCAAAACCAGTCTGGCATTCACAAGTCTCTAGGATTTGACCTTCATGGGCACATATCCTATATCAGGGATTTTAGCATTTTTGACTGGGACTCAAAGAAATATATTTTACATTTTACACCATAATGCTTTCTCTCCCTCTCCCCTCCCTCCCTCTCCCCCACTACAATTTCTACTTCATTCTTTTTCATTTTATTTCATTCTACTTCAAAATGCTGCTATCTACACTCTGAACTCATTTCATGAGCCATTGATGGGTTTTGATCTGCCCTGTAGTCTATGCATTCTGCAAACCTTGGCAATTGGGTTTCTGCCTCCACCACATCACAGGCAGCTTGTGTCAAGGTCACAAGAGCTAAACAAGGGATGCTTCAGAGTCCTTTCCTTGCCTTGTCTCCTAGCCACATCTGACCCTGTGCCTGCTCCCTTGGTAATGCGCTCTCCTGGGATTCCTCCCACTCCTCTGGCCACTCCTCCTCAGCATCCTTTGGCATCTCCTCCTCTATTTTCTGCCCTCTACTTGGAGGCTCTCCTGAGAGCTCTGTCTTGGTCCTCTTCTCACTCAACACTCTCTCCAGGCAACCTCACCCATTCCTTGAGCTTCGGCAACCATCCACCTAGATGCCAGTCACTCTCATGTTGCCATACTTTAAACCCTGGCTTTCCTGGACAAACAACAAGTCCTACTGTATAGCACAGGGAACTATACAATATCCTATGACAAACCACAGTCAATATCCTATGATAAACCACAATGGAAAAGAATATAAAAAAAGAATGTATAGGGCTTCCCTGGTGGCGCAGTGGTTGGGAGTCCGCCTGCCGATGCAGGGGACATGGGTTCGTGCCCTGGTCCGGGAAGATCCCACATGCCGCGGAGCGGCTGGGTCCGTGAGCCATGGCCGCTGGGCCTGCGCGTCCGAAGCCTGTGCCCCGCAGCGGGAGAGGCCACAGCAGTGAGACGCCCGCGTACAGCAAAAAAAAAAAAAAAAAAAAAGAATGTATATATATATGTATAACTGAATCACTTTGCTGTACAGCAGAAATTAACTCAACGTTGTTAATCAACTATACTTCAATTAAAAAAATAAAAGTAAAGTAAAATAAAATAAACATTGGCTTCCCAATGACATAGGATAAAACCCATCCTCTTTAACAAGACCCTGTGTGACCTGGCTGCTGACCACCCCTCTGAACTCATCAGTCACCACGCTGGACATTTGAAAACACTGATTTTCAATAGCACAATTCATGCATGTGGCGGACTCCTTGTAAGAGATTAAGACATCAAGGGTAAGACCCAAGCCATAGCAAACTTCAAGTTGGACACACAGAACTCACTTCCATGCTGTTTGTTCTGCCCAAGACACTCTTCTCCACCTCTCTCTGCCTGGCCAACTCCTGTTCATTCTTTGCTCCCTGCTTAAATGTCCTTTTCTCCAGGAAGCCTTCCCTGGCCCCCAGATTAGGGTCAATGCCTCCTTTGAGCTTCCACATACTCTGTGACACCCAGGCATTTGGAATGATATGTCTGTCTGTCTGAGATGGAACTGGGTCTATTGTGCCCATACCTGGCACTGAGTGCAGTATCTGGTACAGAGTGATTCTCACTTAGTGGCTATTGATTAAAATGGGATACCCTTCCCCACAAGGCGCCCATTTGCCTGCCTCTGCTCACACCATTTTTCTCTTGTCCTTCCTCTGCAAATCCAATGCCTTTCTCAAAGCTGGGTCCCCCCCACCACGAAGTCTTCCTTGATCTTTAAGAAAGTCAGCACTGACAGGCCCTTGAAGAGCATCCAATCCAACCATCATGAACAGATGAGGGGCCTGAGGCCCCGAGAGGGAAGTGACTTGCCCAGGCCCCTGTTAGATCAGTGGGGTCAGAGGTCAGGCTGGAGTCCCACCTGGCCAAGAACGGAGTTGGCGCGGAGAGCAATGGTGATGGCGTTGGCCACCAGCAGCACGGCCAGCAGCAGCTGGAAGGCCGGGTGTCGGAGCAGCTTCTTGACACACATGCGAGTGATGAACTCCTGCGTGTCCCAGGCATCCTGGGAGAGGGCGGGGGACCTTCCTTCAGGCAGGTGTCACCGTAGGAGGCCTCTGCCTGGAAGTTTGCTCTCAGTGAATAGGGACCCTTGGGGGCCACTCTTGGGAAAGAAGTTGCCTGAGAAGGGCTCATGGAACGGGGGCCTCAATGTAGAGGTCACTACCTAAATGGCCACTAAAAGCGGGTCACTGCTGGGTGGTCTTTGTAGGGGTCATTGTAAGGGAGACTCTTTTGGGGTCTCTGCTGGGGAGTGGCTGTCATTACATAGGGGCTCCTGTAGGGGCACAGCTGGGTGGTTACTAACATACCATGGTGGGGGCGGTCACTGCAGGGATCACAGCTGGGACATTTGGAAGGCAGAAGGGGCAGAGGTATCCTGAGGGCCGGTTGCCCCATAGACACAGCTGCACAAGGGTCACTGTGGGGGTGAGGATTGCTGCAGGCCCCCCAACAGGCTGCAGGCCCGGCCTCGGCCTTACCTTACTGCTAGTGATATCTCGGCGGTTGATGAGCACTTGCTCCTCTGGCCGGAGGTAGGGCTCGTGAGCGGCCCTCTGCAAGGGTGAGGAGAGGGCCCATCAGTGCAGCCACTGCCCCTCCGGACTCAGTATGGTCCTTCAGTGCCCTGTCCCGCCCCAGGATGCCCAGCTTGGGCAGTGCAGCCAGGCAGGTACCACCTACCATGCGGTTCAAAGGCTTGATATAGGTGGTGTCGGTCCAGTGCTGCCACCAGGTCCTCTGGTTATGCGCCATAGTTGCTCAGTGTCCCTCCCACTCCTCAAAGAAACTTCATTCCAAGCTGTCCTGCCCCCCTTCGTGGTGATATCATAGAGGCCTCTGTGACCTCCACCTGTCCGCATTCCACCAAGGAATTCTCACACCAAGAGAAGCTCTTCCCACTGACTCCCCTCAGTATGCCACAGAGGAGGCCACGGACACCAAGGGGCTGGGTGGGGTCAGAGGTCAGAGGCTGATAAGAGCAGGTCAGGTCTCCTGTGCAGCCTGGATGGAGACACAGGGGTGGGTCCCTGCTCTGTATCTAGGAGCTGGAGGTGGGACTGGGCTAAGGATAGAAGAGGAGAAAGGTGTTTCGTTCTGTGGTCCTCCTCCTAGCAGACCTCAGCCTGCAACCCTGCCCACCAGCTACCCCATCCCACCACTCCAGTCTCCAGGGCTGCCCCCCGGCCGCCTTTCCAGGGAAGGTACGTTTCCCCAGCTGTAGAGTGAAAGGCTGGTCTCTTATTTTTCACCTTTCGCCCCTGGAGATGGGGCAGGAGAGCACTCCGGTCTCTGAAGGGCTGGGGAGAGACGGGCATGGGTAGAAGTCCTTACCACCCTGGAAGGCATGGGGCTTCAGGTACAGAGCCCAGGCTGGTGGGCCACACAGTGGGCTAGTTACCAAAAGCACTCACCCCACCTCTGACCGCTTTTCATCCCAGTCCCCTCCGGGAAACAGATTCCAGATTCTAATACAGAAGTCAAAGGCACATGTAGATTTCTGTTAAAGAAATTGACTTTATTTAGTTGAAAAGCATCTCCTGGGTAAAGTGAAGAACGCCCATACAGACTGGCTTGGCAAACAGAAGTGCCGCGGGGCCGAGGGGGCAGGTCTGTGACCCCACAGAGCACAGGGTAGGAGAGAGTTCTTTCGGCCCCGCCTCTTGCTCCTTCCTTGGCACAAAGCTCACTTCACTTCACCCCACTCCAGGGGAGGGAGGAGCAGAAATGGCAGCAGCTCAGGCAGAGGCAGTCAGCTTGGGACAGAACCATGGACAAGCACTACTTCCAAACTGGAACAGAACGCAGGGATGCTCTGTCCTAGATGTGTCAGAGGTGGTCCTCAAGGCCAGAGGTCAGGAACTAGGGTACTGGCCAGTTAGAAGTCAGGAGGTCAGAGGTCACTCTCTGGGGTCAGGGGGCAGAGGCAGGAGTGCTCCCCAGGTTGAGAGGGTGGGGGGTGGGAAGATGGTCCCCTGGAGTCAGAGTTCGGGACTTGGGAGCTGCCCTCGGCCCGCTCCACTCCGCAGGCCCCCAGGCCCTCTGAGTAGAGCTCCTGGTTCTGCTCCTTCCACCTGCGGAATTTCTCCCCAGTGAGCTCGGGGTCGCCTAGCACCTCCTCCAGGGCCTGCAGCTCCTGCAGCTTTGCCTGGAATAGGTGTAGGGGTTAGGGCCATGATCACCCGGGGAGCGAGCAGAGCCTGAGTCCAGAGCTAGCTCTGGAGTCCAGTGGCCTAGAACCCAGCACCTGGCCCGGTCCGGCCCCGCCCCCATCCTCAAATCGAGAGCCTGGTTCCAGGAACCTAGAACTCGGCCCAGTCCACAGCAGAGTCCAGGGCTGAGGGCCAGGAACCGAGCCGAAAGCCCCGAGCCCAGCCCTTAATGGTGCCCTGTGCCCGCCCCCGAGCCCAGCCCCTAATGGTGCCCTGCGCCCGCCGACCTTGAGCGTGCTCTGCAGCGCCCGCACGCGGTGCACTCGCTCATTCAGCTGGGGGTCTCGGTTGCGCCGCATGAAAGAGCTCCGCCATTGCTCGTGAGTGAGGGGCTGCGGCCTGCCCAGGAAGGACACGCCACCCAGCCTCAGCCCCCGTACCATTCCTTCCAGGGCCCCTTCGCTGCTGTCTGTGGGAGGGGAAGCAGGGTGAGCGTGTGCCTGCCCCCGGCCCCAGCCCTCCATCTCGGCTCCCAGCACCCCCGCCCCCCACGGCTTGGCTTGGCACCTGTCGGAGAGCCGAAGGAGGTCCGTGGGCTGCCCTGCGTGAGGGCGGCCACAGGTGATGTGTCTCCGTGGAGGGAACTCCCAGCTTGGGCCGGGCTGGGCTGGGGGCAGGGTGGAAGGAGAGGAGGGTATCAGTCTGAGTTCCACGCCCTGCTCTTCACCCCGCGTCAGCTCCCACTCACCGAGGCTGAGCAGGATCCAGCCTCATCGTCGGGGTCTTCTGCTTCCGTCTCACTGTAGCAGTCTGGGGTGGACAAGAGTGGCTGGGGAACCCACTCAGCTTCACAGGGTTTGGGCAGGCCAGGAGGTGGGCTCGGGGGAATTGAGCTTCCAGCCCCCATCCCAGGGAAGGCAGAGGCTCAGGGAGAGACCCAGCCCTGTGAGGCACCCACCTTCCTCTCGGGGCAAGGGGGCACGGCCTGGAGACCGGTACTTGGAAATGCAGGTAATGAGATGGCGCACCCACCTGTGGAGGGGCAAATGGGTCTCAGGGAGTTTCCACGTACCGTATGCCAGAGGCTTTCCCCTACATCATCTTCTAATTTAATCCTCAGAGCAACTCTGAGAGATAGGAATTCTTACTAGTCCATTTTAGAGAAGATGAAACTGAGGCTTAGAGGAGTGAGTGTCTTGATGAGCCCTATCAGAGAGCTGGGCTCTGAATCCAGGCTCCTGAGCCCAGGTCCCCGGGCACGCCCACGCAAGCTGTGGAGGTGAAGGGGGTGGCACTCACATGCTTAGGTCCGTCAGGGTATCAGCAGCGAAGATGAAGGGTTTGTACACGTTATGGGTGAGCTGGAACACACTGCCAGGGAGCAGAGGGGCCTCACTCACCTGGGGGTGCCCATCCAGAACACAGAGAGGCTGGACGGGGCATCCCAGCTACCTGCCGCCCCCACCCACCCCTCCTGTCACCTACCTCTTCCTTTCTCTCCCCACCCCCAGCCTGTCACACCTCAGGACTTAACTATTTTTTCTTCTGATCTTGTCCACTTTCCAGACTGTAGTTGGAGACATTGATGAGGCCCTCAGCCTTCTCATCCTGGGGAGATCATAGTGTGAGGGTCAGCTTGAAGCCCCAATACCCTCAAGGCCCAGTCAGGCTCCTGAGGGCGGGGGAGGGGAGAGGGCATTTCCTGGGCTCTCAGTGCCCAGAGCTCAGGGCAGGAAGCTGGGGTGGGGTCAGGAGGTGTGACCAAGGGGTGCCTCTGAGCCTGGCAAGGGGAGCCAAAGATATCCAGAGAAACAGCCAAGGAAGAGGAGCCCCCTCCTGCATTTGCTCCATCACAGACACAGACAAAGCTGCTTTGCTCCTTTCCTTGCCTGGTTTTCTTTCTCCTTTCCATCTGACTAACCCTCAGGCATTGATTTTTCAGGAAGCCTTCACCACTCTTCAGGTGGACTGGCCACCTTTGCTGGGTTCCCACCCACCCCTGGCTCTTCTGCCATCATAGTATGTGTTCCCATATTGTCCCTGAGTGTGTATTCATCCCTCTCCCCACCGGCCTGAGTAACGGAAACAGCCCAATTCTTCCCTGTGTCCCAGGGCCCAGCCCAGAGCTGGGTGTACAGTAGGCACCTTGAATGTTAGTTGAATGAATAACAATTGCTCGAACGGCCCATAACTAGGATGAACAGATTAACAGAAGAGGAAGGAAAGGCGGGTGGAATCAAAGAGATTCTACCCGGCCTATGACACATTTTCCAGACCGCTTTTATACACACATCTGCTCAGTTCTCTCTGAAGACTGTCCCCGTTTTACACATAGGAACACTGGGGCACACCTGTGACCACAGGTGGGAGTGGACCGTGGAGGAGGGACAAGAGCCGAGGCCCTGAGGTGACTCACTTGCTTACCTGTGTGTGTATGGGGTCTCACCTGGGGCTGGCGGTACCAGTAGAGCGTGTGTCCCTTGAGCACAAACCAGCAGCGGCGCCAGCGCGGGCCCATGAAGCCCCCGGGCACCTTGCGCAGCAGGAGCCAGCCATCACAGTCAGGCCGGCCCAGCTCCCGGCAGGACACCCGCCGGCGGCTCAGCTGTGTCGCCACGCCTGCAGCAGCACAGCACGGCTGGTCAGTGAGGGGCTGGCGGGGTGTCCCGGACCCCCAACCTGCTCCCTTGCCCCCCACGAGCACCCCCAGCTGATATTTCTGAACCCATGCTCTGGGCTCAGAATGTGATACGTGTCACTTCTGAGGTGGGGATGACTCTTCCCATTTTAGAGACAGGGAATCTGAAGATCAGCGGATGAGCTGTTTGTCCGAAGTCACAGAGCTGGCGAGAGGCCCAGGCTGGGAGCATAGGTCTGTCTGACCCCAGAAACAGAGCTGTTTCCAGGAGAGGCTGTGTGTGAAGTGTGTGTTGGTAGGGGTGGGGGGCGTCTGGCCCAGCACTGTAAAGACTTCTAAGAGCTCCTCATATCAGGGCATCACCCCCCTCCCCCGTCAGGTGCATTTCATACCTTTTGATTTCTTGCGACCAGGGACAGGACTCTGAAAGGACCACAGGAGGTTAGAGAAGCATATGGGTACAAAGCCACACAACCCTCCTTGCCAAGCGCCAGAGCTTACCTTGTCAGGGTGTTCTGGGGGTTCTGGAGCGTCTGCTACCCCAGCTAGGAGTGTGGCTGAGGGTGCATGGGGACTGGGCAGAGGCTCCGGGTCAAGGGAGGTCGAGGCTGTCAGGGAGAGAGGAGAGAGAGGGAGGGTCCCTGAGCTCAGACCCGGGCCCAGTGGTAGGGTGGGGGTGTAAGAGTCCAGGGTCAGGCAGCCCACATGCCTTGTCCAGGGCATCTGCCGACTGGTGGGGCTTTGAAATTACCTGTCCAGGCAGCAGGGCTGGGTCCTGGACTTGGGTTTGAAGTCAGGTCGGAGGCGAAGACATCTTCCGATGGGGCCCTGGAGAGATCAGGGAGAGATGAGGTGAGCCATGGCCCACCTGCCAAGACCTACCCGGGGCCAAGACCTACCCGGGACCCGAGCCTGTCACCTGGGAGACGGCAGGGCCGAAGCCAGCGATGGGCTCACTGGGCGTGGGGGGCCCGGGGCCTGAGGAGGGGTCTGAGGAATAATCAGAAACAGGTGATGGAGCTGGTGACAGACAGGGGTCTGAAAGCAGACTGGGGGCAGGGGTGGGCGGCAGGTACCTGTGAGGGTGTCTCTGGCACTGGGACCTTCTTCAGCACTAAGCTGACCCCATCTGGCTCCCGGAGCAGCTCCCTCACCACGTTTTTATGGGGCCAGCCCACCTGGGGGACAGGGCAGAGGGCAGGGCAGGGATGCTGGGCGGGACTGAACTGGGCAGGAGGCTCTGAGGCAACCCGACAGCCCTTGGTCTCACAGCACTCCCTCAGCCTCCTGCTCAGCCTCACCTCGTCCTCCTCCAGGAAGCCTCCACGAGCCTCTCTGACCTGTGTGAGCTGGCTGGCCTCACAGAAGGCAGCTCCCACAGCCCTGGTCTCCCCAAGGGAACCTCCCCACCCACCGACCTGAGTTCTACTCAGGACCCCCTTCCTCCCACCACGCTCCTCCCCTCACTCACCACCACTTGCTCATTGATCTGGACAATCTCGTCTCCAGGCAGGATCTGCAGCCGGGAATCAGTGGGGACCTGGTGGGGGGTGGGATTCAGAGGGTGCACCCTCATGGGGCTGGAAGCGGGCTTGGCTGGCAGGTTGGAGTGCCACGGGGGTGGGCGGCTGAGAAGGGTGTAGGAGCCTCACCTGGGTGCCCACTCGAGACACAAAGTGCAGGCAGTTGCTGGTGGTGTAGATCTCCAGGCCCTGCAGGGCAGAGGCTGCAGTCACTAAGGGTGTGGGGACCGCCGGACCAGGACGCCTGCCAGGCACCAGGACTCACAGGTGAGTGGAATGGGGGGGAGAGCTGGCCTCAGCTTGGCACTGCTCGACTTGCCATGTGACTTTGGGCACACCGCTGCACCTCTCTGGGCTCTGCCTCCTCCTCCCCTAAGGGCTGAGGGGAGCAGGTTGCAGACTTCTGAGGTATGAGATTCTCAGCGACTTTCCTGAAGAATCTCATACCTCAGGGACAGGAGAGGGACAGGGCAGGGCTGGGGCCTCTGGTTTTCCCAACTGGTCAAAGATTAAAGCAAAAAAGTTCATGTCTTCTCCCCTCTCCCCTAGGTCCGTGTCCCAGGGCTGGGATGTGTCACCTGAGACCACACCAGCTGCAGCCCCTCAGGACCGGAGAAGGGGCTGAACGACAGTGAGACCCCAGGGAAGTCCCCTGGGCCTTTAACATCTGTACAAAAATTCCCTGGAAGTCCAGTGGTTAAGATTCCACGCTTGCACTGCAGGGGGCGCAAGTTTGATCCCTGGTGGGGGAACTAAGATCCCACATGCCACGCGGTTTGGCCAAAAAAAGTAAAAAACAGGGCCTTCCAGCTGTGACAGTACAGGATTCTGTGGGATCCTAGAACCAGATTTCAGGGCCCAGACAAGGCTGCTGAGGGGTCAGGGGTGAGAGTTGAGAGGTCAGGGCTCACCGAAGGATCGTCCAGCGCGACGTGCTGTAGCACGGCCTTCTGCTCCAGCAGCTCCTCTGGGCAGCAGCTCAGGATGTTGTGGCAGATCCCGGCCACGTGGCTGCTCTGGCGGATGGAGAGCAGGACGTCTAGCCTGAGCCCCGTCCCACCCCATCCCCACACCCCACTCACCCCCCAGACTCACAATCCTCAGGACTTTGCTCTCCTTCTCAGCCGCTGGACAGTCCTGGAGGCAGAGTGAGAGAGCAGGGGCCTGCCCTGAGCAGGGCGCACTGCCTTCGCCTGAGGGCGGGGGATTCCCTGCAGTCCCTCCCGGAGTCCCGTACCCTGGCCCCCTGCCCAGAACTACATGGCCTTAGAGCTTTCGCCCCAAGGTCTCATCCCCCTGACGCCAGGCCCCCAGAAGTCACCACACATGCCCTCCCCCGCTCCACCCCCTCCTGAGAATCAGACTTCCTGTGCTGCCCTCACCAGCTAGGAGCTCCCACGCCCCCATCGCCCCCAACCCAGTGGCCGGGCCTCCTCGCTTTCTGCCCTTGCCTCTTCCGGCTCTCACACCTGATCCTGTGCTGATTCACAAGTTATAAAAAGCTCTAGCCTGACTTGGTCTCTACAGCCTGGGCCAAGCCTGGCCTCTGGTTCTCCTACCTCCTGCAAGGCCTGGCCCAGCTCCCCGCACAATTCCCCAATCTCCTGGCAGGATGAGAAGTCATTTAAGTGGGAGAAGAGGTACCTGGCAGAGGGAAGGATGGAGCAGTGGTTAGGGAACTGAGCTTAACAGTCAAGCCACTGAACCACCCTGTGCCGGCTACACATCTGAGACTCTGATGGGTTTTGATTTGGGGTAAAGGAGATGACTGATACATCTAAAGACCTTAGTCAAGTGCCTAATAAATGCCAGGCCCTGTTCTAGGCACTGGGGAGACAACATTAAACATCTAATTACATCAATGATGATTTAACTTCTACTGCTGTGAAGTGTAGGGAGCTCTGAGAGTATGTAACAGGAAAGGCTTCCCTGAGGAGGTGACTTTAGAGCTGGGACCTATGGGACAAGCAGCGGCCAGCGAAGGGGGTAGAGAGCTCTTTATATAATGCTGTTGATGTGACTGTCATGATTACAAGCAGGAGGTGGGGTGGGAACCCAGGCAACCCAGTGGCCCTACACAGACCAATTAACCTCTTTGCCCAGTTCCACTATATCTGAACAAGAGCAAAGCTCTATTTTTCTCTCCCAGGTCCCAGAGGAAGCCAAGGATGAGAAGGGTCCCCTCACCAGTTACTCAGACCCTAGGAGGAGACCGAAGTACCTGTTGAGCCAGAAGAGGAGGGAACGGGCCTCATGCACCAGCTCCATGGCCGCGCTGAGGACATCTGCAGGAGGCTCAGCACAGCCCCCCAAGCGACCTTGGACTAAGCTCTGGAATGCCCGGATCCCCTCCAGCAGCCCCTCTGTCAGGCTCTGCAGGTTCTCTGACTGTAGCCCGGAGCTCTGTACCACAGAAGGGCAGGTTAATTCCTGGCAGCGGCCAGCCCCCCATCAGCACCCCAAGGTGGGTGGAAGCTGCAGCCAGTGTGGCCGCCATTCACTCACCAGGGCCCGGAGCTGTTCCACCCCTTCCAGGATGAGCTCCTGGTGGCCCAGAGGCCACACAGTTAGAGCTTCCAGGCTTCGGGGGCAGAGCTGGAGCAGGTACTTGCCAGGCAGCTCCCAGTCCTCAAAGTGATAGTCCTCCAGGGAATCATCGAGGCCTGGTGGAAGAACGAGGGTCAGCATGGGGGAGCCAGGGGGTGTCAAGGCCTTTCTGGTCAGTGCAAAAGTCCTTCTCCTAATGACCCTGAGACCCAGGCAGTGTTCTGCCCTGCCCATTTCACAAATAAGCCTACTGAATTGAGAAGTAGGGTCATATAGGGCAGTGGTTCTCAAAGGATGGTCCCCAGACCAGCAGCCGCAGCCTCACTGGAAAACTTGTTAGAAATACAAATTCTGGGAAATCCCTGGTGGTCCAGTGGTTAGGACTCAGTGTTTTCACAGCTGTGGCCCGGGTTCAATTCCTGGTTGGGGAACTAAGATCCCACAAGCCGTGTGGCATGGCCAAAAAGAAAAAAAAAGAGAAATAGCCAAAACATGGAAACAACCTAAGTGCCCACTGACAGATGAATGGATAAAGAAAATGCCAGACACACACACACACACACACACACACACACACACGGGAATATTATTCAGGCATAAAGAAGGAAATCTTGCCATTTGCAGCAACATGGATGGACCTTGAGGGCATTACGCTAAGAGAAATAAATCAGAGAAAGACAAATACTGTATTATCTCACTTACATGTGGAATCCCAAACACCCAAATTCATAGACACAGAGAACAGATTGATGATTGCCAGAGGCAGGGTAGGAGGGGGGTAGGGGAAATGGGTGAAGGTGGTCCAAAGGTACAAACTTCTATTTATAAGTCAGTTTGGGGGATGTAATGTACAGCATGGTGACTATGGTTAGGATTCTGGGCTTTCACTGCCATGGCCCCGGCTCAAGGCTCAATCCCTGGTCCGGGAACGAAGATCCCGCAAGCCACACGGCATGGCCAAAAAAACAAAAACAAACGAATTCTCACATCTGCTGAATCAGAACTCAGGGGCAGGGCCCAGCAATTTGCATTCTAACAAATCCTCCCGGTGTTCTTATGCTGCTGAGGTCATGCTTTATGGGGCTTTGGAGTCAGGGAGACCTGAGTGACAGCGACTGAGCTTAATTACTCCGTGCCTCAGTTTCCTCACCTATAAAATGGGGAAAATAAAAACGCCTACCTTCTAATCATGTGTATTAAATGACATGACACATGTCAAGCACTTGGCCAGCTGCCTTGGTTCATGGTAGACAGTCAGTAACAGCCTCCGTATTATTATCGCCAGACTCTTTACCGTGATCCCCAAGGCCCCGTATGATCCGGCCACCACCTGCCTCTACAGTCTTCTCTTGGCGCACAGCCCCTCAAACTCAACACTTCAGATCCAGAGCACTAACTCCCTGAAGCTCTTGGAATGCTGTCTTGCCTCAGGGTCCTCAGATGTGCTCTTCCTTCTGCCTGGAGTGCTCTTCCAGCTCCTTCACATCCTTTTTCATCATCTTACTCCTTCCAGAAAGCCTTCCACAACTCCCCAGGCTGGGTTGGGGGCCTCTGCTGCTCTCACTGCCCCTTGCACCTCCACAAACCCCTGCATCAAAGCACTAACCTCTCCTGCTTGATCACGAGCTCTTCAAGGTCTGGACCTTAAACAAGTGTTCATCTGTAATTCCAGCCCAGGCCTCTTACAAGGTAGACACTCACAAGTAAGAAAAATATCTAGTGAATGCTTACTATGTGTTAGGAAAAATTTAAGGGCTTTATACATATTAACACATTTAATCCTCACCGAATCTAGAAAGCAGAGATACTGTTACCCTCAGTTTACAGGTGGGAAAACATACAAATAGAGGTTAACAGTTAGCTTTCTCACTCTTTGAAGGAACCCCTGCCATTCCATGCCAGGGTCTTTTGTAATCAATAGCTCTCCCTCATTCCCTGTGTGACATTAAGAGCACTTGACTAGGAGTTCGTGAACCTGTGGCTCCGTGGCTCTGGGGCCTTGAGCACCTCCCTTCCTGTGCACACAGCAAATGTGCTGTGCTGCCTCCCTCCCAACAGACCCTGATGTGGAACTGCACGTGCCAGGCCCTCAACCTGATTGTCTTATTTGGTTCACTTCAGGAGATCAGAGTTGCCTTTCCCATTTTATGGATAGGGAAACTGAGACTTGTGGTCACAGAACCGGTGAGTGGAGGGGCTGGGCCTGGAACTCAGTCTGGGAGTCTGATGCCAGCCCTGCATCCCTGCTTTCACCGGGGCTGGTCGCCCTGAGCCTGCCCTCAGTGGACTCCGGCAGCCCCCTCCACTCTGGCTCCTCCCTGTAGGAGGAGTGTCCTGACTCACCTCCCGGCTCCCAGCTGCAGGTCAGAAGGTCTTCACTTCTCTGAGTCGGCTGACAGTCTGGGACCTTTCCCACCCAACTGGGCTCATCCCCGCTGGAGGCCTAGGGAGGGGCTGTGCTGACCCCTCCAGTCAGGCCGGGGCTTCTGCTCTCACTGGGAGCTTCGGGGTGGGGGGAAGGGAAAAGACACCCCACCGGCCCTATTTCAAAGCCTCAGCAAATCACTTCCTGGCTCAGTGTGTAGTTTTCGGCTTCTGAAAAATACGTTTAATAAGAGCCCACTGCGCCCTGGGGCAGAGGGAAGATGAAGGAGATACAGTGGGGGCGGGCAGCTGGGGAGACACCGTCTGTGTTCCTTACACAACCACTGCCTCCCCATTGCCACCCTGGAGGCTTCTTGGGCTTCTGGAGGGATGGGAGACCCCTTCTGGGTCCTCGGGGGGGGCCCCCCTGGGGTCACGTCCATTATCCTTCTGCCAGGTTCACGGCAGACACTCTGTAAATACTTGTTGACTGACTAACCAACTGACAAACTCGGCAGGTCCTTCGTCCTTTTCCTCTCCCCGTCCCAGTGCTCCTCAAGCCCGACACTGCCCAAGCCCCACCCACCTCTCAGCCAAGCCGCCACCTTCCCGGGGGTCCAGGTCGCTACTGGCTCCATGACCAAGTTCGGCTTCTCGGATCCGCACCCGCTCCGTGCTCCGTCTCGCCCGCGCAGGAATTTCCGCTCCCAGAGCTCTGACCTGGGGAGAGGCTGGGCTGGGCTGGGGGCGGAGCCACTAGCATACCTGGGCCCACAAAGCTGGCTAGGTGAGGTGCTGTGACAGCCATTGGCCTACTGCCTGTCCACCTCCTGCCCTGCCCTTCAGGCATCCTAGGGCAGCTGGGCTGCCAGACCTGGGGGTGGTGCCACTGATGTGTGACCCAGGGGACCTCAGAACTGGCCTGGGATCCCCACCCAAAACTGGCCTCAAATGGCAGGGTGCGACCCTGACCTTCAAGGCTCCTCAAAAAGGGGCCAAAAAGTGAGCAGTGAGCACGGCAGCAAAGCGCAGAGGTTAGGAAGCCAGAGCCTGGGTGCAAATCTTGACTTGGCAGCTTGTTAGCTGTGTGACCAAGGGCTAAGCTTACCCACCAGGCATCACTTTCCCTGTCTGTAAAATGGATATAATAGTTCCTACTTCAGAGGGCTGCTATGCAGAGTACCTGTGTTAATAGCTCTACAACCTTTAGAACTGGTTTTTAGCCCCCTCTTTTTTTGCACCGTGGACCCTTTTGGCAATCTGGTGGAAACCCTGGACAGTTTCTTAGAATGAGGCTTTTGAAAGCATAAAGCAAAATGCTGAAGATTACAAGGAGGACAGTTATTATCAAAATATAGTAAAAACCACAAATTTGTGATATAGTAATATGCATTTATCAGCATTAAATAACAAGACTGGCAAATTAAATTCCTTTTCTAATGATCAGCATGGTGTTACTCAGCATGAATAACACCGAACCGTGGAGATGGTCTCTGACTCACCTCCTTGCACTTATTGATCAGCAAACACCTACAGATGGGGATGCAAGAGAGTAACACATAAGCTGGGTGACCAACGTGAGAGCAGATGGATTCACCATTTGGTCACTGACCCTCTACTGGGCACCATCAATGGCAGCCATGCTGCAGGAATGTCTGAAACAGTGTGATTTAGCAGTGGGTTAATAACTGTCACCATTTTGAGATCGTTATGAGCGTAAGTGATATTTGGGGATACTTGTGATAACTACAGTTTGATATGAAAATATCTGTGATTTCTACTGGTGACAAAGCCACAGATACTGCTAATATTTCAATCCATAAAGAAGGAAATGGTAAATTTTAGTTAGAGGTTAGTGAAAATAAATATACAATTTTTTTGCCATGCAAGTTTATAGGCCCCCTGAGTTGGGAAGCCCAGGTCAAGAGCTTTCCTCTAGAGCAATGTCTGACACAGACTACGTATCTGCAGTTACCATCATCATTATCGTCATCCCAGGCCAGGGGACTCCCAGGACTTTGGAATCAGGCAGAATCAGTTCCACCTGTTTGAGATGAACATACACACTGTTATGTATAAAATAGATAACCAGCGAGGACCTACTATATAGCACAGGGAACTATACTCAATATTTTGTGCTAATCTATAAGGAAAAAGAATTTGAATATATATGCGAGAATATATATATATTCTTGGACTTCCCTGGTGGTCCAGTGGTTAAGACGCTTGCGCTTACACTGCAGGGGGCACGGGTTTGATCCCTGGTCAGGGAAGTTTCGCATGCCGTGTGGTGCAGCCAAAAAAAGAAAAAATAAAAAATATATATATATATAATATGTATATATATATATATATCACTGAATATATCACAGATATATATATCACTGAATCACTTTGCTGTACACCTGAAACTAACACTTGTAAATTAACTACATCTCAATTTAGAAAAAAAATCAGTTCCGGAACTTCCCTGGTGGTCCAGTGGGTAAGACTCCATGCTCCCAGTTCAGGGGGCCTGGGTTGGATCCCTGGTCCGGGAACTAGATTCCACACGCCGCAACTAAGAGTCCGTGTGCTGCAACTAAAAAAGATCCCACGTGCCTCAACTACGACCCAGGGCAGCCAAAAAAAAAAAAAAAAAAAAATCAGTTCCACTTGCTGTGTGACTGAGCCCACCCCTTACATCTCTCTGAATCTGTTTCTTCCTCTCTAAAACCCAGGGGCTGGGGGGGGTGTGACTAGACCTTAGCTCTGTGAGGATGTCTTTTAAATATTTTGAAATCTGTAATATGAGGTAGATATGAGTTATTATTGCTTTAATTCCGTGGGGAGGGGCCTGGGAGGCCTGCCCCCTTTGTGTCACCTAACTTGGAATCTCTACCAGTGCCCCAATACCTGGCCTCAAAAGCCTGTCATGATCTTGATTGTCACCCAGAGACCTGAAGTCTGAATTTGGCCCACAGACGTCCATGTGGTGTGTGTGTTTTGTCATCATTTAACAATTTCACATACAAATTGAGTTCTCTGAAACTTGGCCAGCTCTGTTCACCCCATCCCACCTTCACACGTGGCATCAAACATGAGTGCACGTCGTCGGCTGCTTCCTTTCAAGGGGACTGCAGTTCACCAGGTCCCCATAGGACTTGCTCCCTCATTTGTGAGCCAGTAGGCTCCCAATTTGCAATTTGGCCCTCACCTCTCTGGCTTTGTCCTTGGCCTCATGTCCTCATATGCTGCACTGTGTGTATCCCTTTAACACTCCTCGGTGCTTTTCCCTTTAATGATTTTGCCTCTTCTTACACTGGCCTCCCTGTGGCACTCTGGGGAAATCCAATAAACACAGACCTATCTCCACCATCCTGATTTCATCAAACACCTACCCTGAGCTGGCACAAGATAGAGGGGAGAAGCCAGCCAGCCTCTGCCCTCCCTGAACTCACAATCCTGTAGGGGAGAAACCAACAAGAACTCACCACGTGTACTCAGATACTCCCTGTAAAGGACTGGGGTCCTAACAACCACACCAGTGCCTTTACTCTGGGTCCCCAACACGTGGCAGGGCTAGGCAGTTAGGGGCACAGTAAATGGTAGCTTCTATTTTGAAGGTAGTTTTGTGAGTTTATGAAAGGTCTTTGGATCTATTTGCTGTAAAAATTTCAGCGATAACAGTAGGTCATTAAGTGGAAGGAGGACGTGCCCTTTCCCCAGCATGTCCCCATCCTGTTGCCCAGGTGGGGCCACTGTTAAGTTTTCTGGGTGTTCTTCCATTCTCTCTATATGCAGATACTCTACATGCTATTCTGGAAATATGCTTGTCCCCCCATTTTTATGAGTTAATCAACACCAAATGAAATCATACGAATAATGCCCAGCACAGTCAACTACTATATTTTTTTTGGCCACACCACGTGGCTTGCAGGATCCAGGTATTGAACCCAAGCCATGGCAGTGAAAGCCTGGAATCCTAACCACTAGGCCACCAGGGAACTCCCAGTCAGCTACTATTTTTTAGCACACCTCAGACAGCTTTCTTTTTTTTTAATGTTATTGTTATTTATTTTTATTTATTTATTTTTGGCTGCATTGGGTCTTTGCTGCTGTGCATAGGCTTTCTCTAGTTGCGGCGATCGGGGGCTACTCTTCGTTGCGGTTTGCAGGCATCTCATTGTGGTGGCTTCTCTTGTTGCGGAGCACAGGCTCTAGGCATGTGGGCTTCAGTAGTTGTGTCACACGGGCTCAGTAGTTGTGGCTCGCGGGCTCTAGAGCGCAGGCTCAGTAGACGTGGTGCACAGGCTTAGTTGCTCTGCGGCATGTGGGATCTTCCCGGACCAGGGCTCAAACACGTGTCCCCTGCATTGGCAGGCGGATTCTTAACCACTGCACCACCAGGGAAGCCCTCAGACAGCTTTCTTAAGATGCAGATCTTTTATTATTGTCCCCAAGCTGAGGTAAGGAAGTCCCTACAGGAACTCCATCTTGGGGAAAGGGGTGGAATGTGCTTTCCCCCAAGGTAGGTGTGGTTGATCCAACAGAAACCAAGTGAAAAAGGCCTATTCCTGTTTGGAGGGGGTGCTAATAAGGCACCCAACCCCTCCTTTGCTGAGAGCTGACTGGTGACATCCAATCATCTGAGGTAGGGTTAGGGCCACGACCAGGGCTGGGAGGCCCTCCCATACCTGGTCCAGGCCTGAGACTTCTCAACACTGCCAGGCAAGGCCTCTCCTGCCTACCCGGCCTGGACTCCCTGGTGGGTGGGGGAGGTGCTGCTCAGGCCTGATGCTGATCTCTCCTGACAGCTGCTCCTAAGGCTGGCAGGGCGGGCAGGAGGGGGAAGGGACAGATTTAAAGGTCTAGCTGCCCCGCCCCCTGCCAGACCTGGGAAGGCAGACGCTGGTGAGCATCCTCTCTGTCCTGATTTCCGCTTCTTGGTACCATGAACGCCACTGGTCCTCATTCCCGCTTCCATCCCACAGGACATCAGGAAGACTAGCAGCACCCACCATGCGATTTCGACGCCTGACACCTGGCTACTTCCGAGTGCTACAGGTAAGCACCCCAAACGGTGGCTTCTGGGACCGACCCCTTCCTCCCCCTACCATGGCTGGGATGATACCCAGCAGCCAGGCTGTCACGTTCCCTGCCGCCTGAGCAGCCAGGGCCCACATAGCCCACATAGGCAGTGAAGCGAGAGAGATTGGGGTGGAATCTCCCTGGGGCAGCAATGGTATCCGTATCTCCTTGCCGCAGCTGTAGCTTCTCAGCCCCTTTCCACCCCCCACCTTCCCAGAAGTCTCAGCTGACCCCTCAGGTGGACCCTCTGTGCACCTCCAGATGCAGATAGCCGGGGACCTGAGGGCAGAGCCCCGGAGTCCGCTGGTGGGGATCGTGGCTGCACTGCTGGCTATCCTCGGGCTGGGCGGCTCCTGCTATGCTGTCTGGAAGATGGTGGGGCAGCGGCGGCCGCCACAGGCTCCATGATGAAGTAGGCAGCCTCTCACCTGGGCCCTGGGGGGGTAGGTGACTCGCGGGGGCTACAATCTCAGAAGCCTACTTCTTTTCTGAGGGGGGGGTCACTCCCTGCCCTCATTGGAAGCAAGGTAGTATAAACCTGATGCTACCCATCCCCCACACACACCTGGGCTGCAATGGGGGGCTTCAGCTCAGATGCTAGGACCCCTGAGAGAAGGAAAGGATGCAGGTTCTAAAGCTGAATCAAGTAGGGAGCAAACACCCTGGGCCCTGTACACAGGAGTAGAAAGAAAACCTTACAGGGCTTGAATTTGGAGGAGTGGCCTGGAGGTTAGCGAGTCAGAGGCAAGCTCTCTTTATCCAGTTCTTTTATTGGGAGGGAGGGCACCCGGCAGAGGCCATCTACTTCCCAAACCAAAAGAGACTGGCATAGTCTCTCCCAGCCTGGCCCTTGCATCACTGTCCATGGGCAGCTCCTCTGCCTTGCATCCTCAGGCCATGTCAGGTAGACGTGTCCATCTCAGGGACCGCGGTGGATACTTCTGTGGGCACTGCCAGCCTTTGGGGAGGAACATAGGAACCCATACCCGCTGCCCTCTCTGCTTCTTCCTGACTGTAGGGCTCCACACTCAGCTGCTTCAGCCTGGGAAAAAGAATAGGAGTTGAGAGCTGACCAGATGCAAGCCCTGTCTGCCCGGGACACATCCATCAATCCTCTCCTTACTACTTCATACCTTTTCTTGTGGTCTTTGGATCGGAAGTGGGTCTTCAGGTTGGCAGAATCGATGAAGTACCTCCTGTAGGGATGGGGGGTAAGGAGGATAGTTAGAAGGTGATGCCTCTCAGGTACGCCTATTTCCCTGACCCTAGCTCATTCCCTGATGCTAGGCTCCGGGCTTGAAGGGATGGGAGGCCGGCAGACCCACTGGTCCCAGGAGAAGAGACCCTGCGCGTCCCGGGACCCGGATCTCACACCCCCGTCCCGTTCCGCGGACCCTTCTCCTCCTCAGGCTGGGCCCGGCCGTAACTCACGCGCAGGCCAGACAGCGATGCAGGCCGCCCCCTGGCAGGTCGGGATCGGGTTCCGCGCTTGGGTCTGGCCGGGGCCGTGCGGCAACCTGGAGCCGCAAATCGCGGTGAATCTCATCCAGGTCCGGCCGCCGCCGCTTCGCCTTCATCTGGCGGGCCAGGGAGTGCACTCGGTGCGCGCCCGTCCGGCGGGAGCGACCCATGGCGGGTGACAGCAGGACTAGGGGTCCCAGGGCCGAGCTGGGAGAACACGCGTGGGCGCTTCCGGACTGCTCAATGACGCCTTGTGACGCCCTGGGAATGATCAGGCTCTGCCAGACCGCCTCTGATGACGTCACTCGCGCGGGCCGCGCCTCGAGCGCCCCCAGGCGGCCGTCGATGTCAGTGACGGAGCTCGGGGCCGGGCCCCACGAAGCGTCCTCTTCCGTCAATGGAAGGGCAGGGTGGTGCGTGCCCTGGGGGGATGCCGGCCCGTCCGCTGCCCTGCCCGCCCCGCCTGGCCCACAGCACCGTCCTCTGGCCTTATCACCCCTTCCTGGTTCCCAGATCTTAGACTCCACGTTGCGCGTGTCGGGGGGGATGCTGCATCTTTGGGAGGCACTGAAAAATGTCTGTGATGTTAATAAATTAATAAATGAACGAGAGTGAATAAGTTTGGGATCCCGGCCCCCACAGAAATACCTCTAGTCCCTGAGAAAGCCCTCGCCACTTCTCACCCCTCCCCAGTTATTCCTCCCCAGAGATCACAGTGCTTAGGCGTACTGTCAGACTCAAGAGGGGTCGGCTCCTCTCACAAGAAAAGGAGATGCTCACAGAAGAACCTCCCATCTTTGAGCCCCTTCTCTGAGCCCTGGACTCCCAGGCGTGGGCTGGCATCAAAGGGAGAGATACAGCCAAGGTGTTGTGTGCTCAGAGTGGGGAGAGGGCCAGAGAGCCTTTTCCCATGCACCAGAGCCTGGTGCCTTCCAGGCTGACCAGAGGAACTCAGCAATAATTCAGGGGCTCCGGTTCTTTGGAACCTGTTGCCAGGAAACAGGGAGACCAGCACGTGCATCCCTGGGGAGAGGAATCAGTTTCCAGCCCAGACAAAGCGGTGAAATGTAAGCCCAGGGCACCGACTGGGAGCCTTGGGACCTTCCCACTCCAGTTCACAGAGGCTGAGTGCAGACATAGGGCAGAGCCCTGTTGAGGGCACAGCTGGTATGGCTACAGTCACAGAGGGAACCACTGTGGGTCCTGAGCCCAAGGACTTTGTAAATGGAATTCGTGAATGGAAGAGAATATTTCTGGAGCCATTCCAAATGATCAAATTCAAGAACTCCTAGGCCCAGGAAGGAGGCTTCTGTGGAGGGAGTCTTCATTATTCTTGGCGAATATAGGTCAAGATGAGGGGCTGAAGTGGCAGAAGCTGGCTCTCACCACAGACTCCTTTGGATCGGGTTCACCTGCTGGGCACTGTGCCATCTGGGGTGGCTGGTGCATCTTTAATGAGGTCACCTGATCCCTGGGACAGGCTCTCAGCCTCACCAAGTTCCTGGAGCCAGACACACTGGGTGCTTCCCGTGCCTGGGTGCCAGGCCCATTTCCCCTGCAGCCATGAACCAAACCTTCTGGAAAACCTACAAGTCCAAAGTGCTACAGACCCTGAGTGGGGAATCTGAGGAGGACCTGGCAGAGGAGGTGGGTAATATCCTGCTTGCTGGATGGGGCATGGGCAGAGGGGCAGCAGGAGTGACAGATACTAAGAAGGGCAAGGGACTGGCTATGAGAGAGAGAGAACGAGAGATTTGTGCAGAAGCAACTGGTGATTCATGGATGACCAATGGCACGGTGCAGTGTCAGGAAGTCAGGACGTTCCAGAAAACCAAGGAAGAAAAGACTTTGGGGGCACTGGAAGAGTGGTCACTGTCTCCAAAGATCTCAAGGGCTGCCACACGGAAGGGATCCTTTTAGGACCAATGCGCAGTACCCACACAGATACACTCAGCTTGACACAACTTTCTAATGGGCAGAGCTGAGCAAAAGCAGGATGACTCACCTTGAGAGGAAGCAAGCCCCCGGGAAGTAGGGGAAGTGGCACTTGTACACTGAGGGTTACTGTAGCAGCAACAGGACAGAGCCATACTTGGACCATGTTTATTCTGACATTTAAAAAGAAAAACTGAAAAGGCTCCAAAACAGCCTTACCTCTGGAGGCTGCAATAAATGGCAATTGCACAAACAGATATGGCAGAGGCAGGAACTAGTGCTGGGGTGTGTGTATGTCAGTGTGAACACGTGTCTGTCTACACAGGTTGGTGTCTAGGGCTGGCCCTGTGTAGAAGTATCTGTGGGTCAGTATTGGGATTGGCATCCATGTGGAATCCCCATTTAAGGTGTGTGTGCAGGTGTGAACCGGTTACAGGTGTTTTCAGGTGTGTTTTTTGGGGGCAGAAGTCTACAGAGGCATGCAGGCATTTGCAGGTACTGTTTGTATGGCATGTGTGTTTGGGTGTGTGTGAACATCTGTGTCTTGGTGTCTGTGGATGAGTGGAGAGGTTTTGTGTGCTGTGAGAGGGCCTCCATGCAGCTGTCTCCAGTTGTGGAAGTGCACAGGTGTGAATGGTATAACTGTGTAAGTGTCCTTGTGTAGGTGCCTCACAGCACATATATCTGTGTACGTACAGGGGAAGAGTTGTAGCCATGCGGAGGCACGCTCCTGTACAGGTGTGTGTCTACACTGGCGTGCAAGCCCTTGTCCACATGTTTTGCATGTGTCTGTGGGTGGGCAGTATGTGAGCTCAAAGGTGTCTGCGGGGATTGACTGTACAGGAAATGTGTGACAGGTAGATTTGCGTAGAGGTACAGCTGCGTGTATTTTTGGAGGGTGTCAGGGGCCTAGGTGTGCGTCTTGTTCCATGGGGTTTGGAGGTGCCAGGTCTATGTGTACCAGGCTAGCAGTGGGGGAGGGAGGTCATATTCCTCTGGGGCCTCTCTCATGCTGGGTAGGGGTCTTGTGTCCCAGAAGGAGAACCCAGCGTTAGTGGAGTCTGAGGCAGCAGAACCAGCTGAAGAGGCCTTCAATCCCATGTCACAGCTGGCCCGCCGGGTGAGTTCTCCCTTCTTCCACCCCAACCCTGGGGAGCCTGGCAGAAGCTGCTGTGGAGTCCTGGGAGGTGGTGCTGGGGGCCCTCCTTGACTCCCAGCCCCTCTCTCCCAGGTTCAGGGGGTTGGGGTGAGAGGCTGGCTGACAATGTCGTCTCTGTTTAACAAAGAAGACGAGGACAAGCTGCTGCCACCAGAGCCCTGTGCTGACCAGTACGTGTGTGTGTTGAGGGGGTCTGGGATGGGCCTGGGGATCCCCTTCTCCCATGTCCTTTCCTCTTTCTGACTACGGAGGACTGGGGAGGGCCAGCCCCTGGCTGCTTCTGTTTCTCTCAGCAGGAAAGAGGCCCAATCAGCATATCTGGGAGATTAGGTTAGATCTCAGGAGGAATTTACCAGCTGTTGGGATTGAGATGCTAAAAGGTATTATGGGCTCTCTCTCCCCATCCATGTGGGAGGGGTCATCTCCCTAGAAGAAGGGAACCCAGGAGAGAAGTTTTAGGTGTTTGGAACAGAGAGTGGTTCAGATCAGTGGTTCCCAAGTATTGGTCTAAACGCTCATCCTCCCAGGGAACTTGAGACAAACACAAATTCCCAGACCCTCCCTCAAAGATTTTGATTCAGCCGGTGTTGGCTGAGGCCTGGTATCTATATTTTCAGCGAGCTCCCTGAAGACTTGAGGACAATAGTTTAGGAACCACTGTCTTAGCAGGTCTTTGATGCTGGGGGCGTAGAGGGTCAGACCCGGGGCCTTGTCTTCCTCCTAGCTCTATTCTGGCACACACTCCATCTCTGCCCTTTCCTCCAGCCCAGTCACACTTCCCTTTTGGCATTCCCCTATTCCTTTCTTCCCTAGGTTCCCCCTGACCCACCCATCTCTCCTGCCCCAGGGTTCCTTTTCTCCCTCCCGCTCACCCCCTCTCCCTACCTCAAGCTTCATCGCTGCTCCTTGATTGCCCTTCCCCCCACATCTACTTGCTACCTCCCTAGTTCCCCTCTCCCGTAAGCCTTTGATCTAGGCCTTTCTCCTTCCCTCGGGGTCGCTCCACCCATCCTTCTACCCAGCGACCCTCATTTTTCTGGACCCTCTTTTCCTCCATCCCAGAGCCAGAACCCTGTCCCCGCCCCGTCTCCTTCCCCAGGGCTCTGCCCTCGGGTTCCGGAACGACCGCCCCCAGAGTCTGACCCCGCCCCCTCCCCGGATCTAACGTTCCCATTCGGGTCCCACAGTCTCTTCGCATCCTTCCGCCCGCCCCTCTCTCAGGGCTCCTCCTCCTCCACCTTCCCAGACCCTGCGCCTCTGGCTCCCCTCCTCTGGCCTCGCCCCTCTCCTCTACCCTAAACCCCTGACCCCAGCTCTCTCCCCAGGGATCCTGATCCCGGTCCCCTCTTCCCAGACCCCTCACCTAATCCCCTGACCCTGTCCCACCCCAGCCCCCTTTCCCAGTGCCTCTGAGCCCTCCCCTTGCCTCCAGGCCCTGCCGCCAGTCTCCCGGGCCCCTCCAGCCCTTGACCTCACCCGGGCCCCACTGGCCCCACTACTGGTCCCTTGACCCCGCCTCCTGTCCTTTGTCCTCTCCGGGGCCTCTCGGCCAGCCCCTGACCCCGCCTCTCTCCTGCAGCCCGCTGGCGGCGCAGCCCTCCTCTCAGGCGGCGGCGGCGGAGACGCGCGGGACCGGGTTCTGGGACGCGTTCGCCAGCAGGTGGCAGCAGCAGCAGCAGCAGCAGCAGGCGGCGGCAGCGTCCATGCTGAGCGGCGCGGAACCCACTCCGGATCGGGACCCTGAAGCCGGGGACGAGGCCGCCGAGCGCCCCGAGCCGCGGGAAGCCGATCCCGCAGCCGGCTTCAAGTGGGGCTTTCTCACCCACAAACTGGCCGAGATGAGGGTGAAAGCTGCGCCCAAGGGCGACTAGTCTGCCGGCCTAACTGGGCGACCGCTCCTCCCCTCCCACGATAAAAAAAACCCTGGCCCGACACTCCGTGTGACCGCGTGCTTTTGTCCATACGGCGGGGAAGGCTGCTTTTGGGTGGGCAACCTCAGGGCAGGGTCCAGCTGGAGTGGTCCTCGCCTTCTCCCCCCACAAACGTACAAGGAGAAAATGACCAGAGACCTCTTAGGTATCAGGGTAGATTGTGTTCGATTTAGGGTACAACTTTCCAGGAATCTGGGGTACCCTAAAGGACAAGTCCCGCCGCCCTGTCCAGCCCCTTTTAGTTCGACAAACGTTTCTTGTGGCCTTGCTACGTGGGCTGTCCCTGTACTAGGGGAAGGTCAGTGACTAACAAGAGAACCCAGACTACCAGCGGGTCCCACACAAGGTGATAAGTTGAGGCACAAAAATAAGGCTGTAGTTGGGAGCTCAGGGGAGATGACCCCGGCTGGGAAATTCAGGAGTTCCTGAGAGAGAATGCGTATATGTAATCTTAGAAGAATGAGTGGAGAGAAAGGGGAAGGTAACCCAGGCAAAGGGAGAAGGCCGTGAACAAAGACTTACAGGTGTGAACGTGTGAGGAAACAGGTGACCTTGTTTGTCTTTGAGGGAAAGGAAGACGGTGACAAGATGTGAGGCTGCGGGTTGGCAAAGTCCTGGTTTGAAGAGTCCTTTATTGTCCTTGATTCTGGAACCTCCACATCTCAGCCCTTCATATCTAGTAACCAAAATGAGTAGCAAAGCTCCAGGAATGGGAGCCTTCAGGGGCTGGTGAACTCCAGATTTCTGGAGCAGACCCCTCCCCAAACGCGCGATTCCTGGCTCCCAGCTCTAATTTGGACCCTCCTGGGGGGGGGGGGTCGGTGGCGGAGACGATCATAATAGTGTTAGTGCTAATTCGGTGGTGTTCATAGCGGCTTCGTTTATTGAGCACTTCCTATATGCCGGGAACTTTGCCAAGCGCTTTGTGACCATTTCAAATATACTTTGATCACCGAGGGGTGTGTCTGCGGTCCCGAGAGGCACATTCTGCCTGGAACCCACACTCCAAAACCCTCGCGCGTCTGCTCTGTAATCCAGCCTCTCGACTCCTTTAAATAACTTTTTGACTTTATTCAGCAGGTTCTCTGATCTCCCACCCCAGTCTTCACTCGTCCAGTCTTCACTAGCCTCCCGGCCTCCACAGGGGCCACGAGGCCGCCCCCTCCCCGTCCGCCGCCTGCGCTGGGAAGGGCCTTCGGGATCTTTTTGTCCCATCCTCCCAAGGTTCACGAGGGGAAACCGAGATCCAAAGGGAACGGTTTGCCCAAAAGCACCCGGCGCGTGAGAGGCAGGGTGTCCCCGCCCGTGCCTGGGTCCAACCCCGCGCTCACCCCTTGCCCTTCCCCGGACCCCGGACTCCACCAGGGCCTGCTCACGAGCGGCGGCGGTCACACCTCGGACTCGCGCGGCGGGCCGCGGGCGCGCTGGCAGCCGTACAGCCACTGGATGACGCGCGCGTTGCGCTCCACCACCGACACCTGGGGGCGCCCGTCCCGCGCCGAGCCCGCCGCTTCCGAGCCGCCGCACTCAGCACGGTCCCGGCGTTCTGCGCCGCCGTCGCTGGACGTCCAGTCGCTGGCGTCCCCAGAGCCGGGCGGCGGCGACGTTCCGGGCTGGGGGCTGGCGTCGGCGCCCCAGCTCTGCGGAGAGAAGCGCTCGGCGCCCAGCACCTCCACCAGCGCGCGCTCCAGACCGCAGTAGTTGAAGAAGCGCTCCTTCTCCGACAGGGGCAGCGAGCACGTGGGGCACAATGCCCGCTTTCCCGCTGCGTCTGGGGCATCTTGGGGCGCGGCCCAACCCCCAGGAGCCGCGGGTCGCTCCGTTGAGCCTGGGCTGCTTGAAGCGACGTCTCGGGGGGCGCCCAGGAAGAGGCGACGCACGAGCCCCTGGCCCTTGGCGTTCTCTTTGTTCACTGAAGCCTTGCATTCGCGCTTCTGGCGGTAGAATATGAGGGAATCAGGCCTGGGCAGCCGCCTGCCACTGCCCCGGCGGGCAGGTCTGGGCGTCCTGGGCGATGGAGGGGGCCCCAGCTCGTTGCAGGGGTGCGGGGTGAGCGGCCCGGGACCCCCACGCAGAGCTGGCTCCTGGCGTCGCGCTATCACCTGGTGCGTCTTGACATACTTGGCTTTGTCGGCCTCCAGCCTCTCCACAGCGCTGGGGGTCCGTCCCCTGGATGGGGTGGAGGGAGAGGCCAGGAGCATCTTAGCAGAACTGGGCAGGACAGTGCCCCATAAGCCCCTGGAGGTAGGCAGACAGTTGAGGAGCTGAGAGCAATTTGCTGGGGCCTCCTGGGACCTGCGGAGAAAGAGGAATGGTTAGGGGGAGAGTAGGAAATGTCCCTGCCCCTCTCCTGCAGGCGTTCCTGGGAATAGGCTCAGCCAGCCACCCCTCCCCCATCCAAGTCAGCCAGGTGCCATGCCCAGGGGGCAGAGGCTCAGGTATCCCTCCCACGCCCATCCCTCAGAGACAATGGGCAGGGGCTCCCTGGCCACCCAGAAACATATGCCCCTTTGAGGGTGCCCCATTCTGGCCACAGGGCCATGCCAAGCAGGCATCGGCAAGCAGGACACTTGGAAAAGGAAATGGGGCTGGTCCCTGCCCGATTCCCGACAGTAGCCTCAACCGGAAAAAATACCTCTTCCCAACCTAGCAACTCTGAGTCCAAGACAAGGAGGCTTCCCAGCCACATGCTGGCTCCAGCAGGACCCACCCATCCCGCCCCCAAACACAGAGGTCAGGGATATAACCACAGGGTAGGAGCCTCCAGTAATTGCAGCCAACTGCCCTGCCCAGGCCCAGCAGGGCCATCAGGGAAAGAGAGGGAGGTGGTCACCAGGTCACTTCAGCCAGCTACCTGCCACCTGCTCTGTGCCCCTGCGAAGGGAATTCCACAATGCCCAACTGCATACATCACCTTGTTTACCTCTGCATTTCCATTTCATAGAAGAGAAAACTGGCCCAGAGAGGAGGAGGCTTGTTCAGGTCTTACTGAGAGTTTGGGCCCAGGACTGGAACCCAGATCTCTTTGCTTTACAGTCCAGAACTAGTTCCAAATGAGTATCTCACTTGCCTATCAAAACTTTCCTCTATGTTTTGCTTCTATTCCTGCTGCTATAAAACCAAGCACTTTCTGCTAGAGATTGGCCCCTTATCTCACTAAAAATTTCCTTCCACTAATTCTTCCCAATAACCTGCGCTCCCAGAAACCTGCCCTCAGGGTCCCTCGTCCTAAAACCCCGTGACCCTTCTCATCCAGCTCCCTTCTGCTGGGGAAGGGGGGCCGGAGGGGTTGTAAATCAAGAGTTGACAGTTCCCCTGGCAGTAACAGAATGGGCCACCCACACGGCTCAGTACACTCTACCCCATCCCTGTTTCCCTGCTCCCCCCATCCTCCATTCAGCTGAGAGGGACACATCAGTTCTGGGGGCTGAGGAGACCTCAGGTCTGCAGGCAACAAAGGAACAGAGCTTGCCAGGGATGGGGGAAGGGGAGCCTTGGTAAGGGGCCTTGGGGCAGAGACTGCCAACCCTACCCACCCCAGGGCAGCCTGTGTGTATACACACACACACACACACACACACACACACACACCCCCATCTAGGGTCTAGCAAGTCAGTCCATAGGTAGTTGGTGACTGGGAAACCAGGCAACAAGGAAAGCCTGGCAGTGCCCTCCTTCCTGCCTCCCAAGGACTAAACTTGGCAATAGGTCAGATTCCAAGGTCCCAGGAGGGCACTGTGCTTGTCTGACCTCAAGGGTACCCTCCCGTCCCCTCCTACTCTTCCGAGC